>NW_026061829.1:4453143-5089306 GCF_023897955.1 Schistocerca gregaria
ATATCTTACTGGCTATTACATCAACTTAGAAGCTTCATCTGTGTTCTACTATGGTGCTTTTAGTGTCTCCGCATACCGCAGCACGCGACATAGCTTTGCAGACGATAAGTACAACTATTTCAGAGAGAAGAGCGGCCAATGTGACGATCTGGCTTTAAGTCGATTCGATAACAAATGACGAAAACGGAGGGATTTTTCGGGTTTTTACTGCATATGAACACTTTTCACATTCTCCCGTGCTACTCGGCTGCTAGTCCTCCTTTCATGCAGAATCTTAAGGTCCTAGCTCATGTCCAAGGCACCAAAGCCAGCTAAAAAGTCAATAATCGATACCTAAAACTTGAATTGTACTACATCTTTCTGGCTATTACATCAACTTAGAAGCTTCATCTGTGTTCTACTACGGTGCTTTTAGTGTCTCCGCATACCGCAGCACGCGACATAGCTTTGCAGACGATAAGTACAACCGTTTCTGAGTGAAGAGCGGCAAATGTGACGATCTGGCTTTAAGTCGATTCGATAACAAATGACGAAAACGGACGGATTTCTCAGGTTTTTACTACATATGAACCCTTTTCCAATTCTCCCATGCAACTCGGCTGCTAGTTCTCCTTTCATGCAGAATCTTAAGGTCCTAGCTCATGTCCAAGGCACCAAAGCCAGCTAAAAAGTCAATAATCAGTAACTAAAACTTGAATTGTACTACATCTTACTGGCAATTACATCATCTTAGATGCTTCATCTGTGTTCTACTATGGTCCTTTTAGTGTCTCCGCATACCGCAGTACACGTCATAGCTTTGCAGACGATAAGAACAACCGTTTCAGAGAGAAGAGCGGCCAATGTGACGATCTGGCTTTAAGTCGATTCGATAACAAATGACGAAAACGGACGGATTTCTCAGGTTTTTACTACATATGAACACTTTTCACATTCTCCCGTGCAACTCGGCTGCTAGTCCTCCTTTCATGCAGATTCTTAAGGTCCTAGCTCATGCCCAAGGCACCAAAGCCAGCTAAAAAGTCCATAATCGATACCTAAAACTTGAATTGTACTACTTCTTAGTGTCTATTACATTAAATTAGATGCTTCATCTGTGTTTTACTATGGTGGTTTTAGTGTCTCCGCATACCGCAGCACACGTCATAGCTTTGCAGACGATAAGTACAGCCATTTCAGAGAGAAGAGCGGCCAAGGTGGCGATCTGGCTTTAAGTCGATTCGATAACAAATGACGAAAACGGAAGGATTTCTAAGGTTTTTACTACATATGAACACTTTTCACATTCTCCCGTGCAACGCGGCTGCTATTCCTCCTTTCATGCAGAATCTTAAGGTCCTAGCTCATGTCCAAGGCACCAAAGCCAGCTAAAAAGTCAATAATCGATACCTAAAACTTGAATTGTACTACTTCTTACTGGCTATTACATCAACTTAGAACCTTCTTCTGTGTTCTACTATGGTGCTTTTAGTGTCTCCGCATACCGCAGCACGCGACATAGCTTTGCAGACGATAAGTACAATCGTTTCAGAGAAAAGAGCGGCAAATGTTACGATCTGGCTTTAAGTCGATTCGATAACAAATGACGAAAACGGACGGATTTCTCAGGTTTTTACTACATATGAACACTTTTCACATTGTCCCGTGCAACTCGGCTGCTAGTCCTTCTTTCATGCAGAATCTTAAGATCCTAGCTCATGTCCAAGGCACCAAAGCCAGCTAAAAGTCAATAATCACTACCTAAAACTTGAATTGTACTACTTATTACTGGCTATTACATCAACTTAGAAGCTTCATCTGTGTTCTACTATGGTGCATTTAGTGTCTCCGCATACCGCAGCACGCGACATAGCTTTGCAGACGATAAGTACAACCGTTCCAGAGAGAAGAGCGGCCAATGTGACGATCAGGCTTTAAGTCGATTCGATAACAAATGACGGAAACGGACGGATTTCTCAGGATTTTACTACATATGAACACTTTTCACATTCTCCCGTGCAACTCGGCTGCTAGTTCTCCTTTCATGCAGAATCTTAAGGTCCTAGCTCATGTCCAAGGCACCAAAGCCAGATAAAACGTCAATAATCACTACCTAAAACTTGAATTGTACTACTTCTTACTGGCTATTACATCAACTTAGAAGCTTCATCTGTGTTCTACTACGGTGCTTTTAGTGTCTCCGCATACCGCAGCACGCGACATAGCTTTGCAGACGATAAGTACAACCGTTTCTGAGTGAAGAGCGGCAAATGTGACGATCTGGCTTTAAGTCGATTCGATAACAAATGACGAAAACGGACGGATTTCTCAGGTTTTTACTACATATGAACCCTTTTCCAATTCTCCCATGCAACTCGGCTGCTAGTTCTCCTTTCATGCAGAATCTTAAGGTCCTAGCTCATGTCCAAGGCACCGAAGCCAGCTAAAAAGTCAATAATCAGTAACTAAAACTTGAATTGTACTACATCTTACTGGCAATTACATCATCTTAGATGCTTCATCTGTGTTCTACTATGGTCCTTTTAGTGTCTCCGCATACCGCAGTACACGTCATAGCTTTGCAGACGATAAGAACAACCGTTTCAGAGAGAAGAGCGGCCAATGTGACGATCTGGCTTTAAGTCGATTCGATAACAAATGACGAAAACGGACGGATTTCTCAGGTTTTTACTACATATGAACACTTTTCACATTCTCCCGTGCAACTCGGCTGCTAGTCCTCCTTTCATGCAGAATCCTAAGGTCCTAGCTCATGTCCAAGGCACCAAATCCAGCTAAAAAGTCAATAATCACTAATTAAAACTTGAATTGTACTACTTCTTACTGGCTATTACATCAACTTAGAAGCTTCATCTGTGTTCTACTATGGTGCATTTAGTGCCTCCGCATACCGCAGCACGCGACATAGCTTTGCAGACAATAAGTACAACCGTTCCAGAGAGAAGAGCGGCCAATGTGACGATCTGGCTTTAAGTCGATTCGATAACAAATGACGAAAACGGACGGATTTCTCAGGTTTTTACTACATATGAACACATTTCACATTCTGCCGTGCAACTCGGCTGCTAATCCTCCTCTCATGCAGAATCTTAAGGTCCTAGCTCATGTCCAAGGCACCAAAGCCAGCTAAAAAGTCAATAATGGATACCTAAAACTTGAATTGGACTACTTCTTACTGGCTATTACATCAACTTAGAACCTTCATCTGTGTTCTACTATGGTGCTTTTAGTGTCTCCGCATACCGCAGCACGCGACATAGCTTTGCAGACGATAATTACAATCGTTTCAGAGAAAAGAGCGACCAATTTGACGATCTGGTTTTAAGTCGATTCGATAACAAATGACGAAAACGGACTAATTTCTCAGGTTTTTACTACATATGAACACTTTTCACATTCTCCCGTGTAACGCGGCAACTCGTCCTCCTTTCATGCAGAATCTTAAGGTCCTAGCTCATGTCCAAGGCACCAAAGCCAGCTAAAAAATCAATAATCGATACCTAAAACTTGAATTGTACTACTTCTAACTGGCTATTACATCAACTTAGAAGCTTCATCTGTGTTCTACTATGGTGCTTTTAGTGTCTCCGCATACCGCAGCACGCGACATAGCTTTGCAGACGATAAGTACAACCGTTTCAGAGAGAAGAGCGGCCAATGTGACGATCTGGCTTTAAGTCGATTCGATAACAAATGACGAAAACGGACGGATTTCTAGGTTTTTACTACATATGAACACATTCCACATTCTCCCGTGCAACTCGGCTGCTAGTCCTCCTTTCATGCAGAATCTTAAGGTCCTAGCTCATGTCCAAGGCACCAAAGCCAGCTAAAAAGTCAATAATCGATACCTAAAACTTGAATTGTACTATATCTTACTGGCTATTACATCAACTTAGAAGCTTCATCTGTTTTCTACTATGGTGCTTTTAGTGTCTCCGCATTCCGGAGCACGAGACACAGCTGTGCAGACGATAATAACGACGATTTCAGAGAGAAGAGCGGCCAATGTCATGATCTGGCTTTAAGTCGATTCAATAACAAATGACGAAAACGGACGGATTTGTCTGGTTTTTACTACATATGAACACTTTTCACATTCTCCCGTGCTACTCTGCTGCTAGTCCTCCTTTCATGCAGAATCTTAAGGTCGTAGCTCATGTCCAAGGCACCAAAGCCCGCTAAAAAGTCAATAATCAGTACCAAAACATAGAATTGTACTTCTTCTTACTTGCTATTACATCAACTTAGAAACTTCATCTGTGTTCTACTATGGTGCTACTTGTGTCTCCGCATGCCGCAACACGCGACATAGGTTTGCAGACGATAAGTACAACCGTTTCAGAGAGAAGAGCGGCCAATGTGACGATCTGGCTTTAAGTCGATTCGATAACAAATGACGAAAACGGACGGATTTCTCAGGTTTTTACTACATATGAACACTTTTCACATTGTCCCGTGCAACTCGGCTGCTAGTCCTCCTTTCATGCAGAATCTTAAGGTCCTAGCTCATGTCCAAGGCACCAAAGCCAGCTAAAAAGTCAATAATCGATACCTAAAACTTGAATTGTACTACTTCTTACTGGCTATTACATCAACTTAGAAGCTTCATCTGTGTTCTACTATGGTGCATTTAGTGTCTCCGCATACCGCAGCACACGTCATAGCTTTGCAGACGATAAGTACAGCCATTTCAGAGAGAAGAGCGGCCAAGTTGGCGATCTGGCTTTAAGTCGATTCGATAACAAATGACGAAAACGGACGGATTTCTCAGGTTTTTACTACATATGAACAATTTTCACATTCTCCCGTGCAACTCGGCTGCTAGTCCTCCTTTCATGCAGAATCTTAAGGTCCTAGCTCATGTCCAAGCCACCAAAGCCAGCTAAAAAGTCAATAATCGATACCTAAAACTTGAATTGGGCTACTTCTTACTGGCTATTACATCAACTTAGAACCTTCGTCTGTGTTCTACTATGGTGCTTTTAGTGTCTCCGCATACCGCAGCACGCGACATAGCTTTGCAGACGATAAGTACAATCGTTTCAGAGAAAAGAGCGGCAAATGTGACGATCTGGCTTTAAGTCGATTCGATAACAAATGACGAAAACGGACGGATTTCTCAGGTTTTTACTACATGTGAACACTTTTTACACTCTCCCGTGCAACTCGGCTGCTAGTCCTCCTTTCATGCAGAATCTTAAGGTCCTAGCTCATGTCCAAAGCACCAAAGCCAGCTAAAAAGTCAATAATCGATACCTAAAACTTGAATTGTACTACTTCTTACTGGCAATTACTTCATCTTAGAGGCTTCATCTGTGTTCTACTATGATCCTTTTAGTGTCTCCGCATACCGCAGCACGCGACATAGCTTTGCAGACGATAAGTACAACCGTTTCAGAGAGAAGAGCGGCCAATGTGACGATCTGGCTTTAAGTCGATTCGATAACAAATGACGAAAACGGACGGATATCTCAGGTTTTTACTACATATGAACACTTTTCACATTGTCCCGTGCAACTCTGCTGCTAGTCCTCGTTTCATGCAGAATCTTAAGGTCCTAGCTCATGTCCAAGCACCAAAGCCAGCTAAAAAGTCAATAATCAGTACCAAAACATAGAATTGTACTTCTTCTTACTTGCTATTACATCAACTTAGAAGCTTCATCTGTGTTCTACTATGGTGCTATTTGTGTCTCCGCATGCCGCAACCCGCGACATAGCTTTGCAGACGATAAGTACAACCGTTTCAGAGAGAAGAGCGGCCAATGTGACGATCTGGCTTTAAGTCGATTCGATAACAAATGACGAAAACGGACGGATTTCTCAGGTTTTTACTACATATTATCACTTTTCACATTGTCCCGTGCAACTCGGCTGCTAGTCCTCCTTTCATGCAGAATCTTAAGGTCCTAGCTCATGTCCCAGGGACCAAAGCCAGCTAAAAAGTCCATACTCGATACCTAAAACTTGAATTGTACTACTTCTTACTTTCTATTACATTAAATTAGATGCTTCATCTGTGTTTTACTATGGTGGCTTTAGTGTCTCCGCATACCGCAGCACACGTCATAGCTTTGCAGACGATAAGTACAGCCGTTTCAGAGAGAAGAGCGGCCAATGTGACGATCTGGCTTTTAAGTCGATTCGATAACAAATTACGGAAACGGACGGATTTCTCAAGTTTTTACTACATATGAACACTTTTCAAATTGTCCCGTGCAACTCGGCTGCTAGTCCTCCTTTCATGCAGAATCTTAACGTCCTAGCTCATGTAAAAGGCACCAAAGCCAGATAAAAAGTCAATAATCGATACGTAAAACTTGAATTGTACTTCTTCTTACTGGCAATTACATCATCTTAGAAGCTTCATCTGTGTTCTACTATGGTCCTTTTAGTGTCTCCGCATACCGCAGCACACGTCATAGCTTTGCAGACGATAAGAACAACCGTTTCAGAGAGAAGAGCGGCCTATGTGAAGATCTGGCTTTAAGTCGATTCGATAACAAATGACGATAACGGGCGAATATCTAGGTTTTTACTACATATGAATACATTGCACATTCTCCCGTGCAACTCGGCTGCTAGTCCTCCTTTTATGCAGAATCTTACGGTACTAGCTCATGTGCAAGGCACCAAAGCCAGCTAAAAAGTCAATAATCAGTACCAAAACATAGAATTTTACTTCTTCTTACTTGTTATTACATCAACTTAGAAGCTTCATCTGTGTTCTACTATGGTGCTTTTTGTGTCTCCGCATGCCGCAGCACGCGACATAGCTTTGCAGACGATAAGTACAACCGTTTCAGAGAGAAGAGCGGCCAATGTGACGATCTGGCTTTAAGTCGATTCGATAACAAATGACGAAAACGGACGGATTTCTCAGGTTTTTACTACATATGAACCCTTTTCAAATTCTCCCATGCAACTCGGCTGCTTGTTCTCCTTTCATGCAGAATCTTAAGGTCCTAGCTCATGTCCAAGGCACCAAAGCCAGCTAAAAAGTCAATAATCAGTAACTAAAACTTGAATTGTACTACTTCTTACTGGCAATTACATCATCTTAGAAGCTTCATCTGCGTTCTACTATGGTGCTTTTAGTGTCTCCACATACCGCAGCACGCGACATAGCTTTGCAGACGATAAGTACAACCGTTTCAGAGAGAAGAGCGGCCAATGTGACGATCTGGCTTTAAGTCGATTCGATAACAAATGACAACAACGGACGGATTTCTCAGGTTTTTACTACATATAAACACTTTTCACACTCTCCCGTGCAACTCGGCTGCTAGTTCTCCTTTCATGCAGAATCTTAAGGTCCTAGCTCATGTCCAAGGCACCAAAGAAAGCTAAAAAGTCAATAATCAATACCTAAAACTTGAATTGTACTACTTCTTACTGGCTATTACATCAACTTAGAAGCTTCATCTGTGTTCTACTATGGTGCTTTTAGGGTCTCCGCATACCGCAGCACGCGACATAGCTTTGCAGACGATAAGTACAACCGTTTCAGAGAGAAGAGCGGCAAATGTGACGATCTGGCTTTAAGTCGATTCGATTACAAATGACGAAAACGGACGAATTTCTCAGGTTTTTACTACATATGAACACTTTTGACATTCTCCCGTGCAACTCGGCTGCTAGTCCTCCTTTCATGCAGATTCTTAAGGTCCTAGCGCATGTCCAAGGCACCAAAGCCAGCTAAAAAGTCAATAATCGATACCTAAAACTTGAATTGTACTACTTCTTAGTGGCTATTACGTCAACTTAGAATCTTCATCTGTGTTCTACTGTGGTGCTTTTAGTGTCTCCGCATACCGCAGCACGCGACATAGCTCTGCAGACGATAAGTACAACCGTTTCAGAGAGAAGAGCGGCCAATGTGACGATCTGGCCTTAAGTCGATTCGATAACAAATGACGAAATCGGACGGATTTCTCAGGTGTTTACTACATATGAACACTTTTCACATTCTCCCGTGCAACTCGGCTGCTAGTCCTCCTTTCATGCAGATTCTTAAGGTCCTAGCTCATGTCCAAGGCACCAAAGCCAGCTAAAAAGTCAATAATCAATACCTAAAACTTGAATTGTACTACTTCTTACTGGCTATTACATCAACTTAGAAGCTTCATCTGTGTTCTACTATGGTGCTTTTAGTGTCTCCGCATACCGCAGCACGCGACATAGCTTTGCAGACGATAAGTACAACCGTTTCAGAGAGAATAGCGGCCAAGTACGATCTGGCTTTAAGTCGATTCGATAACAAATGACGAAAACGGACGGATTTCTCAGGTTTTTACTACATATGAACACTTTTCACATTCTCCCGTGCAACTCAGCTGCTAGTCCTCCTTTCATGCAGAATCTTAAGATCCTAGCTCATTTCCAAGGCACCAAAGCCAGCTAAGAAGTCAATAATCGATACCTAAAACTTGAATTGCACTACTTCCTACTGGCTATTACATCAAATTAGAAGCTTCATCTGTGTTCTACTATGGTGCTTTTAGTGTCTCCACATACCGCAGCACGCGACATAGCTTTGCAGACGATAAGTACTACCGTTTCAGAGAGAAGAGCGGCTAATGTGACGATTTGGCTTTAAGTCGATTCGATAACAAATGTCGAAAACGGACGGATTTCTCAGGTTTTTACTACATATGAACACTTTTCACATGCTCCCGTGCAACTCGGCTGCTAGTTCTCCTTTCATGCAGAATCTTAAGGTCCTAGCTCATGTTCAAGGAACCAAAGCCAGCTAAAATGTCAATAATCAATACCTAAAACTTGAATTGTACTACTTCTTACTGGCTATTACATCAACTTAGAAGCTTCATCTGTGTTCTACTATGGTGCTTTTAGTGTCTCCGCATACCGCAGCACGCGACATAGCTTTGCAGACGATAAGTACAACCGTTTCAGAGAGAAGAGCGACCAATGTGACGATCTGGCTTTAAGTCGATTCGATAACAAATTACGAAAACGGACGGATTTCTCAGGTTTTTACTACATATGAACACTTTTCACACTGTCCCGTGCAACTCGGCTGCTAGTCCTCCTTTCATGCAGAATCTCAAGGTCCTAGCTCATGTCCAAGGCACCAAAGCCAGCTAAAAAGTCAATAAACGATACCTAAAACTTGAAGTGTACTACTTCTTACTGGCTATTACATCAACTTAGAAGCTTGATCTGTGTTTTACTATGGTGGTTTTAGTGTCTCCGCATACCGCAGCACACATCATAGCTTTGCAGACGATAAGAACAACCGTTTCAGAGAGAAGAGCGGCCAATGTGAAGATCTGGCTTTAAGTCGATTCGATAACAAATGACGATAACGGGCGAATATCTAGGTTTTTACTACATATGAATACATTCCACATTCGCCCGTGCAACTCGGCTGCTAGTCCT
Organism: Schistocerca gregaria; assembly: GCF_023897955.1. Taxonomy (NCBI): domain Eukaryota; kingdom Metazoa; phylum Arthropoda; class Insecta; order Orthoptera; family Acrididae; genus Schistocerca; species Schistocerca gregaria. The sequence continues at coordinate 4,462,548 of NW_026061829.1, forward strand.
CCTTTCATGCAGAATCTTAAGGTCCTAGCTCATGTCCAAGGCACCAAAGCCAGCCAATAAGTCAATAATCAGTACCTAAAACTTGAATTGTACTACTTCTTACTTGCTATTACATCAACTTAGAAGCTTCATCTGTGTTCTACTATGGTGCTTTTAGTGTCTCCGCATACCGCAGCACGCGACATAGTTTGCAGACGATAAGTACAACCGTTCCAGAGAGAAGAGCGGCCAAGTGACGATCTGGCTTTAAGTCTATTCGATAACAAATGACGAAAACGGTCGGATTTCTCAGGTTTTTACTACATATGAACACTTCTCACATTCTCCCGTGCAACTCGGCTGCTAGTCCTCCTTTCATGCAGATTCGTAAGGTCCTAGCTCATGTCCAAGGCACAAAAAGCCAGCTAAGAAGTCAATACCCGGTACCTAAAACTTGAATTGTACTACTTCTTAGTGGCTATTACGTCAACTTAGAACCTTCATCTGTGTTCTACTATGGTGCTTTTAGTGTCTCCGCATACCGCAGCACGCGACATAGCTCTGCAGACGATAAGTACAACCGTTTCAGAGAGAAGAGCGGCAAATGTGACGATCTGACTTTAAGTCGATTCGATAACAAATGACGAAAACGGACGGATTTCTCAGGTTTTTACTACATATGAACACTTTTCACACTCTCTTGTGCAACTCGGCTGCTAGTCCTCCTTTCATGCAGATTCTTAAGGTCCTAGCTCATGTCCAAGGCACCAAAGCCAGCTAAAAAGTCAATAATCGATACCTAAACTCGAATTGTACTACTTCTTAGTGGCTATTACGTCAACTTAGAATCTTCATCTGTGTTCTACTGTGGTGCTTTTAGTGTCTCCGCATACCGCAGCACGCGACATAGTTTGCAGACGATAAGTACTACCGTTTCAGAGAGAAGAGCGGCTAATGTGACGATTTGGCTTTAAGTCGATTCGATAACAAATGTCGAAAACGGACGGATTTCTCAGGTTTTTACTACATATGAACACTTTTCACATGCTCCCGTGCAACTCGGCTGCTAGTTCTCCTTTCATGCAGAATCTTAAGGTCCTAGCTCATGTTCAAGGAACCAAAGCCAGCTAAAATGTCAATAATCAATACCTAAAACTTGAATTGTACTACTTCTTACTGGCTATTACATCAACTTAGAAGCTTCATCTGTGTTCTACTATGGTGCTTTTAGTGTCTCTACATACCGCAGCACGCAACATAGCTTTGCAGACGATAAGTACAACCGTTTCAGAGAGAAGAGCGGCCAATGTGACGATCTGGCTTTAAGTCGATTCGATAACAAATGACGAAAACGGACGGATTTCTCAGGTTTTTACTATATATAAACACTTTTCACACTCTCCCGTGCAACTCGGCTGCTAGTCCTCCTTTCATGCAGAATCTTAAGGTCCTAGCTCATGTCCAAGGCACCAAAGCCAGCTAAAAAGTCAATAATCAGTAACTAAAACTTGAATTGTACTACTTCTTACTGGCAATTACATCATCTTAGAAGCTTCATCTGTGTTCTACTATGGTGCTTTTAGTGTCTCCGCATACCGCAGCACGCGACATAGCTTTGCAGACGATAAGTACAACCGTTTCAGAGAGAAGAGCGACCAATGTGACGATCTGGCTTTAAGTCGATTCGATAACAAATTACGAAAACGGACGGATTTCTCAGGTTTTTACTACATATGAACACTTTTCACACTGTCCCGTGCAACTCGGCTGCTAGTCCTCCTTTCATGCAGAATCTCAAGGTCCTAGCTCATGTCCAAGGCACCAAAGCCAGCTAAAAAGTCAATAAACGATACCTAAAACTTGAAGTGTACTACTTCTTACTGGCTATTACATCAACTTAGAAGCTTGATCTGTGTTTTACTATGGTGGTTTTAGTGTCTCCGCATACCGCAGCACACATCATAGCTTTGCAGACGATAAGAACAACCGTTTCAGAGAGAAGAGCGGCCAATGTGAAGATCTGGCTTTAAGTCGATTCGATAACAAATGACGATAACGGGCGAATATCTAGGTTTTTACTACATATGAATACATTCCACATTCGCCCGTGCAACTCGGCTGCTAGTCCTCCTTTCATGCAGAATCTTAAGGTCCTAGCTCATGTCCAAGGCACCAAAGCCAGCCAATAAGTCAATAATCAGTACCTAAAACTTGAATTGTACTACTTCTTACTTGCTATTACATCAACTTAGAAGCTTCATCTGTGTTCTACTATGGTGCTTTTAGTGTCTCCGCATACCGCAGCACGCGACATAGTTTGCAGACGATAAGTACAACCGTTCCAGAGAGAAGAGCGGCCAAGTGACGATCTGGCTTTAAGTCTATTCGATAACAAATGACGAAAACGGTCGGATTTCTCAGGTTTTTACTACATATGAACACTTCTCACATTCTCCCGTGCAACTCGGCTGCTAGTCCTCCTTTCATGCAGATTCGTAAGGTCCTAGCTCATGTCCAAGGCACAAAAAGCCAGCTAAGAAATCAATACCCGGTACCTAAAACTTGAATTGTACTACTTCTTAGTGGCTATTACGTCAACTTAGAACCTTCATCTGTGTTCTACTATGGTGCTTTTAGTGTCTCCGCATACCGCAGCACGCGACATAGCTCTGCAGACGATAAGTACAACCGTTTCAGAGAGAAGAGCGGCAAATGTGACGATCTGACTTTAAGTCGATTCGATAACAAATGACGAAAACGGACGGATTTCTCAGGTTTTTACTACATATGAACACTTTTCACACTCTCTTGTGCAACTCGGCTGCTAGTCCTCCTTTCATGCAGATTCTTAAGGTCCTAGCTCATGTCCAAGGCACCAAAGCCAGCTAAAAAGTCAATAATCGATACCTAAACTCGAATTGAACTACTTCTTAGTGGCTATTACGTCAACTTAGAATCTTCATCTGTGTTCTACTGTGGTGCTTTTAGTGTCTCCGCATACCGCAGCACGAGACATAGTTCTGCAGACGATAAGTACAACCGTTTCAGAGAGAAGAGCGGCCAATGTGACGATTTGGCTTTAAGTCGATTCGATAACAAATGACGAAAACGGACGGATTTCTCAGGTTTTTACTACATATGAACACTTTTCACATTCTCCCGTGCAACTCGGCTGCTAGTCCTCCTTTCATGCAGATTCTTAAGGTCCTAGCTCATGTCCAAGGCACCAAAGCCAGCTAAAAAGTCAATAATCGATACCTAAACTCGAATTGTACTACTTCTTAGGGGCTATTACTTCAACTTAGAATCTTCATCTGTGTTCTACTGTGGTGCTTTTAGTGTCTCCGCATACCGCAGCACGAGACATAGCTCTGCAGACGATAAGTACAACCGTTTCAGAGAGAAGAGCGGCCAATGTGACGATCTGGCTTTAAGTCGATTCGATAACAAATGACGAAAACGGACGGATTTCTCAGGTTTTTACTACATATGAACACTTTTCACATTCTCCCGTGCAACTCGGCTGCTAGTCCTCCTTTCATGCAGAATTTTAAGGTCCTAGCTCATGTCCAAGGCACCAAAGCCAGCTATAAAGTAAATAATCAGAACCTAAAATTAGAATTGTACTACTTCTTACTGGCTATTACGCCAACTTAGAATCTTCATCTGTGTTCTACTGTGGTGCTTTTAGTATCCCCGCATACCGCAGCACGCGACATAGCTTTGCAGACGATAAGTACAACCGTTTCAGAGAGAAGAGCGGCCAAGTGACGATCTGGCTTTAAGTCGATTCGATAACAAATGACGAAAACGGACGGATTTCTCAGGTTTATACTACATATGAACACTTTTCACATTCTCCCGTGCAACTCTACTGCTAGTCCTCCTTTCATGCAGAATCTTAAGGTCCTAGCTCATGTCCAAGGCACCAAAGCCAGCTGAGAAGTCAATAATCGATACCTAAAACTTGAATTGCACTACTTCCTACTGGCTATTACATCAACTTAGAAGCTTCATCTGTGTTCTGGTATGGTGCTTTTAGTGTCTCCGCATACCGCAGCACGAGACATAGCTCTGCAGACGATAAGTACAACCGTTTCAGAGAGAAGAGCGGCCAATGTGACGATCTGGCTTTAAGTCGATTCGATAACAAATGACGAAAACGGACGGATTTCTCAGGTTTTTACTACATATGAACACATTTCACATTCTCCCGTGCAACTCGGCTGCTAGTCCTCCTTTCATGCAGAATTTTAAGGTCCTAGCTCATGTCCAAGGCACCAAAGCCAGCTATAAAGTAAATAATCAGAACCTAAAATTTGAATTGTACTACTTCTTACTGGCTATTACATCAAAGTAGAAGCTTCATCTGTGTTCTACTGTGGTGCTTTTAGTGTCTCCGCATACCGCAGCACGAGACATAGCTTTGCAGACGATAAGTACAACCGTTTCAGAGAGAAGAGCGGCCAAGTGACGATCTGGCTTTAAGTCGATTCGATAACAAATGACGAAAACGGACGGATTTCTCAGGTTTTTACTACATATGAAAACTTTTCACATTCTCCCGTGCAACTCGGCTGCTAGTCCTCCTTTCATGCAGAATCTTAAGGTCCTAGCTCATGTCCAAGGCACCAAAGCCAGCTAAGAAGTCAATAATCGATACCTAAAACTTGAATTGCACTACTTCCTACTGGCTATTACATCAACTTAGAAGCTTCATCTGTGTTCTGCTATGGTGCTTTTAGTGTCTCCGCATAACGCAGCACGCGACATAGCTTTGAGGATGATAAGTACAACCGTTTCAGAGAGAAGAGCGGCCAATGTGGCGGTCTGGCTTTAAGTCGATTCGATAACAAATGACGAAAACGGACGGAGTTCTCAGGTTTTTACTACATATGAACACTTTTCACATTTTCCCGTGCAACTCGGCTGCTAGTCCTCCTTTCATGCAGAATCTTAAGGTCCTAGCTCATGTCCAAGGCACCAAAGCCAGCTAAAAAGTCAATAATGGATACCTAAAACTTGAATTATACTACTTCTTACTAGCTATTACATCATCTTTGAAGCTTCATCTGTATTCTACTACGGTGCCTTTAGTGTCTCCGCATACCGCAGCACGCGACATAGCTTTGCAGACGATAAGTACAACCGTTTCAGAGAGAAGAGCGGCCAATGTGACGATCTGGCTTTAAGTCGATTCGATAACATATGACCAAAACGGACGGATTTCGCAGGTTTTTACTACATATGAACACTTTTCACATTCTCCCGTGCAACTCGGCTGCTAGTCATCCTTTCATGCAGAATCTTAAGGTTGTAGTCCATGTCCAAGGCACCAAAGCCAGCTAAGAAGTCAATAATCGATACCTAAAACTTGAATTCCACTACTTCCTACTGGCTATTACATCAACTTAGAAGCTTCATCTGTGTTCTACTATGGTGCTTTTAGTGTCTCCGCATAACGCAGCACGCGACATAGCTTTGAGGACGATAAGTACAACCGTTTCAGAGAGAAGAGCGGCCAATGTGACGATCTGGCTTTAAGTCGATTCGATAACAAATGACGAAAACGGACGGATTTCTCAGGTTTTTACTACATATGAACCCTTTTCACATTCTCCCGTGCAACTCGGCTGCTAGTCCTCCTTTCATGGAAATCTTAAGGTCCTAGCTCATGTCCAAGGCACCAAAGCCAGCTAAAAAAAAAATAATCAGTACCTACAACTTGAATTGTACTACTTCTTACTGGCTATTACATCAACTTAGAAGCTTCATCTGTGTTCTACTATGGTGCTTTTAGTGTCTCCGCCTACCGCAGCACGCGACATAGCTTTGCAGACGATAAGTACAACCGTTTCAGAGAGAAGAGCGGCCAAGTGACGATCTGGCTTTAAATCGATTCGATAACAAATGACGAAAACGGACGGATTTCTCAGGTTTTTACTACATATGAACACTTTTCACTTTCTCCCGTGCAACTCGGCTGCTAGTCCTCCTTTCATGCAGAATGTTAAGGTCCTAGCTCATGTCCAAGGCACCAAATCCATCTAAGAAGTCAATAATCGATACATAAAACTTGAATTGTACTACATCTTACTGGCTATTACATCAACTTAGAAGCTTCATCTGTGTTCTGCTATGGTGCTTTTAGTGTCTCCGCATACCGCAGCACGCGACACAGCTTTGCAGACGATTAGTACAACCGTTTCAGAGAGAAGAGCGGCCAAGTACGAACTGGCTTTAAGTCGATTCGATAACAAATGACGAAAACGGACGGATTTCTCAGGTTTTTACTACATATGGACACTTTTCACATTCTACCGTGCAACTCGACTGCTAGTCCTCCTTTCATGCAGAATCTTAAGGTCCTATCTCATTTCCAAGGCACCAAAGACAGCTAAAAAGTCAATAATCGATACCTAAAACTTGAATTGTACTACTTCTCACTGGCTATTACATCAACTTAGAAGCTTCATCAGTGTTCTACTATGGTGCTTTTAGTGTCTCCGCATACCGCAGCACGCGACATAGCTTTGCAGACGACAAGTACAACCGTTTGAGAGGTAAGAGCGGCCAATGTGACGATTTGGCTTTAAGTCGAATCGATAACAAATTACGAAAACGGACGGATTTCTCAGGTTTCTACTACATATGAACACATTTCACATTCTCCCGTTCAACGCGGCTGCTAGTCCTCCTTTAATGCAGAATCTTAAGGTCCTAGCTCATGTCCAAGGCACCAAAGCCAGCTAAAAAGTCAATAATCGATACCTAAAACTTGAATTGTACTACTTCTTACTTTCTATTACATCAACTTAGAAGCTTCATCTGTGTTCTACTATGGTGCTTTTAGTGTCTCCGCATACCGCAGCATGCGACATAGCTTTGCAGACGGTAAGTACAACCGTTTCAGAGAGAAGAGCAGCCAAGTGACGATCTGGCTTTAAGTCGATTCGATAACAAATGACGAAAACGGACGGATTTCTCAGGTTTTTACTACATATGAACACTTTTCACATTCTCCCGTGCAACTCGGCTGCTAGTCCTCCTTTTGATGCAGAATCTTAAGGTCCTAGCCCATGTCCAAGGCACCAAAGCCAGCTAAAAAGTCAATAATCGATACCTAAAACTTGAAGTGTACTACTTCTTACTGGCTATTATATCAACTTAGAAGCTTCATCTGTGTTCTACTATGGTGATTTTATTGTCTCCGCATACCGCAGCACGCGACATATCTTTGCAGACGATAAGTACAACCGGTCATGGAACAGAGGTGCCAATTTGACGATCTGGCTTTAAGTCGATTCGATAACAAATGACGAAAACGGACGGATTTCTCAGGTTTTTACTACATATGAACACTTTTCACATTCTCCCGTGCAACTCGGCTGCTAGTCCTCCTTTCATGCAGAATCTTAAGGTCCTAGGTCACGTCCAAGGCACCGAAGCCAGCTAAAAAGTCAACAATCGATTCCTAAAACTTGAATTGTACTACTTCTTACTGGCTATTACATCATCTTAGAAGCTTCATCTGTGTTCTACTATGGTGCTTTTAGTGTCTCCGAATACCGCAGTACGCGACATAGCTTTGCAGACGAAAAGTACAACCGTTTCAGGGAGCAGAGCCGCCAATGTGACGATTTGGCTTTAAGTCGATTCGATAACAAATGACGAAAACGGACAGATTTCTCAGGTTTTTACTACATATGAACACCTTTCACATTCTCCCGTGCAACTCGGCTGCTAGTCCTCCTTTTGATGCAGAATCTTAAGGTCCTACCTCATGTCCAAGGCACCAAAGCCAGCTAAAAAGTCAATAATCGATACCTAAAACTTGAATTGTACTACTTCTTACTGGCTATTACATCATCTTAGAAGCTTCATCTGTGTTCTACTATGGTGATTTTATTGTCTCCGCATACCGCAGCACGCGACATAGCTTTGCAGACGATAAGTACAACCGTTTCAGAGAGAAGAGCGGCCAATGTGACGATCGGGCTTTAAGTCGATTCGATAACAAATGACGAAAACGGACGGATTTCTCCGGTTTTTACTACATATGAACACTTTTCACATTGTCCCGTGCAACTCGGCTGCTATTCCTCCTTTCATGCAGAATCTTATGGTTCTACCTCATGTCCAAGGCACCAAAGCCAGCTAAAATTCAATAATCGATAAATAAAACTTGAATTGTACTACTTCTTACTGGCAATTACATCATCTTAGAGGCTTCATCTGTGTTCTGCTACGGTGCTTTTAGAGTCTCCGCATACCGCAGCACGCGACATAGCTTTGAGGACGATAAGTACAACCGTTTCAGAGAGAGGAGCGGCCAATGTGACGTTCTGGCATTAAGTCGATTCGATGACAAATGACGAAAACGGACGGATTTCTCAGGTTTTTACTACATATGAACACTTTTCACATTGTCCCGTGCAACTCGGCTGCTAGTCCTCCTTTCATGCAGAATCTTATGGTTCTAGCTCATGTCCAAGGCACCAAAGCCAGCTAAAATTCAATAATCGATAAATAAAACTTGAATTGTACTACTTCTTACTGGCAATTACATCATCTTAGAGGCTAAATCTGTGTTCTGCTACGGTGCTTTTAGAGTCTCCGCATACCGCAGCACGCGACATAGCTTTGAGGACGATAAGTACAACCGTTTCAGAGAGGGGAGCGGCCAATGTGACGATCTGGCTTTAAGTCGATTCGATATCAAATGACGAAAACGGACGGATTTCTCAGGATTTTACTACATATGAACACTTTTCACATTCTCCCATGCAACTCGGCTGCTAGTTCTCCTTTCATGCAGAATCTTAAGGTCCTAGCTCATGTCCAAGGCACCAAAGACAGCTAAAAAGTCAATAATCGATACCAAAAACTTGAATTGTACTACTTCTCACTGGCTATTACATCAACTTAGAAGCTTCATCAGTGTTCTACTATGGTGCTTTTAGTGTCTCCGCATACCGCAGCACGCGACATAGCTTTGCAGACGACAAGTACAACCGTTTGAGAGGTAAGAGCGGCCAATGTGACGATTTGGCTTTAAGTCGAATCGATAACAAATTACGAAAACGGACGGATTTCTCAGGTTTCTACTATATATGAACACATTTCACATTCTCCCGTTCAACGCGGCTGCTAGTCCTCCTTTAATGCAGAATCTTAAGGTCCTAGCTCATGTCCAAGGCACCAAAGCCAGCTAAAAAGTCAATAATCGATACCTAAAACTTGAATTGTACTACTTCTTACTTTCTATTACATCAACTTAGAAGCTTTATCTGTGTTCTACTATGGTGCTTTTAGTGTCTCCGCATACCGCAGCATGCGACATAGCTTTGCAGACGGTAAGTACAACCGTTTCAGAGAGAAGAGCAGCCAAGTGACGATCTGGCTTTAAGTCGATTCGATAACAAATGACGAAAACGGACGGATTTCTCAGGTTTTTACTACATATGAACACTTTTCACATTCTCCCGTGCAACTCGGCTGCTAGTCCTCCTTTTGATGCAGAATCTTAAGGTCCTAGCTCATGTCCAAGGCACCAAAGCCAGCTAAAAAGTCAATAATCGATACCTAAAACTTGAAGTGTACTACTTCTTACTGGCTATTATATCAACTTAGAAGCTTCATCTGTGTTCTACTATGGTGATTTTATTGTCTCCGCATACCGCAGCACGCGACATAGCTTTGCAGACGATAAGTACAACCGGTCATGGAATAGAGGTGCCAATTTGACGATCTGGCTTTAAGTCGATTCGATAACAAATGACGAAAACGGACGGATTTCTCAGGTTTTTACTACATATGAACACTTTTCACATTCTCCCGTGCAACTCGGTTGCTAGTCCTCCTTTCATGCAGAATATTAAGGTCCTAGGTCACGTCCAAGGCACCGAAGCCAGCTAAGAAGTCAACAATCGATTCCTAAAACTTGAATTGTACTACTTCTTACTGGCTATTACATCATCTTAGAAGCTTCATCTGTGTTCTACTATGGTGCTTTTAGTGTCTCCGAATACCGCAGTACGCGACATAGCTTTGCAGACGAAAAGTACAACCGTTTCAGAGAGCAGAGCGGCCAATGTGACGATTTGGCTTTAAGTCGATTCGATAACAAATGACGAAAACGGACGGATTTCTCAGGTTTTTACTACTTATGAACACTTTTCACATTCTCCCGTGCAACTCGGCTGCTAGTCCTCCTTTTGATGCAGAATCTTAAGGTCCTACCTCATGTCCAAGGCACCAAAGCCAGCTAAAAAGTCAATAATCGATACCTAAAACTTGAATTGTACTACTTCTTACTGGCTATTACATCATCTTAGAAGCTTCATCTGTGTTCTACTATGGTGATTTTATTGTCTCCGCATACCGCAGCACGCGACATAGCTTTGCAGACGATAAGTACAACCGTTTCAGAGAGAAGAGCGGCCAATGTGACGATCGGGCTTTAAGTCGATTCGATAACAAATGACGAAAACGGACGTATTTCTCAGGTTTCTACTACATATGAACACATTTCACATTCTCCCGTGCAACGCGGCTGCTAGTCCTCCTTTAATGCAGAATCTTAAGGTCCTAGCTCATGTCCAGAGCACCAAAGCCAGCTAAAAAGTCAATAATCGATACCTAAAACTTGAATTGTACTACTTCTTACTGGCTATTACATCAACTTAGAAGCTTCATCTGTGTTCTACTATGGTGCTTTTAGTGTCTCCGCATACCGCAGCACGCGACATAGCTTTGAGGACGAGAAGTACAACCGTTTCAGAGAGAGGAGCGGCCAATGTGACGTTCTGGCATTAAGTCGATTCGATAACAAATGACGAAAACGGACGGATTTCTCAGGTTTTTACTACATATGAACACTTTTCACATTCTCCCGTGAAACTCGGCTGCTATTCCTCCTTTCATATAGAATCTTAAGGTCCTAGCTCATGTCCAGATCACCAAAGCCAGCTAAAAAGTAAATAATCGATACCTAAAACTTGAATTGTACTACTTCTTACTGGCTATTACATCATATTAGAAGCTTCATCTGTGTTCTACTATGGTGCTTTTAGTGTCTCCGAATACCGCAGTACGCGACATAGCTTTGCAGACGATAAGTACAACCGTTTCAGAGAGCAGAGCGGCCAATGTGTCGATTTGGCTTTAAGTCGATTCGATAACAAATGACGAAAACGGACGGTTTTCTCAGGTTTTTACTACATATGAACACTTTTCACATTCTCCCGTGCAACTCGGCTGCTAGTCCTCCTTTTGATGCAGAATCTTAAGGTCCTAGCTCTTGTCCAAGGCACCAAAGCCAGCTAAAAGTCAATAATCGATACCTAAAACTTGAAGTGTACTACTTCTTACTGGCTATTACATCAACTTAGAAGCTTCATCTGTGTTCTACTATGGTGCTTTTAGTGTCTCCGCACACCGCAGCACGCGACATAGCTATGCAGACGATAAGTACAACCGTTTCAGAGAGAAGAGCGGCCAATGTGACGATCGGGCTTTAAGTCTATTCGATAACAAATGACGAAAATGGACGGATTTCTCAGGTTTCTACTACATATGAACACATTTCACATTCTCCCGTGCAACTCGGCTGCTAGTCCTCCTTTCATGCAGAATCTTAAGGTCCTAGCTCATGTCCAAGGCACCAAAGCCAGCTAAGAAGTCAATAATCGATACCTAAAACTTGAATTGCACTACTTCCTACTGGCTATTACATCAACTTAGAAGCTTCATCTGTGTTCTGCTATGGTGCTTTTAGTGTCTCCGCATAACGCAGCACGCGACATAGCTTTGAGGACGATAAGTACAACCGTTTCAGAGAGAAGAGCGGCCAATGTGGCGGTCTGGCTTTAAGTCGATTCGATAACAAATGACGAAAACGGACGGAGTTCTCAGGTTTTTACTACATATGAACACTTTTCACATTTTCCCGTGCAACTCGGCTGCTAGTCCTCCTTTCATGCAGAATCTTAAGGTCCTAGCTCATGTCCAAGGCACCAAAGCCAGCTAAAAAGTCAATAATGGATACCTAAAACTTGAATTGTACTACTTCTTACTAGCTATTACATCATCTTTGAAGCTTCATCTGTATTCTACTACGGTGCCTTTAGTGTCTCTGCATACCGCAGCACGCGACATAGCTTTGCAGACGATAAGTACAACCGTTTCAGAGAGAAGAGCGGCCAATGTGACGATCTGGCTTTAAGTCGATTCGATAACATATGACGAAAACGGACGGATTTCGCAGGTTTTTACTACATATGAACACTTTTCACATTCTCCCGTGCAACTCGGCTGCTAGTCATCCTTTCATGCAGAATCTTAAGGTTGTAGTCCATGTCCAAGGCACCAAAGCCTGCTAAGAAGTCAATAATCGATACCTAAAACTTGAATTGCACTACTTCCTACTGGCTATTACATCAACTTAGAAGCTTCATCTGTGTTCTACTATGGTGCTTTTAGTGTCTCCGCATAACGCAGCACGCGACATAGCTTTGAGGACGATAAGTACAACCGTTTCAGAGAGAAGAGCGGCCAATGTGACGATCTGGCTTTAAGTCGATTCGATAACAAATGACGAAAACGGACGGATTTCTCAGGTTTTTACTACATATGAACACTTTTCACATTCTCCCGTGCAACTCGGCTGCTAGTCCTCCTTTTGATGCAGAATCTTAAGGTCCTAGCTCATGTCCAAGGCACGAAAGCCATCTAAAAAGTCAATAATCGATACCTAAAACTTGAAGTGTACTACATCTTACTGGCTATTATATCAACTTAGAAGCTTCATCTGTGTTCTACTAAGGTGATTTTATTGTCTCCGCATACCGCAGCACGCGACATAGCTTTGCAGACGATAAGTACAACCGTTTCAGAGAAAAGAGGGGCCAATTTGACGATCTGGTCTTTAAGTCGATTCGATAACAAATTACGAAAACGGACGGATTTCTCAGGTTTTTTCTACATATGAACACTTTTCACATTCTCCCATGCAACTCGGCTGCTAGTTCTCCTTTCATGCAGAATCTTAAGGTCCTAGCTCATGTCCAAGGCACCAAAGACAGCTAAAAAGTCAATAATCGATACCTAAAACTTGAATTGTACTACTTCTCACTGGCTATTACATCAACTTAGAAGCTTCATCTGTGTTCTACTATGGTGCTTTTAGTGTCTCCGCATACCGCAGCATGCGACATAGCTTTGCAGACGGTAAGTACAACCGTTTCAGAGAGAAGAGCAGCCAAGTGACGATCTGGCTTTAAGTCGATTCGATAACAAATGACGAAAACGGACGGATTTCTCAGGTTTTTACTACATATGAACACTTTTCACATTCTCCCGTGCAACTCGGCTGCTAGTCCTCCTTTTGATGCAGAATCTTAAGGTCCTAGCTCATGTTCAAGGCACCAAAGCCAGCTAAAAAGTCAATAATCGATACCTAAAACTTGAAGTGTACTACTTCTTACTGGCTATTATATCAACTTAGAAGCTTCATCTGTGTTCTACTATGGTGATTTTATTGTCTCCGCATACCGCAGCACGCGACATAGCTTTGCAGACGATAAGTACAACCGGTCATGGAATAGAGGTGCCAATTTGACGATCTGGCTTTAAGTCGATTCGATAACAAAAGACGAAAACGGACGGATTTCTCAGGTTTTTACTACATATGAACACTTTTCACATTCTCCCGTGCAACTCGGCTGCTAGTCCTCCTTTCATGCAGAATCTTAAGGTCCTAGGTCACGTCCAAGGCACCGAAGCCAGCTAAAAAGTCAACAATCGATTCCTAAAACTTGAATTGTACTACTTCTTACTGGCTATTACATCAACTTAGAAGCTTCATCTGTGTTCTACTATGGTGCTTTTAGTGTCTCCGCATACCGCAGCACGCGACATAGCTTTGAGGACGAGAAGTACAACCGTTTCAGAGAGAGGAGCGGCCAATGTGACGATTTGGCTTTAAGTCGATTCGATAACAATTGACGAAAACGGACGGTTTTCTCAGGTTTTTACTACATATGAACACTTTTCACATTCTCCCGTGCAACTCGGCTGCTAGTTGTCCTTTCATGCAGAATCTTAAGGTTGTAGTCCATGTCCAAGGCACCAAAGCCAGCTAAGAAGTCAATAATCGATACCTAAAACTTGAATTGTACTACTTCCTACTGGCTATTACATCAACTTAGAAGCTTCATCTGTGTTCTACTATGGTGCTTTTAGTGTCTCCGCATAACGCAGCACGCGACATAGCTTTGAGGACGATAAGTACAACCGTTTCAGAGAGAAGAGCGGCCAACGTGACGATCTGGCTTTAAGTCGATTCGATAACAAATGACGAAAACGGACGGGTTTCTCAGGTTTTTACTACATATGAACCCTTTTCACATTCTCCCGTGCAACTCGGCTGCTAGTCCTCCTTTCATGCAAATCTTAAGGTCCTAGCTCATGTCCAAGGCACCAAAGCCAGCTAAAAAAAAAAATAGTCAGTATCTACAACTTGAATTGTACTACTTCTTACTGGCTATTACATCAACTTAGAAGCTTCATCTGTGTTCTACTATGGTGCTTTTAGTGTCTCCGCCTACCGCAGCACGCGACATAGCTTTGCAGACGATAAGTACAACCGTTTCAGAGAGAAGAGCGGCCAAGTGACGATCTGGCTTTAAATCGATTCGATAACAAAAGACGAAAACGGACGGATTTCTCAGGTTTTTACTACATATGAACACTTTTCACTTTCTCCCGTGCAACTCGGCTGATAGTCCTCCTTTCATGCAGAATCTTAAGGTCCTAGCTCATGTCTAAGGCACCAAATCCATCTAAGAAGTCAATAATCGATACATAAAACTTGAATTGTACTACATCTTACTGGCTATTACCTCAACTTAGAAGCTTCATCTGTGTTCTGCTATGGTGCTTTTAGTGTCTCCGCATACCGCAGCACGCGACACAGCTTTGCAGACGATTAGTACAACCGTTTCAGAGAGAAGAGCGGCCAAGTACGAACTGGCTTTAAGTCTATTCGATAACAAATGACGAAAACGGACGGATTTCTCAGGTTTTTACTACATATGAACACTTTTCACATTCTACCGTGCAACTCGACTGCTAGTCCTCCTTTCATGCAGAATCTTAAGGTCCTATCTCATTTCCAAGGCACCAAAGCCAGCTAAGAAATCAATAATCGATACCTAAAACTTGAATTGCACTACTTCCTACTGGCTATTACATTAACTTAGAAGCTTCATCTGTGTTCTACTATGGTGTTTTTAGTGTCTCCGCATAACGCAGCACGCTACATAGCTTTGAGGACGATAAGTACAACCGTTTCAGAGAGAAGAGCGGCCAATGTGACGATCTGGCTTTAAGTCGATTCGATAACAAATGACGAAAAAGGACGGATTTCTCCGGTTTTTACTACATATGAACACTTTTCACATTGTCCCGTGCAACTCGGCTGCTAGTCCTCCTTTCATGCAGAATCTTATGGTTCTAGCTCATGTCCAAGGCACCAAAGCCAGCTAAAATTCAATAATCGATAAATAAAACTTGAATTGTACTACTTCTTACTGGCAATTACATCATCTTAGAGGCTTCATCTGTGTTCTGCTACGGTGCTTTTAGAGTCTCCGCATACCGCAGCACGCGACATAGCTTTGAGGACGATAAGTACAACCGTTTCAGAGAGAGGAGCGGCCAATGTGACGTTCTGGCATTAAGTCGATTCGATGACAAATGACGAAAACGGACGGATTTCTCAGGTTTTTACTACATATGAACACTTTTCACATTCTCCCCTGCAACTCGGCTGCTAGTCCTCCTTTCATGCAGAATCTTATGGTTCTAGCTCATGTCCAAGGCACCAAAGCCAGCTAAAATTCAATAATCGATAAATAAAACTTGAATTGTACTACTTCTTACTGGCAATTACATCATCTTAGAGGCTTCATCTGTGTTCTGCTACGGTGCTTTTAGAGTCTCCGCATACCGCAGCACGCGACATAGCTTTGAGGACGATAAGTACAACCGTTTCAGAGAGAGGAGCGGCCAATGTGACGATCTGGCTTTAAGTCGATTCGATAACAAATGACGAAAACGGACGGATTTCTCAGGTTTTTACTACATATGAACACTTTTCACATTCTCCCGTGCAAATCGGCTGCTAGTCCTCCTTTTGATGCAGAATCTTAAGGTCCTAGCTCATGTCCAAGGCACGAAAGCCATCTAAAAAGTCAATAATCGATACCTAAAACTTGAAGTGTACTACTTCTTACTGGCTATTATATCAACTTAGAAGCTTCATCTGTGTTCTACTATGGTGATTTTATTGTCTCCGCATACCGCAGCACGCGACATATCTTTGCAGACGATAAGTACAACCGTTTCAGAGAAAATGGGGCCAATTTAACGATCTGGTCTTTAAGTCGATTCGATAACAAATTACGAAAACGGACGGATTTCTCAGGTTTTTTCTACATATGAACACTTTTCACATTCTCCCATGCAACTCGGCTGCTAGTTCTCCTTTCATGCAGAATCTTAAGGTCCTAGCTCATGTCCAAGGCACCAAAGACAGCTAAAAAGTCAATAATCGATACCTAAAACTTGAATTGTACTACTTCTCACTGGCTATTACATCAACTTAGAAGCTTCATCAGTGTTCTACTATGGTGCTTTTAGTGTCTCCGCATACCGCAGCACGCGACATAGCTTTGCAGACGACAAGTACAACCGTTTGAGAGGTAAGAGCGGCCAATGTGACGATTTGGCTTTAAGTCGAATCGATAACAAATTAAGAAAACGGACGGATTTCTCAGGTTTCTACTACATATGAACACATTTCACATTCTCCCGTTCATCGCGGCTGCTAGTCCTCCTTTAATGCAGAATCTTAAGGTCCTAGCTCATGTCCAAGGCACCAAAGCCAGCTAAAAAGTCAATAATCGATACCTAAAACTTGAATTGTACTACTTCTTACTTTCTATTACATCAACTTAGAAGCTTCATCTGTGTTCTACTATGGTGCTTTTAGTGTCTCCGCATACCGCAGCATGCGACATAGCTTTGCAGACGGTAAGTACAACCGTTTCAGAGAGAAGAGCAGCCAAGTGACGATCTGGCTTTAAGTCGATTCGATAACAAATGACGAAAACGGACGGATTTCTCAGGTTTTTACTACATATGAACACTTTTCACATTCTCCCGTGCAACTCGGCTGCTAGTCCTCCTTTTGATGCAGAATCTTAAGGTCCTAGCTCATGTCCAAGGCACCAAAGCCAGCTAAAAAGTCAATAATCGATACCTAAAACTTGAAGTGTACTACTTCTTACTGGCTATTATATCAACTTAGAAGCTTCATCTGTGTTCTACTATGGTGATTTTATTGTCTCCGCATACCGCAGCACGCGACATAGCTTTGCAGACGATAAGTACAACCGGTCATGGAATAGAGGTGCCAATTTGACAATCTGGCTTTAAGTCGATTCGATAACAAATGACGAAAACGGACGGATTTCTCAAGGTTTTACTACATATGAACACTTTTCACATTCTCCCATGCAACTCGGCAGCTAGTCCTCCTTTTGTTGCAGAATCTTAAGGTCCTAGCTCATGTCCAAGGCACCAAAGCCAGCTAAAAAGTCAATAATCGATACCTAAAACTTGAATTGTACTACTTCTTACTGGCTATTACATCAACTTAGAAGCTTCATCTGTGTTCTACTATGGGGCTTTTAGTGTCTCCGCATACCGCAGCACGCGACATAGCTTTGAGGACGAGAAGTACAACCGTTTCAGAGAGAGGAGCGGCCAATGTGACGTTCTGGCATTAAGTCGATTCGATAACAAATGACGAAAACGGACGGATTTCTCAGGTTTTTACTACATATGAACACTTTTCACATTCTCCCGTGAAACTCGGCTGCTAGTCCTCCTTTAATACAGAATCTTAAGGTCCTAGCTCTTGTCCAAGGCACCAAAGCCAGCTAAAAAGTCAATAATCGATACCTAAAACTTGAATTGTACTACTTCTTACTTTCTATTACATCAACTTAGAAGCTTCATCTGTGTTCTACTATGGTGCTTTTAGTGTCTCCGCATACCGCAGCATGCGACATAGCTTTGCAGACGGTAAGTACAACCGTTTCAGAGAGAAGAGCAGCCAAGTGACGATCTGGCTTTAAGTCGATTCGATAACAAATGACGAAAACGGACGGATTTCTCAGGTTTTTACTACATATGAACACTTTTCACATTCTCCCGTGCAACTCGGCTGCTAGTCCTCCTTTTGATGCAGAATCTTAAGGTCCTAGCTCATGTCCAAGGCACCAAAGCCAGCTAAAAAGTCAATAATCGATACCTAAAACTTGAAGTGTACTACTTCTTACTGGCTATTATATCAACTTAGAAGCTTCATCTGTGTTCTACTATGGTGATTTTATTGTCTCCGCATACCGCAGCACGCGACATAGCTTTGCAGACGATAAGTACAACCGGTCATGGAATAGAGGTGCCAATTTGACGTTCTGGCTTTAAGTCGATTCGATAACAAATGACGAAAACGGACGGATTTCTCAAGGTTTTACTACATATGAACACTTTTCACATTCTCCCATGAAACTCGGCAGCTAGTCCTCCTTTTGTTGCAGAATCTTAAGGTCCTAGCTCATGTCCAAGGCACCAAAGCCAGCTAAAAAGTCAATAATCGATACCTAAAACTTGAATTGTACTACTTCTTACTGGCTATTACATCAACTTAGAAGCTTCATCTGTGTTCTACTATGGTGGTTTTAGTGTCTCCGCATACCGCAGCACGCGACATAGCTTTGAGGACGAGAAGTACAACCGTTTCAGAGAGAGGAGCGGCCAATGTGACGTTCTGGCATTAAGTCGATTCGATAACAAATGACGAAAACGGACGGATTTCTCAGGTTTTTACTACATATGAACACTTTTAACATTCTCCCGTGAAACTCGGCTGCTATTCCTCCTTTCATATAGAATCTTAAGGTCCTAGCTCATGTCCAGATCACCAAAGCCAGCTAAAAAGTAAATAATCGATACCTAAAACTTGAATTGTACTACATCTTACTGGCTATTACATCATATTAGAAGCTTCATCTGTGTTCTACTATGGTGCTTTTAGTGTCTCCGAATACCGCAGTACGCGACATAGCTTTGCAGACGATAAGTACAACCGTTTCAGAGAGCAGAGCGGCCAATGTGACGATTTGGCTTTAAGTCGATTCAATAACAAATGACGAAAACGGACGGTTTTCTCAGGTTTTTACTACATATGAACACTTTTCACATTCTCCCGTGCAACTCGGCTGCTAGTCCTCCTTTTGATGCAGAATCTTAAGGTCCTAGCTCTTGTCCAAGGCACCAAAGCCAGCTAAAAGTCAATAATCGATACCTAAAACTTGAAGTGTACTACTTCTTACTGGCTATTACATCAATTTAGAAGCTTCATCTGTGTTCTACTATGGTGCTTTTAGTGTCTCCGCACACCGCAGCACGCGACATAGCTATGCAGACGATAAGTACAACCGTTTCAGAGAGAAGAGCGGCCAATGTGTCGATCGGGCTTTAAGTCTATTCGATAACAAATGACGAAAATGGACGGATTTCTCAGGTTTCTACTACATATGAACACATTTCACATTCTCCCGTGCAACGCGGCTGCTAGTCCTCCTTTAATGCAGAATCTTAAGTTCCTAGCTCATGTCCATGGCACCAAAGCCAGCTAAAAAGTCAATAATCGATACCTAAAACTTAAAGTGTACTACTTCTTACTGGCTATTATATCAACTTAGAAGCTTCATCTGTGTTCTACTATGGTGCTTTTAGTGTCTCCGCATACCGCAGCACGCGACATAGCTTTGAGGACGATAAGTACAACCGTTTCAGTTAGAGGAGCGGCCAATGTGACGTTCTGGCATTAAGTCGATTCGATAACAAATGACGAAAACGGACGGATTTCTCAGGTTTTTACTACATATGAACACTTTTCACAATCTCCCGTGCAACTCGGCTGCTAGTCCTCCTTTCATGCAGAATCTTAAGGTCCTAGCTCATGTCCAAGGCACCAAAGCCAGCTAAAAAGTCAATAATCGATACCTAAAACTTTAAGTGTACTACTTCTTACTGGCTATTATATCAACTTAGAAGCTTCATCTGTGTTCTACTATGGTGCTTTTAGTGTCTCCCCATACCGCAGCACGCGACATAGCTTTGAGGACGATAAGTACAACCGTTTCAGAGAGAGGAGCGGCCAATGTGACGTTCTGGCATTAAGTCGATTCGATAACAAATGACGAAAACGGACGGATTTCTCAGGTTTTTACTACATCTGAACACTTTTCACATTCTCCCGTGCCACTCGGCTGCTAGTCCTCCTTTCATGCAGAATCTTAAGGTCCTAGCTCATGTCCAGATCACCAAAGCCAGCTAAAAAGTCAATAATCGATACCTAAAACTTGAATTGTACTACTTCTTACTGGCTATTACACCATCTTAGAAGCTTCATCTGTGTTCTACTATGGTGCTTTTAGTGTCTCCGCATACCGCAGCACGCGACATAGCTTTCCAGACGATAAGTACAACCGTTTCAGATAGAAGAGCGGCCAATGTGACGATCTGGCTTTAAGTCGATTCGATAACAAATGACGAAAACGGACGGATTTCTCAGGTTTTTACTACATATGAACACTTTTCACATTCTCCCGTGCAACTCGGCTGCTAGTCCTCCTTTTGATGCAGAATCTTAAGGTCCTAGCTCATGTCCAAGGCACCAAAGCTAGCTAAAAAGACAATAATCGATACCTAAAACTTGAAGTGTACTACTTCTTACTGGCTATTATATCAACTTAGAAGCTTCATCTGTGTTCTACTATGGTGCTTTTAGTGTCTCCACATACCGCAGCATGCGACATAGCTTTGCAGACGATAAGTAAAACCGTTTCAGAGAAAAGAGGGGCCAATTTGACGATCTGGCTTTAAGTCGATTCGATAACAAATGACGAAAACGGACGGATTTCTCAGGTTTTTACTACATATGAACACTCTTCACATTCTCCCATGCAACTCGGCAGCTAGTCCTCCTTTTGTTGCAGAATCTTAAGGTCCTAGCTCATGTCCAAGGCACCAAAGCCAGCTAAAAAGTCAATAATCGATACCTAAATCTTGAAGTGTACTACTTCTTACTGGCTATTATATCAACTTAGAAGCTTCATCTGTGTTCTACTATGGTGATTTTATTGTCTCCGCATACCGCAGCACGCGACATAGCTTTGCAGACGATAAGTACAACCGTTTCTGAGAGAAGAGCGGCCAATGTGACGATCGGGCTTTAAGTCGATTCGATAACAAATGACGAAAACGGACGGATTTCTCAGGTTTCTACTACATATGAACACATTTCACATTCTCCCGTGCAACGCGGCTGCTAGTCCTCCTTTCATGCAGAATCTTAAGGTCCTAGCTCATGTCCAAGGCAACAAGCCAGCTAAAAAGTCAATAATCGATACCTAAAACTTGAAGTGTACTACTTCTTACTGGCTATTATATCAACTTAGAAGCTTCATCTGTGTTCTACTATGGTGATTTTATTGTCTCCGCATACCGCAGCACGCGACATAGCTTTGCAGACGATAAGTACAACCGTTTCAGAGAAAAGAGGGGCCAATTTGACGATCTGGCTTTAAGTCGATTCGATAACAAATGACGAAAATGGACGGATTTCTCAGGTTTTTACTACATATGAATACTTTTCACATTCTCCCGTGCAACTCGGCTGCTAGTCCTCCTTTTGATGCTGAATCTTAAGGTCCTAGCTCATGTCCAGATCACCAAAGCCAGCTAAAAAGTCAATAATCGATACCGAAAACTTGAATTGTACTACTTCTTACTGGCTATTACATCATCTTAGAAGCTTCATCTGTGTTCTACTATGGTGATTGTATTGTCTCCGCATACAGCAGCACGAGACATAACTTTGCAGACGGTAAGTACAACCATTTCAGAGAGAAGAGCGGCCAATGTGACGATCTGGCTTTAAGTCGATTCGATAACAAATGACGAAAACGGACGGATTTCTGAGGTTTCTACTACGTATGAACACATTTCACATTCTCCCGTGAAACGCGGCTGCTAGTCCTCCTTTAATGCAGAATCTTAAGGTCCTAGCTCATGTCCAAGGCACCAAAGCCAGCTAAAAAGTCAATAATCGATACCTAAAACTTGAATTGTACTACTTCTTAATGGCTATTTCATCAACTTAGAAGCTTCATTTGTGTTCTACTATGGTGCTTTTAGTGTCTCCGCATACCGCAGCACGCGACATAGCTTTGAGGACGATAAGTACAACCGTTTCAGAGAGAAGAGCGGCCAATGTGACGATCGGGCTTTAAGTCGATTCGATAACAAATGACGAAAACGGGCGGATTTCTCAGGTTTCTACCACATATGAACACATTTCAAATTCTCCCGTGCAACGCGGCTGCTAGTCCTCCTTTAATGGTGAATCTTAAGGTCCCAGCTCATGTCCAAGGCACCAAAGCCAGATAAAAAGTCAATAATCGATACCTAAAACTTGAAGTGTACTACTTCTTACTGGCTATTATATCAACTTAGAAGCATCATCTGTTTTCTACTATGGTGATTTTATTGTCTCCGCATACCGCAGCACTCGACATAGCTTTGCAGACGATAAGTACAACCGTTTCAGAGAAAAGAGGGGCCAATTTGACGATCGGGCTTTAAGTCGATTCGATAACAAATGACGAAAACGGACGTATTTCTCAGGTTTCTACTACATATGAACACATTTCACATTCTCCCGTGCAACTCGGCTGCTAGTCCTCCTTTCATGCAGAATGTTAAGGTCCTAGCTCATGTCTAGATAACCAAAGCCAGCTAAAAAGTCAATAATCGATACCTAGAACTTGAATTGTACTACTTCTTACTGGCTATTACATCATCTTAGAAGCTTCATCTGTGTCCTACTATGGTGCTTTTAGTGTCTCCGCATACCGCAGCACGCGACATAGCTTTCCAGACGATAAGTACAACCGTTTCAGAGAGAAGAGCGGCCAATGTGACGATCTGGCTTTAAGTCGATTCGATAACAAATGACGAAAACGGACGGATTTCTCAGGTTTTTACTACATATGAACACTTTTCACATTCTCCCGTGCAACTCGGCTGCTAGTCCTCCTTTCATGCAGAATCTTAAGGTCCTAGCTCATGTCCAAGGCACCAAAGCCTGCTAAAAAGTCAATAATCGATACCTAAAACTTGAAGTGTACTACTTCTTACTGGCTATTATATCAACTTAGAAGCTTCATCTGTGTTCTACTATGGTGATTTTATTGTCTCCGCATACCGCAGCACGCGACATAGCTTTGCAGACGATAAGTACAACCGTTTCAGAGAAAAGAGGGGCCAATTTGACGATCTGGCTTTAAGTCGATTCGATAACAACTGACGAAAACGGACGGATTTCTCAGGTTTTTACTACATATGAACACTTTTCACATTCTCCCGTGCAACTCGGCTGCTAGTCCTCCTTTTGATGCAGAATCTTAAGGTCCTAGCTCATGTCCAAGGCACCAAAGCCAGCTAAAAAGTCAATAATCGATACCTAAAACTTGAAGTGTACTACTCCTTACTGGCTATTATATCAACTTAGAAGCTTCATTTGTGTTCTGCTATGGTGATTTTATTGTCTCCGCATACCGCAGAACGCGACATAGCTTTGCAGACGATAAGTACAACCGTTTCAGAGAGAAGATCGGCCAATGTTACGATCGGGCTTTAAGTCGATTCGATAACAAATGACGAAAACGGACGAATTTCTCAGGTTTCTACTACATATGAACACATTTCACATTCTCCCGTGCAACGCGGCTGCTAGTCCTCCTTCTGATGCAGAATCTTAAGGTCCTAGCTCATGTCCAAGGCACCAAAGCCAGGTAAAAAGTCAATAATCGATACCTAAAACTTGAATTGTACTACTTCTTACTGGCTATTACATCAACTTAGAAGCTTCATCTGTGTTCTACTATGGTGCTTTTAGTGTCTCCGCATACCGCAGCACGCGACATAGCTTTGAGGACGATAAGTACAACCGTTTCAGAGAGAGGAGCGGCCAATGTGACGTTCTGGCATTAAGTCGACTCGATAACAAATGACGAAAACGGACGGATTTCTCAGGTTTTTACTACATATGAACACTTTTCACATTCTCCCGTGCAACTCGGCTGCTAGTCCTCCTTTCATGCAGAATCTTAAGGTCCTAGCTCATGTCCAAGGCACCAAAGCCAGCTAAAAAGTCAATAATCGATACCTAAAACTTTAAGTGTACTACTTCTTACTGGCTATTATATCAACTTAGAAGCTTCATCTGTGTTCTACTATGGTGCTTTTAGTGTCTCCGCATACCGCAGCACGCGACATTGCTTTGCAGACGATAATTACAACCGTTTCAGAGAGAAGAGCGGCCAATGTGACGATCTGGCTTTAAGTCGATTCGATAACAAATGACGAAAACGGACGGATATCTCAGGTTTCTTCTACATATGAACACATTTCACATTCTCCCGTGCAACACGGCTGCTAGTCCTCCTTTAATGCAGAATCTTAAGGTCCTAGCTCATGTCCAAGGCACCAAAGCCAGCTAAAAAGTCAATAATCGATACCTAAAACTTGAATTGTACTACTTCTTACTGGCTATTACATCAACTTAGAAGCTTCATCTGTGTTCTACTATGGTGCTTTTAGTGTCTCCCCATACCGCAGCACGCGACATAGCTTTGAGGACGATAAGTACAACCGTTTCAGAGAGAGGAGCGGCCAATGTGACGTTCTGGCATTAAGTCGATTCGATAACAAATGACGAAAACGGACGGATTTCTCAGGTTTTTACTACATCTGAACACTTTTCACATTCTCCCGTGCCACTCGGCTGCTAGTCCTCCTTTCATGCAGAATCTTAAGGTCCTAGCTCATGTCCAGATCACCAAAGCCAGCTAAAAAGTCAAAAATCGATACCTAAAACTTGAATTGTACTACTTCTTACTGGCTATTACACCATCTTAGAAGCTTCATCTGTGTTCTACTATGGTGCTTTTAGTGTCTCCGCATACCGCAGCACGCGACATAGCTTTCCAGACGATAAGTACAACCGTTTCAGATAGAAGAGCGGCCAATGTGACGATCTGGCTTTAAGTCGATTCGATAACAAATGACGAAAACGGACGGATTTCTCAGGTTTTTACTACATATGAACACTTTTCACATTCTCCCGTGCAACTCGGCTGCTAGTCCTCCTTTTGATGCAGAATCTTAAGGTCCTAGCTCATGTCCAAGGCACCAAAGCTAGCTAAAAAGACAATAATCGATACCTAAAACTTGAAGTGTACTACTTCTTACTGGCTATTATATCAACTTAGAAGCTTCATCTGTGTTCTACTATGGTGCTTTTAGTGTCTCCACATACCGCAGCATGCGACATAGCTTTGCAGACGATAAGTAAAACCGTTTCAGAGAAAAGAGGGGCCAATTTGACAATCTGGCTTTAAGTCGATTCGATAACAAATGACGAAAACGGACGGATTTCTCAGGTTTTTACTACATATGAACACTCTTCACATTCTCCCATGCAACTCGGCAGCTAGTCCTCCTTTTGTTGCAGAATCTTAAGGTCCTAGCTCATGTCCAAGGCACCAAAGCCAGCTAAAAAGTCAATAATCGATACCTAAATCTTGAAGTGTACTACTTCTTACTGGCTATTATATCAACTTAGAAGCTTCATCTGTGTTCTACTATGGTGATTTTATTGTCTCCGCATACCGCAGCACGCGACATAGCTTTGCAGACGATAAGTACAACCGTTTCTGAGAGAAGAGCGGCCAATGTGACGATCGGGCTTTAAGTCGATTCGATAACAAATGACGAAAACGGACGGATTTCTCAGGTTTCTACTACATATGAACACATTTCACATTCTCCCGTGCAACGCGGCTGCTAGTCCTCCTTTCATGCAGAATCTTAAGGTCCTAGCTCATGTCCAAGGCAACAAGCCAGCTAAAAAGTCAATAATCGATACCTAAAACTTGAAGTGTACTACTTCTTACTGGCTATTATATCAACTTAGAAGCTTCATCTGTGTTCTACTATGGTGATTTTATTGTCTCCGCATACCGCAGCACGCGACATAGCTTTGCAGACGATAAGTACAACCGTTTCAGAGAAAAGAGGGGCCAATTTGACGATCTGGCTTTAAGTCGATTCGATAACAAATGACGAAAATGGACGGATTTCTCAGGTTTTTACTACATATGAATACTTTTCACATTCTCCCGTGCAACTCGGCTGCTAGTCCTCCTTTTGATGCTGAATCTTAAGGTCCTAGCTCATGTCCAGATCACCAAAGCCAGCTAAAAAGTCAATAATCGATACCGAAAACTTGAATTGTACTACTTCTTACTGGCTATTACATCATCTTAGAAGCTTCATCTGTGTTCTACTATGGTGATTTTATTGTCTCCGCATACAGCAGCACGAGACATAACTTTGCAGACGATAAGTACAACCATTTCAGAGAGAAGAGCGGCCAATGTGACGATCTGGCTTTAAGTCGATTCGATAACAAATGACGAAAACGGACGGATTTCTGAGGTTTCTACTACGTATGAACACATTTCACATTCTCCCGTGAAACGCGGCTGCTAGTCCTCCTTTAATGCAGAATCTTAAGGTCCTAGCTCATGTCCAAGGCACCAAAGCCAGCTAAAAAGTCAATAATCGATACCTAAAACTTGAATTGTACTACTTCTTAATGGCTATTTCATCAACTTAGAAGCTTCATTTGTGTTCTACTATGGTGCTTTTAGTGTCTCCGCATACCGCAGCACGCGACATAGCTTTGAGGACGATAAGTACAACCGTTTCAGAGAGAAGAGCGGCCAATGTGACGATCGGGCTTTAAGTCGATTCGATAACAAATGACGAAAACGGGCGGATTTCTCAGGTTTCTACCACATATGAACACATTTCACATTCTCCCGTGCAACGCGGCTGCTAGTCCTCCTTTAATGGTGAATCTTAAGGTCCCAGCTCATGTCCAAGGCACCAAAGCCAGATAAAAAGTCAATAATCGATACCTAAAACTTGAAGTGTACTACTTCTTACTGGCTATTATATCAACTTAGAAGCATCATCTGTTTTCTACTATGGTGATTTTATTGTCTCCGCATACCGCAGCACTCGACATAGCTTTGCAGACGATAAGTACAACCGTTTCAGAGAAAAGAGGGGCCAATTTGACGATCGGGCTTTAAGTCGATTCGATAACAAATGACGAAAACGGACGTATTTCTCAGGTTTCTACTACATATGAACACATTTCACATTCTCCCGTGCAACTCGGCTGCTAGTCCTCCTTTCATGCAGAATGTTAAGGTCCTAGCTCATGTCCAGATAACCAAAGCCAGCTAAAAAGTCAATAATCGATACCTAGAACTTGAATTGTACTACTTCTTACTGGCTATTACATCATCTTAGAAGCTTCATCTGTGTCCTACTATGGTTCTTTTAGTGTCTCCGCATACCGCAGCACGCGACATAGCTTTCCAGACGATAAGTACAACCGTTTCAGAGAGAAGAGCGGCCAATGTGACGATCTGGCTTTAAGTCGATTCGATAACAAATGACGAAAACGGACGGATTTCTCAGGTTTTTACTACATATGAACACTTTTCACATTCTCCCGTGCAACTCGGCTGCTAGTCCTCCTTTCATGCAGAATCTTAAGGTCCTAGCTCATGTCCAAGGCACCAAAGCCTGCTAAAAAGTCAATAATCGATACCTAAAACTTGAAGTGTACTACTTCTTACTGGCTATTATATCAACTTAGAAGCTTCATCTGTGTTCTACTATGGTGATTTTATTGTCTCCGCATACCGCAGCACGCGACATAGCTTTGCAGACGATAAGTACAACCGTTTCAGAGAGAAGAGCGGCCAATGTGCCGATCTGGCTTTAAGTCGATTCGATAACAACTGACGAAAACGGACGGATTTCTCAGGTTTTTACTACATATGAACACTTTTCACATTCTCCCGTGCAACTCGGCTGCTAGTCCTCCTTTTGATGCAGAATCTTAAGGTCCTAGCTCATGTCCAAGGCACCAAAGCCAGCTAAAAAGTCAATAATCGATACCTAAAACTTGAAGTGTACTACTCCTTACTGGCTATTATATCAACTTAGAAGCTTCATTTGTGTTCTGCTATGGTGATTTTATTGTCTCCGCATACCGCAGAACGCGACATAGCTTTGCAGACGATAAGTACAACCGTTTCAGAGAGAAGATCGGCCAATGTTACGATCGGGCTTTAAGTCGATTCGATAACAAATGACGAAAACGGACGAATTTCTCAGGTTTCTACTACATATGAACACATTTCACATTCTCCCGTGCAACGCGGCTGCTAGTCCTCCTTCTGATGCAGAATCTTAAGGTCCTAGCTCATGTCCAAGGCACCAAAGCCAGCTAAAAAGTCAATAATCGATACCTAAAACTTGAATTGTACTACTTCTTACTGGCTATTACATCAACTTAGAAGCTTCATCTGTGTTCTACTATGGTGCTTTTAGTGTCTCCGCATACCGCAGCACGCGACATAGCTTTGAGGACGATAAGTACAACCGTTTCAGAGAGAGGAGCGGCCAATGTGACGTTCTGGCATTAAGTCGACTCGATAACAAATGACGAAAACGGACGGATTTCTCAGGTTTTTACTACATATGAACACTTTTCACATTCTCCCGTGCAACTCGGCTGCTAGTCCTCCTTTCATGCATAATCTTAAGGTCCTAGCTCATGTCCAGATAACCAAAGCCAGCTAAAAAGTCAATAATCGATACCTAAAACTTGAATTGTACTACTTCTTACTGGCTATTACATCATCTTAGAAGCTTCATCTGTGTTCTACTATGATGCTTTTAGTGTCTCCGCATACCGCAGCACGCGACATAGCTTTCCAGACGATAAGTACAACCGTTTCAGAGAGAAGAGCGGCCAATGTGACGATCTGGCTTTAAGTCGATTCGATAACAAATGACGAAAACGGACGGATTTCTCAGGTTTTTACTACAAATGAACACTTTTCACATTCTCCCGTGCAACTCGGCTGCTAGTCCTCCTTTTGATGCAGAATCTTAAGGTCCTAGCTCATGTCCAAGGCACCAAAGCCAGCTAAAAAGTCAATAATCGATACCTAAAACTTGAAGTGTACTACTTCTTACTGGCTATTATATCAACTTAGAAGCTTCGTCTGTGTTCTGCTATGGTGCTTTTAGTGTCTCCGGATACCGCAGCATGCGACATAGCTTTGCAGACGATAAGTAGAACCGTTTCAGAGAGAAGAGCAGCCAAGTGACGATCTGGCTTTAAGTCGATTCGATAACAAATGACGAAAACGGACGGATTTCTCAGGTTTTTACTACATGTGAACACTTTTCACATTCTCCCGTGCAACTCGGCTGCTAGTCCTCCTTTCATGCAGAATCTTAAGGTCCTAGCTCATGTCCAAGGCACCAAAGCCAGCTAAGAAGTCAATAATCAATACATAAAACTTGAATTGTACTACTTCTTACTGGCTATTACATCAACTTAGAAGCTTCATCTGTGTTCTACTATGGTGATTTTATTGTCTCCGCATACCGCAGCACGCGACATAGCTTTGCAGACGATAAGTACAACAGTTTCAGAGAAAAGAGGGGCCAATTTGACGATCTGGCTTTAAGTCGATTCGATATCAAATGACGAAAACGGACGGATTTCTCAGGTTTTTACTACATATGAACACTTTTCACATTCTCCCGTGCAACTCGGCTGCTAGATCGTCTTTCATGCAGAATCTTAAGGACCTAGCTCATGTCCAAGGCACCAAAGACAGCTAAAAAGTCAATAATCGATACCTAAAACTTGAATTGTACTACTTCTTACTGGCTATTACATCAACTTAGAAGCTTCATCTGTGTTCTATTGTGGTGGTTTTAGTGTCTCCACATACCGCAGCATACGACATAGCTTTTCAGACGATAAGTACAACCGTTTCAGAGAGAAGAGCGGCCAATGTGACGATCGGGCTTTAAGTCGATTCGATAACAAATGACGAAAACGGACGGATTTCTCAGGTTTTTACTACATATGAACACATTTCTCATTCTCCCGTGCAACGCGGCTGCTAGTCCGCCTTTCATGCAGAATCTTAAGGTCCTAGCTCATGTCCAAGGCACCGAAGCCAGCTAAAAAGTCAATAATCGATACCTAAAACTTGAATTGTACTACTTCTTACTGGCTATTACATCGACTTAGATGCTTCATCTGTGTTCTACTATGGTGCATTTAGTATCTCCGCACACCGCAGCACGCGACATAGCTTTGCAGACGATATGTACAACCGTTTCAGAGAGAAGAGCGGCCAATGCGACGATCTGGCTTTAAGTCGATTCGATAACAAATGAAGAAAACGGACGGATTTCTCAGGTTTTTACTACATATGAACACGTTTCACATTCTCCCGTGCAACTCGGCTGCTAGTCCTCCTTTCATGGAGAATCTTAAGGTCCTAGATCATGTCCAAGGCACCAAAGCCAGCTAAACAGTCAATAATCGATAAGTAAAACTTGAATTGTACTACTTCTTACTGGCTATTACATCAACTTAGAAGCTTCATCTGTGTTCTACTAGGGTGCTTTTAGAGTCTCAGCGTACCGCAGCACGCGAAATAGCTTTGCAGACGATAAGTACAACCGTTTCAGAGAGAAGAGCGGCCAATGTTACGATCTGGCTTTAAGTCGATTCGATAACAAATGACGAAAACGGACGGATTTCTTAGGTTTTTACTACATATGAACACGTTTCACATTCTCCCGTGCAACGCGGCTGCCAGTCCTCCTTCTATGCAGAATCTTAAGGTCCTAGCTCATGTCCAAGGCACCAAAGCCAGCTAAAAAGTCAATAATCAATACCTAAAACTTGAATTGTACTACTTCTTACTGGCTATTACATCAACTTAGAAGCTTCATCTGTGTTCTACTATGGTGCTTTTAGTGTCTCCGCACACCGCAGCACGCGACATAGCTTTGCAGACGATAAGTACAACCGTTTCAGAGAAAAGTGGGGCCAATGTGACGATCTGGCTTTAAGTCGATTCGATAACAAATGACGAAAACGGACAGGTTTCTCAGGTTTTTACTACATATGAACACTTTTCACACTCTCCCGTGCAGCTCGGCTGCTAGTCCTCCTTTCATGCAAATCTTAAGGTCCTAGCTCATGTCCAAGGCACCAAAGCCAGCTAAAAAGTAAATAACCAGTACCTAAAACTTGAATTGTACTACTTCTTACTGGCTATTACATCAACTTAGAAGCTTCATCTGTGTTCTACTATGGTGCTTTTACAGTCTCCGCATACCGCAGCACGCGACATAGCTTTGCAGACGATAAGTACAACCGTTTCAGAGAGAAGAGCGGCCAATGTGACGATCTAGCTTTAAGTCGATTCGATAACAAATGACGAAAACGGACGGATTTCTCAGGTTTTAACTACATATGAACACTTTTCACATTCTCCCGTGCAACTCGGCTGCTAGTTCTCCTTTCATGCAGAATCTTAAGGTCCTAGGTCATGTCCAAGCCACCAAAGCCGGCCACAAGGGAATAATCGATAACTAAAACTTGAATTGTACTACTTCTTACTGGCTATTACTTCAACTTAGAAGCTTCTTCTATGTTCTACTATGGTGCTTTTAGTGTCTCCGCGTACCGCAGCACGCGACATAGCTTTGCAGACGATAAGTACAACCGTTTCAGAGGGAAGAGCGGCCATTGTGACGATCGGGCTTTAAGTCGATTCGATAACAAATGACGAAAACGGACGGATTTCTCAGGTTTTTACTACATATGAACACTTTTCACATTGTCCCGTGCAACTCGGCTGCTAGTCCTCCTTTCATGCAGAATCTTAAGGTCCTAGCACATGTCCAAGGCACCAAAGCCAGCAAAAAAGTCAATAATCAGTACCTAAAACTTGAATTTTACTACTTCTTACTTGCTATTACATTTACTTAAAAGCTTCATCTGTGTTCTACTATGGTGCTTTTCGTGTCTCCGCATACCGCAGCACGCGACATAGCTTTGCAGACGATAAGTACAACCGTTTCAGAGAGAAGAGCGGCCAATGTGACGATCTGGCTTTAAGTCCATTCGATAACAAATGACGAAAACGGACGGATTTCTCAGGTTTTTACTACATAAGAACACTTTTCACATTCTCCCGTGCAACTCGGCTGCTAGTCCTCCTTTCATGCAGAATCTTAATGTCCTAGCTCATGTCCAAGGCACAAAAGGGAGCTAAAAAGTCAATAATCAATACCTAAAAATTGAATTGTACTACTTCTTACTGGCTATCACATCAACTTAGAAGCTTCATCTGTGTTCTACTGTGGTGGTTTTAGTGTCTCCACATACCGCAGCATACGACGTAGCTTTGCAGACGGTAAGTACAACCGTTTCAGAGAGAAGAGCGGCCAATGTGACGATCGGGCTTTAAGTCGATTCGATAACAAATGACGAAAACGGACGGATTTTTCAGGTTTTTACTACATATGAACACATTTCACATTCTCCCGTGAAACGCTGCTGCTAGTCCTCCATTCATGCAGAATCTTAAGGTCCTAGCTCATGTCCAAGGCAGCAAAGCCAGCTAAAAAATAAAAAATCAGTACCTAAAATTTGAATTGTACTACTTCTTACTGGCTATTACATCAACTTAGAAGCTTCATCTGTGTTCTACTATGGTGCTTTTAGTGTCTCCGCATACCGCAGCACGCGACATAGCTTTGCAGACGATAAGTACAACCGTTTCAGGGATAAGAGCGGCCAAGTGACGATCTGGCTTTAAGTCGATTCGATAACAAATGACGAAAACTGACAGATTTCTCAGGTTTTTACTACATATGAACACGTTTCACATTCTCCCGTGCAACTCGGCAGCTAGTCCTCCTTTCATGGGGAATCTTAAGGTCCTAGATCATGTCCAAGGCACCAAAGCCAGCTAAACAGTCAATAATCGATACCTAAAACTTGAATTGTACTACTTGTTACTGGCTATTACATCAACTTAGAAGCTTCATCTGTGTTCTACTATGGTGCTTTTAGAGTCTCCGCATACCGCAGCACGCGAAATAGCTTTGCAGACGATAAGTACAACCGTTTCAGAGAGAAGAGCGGCCAATGTTACGATCTGGCTTTAAGTCGATTCGATAACAAATGACGAAAACGGACGGATTTCTCAGGTTTTTACTACATATGAACACTTTTTACATTCTCCCGTGTAACTCGGCTGCTAGTCCTCCTTTCATGCAGATTCTTAAGGTCCTAGCTCATGTCCAAGGCACCAAAGCCAGCTAAAAAGTCAATAATCAATACCTAAAACTTGAATTGTACTACTTCTTACTGGGTATTACATCAACTTAGAAGCTTCATCTGTGTTCTACTGTGGTGGTTTTAGTGTCTCCGCATACCGCAGCATACGACATAGCTTTGCAAACGATAAGTACAACCGTTTCAGAGAGAAGAGCGGCCAATGTGACGATCGGGCTTTAAGTCGATTCGATAACAAATGACGAAAACGAACGGATTTCTCAGGTTTCTACTACATATGAACACATTTCACATTCTCCCGTGCAACGCGGCTGCTAGTCCTCCTTCTATGCAGAATCTTAAGGTCCTAGCTCATGTCCAAGGCACCAAAGCCAGCTAAAAAGTCAATAATCGATACCTAAAACTTGAATTGTACTACTTCTTACTGGATATTACATCAACTTAGAAGTTTCATCTGTGTTCTACTATGGTGCTTTTAGTGTCTCCGCACACCGCAGCACGCGACATAGCTTTCCAGATGATAAGTACAACCGTTTCAGAGAAAAGAGGGGCCAATGTGACGATCTGGCTTTAAGTCGATTCGATAACAAATGACGAAAACGGACGGATTTCTCAGGTTTTTACTACATATGAACACTTTTCACATTCTCCCATGCAACTCGGCTGCTAGTCCTCCTTTCATGCTGAATCTTAAGGTCCTAGATCATGTCCAAGGCACCAAAGCCAGCTAAAAAGTCAATAATCGATACCTAAAACTTGAATTGTACTATATATTACTGGCTATTACATCAACTTAGAAGCTTCATCTGTGTTCTACTATGGTGCTTTTAGTGTCTCCGCATACCGCAGCACGCGACACAGCTTTGAAGACGATACGTACAACCGTTTCAGAGAGAAGAGCGGCCAATGTAACGATCTGGATTTAAGTCGATTCGATAACAAATGACGAAAACGGACGGATTTCTCAGGTTTTTACTACATATGAACACTTTTCACATTCTCCCGTGCAACTCGGCTGCTAGTCCTCCTTTCATGCAGAATCTTAAGGTCATAGCTCATGGCCAGATAACCAAAGCCAGCTAAAAAGTCAATAATCGATACCTCAAACTTGAATTGTACTACTTCTTACTGGCTATTACATCGACTTAAAACTTCATCTGTGTTCTACTATGGTGATTTTATTGTCTCCACATACCGCAGCACGCGACATAGCTTTGCAGACGATAAGTACAACCGTTTCAGAGAGAAGAGCTTCCAATGTGACGGTCGGGCTTTAAGTCGATTCGATAACAAATGACGAAAACGGACGGATTTCTCAGGTTTCTACTACATATGAACACATTTCACATTCTCCCGTGCAACGCAACTACTAGTCCTCCTTTCATGCAGAATCTTAAGGTCCTAGCTCATGTCCAAGGCACCAAAGCCAGCTAAAAAGTCAATAATCAGTACCTAAAACTTGAATTGTACTACTTCTTACTGGCTCTTACATCAACTTAGAAGCTTCATCTGTGTTCTACTATGGTGCTTTTGGTGTCTCCGCATACCGCAGCATGCGACATAGCTTTGCAGACGATAAGTACAACCGTTTCGGAGAGAAGAGCGGCCAATGTGACGATCTGGCTTTAAGTCGATTCGATAACAAATGACGAAAACGGAAGGATTTCTCAGGTTTTTACTACATATGAACAATTTTCACATTCTCCCGTGCAACGCGGCTGCTAGTCCTCCTTTCATGTAGTATCTTAAGGTCCTAGCTCATGTCCAAGGCACCAAAGCCAGCTAAAAAGTCAATAATCGATACCTAAAACTTGTATTGTACTACTTCTTACAGGCTATTACATCAACTTAGAAGCTTCATCCGTGTTCTACTATGGTGCTTTTAGTGTCTCCGCATACCGCAGCACGAGACATAGCTTTGCAGACGATAAGTACAACCGTTCCAGAGAGAAGAGCGGCCAATGTGACGATCTGGCTTTAAGTCGATTCGATCACAAATGACGAAAACGGACGGATTTCTCAGGTTTTTACTACATATGAACACTTTTCACATTCTCCCGTACAACTCGCCTGCTAGTCCTCCTCTCATGCAGAATCTTAAGGTCATAGCTCATGTCCAAGGCACCAAAGGCAGCTAAAAAGTCAATAATCGATACCTAAAACTTGAATTGTACTACTTCTTACTGGCTATTACATCGACTTAAAACTTCATCTGTGTTCTACTATGGTGATTTTATTGTCTCCACATACCGAAGCACGCGACATAGCTTTGCAGACGATAAGTACAACCGTTTCAGAGAGAAGAGCGGCCAATGTGACGATCTGGCTTTAAGTCGATTCGATAACAAATGACGAAAACGGACGGATTTCTCAGGTTTTTACTACATATGAACACATTTCACATTCTCCCGTGCAACGCGGCTGCTAGTCCTCCTTTCATGCAGAATCTTAATGTCCTAGCTCATGTCCAAGGCACCAAAGCCAGCTAAACAGTAAATAATCAGTACCTAAAACTTGAATTGTACTACTTCTTACTGGCTATTACATCAACTTAGAAGCTTCATCTGTGTTCTACCATGGTGCTTTTAAAATCTCCGCATACCGCAGCACGCGACATAGCTTTGCAGACGATAAGTACAACCGTTTCAGAGAGAAGAGCGGCCAATGTGACGATCTGGCTTTAAGTCGATTCGATAACAAATGACGAAAACGGAAGGATATCTCAGGTTTTTACTACATATGAACACATTTCACATTCTTCCCTGCAACTCGGCTGCTAGTCCTCCTTTCATGCAGATTCTTAAGGTCCTAGCTCATGTCTAAGGCATCAGAGCCAGCTAAAAAGTCAATAATCAGTACCTAAAACTTGAGTTGTACTACATCTTACTGGCTATTACATCAACTTAGAAGCTTCATCTGTTTTATACTATGGTGCTTTTGGTGTCTGCGCATACCGCAGCACGCGACATAGCTTTGAAGACGATAAGTACAACCGTTTCAGAGAGAAGAGCGGCCAATGTGACGATCTGGCTTTAAGTCGATTCGATAACAAATGACGAAAACGGACGGATTTCTCAGGTTTTTACTACATATGAACACTTTTTACATTCTCCCGTGTAACTCGGCTGCTAGTCCTCCTTTCATGCAGATTCTTAAGGTCCTAGCTCATGTCCAAGGCACCAAAGCCAGCTAAAAAGTCAATAATCAATACCTAAAACTTGAATTGTACTACTTCTTACTGGGTATTACATCAACTTAGAAGCTTCATCTGTGTTCTACTGTGGTGGTTTTAGTGTCTCCGCATACCGCAGCATACGACATAGCTTTGCAAACGATAAGTACAACCGTTTCAGAGAGAAGAGCGGCCAATGTGACGATCGGGCTTTAAGTCGATTCGATAACAAATGACGAAAACGAACGGATTTCTCAGGATTCTACTACATATGAACACATTTCACATTCTCCCGTGCAACGCAACTACTAGTCCTCCTTTCATGCAGAATCTTAAGGTCCTAGCTCATGTCCAAGGCACCAAAGCCAGCTAAAAAGTCAATAATCAGTACCTAAAACTTGAATTGTACTACTTCTTACTGGCTCTTACATCAACTTAGAAGCTTAATCTGTGTTCTACTATGGTGCTTTTAGTGTCTCCGCAAACCGCAGCACGCGACATAGCTTTGCAGACGATAAGTACTACCGTTTCAGAGAAAAGAGGGGCCAATGTGACGATCTGGCTTTAAGTCGATTCGATAACAAATGACGAAAACGGACGGATTTCTCGGGTTTTTACTACATATGAACACTTTTCACATTCTCCCGTGCAACTCGGCTGCTAGTCCTCCTTTTGATGCAGAATCTTAAGGTCCTAGCTCATGTCCAAGGCACCAAAGCCAGCTAAAAAATCAATAATCGATACCTAAAACTTGAAGTGTACTACTTCTTACTGGCTATTATATCAACTTAGAAGCTTCATCTGTGTTCTACTATGGTGCTTTTGGTGTCTCCGCATACCGCAGCACGCGACATAGCTTTGAAGACGATACGTACAACCGTTTCGGAGAGAAGAGCGGCCAATGTGACGATCTGGCTTTAAGTCGATTCGATAACAAATGACGAAAACGGAAGGATTTCTCAGGTTTTTACTACATATGAACAATTTTCACATTCTCCCGTGCAACGCGGCTGCTAGTCCTCCTTTCATGTAGTATCTTAAGGTCCTAGCTCATGTCCAAGGCACCAAAGCCAGCTAAAAAGTCAATAATCGATACCTAAAACTTGTATTGTACTACTTCTTACAGGCTATTACATCAACTTAGAAGCTTCATCCGTGTTCTACTATGGTGCTTTTAGTGTCTCCGCATACCGCAGCACGAGACATAGCTTTGCAGACGATAAGTACAACCGTTCCAGAGAGAAGAGCGGCCAATGTGACGATCTGGCTTTAAGTCGATTCGATCACAAATGACGAAAACGGACGGATTTCTCTGGTTTTTACTACATATGAACACTTTTCACATTCTCCCGTACAACTCGCCTGCTAGTCCTCCTCTCATGCAGAATCTTAAGGTCATAGCTCATGTCCAAGGCACCAAAGGCAGCTAAAAAGTCAATAATCGATACCTAAAACTTGAATTGTACTACTTCTTACTGGCTATTACATCGACTTAAAACTTCATCTGTGTTCTACTATGGTGATTTTATTGTCTCCACATACCGAAGCACGCGACATAGCTTTGCAGACGATAAGTACAACCGTTTCAGAGAGAAGAGCGGCCAATGTGACGATCTGGCTTTAAGTCGATTCGATAACAAATGACGAAAACGGACGGATTTCTCAGGTTTTTACTACATATGAACACATTTCACATTCTCCCGTGCAACGCGGCTGCTAGTCCTCCTTTCATGCAGAATCTTAATGTCCTAGCTCATGTCCAAGGCACCAAAGCCAGCTAAACAGTAAATAATCAGTACCTAAAACTTGAATTGTACTACTTCTTACTGGCTATTACATCAACTTAGAAGCTTCATCTGTGTTCTACCATGGTGCTTTTAAAATCTCCGCATACCGCAGCACGCGACATAGCTTTGCAGACGATAAGTACAACCGTTTCAGAGAGAAGAGCGGCCAATGTGACGATCTGGCTTTAAGTCGATTCGATAACAAATGACGAAAACGGAAGGATATCTCAGGTTTTTACTACATATGAACACATTTCACATTCTTCCCTGCAACTCGGCTGCTAGTCCTCCTTTCATGCAGATTCTTAAGGTCCTAGCTCATGTCTAAGGCATCAGAGCCAGCTAAAAAGTCAATAATCAGTACCTAAAACTTGAGTTGTACTACATCTTACTGGCTATTACATCAACTTAGAAGCTTCATCTGTTTTATACTATGGTGCTTTTGGTGTCTGCGCATACCGCAGCACGCGACATAGCTTTGAAGACGATAAGTACAACCGTTTCAGAGAGAAGAGCGGCCAATGTGACGATCTGGCTTTAAGTCGATTCGATAACAAATGACGAAAACGGACGGATTTCTCAGGTTTTTACTACATATGAACACTTTTTACATTCTCCCGTGTAACTCGGCTGCTAGTCCTCCTTTCATGCAGATTCTTAAGGTCCTAGCTCATGTCCAAGGCACCAAAGCCTGCTAAAAAGTCAATAATCAATACCTAAAACTTGAATTGTACTACTTCTTACTGGGTATTACATCAACTTAGAAGCTTCATCTGTGTTCTACTGTGGTGGTTTTAGTGTCTCCGCATACCGCAGCATACGACATAGCTTTGCAAACGATAAGTACAACCGTTTCAGAGAGAAGAGCGGCCAATGTGACGATCGGGCTTTAAGTCGATTCGATAACAAATGACGAAAACGAACGGATTTCTCAGGTTTCTACTACATATGAACACATTTCACATTCTCCCGTGCAACGCGGCTGCTAGTCCTCCTTCTATGCAGAATCTTAAGGTCCTAGCTCATGTCCAAGGCACCAAAGCCAGCTAAAAAGTCAATAATCGATACCTAAAACTTGAATTGTACTACTTCTTACTGGATATTACATCAACTTAGAAGCTTCATCTGTGTTCTACTATGGTGCTTTTAGTGTCTCCGCACACCGCAGCACGCGACATAGCTTTCCAGATGATAAGTACAACCGTTTCAGAGAAAAGAGGGGCCAATGTGACGATCTGGCTTTAAGTCGATTCGATAACAAATGACGAAAACGGACGGATTTCTCAGGTTTTTACTACATATGAACACTTTTCACATTCTCCCATGCAACTCGGCTGCTAGTCCTCCTTTCATGCTGAATCTTAAGGTCCTAGATCATGTCCAAGGCACCAAAGCCAGCTAAAAAGTCAATAATCGATACCTAAAACTTGAATTGTACTATATATTACTGGCTATTACATCAACTTAGAAGCTTCATCTGTGTTCTACTATGGTGCTTTTAGTGTCTCCGCATACCGCAGCACGCGACACAGCTTTGAAGACGATACGTACAACCGTTTCAGAGAGAAGAGCGGCCAATGTAACGATCTGGATTTAAGTCGATTCGATAACAAATGACGAAAACGGACGGATTTCTCAGGTTTTTACTACATATGAACACTTTTCACATTCTCCCGTGCAACTCGGCTGCTAGTCCTCCTTTCATGCAGAATCTTAAGGTCATAGCTCATGGCCAGATAACCAAAGCCAGCTAAAAAGTCAATAATCGATACCTCAAACTTGAATTGTACTACTTCTTACTGGCTATTACATCGACTTAAAACTTCATCTGTGTTCTACTATGGTGATTTTATTGTCTCCACATACCGCAGCACGCGACATAGCTTTGCAGACGATAAGTACAACCGTTTCAGAGAGAAGAGCTTCCAATGTGACGGTCGGGCTTTAAGTCGATTCGATAACAAATGACGAAAACGGACGGATTTCTCGGGTTTTTACTACATATGAACACTTTTCACATTCTCCCGTGCAACTCGGCTGCTAGTCCTCCTTTTGATGCAGAATCTTAAGGTCCTAGCTCATGTCCAAGGCACCAAAGCCAGCTAAAAAATCAATAATCGATACCTAAAACTTGAAGTGTACTACTTCTTACTGGCTATTATATCAACTTAGAAGCTTCATCTGTGTTCTACTATGGTGCTTTTGGTGTCTCCGCATACCGCAGCACGCGACATAGCTTTGAAGACGATACGTACAACCGTTTCGGAGAGAAGAGCGGCCAATGTGACGATCTGGCTTTAAGTCGATTCGATAACAAATGACGAAAACGGAAGGATTTCTCAGGTTTTTACTACATATGAACAATTTTCACATTCTCCCGTGCAACGCGGCTGCTAGTCCTCCTTTCATGTAGTATCTTAAGGTCCTAGCTCATGTCCAAGGCACCAAAGATAGCTAAAAAGTCAATAATCGATACCTAAAACTTGTATTGTACTACTTCTTACAGGCTATTACATCAACTTAGAAGCTTCATCCGTGTTCTACTATGGTGCTTTTAGTGTCTCCGCATACCGCAGCACGAGACATAGCTTTGCAGACGATAAGTACAACCGTTCCAGAGAGAAGAGCGGCCAATGTGACGATCTGGCTTTAAGTCGATTCGATCACAAATGACGAAAACGGACGGATTTCTCAGGTTTTTACTACATATGAACACTTTTCACATTCTCCCGTACAACTCGCCTGCTAGTCCTCCTCTCATGCAGAATCTTAAGGTCATAGCTCATGTCCAAGGCACCAAAGGCAGCTAAAAAGTCAATAATCGATACCTAAAACTTGAATTGTACTACTTCTTACTGGCTATTACATCGACTTAAAACTTCATCTGTGTTCTACTATGGTGATTTTATTGTCTCCACATACCGAAGCACGCGACATAGCTTTGCAGACGATAAGTACAACCGTTTCAGAGAGAAGAGCGGCCAATGTGACGATCTGGCTTTAAGTCGATTCGATAACAAATGACGAAAACGGACGGATTTCTCAGGTTTTTACTACATATGAACACATTTCACATTCTCCCGTGCAACGCGGCTGCTAGTCCTCCTTTCATGCAGAATCTTAATGTCCTAGCTCATGTCCAAGGCACCAAAGCCAGCTAAACAGTAAATAATCAGTACCTAAAACTTGAATTGTACTACTTCTTACTGGCTATTACATCAACTTAGAAGCTTCATCTGTGTTCTACCATGGTGCTTTTAAAATCTCCGCATACCGCAGCACGCGACATAGCTTTGCAGACGATAAGTACAACCGTTTCAGAGAGAAGAGCGGCCAATGTGACGATCTGGCTTTAAGTCGATTCGATAACAAATGACGAAAACGGAAGGATATCTCAGGTTTTTACTACATATGAACACATTTCACATTCTTCCCTGCAACTCGGCTGCTAGTCCTCCTTTCATGCAGATTCTTAAGGTCCTAGCTCATGTCTAAGGCATCAGAGCCAGCTAAAAAGTCAATAATCAGTACCTAAAACTTGAGTTGTACTACATCTTACTGGCTATTACATCAACTTAGAAGCTTCATCTGTTTTATACTATGGTGCTTTTGGTGTCTGCGCATACCGCAGCACGCGACATAGCTTTGAAGACCATAAGTACAACCGTTTCAGAGAGAAGAGCGGCCAATGTGACGATCTGGCTTTAAGTCGATTCGATAACAAATGACGAAAACGGACGGATTTCTCAGGTTTTTACTACATATGAACACTTTTCACATTCTCCCGTGCAACTCGGCTGCTAGTCCTCCTTTCATGCAGAATCTTAAGGTCCTAGCTCATCCCCAAGGCACCAAAGCCAGCTAAAAAGTAAATAATCAGTACCTAAAACTTGAATTGTACTACTTCTTACTGGCTATTACATCAACTTAGAAGCTTCATCTGTGTTCTACTATGGTGCTTTTAGTGTCTCCGCATACCGCAGCACGCGACATAGCTTTGCAGACGATAAGTAGAACCGTTTCAGAGAGAAGAGCGGCCAATGTGACGATCTGGCTTTAAGTCGATTCGATAACAATTGACGAAAACGGACGGATTTCTCAGGTTTTTACTACATATGAACACTTTTCACATTCTCCCGTGCAACTCGGCTGCTAGTCCTTCTTTCATGCAGAATCTTAAGGTCCTAGCTCATGTCCAAGGCACCAAAGCCAGCTAAAAAGTCAATAATCGATACCTAAAACTTGAATTGTACTACTTCTTACTGGCTATTACATCAACTTAGAAGCTTCATCTGTGTTCTACTATGGTGCTTTTAGTGTCTCCGCATACCGCAGCACGCGACATAGCTTTGAAGACGATAAGTACAACCGTTTCAGAGAGAAGAGCGGCCAATGTGACGATCTGGCTTTAAGTCAATTCGATAACAAATGACGAAAACGGACGGATTTCTCAGGTTTTTACTACATATGAACACTTTTCACATTCTCCCCTGCAACTCGGCTGCTAGTCCTCCTTTCGTGCAGAATCTTAAGGTCCTAGCTCATGTCCAAGGCAACAAAGCCAGCTAAAAAATCAATAATCGATACCTAAAATTTGAATTGTACTACTTCTTACTGGCTATTA
The DNA here is from genome assembly GCF_023897955.1 of Schistocerca gregaria. Classification (NCBI taxonomy): domain Eukaryota; kingdom Metazoa; phylum Arthropoda; class Insecta; order Orthoptera; family Acrididae; genus Schistocerca; species Schistocerca gregaria. The sequence goes on from NW_026061829.1 coordinate 4,505,588, forward strand.
CATCAACTTAGAAGCTTCATCTGTGTTCTACTATGGTGCTTTTAGTGTCTCCGCATACCGCAGCACGCGACATAGCTTTGAAGACGATAAGTACAATCGTTTCAGAGAGAAGAGCGGCCAATGTGACGATCTGGCTTTAAGTCGATTCGATAACAAATGACGAAAACGGACGGATTTCTCAGGTTTTTACTACATTTGAATACTTTTCACATTCTCCCGTGCAACTCGGCTGCTAGTCCTCCTTTCATGCAGAATCTTAAGGTCCTAGCTCATGTCCAAGGCACCAAAGCCAGCTAAAAAGTCAATAATCGATACCTAAAACTTGAATTGTAATACTTCTTACTGGCTATTACATCAACTTAGAAGCTTCATCTGTGTTCTGCTATGGTGCTTTTAGTGTCTCCGCATACCGCATTACGCAACATAGCTTTGCAGGCGATAAGTACAACCGTTTCAGAGAGAAGAGCGGCCAATGTGACGATCTGGCTTTAAGTCGATTCGATAACAAATGACGAAAACGGACGGATTTCTCAGGTTTTTACTACATATGAACACTTTTCACATTCTCCCGTGCAACTCGGCTGCTAGTCCTCCTTTCATGCAGAATCTTAAGGTCCTAGCTCATGCCCAAGGCACCAAAGCCAGCTAAAAAGTAAATAATCAGTACCTAAAACTTGAATTGTACTACTTCTTACTGGCTATTACATCAACTTAGAAGCTTCATCTGTGTTCTACTATGGTGCTTTTAGTGTCTCCGCATACCGCAGCACGCGACATAGCTTTGCAGACGATAAGTAGAACCGTTTCAGAGAGAAGAGCGGCCAATGTGACGATCTGGCTTTAAGTCGATTCGATAACAATTGACGAAAACGGACGGATTTCTCAGGTTTTTACTACATATGAACACTTTTCACATTCTCCCGTGCAACTCGGCTGCTAGTCCTTCTTTCATGCAGAATCTTAAGGTCCTAGCTCATGTCCAAGGCACCAAAGCCAGCTAAAAAGTCAATAATCGATACCTAAAACTTGAATTGTACTCCTTCTTACTGGCTATTACATCAACTTAGAAGCTTAATCTGTGTTCTACTATGGTGCTTTAATTGTCTCCGCATACCGCAGCACGCGACATAGCTTTGCAGACGATAAGTACAGCCGTTTCAGAGAGAAGAGCGGCCAAGTGACGATCTAGCTTTAAGGCGATTCGATAACAAATGACGAAAACGGACGGATTTCTCAGGTTTTTTCTACATATGAACACTTTTCATATTGTCCCGTGCAACTCGGCTGCTAGTCCTCCTTTCATGCAGAATCTTAAGGTCCTAGCTCATGTCCAAGGCACCAAATCCATCTAAGAAGTCAATAATCGATACCTAAAACTTGAATTGTACTACTTCTTACTGGCTATTACATCGACTTAGAAGCTTCATCTGTGTTCTACTATGGTGATTTTATTGTCTCCGCATACCGCAGCACGCGACGTAGCTTTGCAGACGATAAGTACAAACGTTTCAGAGAGAAGAGCGGCCAATGTGACGATCGGGCTTTAAGTCGATTCGATAACAAATGACGAAAACGGACGGATTTCTCAGGTTTCTACTACATATGAACACATTTCACATTCTCCCGTGCAACGCGGCTGCTAGTCCTCATTTCATGCAGAATCTTAAGGTCCTAGCTCATGTCCAAGGCACCAAAGCCAGCTAAAAAGTCAATAATCGATACCTAAAACTTGAGTTGTACTACTTCTTACTGGCTATTACATCAACTTAGAAGCTTCATCTGTTTTATACTATGGTGCTTTTAGTGTCTGCGCATACCGCAGCACGCGACATAGCTTTGCAGACGATAAGTACAACCGTTTCAGAGAGAAGAGCGGCCAATGTGACGATCTGGCTTTAAGTCGATTCGATAACAAATGACGAAAACGGACGGATTTCTCAGGTTTTTACTACATATGAACACTTTTCACATTCTCCCGTGCAACTCGGCTGCTAGTCCTCCTTTCATGCAGAATCTTAAGGTCCTAGCTCATGCCCAAGGCACCAAAGCCAGCTAAAAAGTAAATAATCAGTACCTAAAACTTGAATTGTACTACTTCTTACTGGCTATTACATCAACTTAGAAGCTTCATCTGTCTTCTACTATGGTGCTTTTAGTGTCTCCGCATACCGCAGCACGCGACATAGCTTTGCAGACGATAAGTAGAACCGTTTCAGAGAGAAGAGCGGCCAATGTGACGATCTGGCTTTAAGTCGATTCGATAACAAATGACGAAAAAGGACGGATTTCTCAGGTTTTTACTACATATGAACTCTTTTCACATTCTCCCATCCAACGCGGCTGCTAGTCCTCCTTTCATGCAGAATCTTAAGGTCCTAGCTCATGTCCAAGGCACCAAAGCCAGCTAAAAAGTCAATAATCAGTACCTAAAACTTGAATTGTACTACTTCTTACTGGCTATTACATCAACTTAGAAGCTTAATCCGTGTTCTACTATGGTGCTTTTAGTGTCTCCGCATACCGCAGCACGCCACATAGCTTTGCAGACGATAAGTACAGCCGTTTCAGAGAGAAGAGCGGCCAAGTGACGATCTAGCTTTAAGGCGATTCGATAACAAATGACGAAAACGGACGGATTTCTCAGGTTTTTTCTACATATGAACACTTTTCATATTGTCCCGTGCAACTCGGCTGCTAGTCCTCCTTTCATGCAGAATCTTAAGGTCCTAGCTCATGTCCAAAGCACCAAATCCATCTAAGAAGTCAATAATCGATACCTAAAACTTGAATTGTACTATATATTACTGGCTATTACATCAACTTAGAAGCTTCATCTGTGTTCTACTATGGTGCTTTTAGTGTCTCCGCATACCGCAGCACGCGACACAGCTTTGAAGACGATACGTACAACCGTTTCAGAGAGAAGAGCGGCCAATGTAACGATCTGGATTTAAGTCGATTCGATAACAAATGACGAAAACGGACGGATTTCTCAGGTTTTTACTACATATGAACACTTTACACATTCTCCCGTGCAACTCGGCTGCTAGTCCTCCTTTCATGCAGAATCTTAAGGTCATAGCTCATGGCCAGATAACCAAAGCCAGCTAAAAAGTCAATAATCGATACCTCAAACTTGAATTGTACTACTTCTTACTGGCTATTACATCGACTTAAAACTTCATCTGTGTTCTACTATGGTGATTTTATTGTCTCCACATACCGCAGCACGCGACATAGCTTTGCAGACGATAAGTACAACCGTTTCAGAGAGAAGAGCTTCCAATGTGACGGTCGGGCTTTAAGTCGATTCGATAACAAATGACGAAAACGGACGGATTTCTCAGGTTTCTACTACATATGAACACATTTCACATTCTCCCGTGCAACGCGGCTACTAGTCCTCCTTTCATGCAGAATCTTAAGGTCCTAGCTCATGTCCAAGGCACCAAAGCCAGCTAAAAAGTCAATAATCAGTACCTAAAACTTGAATTGTACTACTTCTTACTGGCTCTTACATCAACTTAGAAGCTTAATCTGTGTTCTACTATGGTGCTTTTAGTGTCTCCGCACACCGCAGCACGCGACATAGCTTTGCAGACGATAAGTACTACCGTTTCAGAGAAAAGAGGGGCCAATGTGACGATCTGGCTTTAAGTCGATTCGATAACAAATGACGAAAACGGACGGATTTCTCGGGTTTTTACTACATATGAACACTTTTCACATTCTCCCGTGCAACTCGGCTGCTAGTCCTCCTTTTGATGCAGAATCTTAAGGTCCTAGCTCATGTCCAAGGCACCAAAGCCAGCTAAAAAATCAATAATCGATACCTAAAACTTGAAGTGTACTACTTCTTACTGGCTATTATATCAACTTAGAAGCTTCATCTGTGTTCTACTATGGTGCTTTTAGTGTCTCCGCATACCGCAGCACGCGACATAGCTTTGAAGACGATACGTACAACCGTTTCGGAGAGAAGAGCGGCCAATGTGACGATCTGGCTTTAAGTCGATTCGATAACAAATGACGAAAACGGAAGGATTTCTCAGGTTTTTACTACATATGAACAATTTTCACATTCTCCCGTGCAACGCGGCTGCTAGTCCTCCTTTCATGTGGTATCTTAAGGTCCTAGCTCATGTCCAAGGCACCAAAGCCAGCTAAAAAGTCAATAATCGATACCTAAAACTTGTATTGTACTACTTCTTACAGGCTATTACATCAACTTAGAAGCTTCATCCGTGTTCTACTATGGTGCTTTTAGTGTCTCCGCATACCGCAGCACGCGACATAGCTTTGCAGACGATAAGTACAACCATTCCAGAGAGAAGAGCGGCCAATGTGACGATCTGGCTTTAAGTCGATTAGATCACAAATGACGAAAACGGACGGATTTCTCAGGTTTTTACTACATATGAACACTTTTCACATTCTCCCGTACAACTCGGCTGCTAGTCTTCCTCTCATGCAGAATCTTAAGGTCATAGCTCATGTCCAAGGCACCAAAGGCAGCTAAAAAGTCAATAATCGATACCTAAAACTTGAATTGTACTACTTCTTACTGGCTATTACATCGACTTAAAACTTCATCTGTGTTCTACTATGGTGATTTTATTGTCTCCACATACCGCAGCACGCGACATAGCTTTGCAGACGATAAGTACAACCGTTTCAGAGAGAAGAGCGGCCAATGTGACGATCTGGCTTTAAGTCGATTCGATAACAAATGACGAAAACGGACGGATTTCTCAGGTTTTTACTACATATGAACACATTTCACATTCTCCCGTGCAACGCGGCTGCTAGTCCTCCTTTCATGCAGAATCTTAATGTCCTAGCTCATGTCCAAGGCACCAAAGCCAGCTAAACAGTAAATAATCAGTACCTAAAACTTGAATTGTACTACTTCTTACTGGCTATTACATCAACTTAGAAGCTTCATCTGTGTTCTACTATGGTGCTTTTAAAATCTCCGCATACCGCAGCACGCGACATAGCTTTGCAGACGATAAGTACAACCGTTTCAGAGAGAAGAGCGGCCAATGTGACGATCTGGCTTTAAGTCGATTCGATAACAAAATGACGAAAACGGAAGGATATCTCAGGTTTTTACTACATATGAACACATTTCACATTCTTCCCTGCAACTCGGCTGCTAGTCCTCCTTTCATGCAGATTCTTAAGGTCCTAGCTCATGTCTAAGGCATCAAAGCCAGCTAAAAAGTCAATAATCAGTACCTAAAACTTGAGTTGTACTACATCTTACTGGCTATTACATCAACTTAGAAGCTTCATCTGTTTTATACTATGGTGCTTTTGGTGTCTGCGCATACCGCAGCACGCGACATAGCTTTGAAGACGATAAGTACAACCGTTTCAGAGAGAAGAGCGGCCAATGTGACGATCTGGCTTTAAGTCGATTCGATAACAAATGACGAAAACGGACGGATTTCTCAGGTTTTTACTACATATGAACACTTTTCACACTCTCCCGTGCAACTCGGCTGCTAGTCCTCCTTTCATGCAGAATCTTAAGGTCCTAGCTCATGCCCAAGGCACCAAAGCCAGCTAAAAAGTAAATAATCAGTACCTAAAACTTGAATTGTACTACTTTTTACTGGCTATTACATCAACTTAGAAGCTTCATCTGTGTTCTACTATGGTGCTTTTAGTGTCTCCGCATACCGCAGCACGCGACATAGCTTTGCAGACGATAAGTAGAACCGTTTCAGAGAGAAGAGCGGCCAATGTGACGATCTGGCTTTAAGTCGATTCGATAACAATTGACGAAAACGGACGGATTTCTCAGGTTTTTACTACATATGAACACTTTTCACATTCTCCCCTGCAACTCGGCTGCTAGTCCTCCTTTCGTGCAGAATCTTAAGGTCCTAGCTCATGTCCAAGGCAACAAAGCCAGCTAAAAAATCAATAATCGATACCTAAAATTTGAATTGTACTACTTCTTACTGGCTATTACATCAACTTAGAAGCTTCATCTGTGTTCTACTATGGTGCTTTTAGTGTCTCCGCATACCGCAGCACGCGACATAGCTTTGAAGACGATAAGTACAATCGTTTCAGAGAGAAGAGCGGCCAATGTGACGATCTGGCTTTAAGTCGATTCGATAACAAATGACGAAAACGGACGGATTTCTCAGGTTTTTACTACATTTGAATACTTTTCACATTCTCCCGTGCAACTCGGCTGCTAGTCCTCCTTTCATGCAGAATCTTAAGGTCCTAGCTCATGTCCAAGGCACCAAAGCCAGCTAAAAAGTCAATAATCGATACCTAAAACTTGAATTGTAAAACTTCTTACTGGCTATTACATCAACTTAGAAGCTTCATCTGTGTTCTGCTATGGTGCTTTTAGTGTCTCCGCATACCGCATTACGCAACATAGCTTTGCAGGCGATAAGTACAACCGTTTCAGAGAGAAGAGCGGCCAATGTGACGATCTGGCTTTAAGTCGATTCGATAACAAATGACGAAAACGGACGGATTTCTCAGGTTTTTACTACATATGAACACTTTTCACATTCTCCCATACAACGCGGCTGCTAGTCCTCCTTTCATGCAGAATCTTAAGGTCCTAGCTCATGTCCAAGGCACCAAAGCCAGCTAAAAAGTCAATAATCAGTACCTAAAACTTGAATTGTACTACTTCTTACTGGCTATTACATCAACTTAGAAGCTTAATCTGTGTTCTACTATGGTGCTTTTATTGTCTCCGCATACCGCAGCACGCGACATAGCTTTGCAGACGATAAGTACAGCCGTTTCAGAGAGAAGAGCGGCCAAGTGACGATCTAGCTTTAAGGCGATTCGATAACAAATGACGAAAACGGACGGATTTCTCAGGTTTTTTCTACATATGAACACTTTTCATATTGTCCCGTGCAACTCGGCTGCTAGTCCTCCTTTCATGCAGAATCTTAAGGTCCTAGCTCATGTCCAAGGCACCAAATCCATCTAAGAAGTCAATAATCGATACCTAAAACTTGAATTGTACTACTTCTTACTGGCTATTACATCGACTTAGAAGCTTCATCTGTGTTCTACTATGGTGATTTTATTGTCTCCGCATACCGCAGCACGCGACGTAGCTTTGCAGACGATAAGTACAAACGTTTCAGAGAGAAGAGCGGCCAATGTGACGATCGGGCTTTAAGTCGATTCGATAACAAATGACGAAAACAAACGGATTTCTCAGGTTTCTACTACATATGAACACATTTCACATTCTCCCGTGCAACGCGGCTGCTAGTCCTCATTTCATGCAGAATCTTAAGGTCCTAGCTCATGTCCAAGGCACCAAAGCCAGCTAAAAAGTCAATAATCGATACCTAAAACTTGAGTTGTACTACTTCTTACTGGCTATTACATCAACTTAGAAGCTTCATCTGTTTTATACTATGGTGCTTTTAGTGTCTGCGCATACCGCAGCACGCGACATAGCTTTGCAGACGATAAGTACAACCGTTTCAGAGAGAAGAGCGGCCAATGTGACGATCTGGCTTTAAGTCGATTCGATAACAAATGACGAAAACGGACGGATTTCTCAGGTTTTTACTACATATGAACACTTTTCACATTCTCCCGTGCAACTCGGCTGCTAGTCCTCCTTTCATGCAGAATCTTAAGGTCCTAGCTCATGCCCAAGGCACCAAAGCCAGCTAAAAAGTAGATAATCAGTACCTAAAACTTGAATTGTACTACTTCTTACTGGCTATTACATCAACTTAGAAGCTTCATCTGTCTTCTACTATGGTGCTTTTAGTGTCTCCGCATACCGCAGCACGCGACATAGCTTTGCAGACGATAAGTAGAACCGTTTCAGAGAGAAGAGCGGCCAATGTGACGATCTGGCTTTAAGTCGATTCGATAACAATTGACGAAAACGGACGGATTTCTCAGGTTTTTACTACATATGAACACTTTTCACATTCTCCCGTGCAACTCGGCTGCTAGTCCTCCTTTCATGCAGAATCTTAAGGTCCTAGCTCATGTCCAAGGCACCAAAGCCAGCTAAAAAGTCAATAATCGATACCTAAAACTTGAATTGTACTACTTCTTACTGGCTATTACATCAACTTAGAAGCTTCATCTGTGTTCTACTATGGTGCTTTTAGTGTCCCCGCATACCGCAGCACGCGACATAGCTTTGAAGACTATAAGTACAACCGTTTCAGAGAGAAGAGGGGCCAATGTGACGATCTGGCTTTAAGTCGATTCGATAACAAATGACGAAAAAGGACGGATTTCTCAGGTTTTTACTACATATCAACTCTTTTCACATTCTCCCATCCAACGCGGCTGCTAGTCCTCCTTTCATGCAGAATCTTAAGGTCCTAGCTCATGTCCAAGGCACCAAAGCCAGCTAAAAAGTCAATAATCAGTACCTAAAAGTTGAATTGTACTACTTCTTACTGGCTATTACATCAACTTAGAAGCTTAATCCGTTTTCTACTATGGTGCTTTTAGTGTCTCCGCATACCGCAGCACGCCACATAGCTTTGCAGACGATAAGTACAGCCGTTTCAGAGAGAAGAGCGGCCAAGTGACGATCTAGCTTTAAGGCGATTCGATAACAAATGACGAAAACGGACGGATTTCTCAGGTTTTTTCTACATATGAACACTTTTCATTTTGTCCCGTGCAACTCGGCTGCTAGTCCTCCTTTCATGCAGAATCTTAAGGTCCTAGCTCATGTCCAAAGCACCAAATCCATCTAAGAAGTCAATAATCGATACCTAAAACTTGAATTGTACTACTTCTTACTGGCTATTACATCAACTTAGAAGCTTCATCTGTGTTCTACTATGGTGCTTTTAGTGTCTCCGCATACCGCAGCACGCGACATAGCTTTGAAGACGATAAGTACAACCGTTTCAGAGAGAAGAGCGGCCAATGTGACGATCTGGCTTTAAGTCGATTCGATAACAAATGACGAAAACGGACGGATTTCTCAGGTTTTTACTACATATGAACACTTTTCACATTCTCCCATATAACGCGGCTGCTAGTCCTCCTTTCATGCAGAATCTTAAGGTCCTAGCTCATGTCCAAGGCACCAAAGCCAGCTAAAAAGTCAATAATCGATACCTAAAACTTGAATTGTACTACTTCTTACTGGCTATTACATCATCATAGAAGCCTCATCTGTGTTCTACTATGGTGCTTTTAGTGTCTCCGCATACCGCAGCACGCGACATAGCTTTGCAGAGGATAAGTACAACCGTTTCAGAGAGAAGAGCGGCCAATGTGACGATCGGGCTTTAAGTCGATTCGATAACAAATGTCGAAAACGAACGGATTTCTCAGGTTTTTACTACATATGAACACTTTTCACATACTCCTATCCAACGCGGCTGCTAGTCCTCCTTTCATGCAGAATCTTAAGGTCCTAGCTCATGTCCAAGGCACCAAAGCGAGCTAAAAAGTCAATAATCGATACCTAAAACTTGAATTGTACTACTTCTTACTGGCTATTACATCATCATAGAAGCTTCATCTGTGTTCTACTATGGTGCTTTTAGTTGTCTCCGCATACCGCAGCACGCGACATAGCTTTGCAGACGATAAGTACAACCGTTTCAGAGTGAAGAGCGGCCAATGTGACGATCTGGCTTTAAGTAGATTCGATAACAAATGACGAAAACGGACGGATTTCTCAGGTTTTTACTACATATGAACACTTTTCACATTCTCCCGTGCAACTCGGTTGCTAGTCCTCCTTTCATGCAGAATCTTAAGGTCGTAGCTCATGTCCAAGGCACCAAAGCCAGCTAAAAAGTCAATAATCAGTACATAAAACTTGAATTGTACTACTTCTTACTGGCTATTACATCGACTTAGAAGCTTCATCTGTGTTCTACTATGGTGATTTTATTGTCTCCGCATACCGCAGTACGCGACATGGCTTTGCAGACGATAAGTACAACCGTTTCAGAGAGAAGAGCGGCCAATGTGACGATCGGGCTTTAAGTCGATTCGATAACAAATGACGAAAACGGACGGATTTCTCAGGTTTCTACTACATATGAACACATTTCACATTCTCCCGTGCCACGGGGCTGCTAGTCCTCCTTTAATGCAGAATCTTAAGGTCCTAGCCCATGTCCAAGGCACCAAAGCCAGCTAAAAAGTCAATAATCGATACCTAAAACTTGAATTGTACTACTTCTTACTGGCTATTACATCAACTTAGAAGCTTCATCTGTGTTCTACCATGGTGCTTTTAGTGTCTCCGCACACCGCAGTACGCGACATAGCTTTGCAGACGATAAGTACAACCGTTTCAGAGAAAAGAGGGGCCAATGTGACGATCTGGCTTTAAGTCGATTCGATAACAAATGACGAAAACGGACGGATTTCTCAGGTTTTTACTACATATGAACACTTTTCACATTCTCCCGTGCAACTCGGCTGCTAGTCCTCCTTTCATGCAGAATCTTAAGGTCCTAGCTCATGTCCAAGGCACCAAAGCCAGCTAAAAAGTCGATAATCGATACCTTAAACTTGAATTGTACTACTCCTTACTGGCTATTACATCATCATAGAACCTTCATATGTGTTCTACTATGGTGCTTTTAGTGTCTCCGCATACCGCAGCATGCGACATAGCTTTGCAGACGACAAGTACAACCGTTTCAGAGAGAAGAGCGGCCAATGTGACGATCTGGCTTTAAGTCGATTCGATAACAAATGACGAATACGGACGTATTTCTCAGGTTTTTACTACATATGAACACATTTCACATTCTCCCGTACAACGCGGCTGCTAGTCCTCCTTTCATGCAGTATCTTAAGGTCCTAGCTCATGTCCAAGGCACCAAAGCCAGCTAAAAAGTCAATAATCGATACCTAAAACTTGAATTGTACTACTTCTTACTGGCTATTACATCAACTTAGAAGCTTCATCTGTGTTCTACTATGGTGCTTTTAGTGTCTCCGCATACCGCAGCACGCGACATAGCTTTGAAGACGATAAGTACAACCGTTTCAGAGAGAAGAGCGGCCAATGTGACGATCTGGCTTTAAGTCGATTCGATAACAAATGACGAAAACGGACGGATTTCTCAGGTTTCTACTACATATGAACACATTTCACATTCTCCCGTGCAACGCGGCTGCTAGTCCTCCTTTAATGCAGAATCTTAAGGTCCTACCTCATGTCCAAGGCACCAAAGCCAGCTAAAAAGTCAATAATCGATACCTAAAACTTGAATTGTACTACTTCTTACTGGCTATTACATCAACTTAGAAGCTTCATCTGTGTTCTACCATGGTGCTTTTAGTGTCTCCGCACACCGCAGTACGCGACATAGCTTTGCAGACGATAAGTACAACCGTTTCAGAGAAAAGAGGTGCCAACGTGACGATCTGGCTTTAAGTCGATTCGATAACAAATGACGAAAACGGACGGATTTCTCAGGTTTTTACTACATATGAACACTTTTCACATTCTCCCGTGCAACTCGGCTGCTAGTCCTCCTTTCATGCAGAATCTTAAGGTCCTAGCTCATGTCCAAGGCACCAAAGCCAGCTAAAAAGTAAATAATCAGTACCTAAAACTTGAATTGTACTACTTCTTACTGGCTATTACATCAACTTAGAAGCTTGATCTGTGTTCTACTATGGTGCTTTTAGTGTCTCCGCATACCGCAGCACGCGACATAGCTTTGCAGACGATAAGTAGAACCGTTTCAGAGAGATGAGCGGCCAAGTGACGATCTGGCTTTAAGTCGATTCGATAACAAATGACGAAAACGGACGGATTTCTCAGGTTTTTACTACATATGAACACTTTTCACATTCTCCCGTGCAACGCGGCTGCTAGTCCTCCTTTAATGCAGAATCTTAAGGTCCTAGCTCATATCCAAGGCACCAAAGCCAGCTAAAAAGTCAATAATCGATACCTACAACTTGAATTAAACTACTTCTTACTGGCTATTACATCATCATAGAAGCTTCATCTGTGTTCTACTATGGTGCTTTTAGTTGTCTCCGCATACCGCAGCACGCGACATAGCTTTGCAGACGATAAGTACAACCGTTTCAGAGTGAAGAGCGGCCAATGTGACGATCGGGCTTTAAGTCGATTCGATAACAAATGACGAAAACGGACGGATTTCTCAGGTTTTTACTACATATGAACACATTTTACATTCTCTCGTGCCACGGGGCTGCTAGTCCTCCTTTCATGCAGAATCTTAAGGTCTTAGCTCATGTCCAAGGCACCAAAGCCAGCTAAAAAGTCAATAATCAGTACCTAAAACTTGAATTGTACTACTTCTTACTGGCTATTACATCAACTTAGAAGCTTCATCTGTGTTCTACCATGGTGCTTTTAGTGTCTCCGCACACCGCAGTACGCGACATAGCTTTGCAGACGATAAGTACAACCGTTTCAGAGAAAAGAGGGGCCAATGTGACGATCTGGCTTTAAGACGATTCGATAACAAATGACGAAAACGGACGGATTTCTCAGGTTTTTACTACATATGAACACTTTTCACATTCTCCCGTGCAATTCGGCTGCTAGTCCTCCTTTCATGCAGAATCTTAAGGTCCTAGCTCATGTCCAAGGCACCAAAGCGAGCTAAAAAGTCGATAATCGATACCTTAAACTTGAATTGTACTACTTCTTACTGGCTATTACATCAACTTAGAAGCTTCATATGTGTTCTACTATATTGCTTTTAGTGTCTCCGCATACCGCAGCACGCGACATAGCTTTGCAGACGATAAGTACAACCGTTTCAGAGAGAAGAGCGGCCAATGTGACGATCTGGCTTTAAGTCGATTCGATAACAAATGACGAATACGGACGTATTTCTCAGGTTTTTACTACATATGAACACATTTCACATTCTCCCGTACAACGCGGCTGCTAGTCCTCCTTTCATGCAGAATCTTAAGGTCCTAGCTCATGTCCAAGGCACCAAAGCCAGCTAAAAAGTCAATAATCGATACCTAAAACTTGAATTGTACTACTTCTTACTGGCTATTACATCAACTTAGAAGCTTCATCTGTGTTCTACTATGGTGCTTTTAGTGTCTCCGCATACCGCAGCACGCGACATAGCTTTGAAGACGATAAGTACAACCGTTTCAGAGAGAAGAGCGGCCAATGTGACGATCTGGCTTTAAGTCGATTCGATAACAAGTGACGAAAACGGACGGATTTCTCAGGTTTCTACTACATATGAACACATTTCACATTCTCCCGTGCAACGCGGCTGCTAGTCCTCCTTTAATGCAGAATCTTAAGGTCCTAGCTCATGTCCAAGGCACCAAAGCCAGCTAAAAAGTCAATAATCGATACCTAAAACTTGAATTGCACTACTTCTTACTGGCTATTACATCAACTTAGAAGCTTCATCTGTGTTCTACCATGGTGCTTTTAGTGTCTCCGCACACCGCAGTACGCGACATAGCTTTGCAGACGATAAGTACAACCGTTTCAGAGAAAAGAGGTGCCAACGTGACGATCTGGCTTTAAGTCGATTCGATAACAAATGACGAAAACGGACGGATTTCTCAGGTTTTTACTACATATGAACACTTTTCACATTCTCCCGTGCAACTCGGCTGCTAGTCCTCCTTTCATGCAGAATCTTAAGGTACTAGCTCATGTCCAAGGCACCAAAGCCAGCTAAAAAGTCAATAATCGATACCTAAAACTTGAATTGTACTACTTCTTACTGGCTATTACATCAACTTAGAAGCTTAATCTGTGTTCTACTATGGTGCTTTTAGTGTCTCCGCATACCGCAGCACGCCACATATCTTTGCAGACGATAAGTACAGCCGTTTCAGAGAGAAGAGCGGCCAATGTGACGATCTGGCTTTAAGTCGATTCGATAACAATAGACGAAAACGGACGGATTTCTCAGGTTTTTACTACATATGAACACTTTTCACATTCTCCCGTGCAACTAGGCTGCTAGTCCTCCTTTCGTGCAGAATCTTAAGGTCCTAGCTCATGTCCAAGGCACCAAAGCCAGCTAAAAAGTCAATAATCGATACCTAAAACTTGAATTGTACTACTTCTTACTGGCTATTACATCAACTTAGAAGCTTCATCTGTGTTCTACTATGGTGCTTTTAGTGTCTCCGCATACCGCAGCACGCTACATAGCTTTGAAGACGATAAGTACAACCGTTTCAGAGAGAAGAGCGGCCAATGTGACGATCTGGCTTTAAGTCGATTCGATAACAAATGACGAAAACGGACGGATTTCTCAGGTTTTTACTACATATGAACACATTTCACATTCTCCCGTGCAACGAGGCTGCTAGTCCTCCTTTCATACAGAATCTTAAGGTCCTAGCTCATGTCCAAGGCACCAAAGCCAGCTAAAAAGTCAATAATCGATACCTAAAACTTCAGTTGTACTACTTCTTACTGGCTATTACATCAACTTAGAAGCTTCATCTGTTTTATACTATTGTGCTTTTAGTGTCTGCGCATACCGCAGCACGCGACATAGCTTAGCACACGATAAGTACAACCGTTTCAGAGAGAAGAGCGGCCAATGTGACGATCTGGCTTTAAGTCGATTCGATAACAAATGACGAAAACGGACGGATTTCTCAGGTTTTTACTACATATGAACACATTTCACATTCTCCCGTGCAACTCGGCTGCTAGTCCTCCTTTCATGCAGAATCTTAAGGTCCTAGCTCATGCCCAAGGCACCAAAGCCAGCTAAAAAGTCAATAATCAGTACCTAAAACTTGAATTGTACTACTTCTTACTGGCTATTACATCAACTTAGAAGCTTCATCTGTGTTCTACTATGGTGCTTTTAGTGTCTCCGCATACCGCAGCACGCGACATAGCTTTGCAGACGATAAGTAGAACCGTTTCAGAGAGAAGAGCGGCCAATGTGACGATCTGGCTTTAAGTCGATTCGATAACAATAGACGAAAACGGACGGATTTCTCAGGTTTTTACTACATATGAACACTTTTCACATTCTCCCGTGCAACTCGGCTGCTAGTCCTCCTTTCATGCAGAATCTTAAGGTCCTAGCTCATGTCCAAGGCACCAATGCCAGCTAAAAAGTCAATGATCGATACCTAAATCTTGAATTGTACTACTTCTTACTGGCTATTACATCAACTTAGAAGCTTCATCTGTGGTCTACTATGGTGCTTTTAGTGTCTCCGCATACCGCAGCACGCGACATAGCTTTGAAGACGATAAGTACAACCGTTTCAGAGAGAAGAGCGGCCAATGTGACGATCTGGCTTTAAGTCGATTCGATAACAAATGACGAAAACGGACGGATTTCTCAGGTTTTTACTACATATGAACACTTTTCACATTCTCCCATCCAACGCGGCTGCTAGTCCTCCTTTCATGCAGAATCTTAAGGTCCTAGCTCATGTCCAAGGCACCAAAGCCAGCTAAAAAGTCAATAATCAGTACCTAAAACTTGAATTGTACTACTTCTTACTGGCTATTACATCAACGTAGAAGCTTAATCTGTGTTCTACTATGGTGCTTTTAGTGTCTCCGCATACCGCAGCACGCGACATAGCTTTGCAGACGATAAGTACAGCCGTTTCAGAGAGAAGAGCGGCCAAGTGACGATCTAGCTTTAAGGCGATTCGATAACAAATGACGAAAACGGACGGATTTCTCAGGTTTTTTCTACATATGAACACTTTTCATATTGTCCCGTGCAACTCGGCTGCTAGTCCTCCTTTCATGCAGAATCTTAAGGTCCTAGCTCATGTCCAAGGCACCAAATCCATCTAAGAAGGCAATACTCGATACCTAAAACTTGAATTGTACTACTTCTTACTGGCTATTACATCGACTTAGAAGCTTCATCTGTGTTCTACTATGGTGATTTTATTGTCTCCGCATACCGCAGCACGCGACGTAGCTTTGCAGACGATAAGTACAGACGTGTCAGAGAGAAGAGCGGCCAATGTGACGATCGGGCTTTAAGTCGATTCGATAACAAATGACGAAAACGGACGGATTTCTCAGCTTTCTACTACATATGAACACATTTCAAATTCTCCCGTGCAACGCGGCTGCTAGTCCTCATTTTATGCAGAATCTTAAGGTCCTAGCTCATGTCCAAGGCACCAAAGCCAGCTAAAAAGTCAATAATCGATACCTAAAACTTGAGTTGTACTACTTCTTACTGGCTATTACATCAACTTAGAAGCTTCATCTGTGTTCTACTATGGTGATTTTATTGTCTCCGCATACCGCAGCACGCCACATAGCTTTGCAGACGATAAGTACAGCCGTTTCAGAGAGAAGAGCGGCCAAGTGACGATCTGGCTTTAAGGCGATTCGATAACAAATGACGAAAACGGACGGATTTCTCAGGTTTTTACTACATATGAACACTTTTCATATTGTCTCGTGCAACTCGGCTGCTAGTCCTCCTTTCATGCAGAATCTTAAGGTCCTAGCTCATGTCCAAGGCACCAAAGCCAGCTAAAAAGTCAATAATCGATACCTAAAACTTGAATTGTACTACTTCTTACTGGCTATTACATCAACTTAGAAGCTTCATCTGTGTTCTACTATGGTGCTTTTAATGTCACCGCATACCGCAGCACGCGACATAGCTTTGAAGACGATAAGTACAACCGTTTCAGAGAGAAGAGCGGCCAATGTGACGATCTGGCTTTAAGTCGATGCGATAACAAATGACGAAAACGGACGGATTTCTCAGGTTTTTACTACATATGAACTCTTTTCACATTCTCCCATCCAACGCGGCTGCTAGTCCTCCTTTCATGCAGAATCTTAAGGTCCTAGCTCATGTCCAAGGCACCAAAGCCAGCTAAAAAGTCAATAATCAGTACCTAAAACTTGAATTGTACTACTTCTTACTGGCTATTACATCAACTTAGAAGCTTAATCCGTGTTCTACTATGGTGCTTTTAGTGTCTCCGCATACCGCAGCACGCCACATAGCTTTGCAGACGATAAGTACAGCCGTTTCAGAGAGAAGAGCGGCCAAGTGACGATCTAGCTTTAAGGCGATTCGATTACAAATGACGAAAACGGACGGATTTCTCAGGTTTTTTCTACATATGAACACTTTTCATATTGTCCCGTGCAACTCGGCTGCTAGTCCTCCTTTCATGCAGAATCTTAAGGTCCTAGCTCATGTCCAAAGCACCAAATCCATCTAAGAATTCAATAATCGATACCTAAAACTTGAATTGTACTACTTCTTACTGGCTATTACATCGACTTAGAAGCTTCATCTGTGTTCTACTATGGTGATTTTATTGTCTCCGCATACCGCAGCACGCGACGTAGCTTTGCAGACGATAAGTACAAACGTTTCAGAGAGAAGAGCGGCCAATGTGACGATCGGGCTTTAAGTCGATTCGATAACAAATGACGAAAACGGACGGATTTCTCAGGTTTCTACTACATATGAACACATTTCACATTCTCCCGTGCAACGCGGCTGCTAGTCCTCCTTTCATGCAGAATCTTAAGGTCCTAGCTCATGCCCAAGGCACCAAAGCCAGCTAAAAAGTAAATAATCAGTACCTAAAACTTGAATTGTACTACTTCTTACTGGCTATTACATCAACTTAGAAGCTTCATCTGTGTTCTACTATGGTGCTTTTAGTGTCTCCACATACCGCAGCACGCGACATAGCTTTGCAGGCGATAAGTAGAACCGTTTCAGAGAGAAGAGCGGCCAATGTGACGATCTGGCTTAAAGTCGATTCGATAACAATTGACGAAAACGGACGGATTTCTCAGGTTTTTACTACATATGAACACTTTTCACATTCTCCCGTGCAACTCGGCTGCTAGTCCTCCTTTCATGCAGAATCTTAAGGTCCTAGCTCATGTCCAAGGCACCAAAGCCAGCTAAAAAGTCAATAATCGATACCTAAAACTTGAATTGTACTACTTCTTACTGGCTATTACATCAACTTAGAAGCTTCATCTGTGTTCTACTATGGTGCTTTTAGTGTCTCCGCATACCGCAGCACGCGACATAGCTTTGAAGACGGTAAGTACAACCGTTTCAGAGAGAAGAGCGGCCAATGTGACGATCTGGCTTTAAGTCGATTCGATAACAAATGACGAAAACGGACGGATTTCTCAGGTTTTTACTACATATGAACACTTTTCACATTCTCCCATATAACGCGGCTGCTAGTCCTCCTTTCATGCAGAATCTTAAGGTCCTAGCTCATGTCCAAGGCACCAAAGCCAGCTAAAAAGTCAATAATCAGTACCTAAAACTTGAATTGTACTACTTCTTACTGGCTATTACATCGACTTAGAAGCTTCATCTGTGTTCTACTATGGTGATTTTATTGTCTCCGCATACCGCAGTACGCGACATAGCTTTGCAGACGATAAGTACAACCGTTTCAGAGAGAAGAGCGGCCAATGTGACGATCGGGCTTTAAGTCGATTCGATAACAAATGACGAAAACGGACGGATTTCTCAGGTTTCTACTACATATGAACACTTTTCACATTCTCCCGTGCAACGCGGCTGCTAGTCCTCCTTTCATGCAGAATCTTAAGGTCCTAGCTCATGTCCAAGGCACCAAAGCCAGCTAAAAAGTCAATAATCAGTACCTAAAACTTGAATTGTACTACTTCTTACTGGCTATTACATCGACTTAGAAGCTTCATCTGTGTTCTACTATGGTGATTTTATTGTCTCCGCATACCGCAGTACGCGACATAGCTTTGCAGACGATAAGTACAACCGTTTCAGAGAGAACAGCGGCCAATGTGACGATCGGGCTTTAAGTCGATTCGATAACAAATGACGAAAACGGACGGATTTCTCAGGTTTCTACTACATATGAACACATTTCACATTCTCCCGTGCCACGGGGCTGCTAGTCCTCCTTTAATGCAGAATCTTAAGGTCCTAGCCCATGTCCAAGGCACCAAAGCCAGCTAAAAAGTCAATAATCGATACCTAAAACTTGAATTGTACTACTTCTTACTGGCTATTACATCAACTTAGAAGCTTCATCTGTGTTCTACCATGGTGCTTTTAGTGTCTCCGCACACCGCAGTACGCGACATAGCTTTGCAGACGATAAGTACAACCGTTTCAGAGAAAAGAAGGGCCAATGTGACGATCTGGCTTTAAGTCGATTCGATAACAAATGACGAAAACGGACGGATTTCTCAGGTTTTTACTACATATGAACACTTTTCACATTCTCCCGTGCAACGCGGCTGCTAGTCCTCCTTTAATGCAGAATCTTAAGGTCCTAGCTCATGTCCAAGGCACCAAAGCCAGCTAAAAAGTCAATAATCGATACCTACAACTTGAATTGTACTACTTCTTACTGGCTATTACATCAACTTAGAAGCTTCATCTGTGTTCTACTATGGTGCTTTTAGTGTCTCCGCATACCGCAGCACGCGACATAGCTTTGAAGACGATAAGTACAACCGTTTCAGAGAGAAGAGCGGCCAATGTGACGATCGGGCTTTAAGTCGATTCGATAACAAATGACGAAAACGGACGGATTTCTCAGGTTTTTACTACATATGAACACTTTTCACATTCTCCCATCCAACGCGGCTGCTAGTCCTCCTTTCATGCAGAATCTTAAGGTCCTAGCTCATGTCCAAGGCACCAAAGCCAGCTAAAAAGTCAATAATCAGTACCTAAAACTTGAATTGTACTACTTCTTACTGGCTATTACATCAACTTAGAAGCTTAATCTGTGTTCTACTATGGTGCTTTTAGTGTCTCCGCATACCGCAGCACGCGACATAGCTTTGCAGACGATAAGTACAGCCGTTTCAGAGAGAAGAGCGGCCAAGTGACGATCTAGCTTTAAGGCGATTCGATAACAAATGACGAAAACGGACGGATTTCTCAGGTTTTTTCTACATATGAACACTTTTCATATTGTCCCGTGCAACTCGGCTGCTAGTCCTCCTTTCATGCAGAATCTTAAGGTCCTAGCTCATGTCCAAGGCACCAAATCCATCTAAGAAGGCAATAATCGATACCTAAAACTTGAATTGTACTACTTCTTACTGGCTATTACATCGACTTAGAAGCTTCATCTGTGTTCTACTATGGTGATTTTATTGTCTCCGCATACCGCAGCACGCGACGTAGCTTTGCAGACGATAAGTACAGACGTGTCAGAGAGAAGAGCGGCCAATGTGACGATCGGGCTTTAAGTCGATTCGATAACAAATGACGAAAACGGACGGATTTCTCAGCTTTCTACTACATATGAACACATTTCAAATTCTCCCGTGCAACGCGGCTGCTAGTCCTCATTTTATGCAGAATCTTAAGGTCCTAGCTCATGTCCAAGGCACCAAAGCCAGCTAAAAAGTCAATAATCGATACCTAAAACTTGAGTTGTACTACTTCTTACTGGCTATTACATCAACTTAGAAGCTTCATCTGTGTTCTACTATGGTGATTTTATTGTCTCCGCATACCGCAGCACGCCACATAGCTTTGCAGACGATAAGTACAGCCGTTTCAGAGAGAAGAGCGGCCAAGTGACGATCTGGCTTTAAGGCGATTCGATAACAAATGACGAAAACGGACGGATTTCTCAGGTTTTTACTACATATGAACACTTTTCATATTGTCTCGTGCAACTCGGCTGCTAGTCCTCCTTTCATGCAGAATCTTAAGGTCCTAGCTCATGTCCAAGGCACCAAAGCCAGCTAAAAAGTCAATAATCGATACCTAAAACTTGAATTGTACTACTTCTTACTGGCTATTACATCAACTTAGAAGCTTCATCTGTGTTCTACTATGGTGCTTTTAATGTCACCGCATACCGCAGCACGCGACATAGCTTTGAAGACGATAAGTACAACCGTTTCAGAGAGAAGAGCGGCCAATGTGACGATCTGGCTTTAAGTCGATTCGATAACAAATGACGAAAACGAACGGATTTCTCAGGTTTTTACTACATATGAACTCTTTTCACATTCTCCCATCCAACGCGGCTGCTAGTCCTCCTTTCATGCAGAATCTTAAGGTCCTAGCTCATGTCCAAGGCACCAAAGCCAGCTAAAAAGTCAATAATCAGTACCTAAAACTTGAATTGTACTACTTCTTACTGGCTATTACATCAACTTAGAAGCTTAATCCGTGTTCTACTATGGTGCTTTTAGTGTCTCCGCATACCGCAGCACGCCACATAGCTTTGCAGACGATAAGTACAGCCGTTTCAGAGAGAAGAGCGGCCAAGTGACGATCTAGCTTTAAGGCGATTCGATTACAAATGACGAAAACGGACGGATTTCTCAGGTTTTTTCTACATATGAACACTTTTCATATTGTCCCGTGCAACTCGGCTGCTAGTCCTCCTTTCATGCAGAATCTTAAGGTCCTAGCTCATGTCCAAAGCACCAAATCCATCTAAGAATTCAATAATCGATACCTAAAACATGAATTGTACTACTTCTTACTGGCTATTACATCGACTTAGAAGCTTCATCTGTGTTCTACTATGGTGATTTTATTGTCTCCGCATACCGCAGCACGCGACGTAGCTTTGCAGACGATAAGTACAAACGTTTCAGAGAGAAGAGCGGCCAATGTGACGATCGGGCTTTAAGTCGATTCGATAACAAATGACGAAAACGGACGGATTTCTCAGGTTTCTACTACATATGAACACATTTCACATTCTCCCGTGCAACGCGGCTGCTAGTCCTCCTTTCATGCAGAATCTTAAGGTCCTAGCTCATGCCCAAGGCACCAAAGCCAGCTAAAAAGTAAATAATCAGTACCTAAAACTTGAATTGTACTACTTCTTACTGGCTATTACATCAACTTAGAACCTTCATCTGTGTTCTACTATGGTGCTTTTAGTGTCTCCGCATACCGCAGCACGCGACATAGCTTTGAAGACGGTAAGTACAACCGTTTCAGAGAGAAGAGCGGCCAATGTGATGATCTGGCTTTAAGTCGATTCGATAACAAATGACGAAAACGGACGGATTTCTCAGGTTTTTACTACATATGAACACTTTTCACATTCTCCCATATAACGCGGCTGCTAGTCCTCCTTTCATGCAGAATCTTAAGGTCCTAGCTCATGTCCAAGGCACCAAAGCCAGCTAAAAAGTCAATAATCAGTACCTAAAACTTGAATTGTACTACTTCTTACTGGCTATTACATCGACTTAGAAGCTTCATCTGTGTTCTACTATGGTGATTTTATTGTCTCCGCATACCGCAGTACGCGACATAGCTTTGCAGACGATAAGTACAACCGTTTCAGAGAGAAGAGCGGCCAATGTGACGATCGGGCTTTAAGTCGATTCGATAACAAATGACGAAAACGGACGGATTTCTCAGGTTTCTACTACATATGAACACTTTTCACATTCTCCCGTGCAACGCGGCTGCTAGTCCTCCTTTCATGCAGAATCTTAAGGTCCTAGCTCATGTCCAAGGCACCAAAGCCAGCTAAAAAGTCAATAATCAGTACCTAAAACTTGAATTGTACTACTTCTTACTGGCTATTACATCGACTTAGAAGCTTCATCTGTGTTCTACTATGGTGATTTTATTGTCTCCGCATACCGCAGTACGCGACATAGCTTTGCAGACGATAAGTACAACCGTTTCAGAGAGAAGAGCGGCCAATGTGACGATCGGGCTTTAAGTCGATTCGATAACAAATGACGAAAACGGACGGATTTCTCAGGTTTTTACTACATATGAACACTTTTCACATTCTCCCATATAACGCGGCTGCTAGTCCTCCTTTCATGCAGAATCTTAAGGTCCTAGCTCATGTCCAAGGCACCAAAGCCAGCTAAAAAGTCAATAATCAGTACCTAAAACTTGAATTGTACTACTTCTTACTGGCTATTACATCGACTTAGAAGCTTCATCTGTGTTCTACTATGGTGATTTTATTGTCTCCGCATACCGCAGTACGCGACATAGCTTTGCAGACGATAAGTACAACCGTTTCAGAGAGAAGAGCGGCCAATGTGACGATCGGGCTTTAAGTCGATTCGATAACAAATGACGAAAACGGACGGATTTCTCAGGTTTCTACTACATATGAACACTTTTCACATTCTCCCGTGCAACGCGGCTGCTAGTCCTCCTTTAATGCAGAATCTTAAGGTCCTAGCCCATGTCCAAGGCACCAAAGCCAGCTAAAAAGTCAATAATCGATACCTAAAACTTGAATTGTACTACTTCTTACTGGCTATTACATCAACTTAGAAGCTTCATCTGTGTTCTACCATGGTGCTTTTAGTGTCTCCGCACACCGCAGTACGCGACATAGCTTTGCAGACGATAAGTACAACCGTTTCAGAGAAAAGAGGGGCCAATGTGACGATCTGGCTTTAAGTCGATTCGATAACAAATGACGAAAACGGACGGATTTCTCAGGTTTTTACTACATATGAACACTTTTCACATTCTCCCGTGCAACGCGGCTGCTAGTCCTCCTTTAATGCAGAATCTTAAGGTCCTAGCTCATGTCCAAGGCACCAAAGCCAGCTAAAAAGTCAATAATCGATACCTAAAACTTGAATTGTACTACTTCTTACTGGCTATTACATCGACTTAGAAGCTTCATCTGTGTTCTACTATGGTGATTTTATTGTCTCCGCATACCGCAGCACGCCACATAGCTTTGCAGACGATAAGTACAGCCGTTTCAGAGAGAAGAGCGGCCAAGTGACGATCTGGCTTTAAGGCGATTCGATAACAAATGACGAAAACGGACGGATTTCTCAGGTTTTTACTACATATGAACACTTTTCACATTCTCCTATCCAACGCAGCTGCTAGTCCTCCTTTCATGCAGAATCTTAAGGTCCTAGCTCATGTCCAAGGCACCAAAGCCAGCTAAAAAGTCAATAATCGATACCTAAAACTTGAATTGTACTACTTCTTACTGGCTATTACATCATCATAGAAGCTTCATCTGTGTTCTACTATGGTGCTTTTAGTGTCTCCGCATACCGCAGCACGCGACATAGCTTTGCAGACGATAAGTACAACCGTTTCAGAGAGAAGAGCGGCCAATGTGACGATCGGGCTTTAAGTCGATTCGATAACAAATGACGAAAACGGACGGATTTCTCAGGTTTCTACTACATATGAGCACATTTCACATTCTCCCGTGCAACGAGGCTGCTAGTCCTCCTTTCATGCAGAATCTTAAGGTCCTAGCTCATGTCCAAGGCACCAAAGCCAGCTAAAAAGTCAATAATCGATACCTAAAACTTCAGTTGTACTACTTCTTACTGGCTATTTCATCAACTTGAAAGCTTCATCTGTTTTATACTATGTTGCTTTTAGTGTCTGCGCATACCGCAGCACGCGACATAGCTTTGCACACGATAATTACAACCGTTTCAGAGAGAAGAGCGGCCAATGTGACGATCTGGCTTTAAGTCGATTCGATAACAAATGACGAAAACGGACGGATTTCTCAGGTTTTTACTACATATGAACACTTTTCACATTCTCCCGTGCAACTCGGCTGCTAGTCCTCTTTTCATGCAGAATCTTAAGGTCCTAGCTCATGCCCAAGGCACCAAAGCCAGCTAAAAAGTAAATAATCAGTACCTAAAACTTGAATTGTACTACTTCTTACTGGCTATTACTTCAACTTAGAAGCTTCATCTGTGTTCTACTATGGTGCTTTTAGTGTCTCCGCATACCGCAGCACGCGACATAGCTTTGCAGACGATAAGTAGAACCGTTTCAGGGAGAAGAGCGGCCAATGTGACGATCTGGCTTTAAGTCGATTCGATAACAATTGACGAAAACGGACGGATTTCTCAGGTTTTTACTACATATGAACACTTTTCACATTCTCTCGTGCAACTCGGCTGCTAGTCCTCCTTTCATGCAGCTCATGTCCAAGGCACCAAAGCCAGCTAAAAAGTCAATAATCGATACCTAAAACTTGAATTGTACTACTTCTTACTGGCTATTACATCAGCTTAGAAGCTTCATCTGTGTTCTACTACGGTGCTTTTAGTGTCTCCGCATACCGCAGCACGCGACATAGCTTTGAAGACGATAAGTACAACCGTTTCAGAGAGAAGAGCGGCCAATGTGACGATCTGGCTTTAAGTCGATTCGATAACAAATGACGAAAACGGACGGATTTCTCAGGTTTTTACTACATATGAACACTTTTCACATTCTCCCGTGCAACGCGGCTGCTAGTCCTCCTTTCATGCAGAATCTTAAGGTCCTAGCTCATGTCCAAGGCACCAAAGCCAGCTAAAAAGTCAATAATCAGTACCTAAAACTTGAATTGTACTACTTCTTACTGGCTATTACATCAACTTAGAAGCTTAATCTGTGTTCTACTATGGTTCTTTTAGTGTCTCCGCATACCGCAGCACGCCACATAGCTTTGCAGACGATAAGTACAGCCGTTTCAGAGAGAAGAGCGGCCAAGTGACGATCTAGCTTTAAGGCGATTCGATAACAAATGACGAAAACGGACGGAATTCTGAGGTTTTTTCTACATATGAACACTTTTCATATTGTCCCGTGCAACTCGGCTGCTAGTCCTCCTTTCATGCAGAATCTTAAGGTCCTAGCTCATGTCCAAGGCACCAAATCCATCTAAGAAGTCAATAATCGATACCTAAAACTTGAATTGTACTACTTCTTACTGGCTATTACATCAACTTAGAAGCTTCATCTGTGTTCTACTATGGTGCTTTTAGTGTCTCCGCATACCGCAGCACGCGACATAGCTTTGCAGACGATAAGTAGAACCGTTTCAGAGAGAAGAGCGGCCAATGTGACGATCTGGCTTTAAGTCGATTCGATAACAATTGACGAATACGGACGGATTTCTCAGGTTTTTACTACATATGAACACTTTTCACATTCTCCCGTGCAACTCGGCTGCTAGTCCTCCTTTCATGCAGAATCTTAAGGTCCTAGCTCATGTCCAAGGCACCAAAGCCAGCTACAAAGTCAATAATCGATACCTAAAACTTGAATAGTACTACTTCTTACTGGCTATTACATCAACTTAGAAGCTTCATCTGTGTTCTACTATGGTGCTTTTAGTGTCTCCGCATACCGCAGCACGCGACATAGCTTTGAAGACGATAAGTACTACCGTTTCAGAGAGAAGAGCGGCCAATGTGACGATCTGGCTTTAAGTCGATTCGATAACAAAAGACGAAAACGGACGGATTTCTCAGGTTTTTACTACATATGAACACTTTTCACATTCTCCCATCCAACGCGGCTGCTAGTCCTCCTTTCATGCAGAATCTTAAGGTCCTAGCTCATGTCCAAGGCACCAAAGAAAGCTAAAAAGTCAATAATAGATACCTAAAACTTGAATTGTACTACTTCTTACTGGCTATCACATCATCATAGAAGCTTCATCTGTGTTCTACTATGGTGCTTTTAGTGTCTCCGCATACCGCAGCACGCGACATAGCTTTGCAGAGGATAAGTACAACCGTTTCAGAGAGAAGAGCGGCCAATGTGACGATCGGGCTTTAAGTCGATTCGATAACAAATGACGAAAACGGACGGATTTCTCAGGTTTTTACTACATATGAACACTTTTCACATTCTCCTATCCAACGCGGCTGCTAGTCCTCCTCTCATGCAGAATCTTAAGGTCCTAGCTCATGTCCAAGGCACCAAAGCCAGCTAAAAAGTCAATAATCGATACCTAAAACTTGAATTGTACTACTTCTTACTGGCTATTACATCATCATAGAAGCTTCATCTGTGTTCCACTATGGTGCTTTTAGTGTCTCCGCATACCGCAGCACGCGACATAGCTTTGCAGACGATAAGTACAACCGTTTCAGAGAGAAGAGCGGCCAATGTGACGATATGGCTTTAAGTAGATTCGATAACAAATGACGAAAACGGACGGATTTCTCAGGTTTTTACTACATATGAACCCTTTTCACATTCTCCTGTGCAACTCGGCTGCTTGTCCTCCTTTCATGCAGAATCTTAAGGTCGTAGCTCATGTCCAAGGCACCAAAGCCAGCTAAAAAGTCAATAATCAATACCTAAAACTTGAATTGTACTACTTCTTACTGGCTATTACATCGACTTAGAAGCTTCATCTGTGTTCTACTATGGTGATTTTATTGTCTCCGCATACCGCAGTACGCGAGATAGCTTTGCAGACGATAAGTACAACCGTTTCAGAGAGAAGAGCGGCCAATGTGACGATCGGGCTTTAAGTCGATTCGATAACAAATGACGAAAACGGACGGATTTCTCAGGTTTCTACTACATATGAACACATTTCACATTCTCCCGTGCCACGCGGCTGCTAGTCCTCCTTTAATGCAGAATCTTAAGGTCCTAGCTCATGTCCAAGGCACCAAAGCCAGCTAAAAAGTCAATAATCGATACCTAAAACGTGAATTGTACTACTTCTTACTGGCTATTACATCAACTTAGAAGCTTCATCTGTGTTCTACCATGGTGCTTTTAGTGTCTCCGCACACCGCAGTACGCGACATAGCTTTGCAGACGATAAGTACAACCGTTTCAGAGAAAAGAGGGGCCATTGTGACGATCTGGCTTTAAGTCGATTCGATAACAAATGACGAAAACGGACGGATTTCTCAGGTTTTTACTACATATGAACACTTTTCACATTCTCCCGTGCAACTCGGCTGCTAGTCCTCCTTTCATGCAGAATCTTAAGGTCGTAGCTGATGTCCAAGGCACCAAAGCCAGCTAAAAAGTCAATAATCAATACCTAAAACTTGAATTGTACTACTTCTTACTGGCTATTACATCGACTTAGAAGCTTCATCTGTGTTCTACTATGGTGATTTTATTGTCTCCGCATACCGCAGTACGCGACATACCGTTTCAGAGAGAAGAGCGGCCAATGTGACGATCGGGCTTTAAGTCGATTCGATAACAAATGACGAAAACGGACGGATTTCTCAGGTTTCTACTACATATGAACACATTTCACATTCTCCCGTGCCACGCGGCTGCTAGTCCTCCTTTCATGCAGAATCTTAAGGTCCTAGCTCATGTCCAAGGCACCAAAGCCAGCTAAAAAGTCAATAATCGATACCTAAAACGTGAATTGTACTACTTCTTAATGGCTATTACATCAACTTAGAAGCTTCATCTGTGTTCTACCATGGTGCTTTTAGTGTCTCCGCACACCGCAGTACGCGACATAGCTTTGCAGACGATAAGTACAACCGTTTCAGAGAAAAGAGGGGCCAATGTGACGATCTGGCTTTAAGGCGATTCGATAACAAATGACGAAAACGGACGGATTTCTCAGGTTTTTACTACATATGAACACTTTTCACATTCTCCCGTGCAACTCGGCTGCTAGTCCTCCTTTCATGCAGAATCTTAAGGTCCTAGCTCATGTCAAAGGCACCAAAGCCAGCTAAAAAGTCAATAATCGATACCTAAAACTTGAATTGTACTACTTCTTACTGGCTATTACATCAACTTAGAAGCTTCATCTGTGTTCTACTATGGTGCTTTTAGTGTCTCCGCATACCGCAGCACGCGACATAGCTTTGAAGACGATAAGTACAACCGTTTCAGAGAGAAGAGCGGCCAATGTGACGATCTGGCTTTAAGTCGATTCGATAACAAAAGACGAAAACGGACGGATTTCTCAGGTTTTTACTACATATGAACACTTTTCACATTCTCCCATCCAACGAGGCAGCTAGTCCTCCTTTCATGCAGAATCTTAAGGTCCTAGCTCATGTCCAAGGCACCAAAGCCAGCTAAAATGTCAATAATCAATACCTAAAAGTTGAATTGTACTACTTCTTACTGGCTATTACATCGACTTAGAAGCTTCATCTGTGTTCTACTATGGTGATTTTATTGTCTCCGCATACCGCAGTACGCGACATAGCTTTGCAGACGATAAGTACAACCGTTTCAGAGAGAAGAGCGGCCAATGTGACGATCGGGCTTTAAGTCGATTCGATAACAAATGACGAAAACGGACGGATTTCTCAGGTTTCTACTACATATGAACACATTTCACATTCTCCCGTGCCACGCGGCTGCTAGTCCTCCTTTAATGCAGAATCTTAAGGTCCTAGCTCATGTCCAAGGCACCAAAGCCAGCTAAAAAGTCAATAATCGATACCTAAAACGTGAATTGTACTACTTCTTACTGGCTATTACATCAACTTAGAAGCTTCATCTGTGTTCTACCATGGTGCTTTTAGTGTCTCCGCACACCGCAGTACGCGACATAGCTTTGCAGACGATAAGTACAACCGTTTCAGAGAAAAAAGGGGCCAAAGTGACGATCTGGCTTTAAGTCGATTCGATAACAAATGACGAAAACGGACGGATTTCTCAGGTTTTTACTACATATGAACACTTTTCACATTCTCCCGTGCAACTCGGCTGCTAGTCCTCCTTTCATGCAGAATCTTAAGGCCGTAGCTGATGTCCAAGGCACCAAAGCCAGCTAAAAAGTCAATAATCAATACCTAAAACTTGAATTGTACTACTTCTTACTGGCTATTACATCGACTTAGAAGCTTCATCTGTGTTCTACTATGGTGATTTTATTGTCTCCGCATACCGCAGTACGCGACATACCGTTTCAGAGAGAAGAGCGGCCAATGTGACGATCGGGCTTTAAGTCGATTCGATAACAAATGACGAAAACGGACGGATTTCTCAGGTTTCTACTACATATGAACACATTTCACATTCTCCCGTGCCACGCGGCTGCTAGTCCTCCTTTAATGCAGAATCTTAAGGTCCTAGCTCATGTCCAAGGCACCAAAACCAGCTAAAAAGTCAATAATCGATACCTAAAACGTGAATTGTACTACTTCTTACTGGCTATTACATCAACTTAGAAGCTTCATCTGTGTTCTACCATGGTGCTCTTAGTGTCTCCGCACACCGCAGTACGCGACATAGCTTTGCAGACGATAAGTACAACCGTTTCAGAGAAAAGAGGGGCCAATGTGACGATCTGGCTTTAAGTCGATTCGATAACAAATGACGAAAACGGACGGATTTCTCAGGTTTTTACTACATATGAACACTTTTCACATTCTCCCGTGCAACTCGGCTGCTAGTCCTCCTTTCATGCAGAATCTTAATGTCCTAGCTCATGTCCAAGGCACCAAAGCCAGCTAAAAAGTCAATAATCGATACCTAAAACTCGAATTGTACTACTTCTTACTGGCTATTACATCAACTTAGAAGCTTCATCTGTGTTCTACTATGGTGCTTTTAGTGTCTCCGCATACCGCAGCACGCGACATAGCTTTGAAGACGATAAGTACAACCGTTTCAGAGAGAAGAGCGGCCAATGTGACGATCTGGCTTTAAGTCGATTCGATAACAAATGACGAAAACGGACGGATTTCTCAGGTTTCTACTACATATGAACACATTTCACATTCACCCGTGCAACGCGGCTGCTAGTCCTCCTTTAATGCAGAATCTTAAGGTCCTAGCTCATGTCCAAGGCACCAAAGCCAGCTAAAAAGTCAATAATCGATACCTAAAACTTGAATTGTACTACTTCTTACTGGCTATTACATCTACTTAGGAGCTTCATCTGTGTTCTACCATGGTGCTTTTAGTGTCTCCGCACACCGCAGTACGCGACATAGCTTTGCAGACGATAAGTACAACCGTTTCAGAGAAAAGAGGGGCCAACGTGACCATCTGGTTTTAAGTCGATTCGATAACAAATTACGAAAACGGACGGATTTCTCAGGTTTTTACTACATATGAACACTTTTCACATTCTCCCGTGCAACTCGGCTGCTAGTCCTCCTTTCATGCAGAATCTTAAGGTCCTAGCTCATGTCCAAGGCACCAAAGCCAGCTAAAAAGTCAATAATCGATACCTAAAACTTGAATTGTACTACTTCTTACTGGCTATTACATCAACTTAGAAGCTTCATCTGTGTTCTACTATGGTGCTTTTAGTGTCTCCGCATACCGCAGCACGCCACATAGCTTTGCAGACGATAAGTACAGCCGTTTCAGAGAGAAGAGCGGCCAAGTGACGATCTGGCTTTAAGGCGATTCGATAACAAATGACGAAAACGGACGGATTTCTCAGGTTTTTACTACATATGAACACTTTTCATATTGTCCCGTGCAACTCGGCTGCTAGTCCTACTTTCATGCAGAATCTTAAGGTCCTAGCTCATGTCCAAGGCACAAAATCCATCTAAGAAGTCAATAATCGATACCTAAAACTTGAATTGTACTACTTCTTACTGGCTATTACATCGACTTAGAAGCTTCATCTGTGTTCTACTATGGTGATTTTACTGTCTCCGCATACCGCAGCACGCGAAATAGCTTTGCAGACGATAAGTACAACCGTTTCAGAGAGAAGAGCGGCCAATGTGACGATCGGGCTTTAAGTCGATTCGATAACAAATGACGAAAACGGACGGATTTCTCAGGTTTCTACTACATATGAACACATTTCACATTCTCCCGTGCAACGAGGCTGCTAGTCCTCCTTTCATGCAGAATCTTAAGGTCCTAGCTCATGTCCAAGGCACCAAAGCCAGCTAAAAAGTCAATAATCGATACCTAAAACTTCAGCTGCACTACTTCTTACTGGCTATTACATCAACTTAGAAGCTTCATCTGTTTTATACTATGGTGCTTTTAGTGTCTACGCATACCGCAGCACGCGACATAGCTTTGCACACGATAAGTACAACCGTTTCAGAGAGAAGAGCGGCCAATGTGACGATCTGGCTTTAAGTCGATTCGATAACAAATGACGAAAACGGACGGATTTCTCAGGTTTTTACTACATATGAACACTTTTCACATTCTCCCGTGCAACTCGGCTGCTAGTCCTCCTTTCATGCAGAATCTTAAGGTCCTAGCTCATGTCCAAGGCACCAAAGCCAGCTAAGAAGTCAATAATCGATACCTAAAACTTGAATTGTACTACTTCTTACTGGCTATTACATCAACTTAGAAGCTTCATCTGTGTTCTACTATGGTGCTTTTAGTGTCTGCGCATACCGCAGCACGCGACATAGCTTTGAAGACGATAAGTACAACCGTTTCAGAGAGAAGAGCGGCCAATGTGACGATCTGGCTTTAAGTCGATTCGATAACAAATGACGAAAACGGACGGATTTCTCAGGTTTTTACTACATATGAACACTTTTCACATTCTCCTATCCAACGCGGCTGCTAGTCCTCCTTTCATGCAGAATCTTAAGGTCCTAGCTCATGTCCAAGGCACCAAAGCCAGCTAAAATGTCAATAATCGATACCTAAAACTTGAATTGTACTACTTCTTACTGGCTATTACATCGACTTAGAAGCTTTATCTGTGTTCTACTATGGTGATTTTATTGTCTCCGCATACCGCAGTACGCGACATAGCTTTGCAGACGATAAGTACAACCGTTTCAGAGAGAAGAGCGGCCAATGTGACGATCGGGCTTTAAGTCGATTCGATAACAAATGACGAAAACGGACGGATTTCTCAGGTTTCTACTACATATGAACACATTTCACATTCTCCCGTGCCACGCGGCTGCTAGTCCTCCTTTAATGCAGAATCTTAAGGTCCTAGCTCATGTCCAAGGCACCAAAGCCAGCTAAAAAGTCGATAATCGATAACTTAAACTTGAATTGTACTACTTCTTACTGGCTATTACATCATCATAGAAGCTTCATATGTGTTCGACTATGGTGCTTTTAGTGTCTCCGCATACCGCAGCACGCGACATAGCTTTGCAGATGATAAGTACAACCGTTTCAGAGAGAAGAGCGGCCAATGTGACGATCTGGCTTTAAGTCGATTCGATAACAAATGACGAATACGGACGTATTATTCAGGTTTTTACTACATATGAACACATTTCACATTCTCCCGTACAACTCCACTGCTAGTCCTCCTTTCATGCAGAATCTTAAGAGCCTAGCTCATGTCCAAGGCAGCAAAGCCAGCTAAAAAGTCAATAATCGATACCTAAAACTTGAATTGTACTACTTCTTACTGGCTATTACATCAACTTAGAAGCTTCATCTGTGTTCTACTATGGTGCTTTTAGTGTCTCCGCATACCGCAGCACGCGACATAGCTTTGAAGACGATAAGTACAACCGTTTCAGAGAGAAGAGCGTCCAATGTGACGATCTGGCTTCAAGTCGATTCGATAACAAATGACAAAAACGGACGGATTTCTCAGGTTTCTACTACATATGAACACATTTCACATTCTCCCGTGCAACGCGGCTGCTAGTCCTCCTTTAATGCAGAATCTTAAGGTCCTAGCTCATGTCCAAGGCACCAAAGCCAGCTAAAAAGTCAATAATCGATACCTAAAACTTGAATTGTACTACTTCTTACTGGCTATTGCATCAACTTAGAAGCTTCATCTGTGTTCTACCATGGTGCTTTTAGTGTCTCCACACACCGCAGTACGCGACATAGCTTTGAAGACGACAAGTACAACCGTTTCAGAGAAAAGAGGGGCCAATGTGACGATCTGGCTTTAAGTCGATTCGATAACAAATGACGAAAACGGACGGATTTCTCAGGTTTTTACTACATATGAACACTTTTCACATTCTCCCGTGCAACTCGGCTGCTAGTCCTCCTTTCATGCAGAATCTTAAGGTCCTAGCTCATGTCCAAGGCACCAAAGCCAGCTAAAAAGTCAATAATCGATACCTAAAACTTGAATTGTACTACATCTTACTGCCTATTACATTAACTTAGAAGCTTAATCTGTGTTCAACTATGGTGCTTTTAGTGTCTCCGCATACCGCAGCACGCCACATAGCTTTGCAGACGATAAGTACAGCCGTTTCAGAGAGAAGAGCGGCCAAGTGACGATCTGGCTTTAAGGCGATTCGATAACAAATGACGAAAACGGACGGATTTCTCAGGTTTTTACTACATATGAACACTTTCCATATTGTCCCGTGCAACTCGGCTGCTAGTCCTCCTTTCATGCAGAATCTTAAGGTCCTAGCTCATGTCCAAGGCACCAAATCCATCTAAGAAGTCAATAATCAATACCTAAAACTTGAATTGTACTACTTCTTACTGGCTATTACATCGACTTAGAAGCTTTATCTGTGTTCTACTATGGTGATTTTATTGTCTCCGCATAACGCAGCACGCGACATAGCTTTTCAGACGATAAGTACAACCGTTTCAGAGAGAAGAGCGGCCTATGTGACGATCGGGCTTTAAGTCGATTCGATAGCAAATGACGAAAACGGACGGATTTCTCAGGTTTTTACTACATATGAACACTTTTCACATTCTCCTATCCAACGCGGCTGCTAGTCCTCCTTTCATGCAGAATCTTAAGGTCCTAGCTCATGTCCAAGGCACCAAAGCCAGCTAAAAAGTCAATAATCGATACCTAAAACTTCAGTTGTACTACTTCTTACTGGCTATTACATCAACTTAGAAGCTTCATCTGTGTTCTACTATGGTGCTTTTAGTGTCTCCGCATACCGCAGCACGCGACATAGCTTTGCAGACGATAAGTACAACCGTTTCAGAGAGAAGAGCGGCCAATGTGACGTCTGGCTTTAAGTAGATTCGATAACAAATGACGAAATCGGACGGATTTCTCAGGTTTTTACTACATATGAACACTTTTCACATTCTCCCGTGCAACTCGGCTGCTAGTCCTCCTTTTATGCAGAATCTTAAGGTCGTAGCTCATGTCCAAGGCACCAAAGCCAGCTAAAAAGTCAATAATCAGTACCTAAAACTTGAATTGTACTACTTCTTACTGGCTATTACATCAACTTAGAAGCTTCATCTGTGTTCTACTATGGTGATTTTATTGTCTCCGCATACCGCAGTACGCGACATAGCTTTGCAGACGATAAGTACAACCGTTTCAGAGAGAAGAGCGGCCAATGTGACGATCGGGCTTTAAGTCGATTCGATAACAAATGACGAAAACGGACGGATTTCTCAGGTTTCTACTACATATGAACACATTTCACATTCTCCCGTGCCACGCGGCTGCTAGTCCTCCTTTAATGCAGAATCGTAAGGTCCTAGCTCATGTCCAAGGCACCAAAGCCAGCTAAAAAGTCAATAATCGATACCTAAAACTTGAATTGTACTACTTCTTACTGGCTATTACATCAACTTAGAAGCTTCATCTGTGTTCTACCATGGTGCTTTTAGTGTCTCCGCACACCGCAGTACGCGACAGAGCTTTGCAGACGATAAGTACAACCGTTTCAGAGAAAAGAGGGGCCAATGTGACGATCTGGCTTTAAGTCGATTCGATAACAAATGACGAAAACGGACGGATTTCTCAGGTTTTTACTACATATGAACACTTTTCACATTCTCCCGTGCAACTCGGCTGCTAGTCCTCCTTTCATGCAGAACCTTAAGGTCCTAGCTCATGTCCAAGGCACCAAAGCCAGCTAAAAAGTCGATAATCGATACCTTAAACTTGAATTGTACTACTTCTTACTGGCTATTACATCATCATAGAAGCTTCATATGTGTTCGACTATGGTGCTTTTAGTGTCTCCGCATACCGCAGCACGCGACATAGCTTTGCAGATGATAAGTACAACCGTTTCAGAGAGAAGAGCGGCCAATGTGACGATCTGGCTTTAAGTCGATTCGATAACAAATGACGAATACGGACGTATTTCTCAGGTTTTTACTACATATGAACACATTTCACATTCTCCCGTACAACTCGGCTGCTAGTCCTCCTTTCATGCAGAATCTTAAGGTCCTAGCTCATGTCCAAGGCACCAAAGCCAGCTAAAAAGTCAATAATCGATACCTAAAACTTGAATTGTACTACTTCTTACTGGCTATTACATCAACTTAGAAGCTTCATCTGTGTTCTACTATGGTGCTTTTAGTGTCTCCGCATACCGCAGCACGCGACATAGCTTTGAAGACGATAAGTACAACCGTTTCAGAGAGAAGAGCGTCCAATGTGATGATCTGGCTTTAAGTCGATTCGATAACAAATGACAAAAACGGACGGATTTCTCAGGTTTCTACTACATATGAACACATTTCACATTCTCCCGTGCAACGCGGCTGCTAGTCCTCCTTTAATGCAGAATCTTAAGGTCCTAGCTCATGTCCAAGGCACCAAAGCCAGCTAAAAAGTCAATAATCGATACCTAAAACTTGAATTGTACTACTTCTTACTGGCTATTGCATCAACTTAGAAGCTTCATCTGTGTTCTTCCATGGTGCTTTTAGTGTCTACACACACCGCAGTACGCGACATAGCTTTGAAGACGACAAGTACAACCGTTTCAGAGAAAAGAGGGGCCAATGTGACGATCTGGCTTTAAGTCGATTCGATAACAAATGACGAAAACGGACGGATTTCTCAGGATTTTACTACATATGAACACTTTTCACATTCTCCCGTGCAACTCGGCTGCTAGTCCTCGTTTCATGCAGAATCTTAAGGTCCTAGCTCATGTCCAAGGCACCAAAGCCAGCTAAAAAGTCAATAATCAGTACCTAAAACTTGAATTGTACTACTTCTTACTGGCTATTACATCAACTTAGAAGCTTCATCTGTGTTCTACTATGGTGCTTTTATTGTCTCCGCATACCGCAGCACGCGACATAGCTTTGCAGACGATAAGTACAGCCGTTTCAGAGAGAAGAGCGGCCAAGTGACGATCTGGCTTTAAGGCGATTCGATAACAAATGACGAAAACGGACGGATTTCTCAGGTTTTTACTACATCTGAACACTTTTCATATTGTCCCGTGCAACTCGGCTGATAGTCCTCCTTTCATGCAGTATCTTAAGGTCCTAGCTCATGTCCAAGGCACCAAAGCCAGCTAAGAAGTCAATAATCGATACCTAAAACTTGAATTGTACTACTTCTTACTGGCTATTACATCGATTTAGAAGCTTCATCTGTGTTCTACTATGGTGATTTTATTGTCTCCGCACACCGCAGTACGCGACATAGCTTTGCAGACGATAAGTACAACCGTTTCAGAGAAAAGAGGGGCCAATGTGACGATCTGGCTTTAAGTCGATTCGATAACAAATGACGAAAACGGACGGATTTCTCAGGTTTTTACTACATATGAACACTTTTCACATTCTCCCGTGCAACTCGGCTGCTAGTCCTCCTTTCATGCAGAATCTTAAGGTCCTAGCTCATGTCCAAGGCACCAAAGCCAGCTAAAAAGTCAATAATCGATACCTAAAACTTGAATTGTACTACTTCTTACTGGCTATTACATCATCTTAGAAGCTTCATCTGTGTTCTACTATGGTGCTTTCAGTGTCTCCGCATACCGCAGCACGCGACAAAGCTTTCCAGACGATAAGTACAACCGTTTCAGAGAGAAGAGCAGCCAATGTGACGATCTGGCTTTAAGTCGATTCGATAACAAATGACGAAAACGGACGTATTTCTCAGGATTTTACTACATATGAACACATTTCACATTCTCCCGTACAACGCGGCTGCTAGTCCTCCTTTCATGCAGAATCTTAAGGTCCTAGCTCAAGTCCAAGGCACCAAAGCCAGCTAAAAAGTCAGTAATCGATACCTAAAACTTGAATTGTACTACTTCTTACTGGCTATTACATCAACTTAGAAGCTTCATCTGTGTTCTACTATGGTGCTTTTAGTGTCTCCGCATACCGCATCACGCGACATAGCTTTGCAGGCGATAAGTACAACCGTTTCAGAGAGAAGAGCGGCCAATGTGACGATCTGGCTTTAAGTCGATTGGATAACAAATGACGAAAACGGACGGATTTCTCAGGTTTTTACTACATATGAACACATTACACATTCTCCCGTGCAACCCGGCTGCTAGTCCTCCTTTCATGCAGAATCTTAAGGTCCTAGCTCATGTCCAAGGCTCCAAAGCCAGCTAAAAAGTAGATAATCAGTACGTAAAACTTGAATTGTACTACTTCTTACTGGCTATTACATCAACTTAGAAGATTAATCTGTGTTCTACTATGGTGCTTTTAGAGTCTCCGCATACCGCAGCACGCGACATAGCTTTGCAGACGATAAGTACAACCGTTTCAGAGAGAAGAGCGGCCAATGTGACGATCGGGCTTTAAGTCGATTCGATAACAAATGACGAAAACGGACGGATTTCTCAGGTTTTTACTGCATATGAACACTTATCACATTCTCCTATCCAACGCGGCTGCTAGTCCTCCTTTCATGCAGAATCTTAAGGTCCTACCTCATGTCCAAGGCATCAAACCCAGCTAAAAAGTCAATAATCGATACCTAAAACTTGAATTGTACTACATCTTACTGGCTATTACATCAACTTAGAAGCTTCATCTGTGTTCTACCATGGTGCTTTTAGTGTCTCCGCACACCGCAGTACGCGACATAGCTTTGCAGATGATAAGTACAACCGTTTCAGGGAAAAGAAGGGCCAATGTGACGATCTGGCTTTAAGTCGATTCGATAACAAATGACGAAAACGGACGGATTTCTCAGGTTTTTACTACATATGAACACCTTTCACATTCTCCCGTGAAACTCGGCTGCTAGTCCTACTTTCATGCAGAATCTTAAGGTCCTAGCTCATGCCCAACGCACCAAAGCCAGCTAAAAAGTCAATAATCCATACCTAAAACTTGAATTGTACTACTTCTTATTGTCTATTACATCAACTTAGAAGCTTCATCTGTGTTCTACTATGGTGCTTTTAGTGTCTCCGCATACCGCAGCACGCGACATAGCTTTGCAGAAGATATGTACAACCGTTTCAGAGAGAAGAGCGGCCAATGTGACGATCTGGCTTTAAGTCGATTCGATAACAAATGACGAAAACGGACGGATTTCTCAGGTTTTTACTACATATGAACACTTTTCACATTCTCCCGTGCAACTCGGCTGCTAGTCCTCCTTTCATGCAGAATCTTAAGGTCCTAGCTCATGTCCAAGGCACCAAAGCCAGCTAAAAAGTCAATTATCGATACCTAAAACTTGAATTGTACTACTTCTTACTGGCTATTACATCATCTTAGAAGCTTCATCTGTGTTCTACTATGGTGCTTTTAGTGTCTCCGCATACCGCAGCACGCGACAAAGCTTTCCAGACGATAAGTACAACCGTTTCAGAGAGAAGAGCAGTCAATGTGACGATCTGGCTTTAAGTCGATTCGATAACAAATGACGAAAACGGACGGATTTCTCAGGTTTTTACTACATATGAACACTTTTCACATAGTTCCGTGCAACTCGGCTGCTAGTCCTCCTTTTGATGCAGAATCTTAAGGTCCTAGCTCATGTCCAAGGCACCAAAGCCAGCTAAAAAATCAATAATCGATACCTAAAACTTGAATTGTACTACTTCTTACTGGCTATTACATCAACTTAGAAGCTTCATCTGTGTTCTACTATGGTGCTTTTAGTGTCTCCGCATACCGCAGCACGCGACATAGCTTTGAAGACGATAAGTACAACCGGTTCAGAGAGAAGAGCGGCCTATGTGACGTTCTGGCATTAAGTCGATTCGATAACAAATGACGAAAACGCACGGATTTCTCAGGTTTTTACTACATATGAATACTTTTCACATTCTCCCGTGCAACTCTGCTGCTAGTCCTCCTTTAATGCAGAATCTTAAGGTCCTAGCTCATGTCCAAGGCACCAAAGCCAGCTAAAAAGTCAATAATCGATACCTAAAACTTGAATTGTACTACATCTTACTGGCTATTACATCAACTTAGAAGCTTCATCTGTGTTCTACCATGGTGCTTTTAGTGTCTCCGCACACCGCAGTACGCGACATAGCTTTGCAGATGATAAGTACAACCGTTTCAGAGAAAAGAGGGGCCAATGTGACGATCTGGCTTTAAGTCGATTCGATAACAAATGACGAAAACGGACGGACCTCTCAGGTTTTTACTACATATGAACACTTTTCACATTCTTCCCTGCAACTCGACTGCTAGTCCTCCTTTCATGCAGATTCTTAAGGTCCTAGCTCATGTCCAAGGCATCAAACCCAGCTAAAAAGTCAATAATCGATACCTAAAACCTGAATTGTACTACTTCTTACTGGCTATTACATCAAATTAGAAGCTTCATCTGTGTTCTACTGTGGTGGTTTCAGTGTCTCCGCCTACCGCAGCATACGACATAGCTTTGCAGACGATAAGTACAACCGTTTCAGAGAGAAGAGCGGCCAATGTGACGATCTGGGTTTAAGTCGATTCGATAACAAATGACGAAAACGGACGGATTTCTCAGGTTTTTACTACATATGAACACTTTTCACATTCTCCCGTGCAACTCGGCTGCTCGTCCTCCTTTCATGCAGAATCTTAAGGTCCTAGCTCATGTCCAAGGCACCAAAGCCAGCTAAAAAGTCAATAATCGATACCTAAAACTTGAATTGTACTACTTCTTACTGGCTATTACATCAACTTAGAAGCTTCATCTGTGTTCTACTATGGTGCTTTTAGTGTCTCCGCATACCGCATCACGCGACATAGCTTTGCAGGCGATAAGTACAACCGTTTCAGAGAGAAGAGCGGCCAATGTGACGATCTGGCTTTAAGTCGATTCGATAACAAATGACGAAAACGGACGGATTTCTCAGGTTTTTACTACATATGAACACTTTTCACATTCTCCCGTGCAACTCGGCTGCTAGTCCTCCTTTCGTGCAGAATCTTAAGGTCCTAGCTCATGTCCAAGGCACCAAAGCCAGCTAAAAAGTAAATAATCAGTACCTAAAACTTGAATTGTACTACTTCTTACTGGCTATTACATCAACTTAGAAGCTTCATCTGTGTTCTACTATGGTGCTTTTAGTGTCTCCGCATACCGCAGCGCGCGACATAGCTTTGAAGACGATAAGTACAACCGTTTCAGAGAGAAGAGAGGCCAATGTGACGATCTGGCTTTAAGTCGATTCGATACCAAATGACGAAAACGGACGGATTTCTCAGGTTTTTACTACATATGAACACTTTTCACATTCCCCCCTGCAACTCGGCTGCTAGTCCTCCTTTCATGCAGAATCTTAAGGTCCTAGGTCATGTCCAAAGCACCAAAGCCAGCTAAAAAGTCAATAATCGATACCTAAAACTTGAATTGTACTAATTCTTATTGGCTATTACATCATCTTAGAAGCTTCTTCTGTGTTCTACTATGGTGCTTTTAGTGTCTCCGCATACCGCAGCACGCGACAAAGCTTTCCAGACGATAAGTACAACCGTTTCAGAGAGAAGAGCAGCCAATGTGACGATCTGGCTTTAAGTCGATTCGGTAACAAATGACGAAAACGGACGGATTTCTCAGGTTTTTACTACATATGTACACTTTTCACATTGTCCCGTGCAACTCGGCTGCTAGTCCTCCTTTAATGCAGAATCTTAAAGTCCTAGCTGATGTCCAAGGCACCAAAGTCAGCTAAAAAATCAATAATCGATACCTAAAACTTGAATTGTACTACTTCTTACTGGCTATTACATCATCATAGAAGCTTCATCTGTGTTCTACTATGGTGCTTTTAGTGTCTCCGCATACCGCAGCACGCGACATAGCTTTGCAGACGATAAGTACAACCGTTTCAGAGAGAAGAGCTGCCAATGTGACGATCTGGCTTTAAGTCGATTCGATAACAAATGACGAAAACGGACGGATTTCCCAGGTTTATGCTACAGATGAACACTTTTCACATTCTCCCGTGCTACTCGGCTGATAGTCCTCCTTTCATGCAAAATGTTATGGTCCTAGCTCATGTTCAAGGCTCCAAAGGCAGTTTGAAAGTCAATAATCGATAACTAAAACATGAATTGTACTACTTCTTACTGGCTATTACATCATCATAGAAGC
Organism: Schistocerca gregaria; assembly: GCF_023897955.1. Lineage (NCBI taxonomy): Eukaryota > Metazoa > Arthropoda > Insecta > Orthoptera > Acrididae > Schistocerca > Schistocerca gregaria. The sequence goes on from NW_026061829.1 coordinate 4,547,417, forward strand.
TTCATCTGTGTTCTACTATGGTGCTTTTAGTGTCTCCGCATACCGCAGCACGCGACATAGCTTTGCAGACGATAAGTACAACCGTTTCAGAGAGAAGAGCGGCCAATGTGACGATCTGGCTTTAAGTCGATTCGATAACAAATGACGAAAACGGACGGATTTCTCAGGTTTTTACTACATATGAACACTTTTCACATTCTCCTATCCAACGCGGCTGCTAGTCCTCCTTTCATGCAGAATCTTAAGGTCCTAGCTCATGTCCAAGGCACCAAAGCCAACTAAAAAGTCAATAATCGATACCTAAAACTTGAATTGTACTACTTCTTACTGGCTATTACATCATCTTAGAAGCTTCATCTGTGTTCTACTATGGTGCTTTTAGTGTCTCCGCATACCGCAGCACGCGACAAAGCTTTCCAGACGATAAGTACAACCGTTTCAGAGAGAAGAGCAGCCAATGCGACGATCGGGCTTTAAGTCGATTCGATAACAAATGACGAAAACGGACGGATTTCTCAGGTTTTTACTGCATATGAACACTTATCACATTCTCCTATCCAACGCGGCTGCTATTCCTCCTTTCATGCAGAATGTTAAGGTCCTAGCTCATGTCCAAGGCACCAAAGCCAGCTAAAAAGTCAATTATCGATACCTAAAACTTGAATTGTACTACTTCTTACTGGCTATTACATCATCTTAGAAGCTTCATCTGTGTTCTACTATGGTGCTTTTAGTGTCTCCGCATACCGCAGCACGCGACAAAGCTTTCCAGACGATAAGTACAACCGTTTCAGAGAGACGAGCAGCCAATGTGACGATCTGGCTTTAAGTCGATTCGATAACAAATGACGAAAACGGACGGATTTCTCAGGTTTTTACTACATATGAACACTTTTCACATTGTTCCGTGCAACTCGGCTGCTAGTCCTCCTTTCATGCAGAATCTTAAGGTCCTAGCCCATGCCCAACGCACCAAAGCCAGCTAAAAAGTCAATAATACATACCTAAAACTTGAATTGTACTACTTCTTATTGTCTATTACATCAACTTAGAAGCTTCATCTGTGTTCTACTATGGTGCTTTTAGTGTCTCCGCATACCGCAGCACGCGACATAGCTTTGCAGACGATAAGTACAACCGTTTCAGAGAGAAGAGCGGCCAATGTGACGATCTGGCTTTAAGTCGATTCGATAACAAATGACGAAAACGGACGGATTTCTCAGGTTTTTACTACATATGAACACTTTTCACATTCTCCCGTGCAACTCGGCTGCTAGTCCTCCTTTCATGCAGAATCTTAAGGTCCTAGCTCATGTCCAAGGCACCAAAGCCAGCTAAAAAGTCAATTATCGATACCTAAAACTTGAATTGTACTACTTCTTACTGGCTATTACATCATCTTAGAAGCTTCATCTGTGTTCTACTATGGTGCTTTTAGTGTCTCCGCATACCGCAGCACGCGACAAAGCTTTCCAGACGATAAGTACAACCGTTTCAGAGAGAAGAGCAGCCAATGTGACGATCTGGCTTTAAGTCGATTCGATAACAAATGACGAAAACGGACGGATTTCTCAGGTTTTTACTACATATGAACACTTTTCACATTGTTCCGTGCAACTCGGCTGCTAGTCCTCCTTTTAAAGCAGAATCTTAAGGTCCTAGCTCATGTCCAAGGCACCAAAGCCAGCTAAAAAATCAATAATCGATACCTAAAACTTGAATTGTACTACTTCTTACTGGCTATTACATCAACTTAGAAGCTTCATCTGTGTTCTACTATGGTGCTTTTAGTGTCTCCGCATACCGCAGCACGCGACATAGCTTTGAAGACGATAAGTACAACCGTTTCAGAGAGAAGAGCGGCCAATGTGACGATCTGGCTTTAAGTCGATTCGATAACAAATGACGAAAACGCACGGATTTCTCAGGTTTTTACTACATATGAATACTTTTCACATTCTCCCGTGCAACTCTGCTGCTAGTCCTCCTTTAATGCAGAATCTTAAGGTCCTAGCTCATGTCCAAGGCACCAAAGCCAGCTAAAAAGTCAATAATCGATACCTAAAACTTGAATTGTACTACATCTTACTGGCTATTACATCAACTTAGAAGCTTCATCTGTGTTCTACCATGGTGCTTTTAGTGTCTCCGCACACCGCAGTACGCGACATAGCTTTGCAGATGATAAGTACAACCGTTTCAGAGAGAAGAGCGGCCAATGTGACGATCTGGCTTTAAGTCGATTCGATAACAAATGACGAAAACGGACGGACCTCTCAGGTTTTTACTACATATGAACACTTTTCACATTCTCCCGTGCAACTCGGCTGCTAGTCCTCCTTTCATGCAGAATCTTAAGGTCCTAGCTCATGTCCAAGGCACCAAAGCCAGCTAAAAAGTCAATTATCGATACCTAAAACTTGAATTGTACTACTTCTTACTGGCTATTACATCATCTTAGAAGCTTCATCTGTGTTCTACTATGGTGCTTTTAGTGTCTCCGCATACCGCAGCACGCGACAAAGCTTTCCAGACGATAAGTACAACCGTTCCAGAGAGAAGAGCAGCCAATGTGACGATCTGGCTTTAAGTCGATTCGATAACAAATGACGAAAACGGACGGATTTCTCAGGTTTTTACTACATATGAACACTTTTCACATTGTTCCGTGCAACTCGGCTGCTAGTCCTCCTTTTAAAGCAGAATCTTAAGGTCCTAGCTCATGTCCAAGGCACCAAAGCCAGCTAAAAAATCAATAATCGATACCTAAAACTTGAATTGTACTACTTCTTACTGGCTATTACATCAACTTAGAAGCTTCATCTGTGTTCTACTATGGTGCTTTTAGTGTCTCCGCATACCGCAGCACGCGACATAGCTTTGAAGACGATAAGTACAACCGTTTCAGAGAGAAGAGCGGCCAATGTGACGATCTGGCTTTAAGTCGATTCGATAACAAATGACGAAAACGCACGGATTTCTCAGGTTTTTACTACATATGAATACTTTTCACATTCTCCCGTGCAACTCTGCTGCTAGTCCTCCTTTAATGCAGAATCTTAAGGTCCTAGCTCATGTCCAAGGCACCAAAGCCAGCTAAAAAGTCAATAATCGATACCTAAAACTTGAATTGTACTACATCTTACTGGCTATTACATCAACTTAGAAGCTTCATCTGTGTTCTACCATGGTGCTTTTAGTGTCTCCGCACACCGCAGTACGCGACATAGCTTTGCAGATGATAAGTACAACCGTTTCAGAGAAAAGAGGGGCCAATGTGACGATCTGGCTTTAAGTCGATTCGATAACAAATGACGAAAACGGACGGACCTCTCAGGTTTTTACTACATATGAACACTTTTCACATTCTCCCGTGCAACTCGGCTGCTAGTCCTCCTTTCATGCAGAATCTTAAGGTCCTAGCTCATGTCCAAGGCACCAAAGCCAGCTAAAAAGTCAATAATCAGTACCTAAAACCTGAACTGTACTACTTCTTACTGGCTATTACATCATCTTAGAAGCTTCATCTGTGTTCTACTATGGTGCTTTTAGTGTCTCCGCATACCGCAGCACGCGACAAAGCTTTCCAGACGATAAGTACAACCGTTTCAGAGAGAAGAGCAGCCAATGTGACGATCTGGCTATAAGTCGATTCGATAACAAATGACGAAAACGGACGGATTTCTCAGGTTTTTACTACATATGAACACATTTCACATTCTCCCGTACAACGCGGCTGCTAGTCCTCCTTTCATGCAGAATCTTAAGGTCCTAGCTCATGTCCAAGGCACCAAAGCCAGCTAAAAAGTATATAATCGATACCTAAAACTTGAATTGTACTACTTCTTAATGGCTATTACATCAACTTAGAAGCTTCATCTGTGTTCTACTATGGTGCTTTTAGTGTCTCCGCATACCGCATCACGCGACATAGCTTTGCAGGCGATAAGTACAACCGTTTCAGAGAGAAGAGCGGCCAATGTGACGATCTGGCTTTAAGTCGATTCGATAACAAATGACGAAAACGGACGGATTTCTCAGGTTTTTACTACATATGAACACTTTTCACATTCTCCCATCCAACGCGGCTGCTAGTCCTCCTTTCATGCAGAATCTTAAGGTCCTAGCTCATGTAGAAGGCACCAAAGCCAGCTGAAAAGTCAATAATCGATACCTAAAACTTGAATTGTACTACTTCTTACTGGCTATTACATCATCATAGAAGCTTCATCTGTGTTCTACTATGGTGCTTTTAGTGTCTCCGCATACCGCAGCACGCATCATAGCTTTGCAGACGATAAGTACAACCGTTTCAGGGAGAAGAGCGGCCAATGTGACGATCTGGCTTTAAGTCGATTCGATAACAAATGACGAAAACGGACGGATTTCTCAGGTTTTTACTACATATGAACACCTTTCACATTCTCCCGTGCAACTCGGCTGCTAGTCCTCCTTTCATGCAGAATCTTAACGTCCTAGCAAATGCCCAAGGCACCAAAGCCAGCTAAAAAGTCAATAATCCATACCTAAAACTTGAATTGTACTACTTATTGTCTATTACATCAACTTGAAAGCTTCATCTGTGTTCTACTATGTTGATTTTAGTGTCTCCGCATACCGCAGCACGCGACATAGCTTTGCAGACGATAAGTACAACCGTTTCAGACAGAAGAGCGGCCAATGTGACGATCTGGCTTTAAGTCGATTCGATAACAAATGACGAAAACGGACGGACCTCTCAGGTTTTTACTACATATGAACACTTTTCACATTCTCCCGTGCAACTCGGCTGCTAGTCCTCCTTTCATGCAGAATCTTAAGGTCCTAGCTCATGTCCAAGGCACCAAAGCCAGCTAAAAAGTCAATAATCAGTACCTAAAACTTGAACTGTACTACTTCTTACTGGCTATTACATCAACTTAGAAGCTTCATCTGTGTTCTACCATGGTGCTTTTAGTGTCTCCGCACACCGCAGTACGCGACATAGCTTTGCAGATGATAAGTACAACCGTTTCAGAGAAAAGAGGGGCCAATGTGACGATCTGGCTTTAAGTCGATTCGATAACAAATGACGAAAACGGACGGACCTCTCAGGTTTTTACTACATATGAACACTTTTCACATTCTCCCGTGCAACTCGGCTGCTAGTCCTCCTTTCATGCAGAATCTTAAGGTCCTAGCTCATGTCCAAGGCACCAAAGCCAGCTAAAAAGTCAATAATCAGTACCTAAAACTTGAACTGTACTACTTCTTACTGGCTATTACATCATCTTAGAAGCTTCATCTGCGTTCTACTATGGTGCTTTTAGTGTCTCCGCATACCGCAGCACGCCACAAAGCTTTCCAGACGATAAGTACAACCGTTTCAGAAAGAAGAGCAGCCAATGTGACGATCTGGCTATAAGTCGATTCGATAACAAATGACGAAAACGGACGGATTTCTCAGGTTTTTACTACATATGAACACATTTCACATTCTCCCGTACAACGCGGCTGCTAGTCCTCCTTTCATGCAGAATCTTAAGGTCCTAGCTCATGTCCAAGGCACCAAAGCCAGCTAAAAAGTATATAATCGATACCTAAAACTTGAATTGTACTACTTCTTAATGGCTATTACATCAACTTAGAAGCTTCATCTGTGTTCTACTATGGTGCTTTTAGTGTCTCCGCATACCGCATCACGCGACATAGCTTTTCAGGCGATAAGTACAACCGTTTCAGAGAGAAGAGCGGCCAATGTGACGATCTGGCTTTAAGTCGATTCGATAACAAATGACGAAAACGGACGGATTTCTCAGGTTTTTACTACATATGTACACTTTTCACATTCTCCCATCCAACGCGGCTGCTAGTCCTCCTTTCATGCAGAATCTTAAGGTCCTAGCTCATGTCCAAGGCACCAAAGCCAGCTAAAAAGTCAATAATCGATACCTAAAACTTGAATTGTACTACTTCTTACTGGCTATTACATCATCATAGAAGCTTCATCTGTGTTCTACTATGGTGCTTTTAGTGTCTCCGCATACCGCAGCACGCATCATAGCTTTGCAGACGATAAGTACAACCGTTTCAGGGAGAAGAGCGGCCAATGTGACGATCTGGCTTTAAGTCGATTCGATAACAAATGACGAAAACGGACGGATTTCTCAGGTTTTTACTACATATGAACACCTTTCACATTCTCCCGTGCAACTCGGCTGCTAGTCCTCCTTTCATGCAGAATCTTAACGTCCTAGCAAATGCCCAAGGCACCAAAGCCAGCTAAAAAGTCAATAATCCAAACCTAAAACTTGAATTGTACTACTTATTGTCTATTACATCAACTTGAAAGCTTCATCTGTGATCTACTATGTTGATTTTAGTGTCTCCGCATACCGCAGGACGCGACATAGCTTTGCGGACGATAAGTACAACCGTTTCAGACAGAAGAGCGGCCAATGTGACGATCTGGCTTTAAGTCGATTCGATAACAAATGACGAAAACGGACGGATTTCTCAGGTTTTTACTACATATGAACACATTTCACATTCTCCCCTGCAACTCGGCTGCTAGTACTCCTTTCATGCAGAATCTGAAGGTCCTAGTTCATGTCCAAGGCACCAAGTTGTGTTGTTGTTGTGGTCTTCAGTCCTGAGACTGGTTTGATGCAGCTCTCCATGCTACTCTATCCTGTGCAAGCTTCTTCATCTCCCAGTACCTACTGCAACCTACATCCTTCTGAATCTGCTTAGTGTACTCATCTCTCGGTCTCCCTCTACGATTTTTACCCTCCACACTGCCCTCCAATGCTAAATTTGTGATCCCTTGATGCCTCAAAACATGTCCTACCAACCGATCCCTTCTTCTAGTCAAGTTGTGCCACAAACTTCTCTTCTCCCCAATCCTATTCAATACCTCCTCATTAGTTACGTGATCTATCCACCTTATCTTCAGTATTCTTCTGTAGCACCACATTTCGAAAGCTTCTATTCTCTTCTTGTCCAAACTAGTTATCGTCCATGTTTCACTTCCATACATGGCTACACTCCAAACAAATATTTTCAGAAATGACTTCCTGACACTTAAATCTATATTCGATGTTAACAAATTTCTCTTCTTCAGAAACGCTTTCCTTGCCATTGCCAGTCTACATTTTATATCCTCTCTACTTCGACCATCATCAGTTATTTTGCTCCCCAAATAGCAAAACTCCTTTACTACTTTAAGTGTCTCATTTCCTAATCTAATTCCCTCAGCATCACCCGATTTAATTGGACTACATTCCATTATCCTCGTTTTGCTTTTGTTAATGTTCATCTTATATCCTCCTTTCAAGGCACCAAGGCACCAAAGCCAGCTAAAAAGTCAATAATCGATACCTAAAACTTGAATTGTACTACTTCTTACTGGCTATTACATCATCTTAGAAGCTTCATCTGTGTTCTACTATGGTGCTTTTAGTGTCTCCGCATACCGCAGCACGCGACAAAGCTTTCCAGACGATAAGTACAACCGTTTCAGAGAGAAGAGCAGCCAATGTGACGATCTGGCTTTAAGTCGATTCGATAACAAATGACGAAAACGGACGGATTTCTCAGGTTTTTACTACATATGAACACTTTTCACATTGTCCCGTGCAACTCGGCTGCTAGTCCTCCTTTTGATGCAGAATCTTAAGGTCCTAGCTCATGTCCAAGCCACCAAAGCCAGTTAAAAAGTCAATAATCGATACCTAAAACTTGAATTGTACTACTTCTTACTGGCTATTACATCATCATAGAAGCTTCATCTGTGTTCTACTATGGTGCTTTTAGTGTCTCCGCATACCGCAGCACGCGACATAGCTTTGCAGACGATAAGTACAACCGTTTCAGAGAGAAGAGCGGCCAATGTGACGATCTGGCTTTAAGTCGATTCGATAACAAATGACGAAAACGGACGGATTTCTCAGGTTTTTACTACATATGAACACTTTTCACATTCTCCTATCCAACGCGGCTGCTAGTCCTCCTTTCATGCAGAATCTTAAGGTCCTAGCTCATGTCCAAGGCACCAAAGCCAACTAAAAAGTCAATAATCGATACCTAAAACTTGAATTGTACTACTTCTTACTGGCTATTACATCATCTTAGAAGCTTCATCTGTGTTCTACTATGGTGCTTTTAGTGTCTCCGCATACCGCAGCACGCGACAAAGCTTTCCAGACGATAAGTACAACCGTTTCAGAGAGAAGAGCAGCCAATGCGACGATCGGGCTTTAAGTCGATTCGATAACAAATGACGAAAACGGACGGATTTCTCAGGTTTTTACTGCATATGAACACTTATCACATTCTCCTATCCAACGCGGCTGCTATTCCTCCTTTCATGCAGAATGTTAAGGTCCTAGCTCATGTCCAAGGCACCAAAGCCAGCTAAAAAGTCAATTATCGATACCTAAAACTTGAATTGTACTACTTCTTACTGGCTATTACATCATCTTAGAAGCTTCATCTGTGTTCTACTATGGTGCTTTTAGTGTCTCCGCATACCGCAGCACGCGACAAAGCTTTCCAGACGATAAGTACAACCGTTTCAGAGAGAAGAGCAGCCAATGTGACGATCTGGCTTTAAGTCGATTCGATAACAAATGACGAAAACGGACGGATTTCTCAGGTTTTTACTACATATGAACACTTTTCACATTGTTCCGTGCAACTCGGCTGCTAGTCCTCCTTTCATGCAGAATCTTAAGGTCCTAGCTCATGTCCAAGCCACCAAAGCCAGTTAAAAAGTCAATAATCGATACCTAAAACTTGAATTGTACTACTTCTTACTGGCTATTACATCATCATAGAAGCTTCATCTGTGTTCTACTATGGTGCTTTTAGTGTCTCCGCATACCGCAGCACGCGACATAGCTTTGCAGACGATAAGTACAACCGTTTCAGAGAGAAGAGCGGCCAATGTGACGATCTGGCTTTAAGTCGATTCGATAACAAATGACGAAAACGGACGGATTTCTCAGGTTTTTACTACATATGAACACTTTTCACATTCTCCTATCCAACGCGGCTGCTAGTCCTCCTTTCATGCAGAATCTTAAGGTCCTAGCTCATGTCCAAGGCACCAAAGCCAACTAAAAAGTCAATAATCGATACCTAAAACTTGAATTGTACTACTTCTTACTGGCTATTACATCATCTTAGAAGCTTCATCTGTGTTCTACTATGGTGCTTTTAGTGTCTCCGCATACCGCAGCACGCGACAAAGCTTTCCAGACGATAAGTACAACCGTTTCAGAGAGAAGAGCAGCCAATGCGACGATCGGGCTTTAAGTCGATTCGATAACAAATGACGAAAACGGACGGATTTCTCAGGTTTTTACTGCATATGAACACTTATCACATTCTCCTATCCAACGCGGCTGCTATTCCTCCTTTCATGCAGAATGTTAAGGTCCTAGCTCATGTCCAAGGCACCAAAGCCAGCTAAAAAGTCAATTATCGATACCTAAAACTTGAATTGTACTACTTCTTACTGGCTATTACATCATCTTAGAAGCTTCATCTGTGTTCTACTATGGTGCTTTTAGTGTCTCCGCATACCGCAGCACGCGACAAAGCTTTCCAGACGATAAGTACAACCGTTTCAGAGAGAAGAGCAGCCAATGTGACGATCTGGCTTTAAGTCGATTCGATAACAAATGACGAAAACGGACGGATTTCTCAGGTTTTTACTACATATGAACACTTTTCACATTGTTCCGTGCAACTCGGCTGCTAGTCCTCCTTTCATGCAGAATCTTAAGGTCCTAGCCCATGCCCAACGCACCAAAGCCAGCTAAAAAGTCAATAATACATACCTAAAACTTGAATTGTACTACTTCTTATTGTCTATTACATCAACTTAGAAGCTTCATCTGTGTTCTACTATGGTGCTTTTAGTGTCTCCGCATACCGCAGCACGCGACATAGCTTTGCAGACGATAAGTACAACCGTTTCAGAGAGAAGAGCGGCCAATGTGACGATCTGGCTTTAAGTCGATTCGATAACAAATGACGAAAACGGACGGATTTCTCAGGTTTTTACTACATATGAACACTTTTCACATTCTCCCGTGCAACTCGGCTGCTAGTCCTCCTTTCATGCAGAATCTTAAGGTCCTAGCTCATGTCCAAGGCACCAAAGCCAGCTAAAAAGTCAATTATCGATACCTAAAACTTGAATTGTACTACTTCTTACTGGCTATTACATCATCTTAGAAGCTTCATCTGTGTTCTACTATGGTGCTTTTAGTGTCTCCGCATACCGCAGCACGCGACAAAGCTTTCCAGACGATAAGTACAACCGTTTCAGAGAGAAGAGCAGCCAATGCGACGATCGGGCTTTAAGTCGATTCGATAACAAATGACGAAAACGGACGGATTTCTCAGGTTTTTACTGCATATGAACACTTATCACATTCTCCTATCCAACGCGGCTGCTATTCCTCCTTTCATGCAGAATGTTAAGGTCCTAGCTCATGTCCAAGGCACCAAAGCCAGCTAAAAAGTCAATTATCGATACCTAAAACTTGAATTGTACTACTTCTTACTGGCTATTACATCATCTTAGAAGCTTCATCTGTGTTCTACTATGGTGCTTTTAGTGTCTCCGCATACCGCAGCACGCGACAAAGCTTTCCAGACGATAAGTACAACCGTTTCAGAGAGAAGAGCAGCCAATGTGACGATCTGGCTTTAAGTCGATTCGATAACAAATGACGAAAACGGACGGATTTCTCAGGTTTTTACTACATATGAACACTTTTCACATTGTTCCGTGCAACTCGGCTGCTAGTCCTCCTTTTAAAGCAGAATCTTAAGGTCCTAGCTCATGTCCAAGGCACCAAAGCCAGCTAAAAAATCAATAATCGATACCTAAAACTTGAATTGTACTACTTCTTACTGGCTATTACATCAACTTAGAAGCTTCATCTGTGTTCTACTATGGTGCTTTTAGTGTCTCCGCATACCGCAGCACGCGACATAGCTTTGAAGACGATAAGTACAACCGTTTCAGAGAGAAGAGCGGCCAATGTGACGATCTGGCTTTAAGTCGATTCGATAACAAATGACGAAAACGCACGGATTTCTCAGGTTTTTACTACATATGAATACTTTTCACATTCTCCCGTGCAACTCTGCTGCTAGTCCTCCTTTAATGCAGAATCTTAAGGTCCTAGCTCATGTCCAAGGCACCAAAGCCAGCTAAAAAGTCAATAATCGATACCTAAAACTTGAATTGTACTACATCTTACTGGCTATTACATCAACTTAGAAGCTTCATCTGTGTTCTACCATGGTGCTTTTAGTGTCTCCGCACACCGCAGTACGCGACATAGCTTTGCAGATGATAAGTACAACCGTTTCAGAGAGAAGAGCGGCCAACGTGACGATCTGGCTTTAAGTCGATTCGATAACAAATGACGAAAACGGACGGACCTCTCAGGTTTTTACTACATATGAACACTTTTCACATTCTCCCGTGCAACTCGGCTGCTAGTCCTCCTTTCATGCAGAATCTTAAGGTCCTAGCTCATGTCCAAGGCACCAAAGCCAGCTAAAAAGTCAATTATCGATACCTAAAACTTGAAATGTACTACTTCTTACTGGCTATTACATCATCTTAGAAGCTTCATCTGTGTTCTACTATGGTGCTTTTAGTGTCTCCGCATACCGCAGCACGCGACAAAACTTTCCAGACGATAAGTACAACCGTTCCAGAGAGAAGAGCAGCCAATGTGACGATCTGGCTTTAAGTCGATTCGATAACAAATGACGAAAACGGACGGATTTCTCAGGTTTTTACTACATATGAACACGTTTCACATTGTTCCGTGCAACTCGGCTGCTAGTCCTCCTTTTAAAGCAGAATGTTAAGGTCCTAGCTCATGTCCAAGGCACCAAAGCCAGCTAAAAAATCAATAATCGATACCTAAAACTTGATTTGTACTACTTCTTACTGGCTATTACATCAACTTAGAAGCTTCATCTGTGTTCTACTATGGTGCTTTTAGTGTCTCCGCATACCGCAGCACGCGACATAGCTTTGAAGACGATAAGTACAACCGTTTCAGAGAGAAGAGCGGCCAATGTGACGATCTGGCTTTAAGTCGATTCGATAACAAATGACGAAAACGGACGGATTTCTCAGGTTTTTACTACATATGAACACTTTTCACATTCTCCCATCCAACGCGGCTGCTAGTCCTCCTTTCATGCAGAATCTTAAGGTCCTAGCTCATGTAGAAGGCACCAAAGCCAGCTGAAAAGTCAATAATCGATACCTAAAACTTGAATTGTACTACTTCTTACTGGCTATTACATCATCATAGAAGCTTCATCTGTGTTCTACTATGGTGCTTTTAGTGTCTCCGCATACCGCAGCACGCCACAAAGCTTTCCAGACGATAAGTACAACCGTTTCAGAAAGAAGAGCAGCCAATGTGATAATCTGGCTATAAGTCGATTCGATAACAAATGACGAAAACGGACGGATTTCTCAGGTTTTTACTACATATGAACACATTTCACATTCTCCCGTACAACGCGGCTGCTAGTCCTCCTTTCATGCAGAATCTTAAGGTCCTAGCTCATGTCCAAGGCACCAAAGCCAGCTAAAAAGTATATAATCGATACCTAAAACTTGAATTGTACTACTTCTTAATGGCTATTACATCAACTTAGAAGCTTCATCTGTGTTCTACTATGGTGCTTTTAGTGTCTCCGCATACCGCATCACGCGACATAGCTTTTCAGGCGATAAGTACAACCGTTTCAGAGAGAAGAGCGGCCAATGTGACGATCTGGCTTTAAGTCGATTCGATAACAAATGACGAAAACGGACGGATTTCTCAGGTTTTTACTACATATGAACACTTTTCACATTCTCCCATCCAACGCGGCTGCTAGTCCTCCTTTCATGCAGAATCTTAAGGTCCTAGCTCATGTCCAAGGCACCAAAGCCAGCTAAAAAGTCAATAATCGATACCTAAAACTTGAATTGTACTACTTCTTACTGGCTATTACATCATCATAGAAGCTTCATCTGTGTTCTACTATGGTGCTTTTAGTGTCTCCGCATACCGCAGCACGCATCATAGCTTTGCAGACGATAAGTACAACCGTTTCAGGGAGAAGAGCGGCCAATGTGACGATCTGGCTTTAAGTCGATTCGATAACAAATGACGAAAACGGACGGATTTCTCAGGTTTTTACTACATATGAACACCTTTCACATTCTCCCGTGCAACTCGGCTGCTAGTCCTCCTTTCATGCAGAATCTTAACGTCCTAGCAAATGCCCAAGGCACCAAAGCCAGCTAAAAAGTCAATAATCCAAACCTAAAACTTGAATTGTACTACTTATTGTCTATTACATCAACTTGAAAGCTTCATCTGTGATCTACTATGTTGATTTTAGTGTCTCCGCATACCGCAGCACGCGACATAGCTTTGCGGACGATAACTACAACCGTTTCAGACAGAAGAGCGGCCAATGTGACGATCTGGCTTTAAGTCGATTCGATAACAAATGACGAAAACGGACGGATTTCTCAGGTTTTTACTACATATGAACACATTTCACATTCTCCCCTGCAACTCGGCTGCTAGTACTCCTTTCATGCAGAATCTGAAGGTCCTAGTTCATGTCCAAGGCACCAAAGCCAGCTAAAAAGTCAATAATCGATACCTAAAACTTGAATTGTACTACTTCTTACTGGCTATTACATCATCTTAGAAGCTTCATCTGTGTTCTACTATGGTGCTTTTAGTGTCTCCGCATACCGCAGCACGCGACAAAGCTTTCCAGACGATAAGTACAACCGTTTCAGAGAGAAAAGCAGCCAATGTGACGATCTGGCTTTAAGTCGATTCGATAACAAATGACGAAAACGGACGGATTTCTCAGGTTTTTACTACATATGAACACTTTTCACATTGTCCCGTGCAACTCGGCTGCTAGTCCTCCTTTTGATGCAGAATCTTAAGGTCCTAGCTCATGTCCAAGCCACCAAAGCCAGTTAAAAAGTCAATAATCGATACCTAAAACTTGAATTGTACTACTTCTTACTGGCTATTACATCAACTTAGAAGCTTCATCTGTGTTCTACTATGATGCTTTTAGTGTCTCCGCATACCGCAGCACGCGACATAGCTTTGAAGACGATAAGTACAACCGTTTCAGAGAGAAGAGCGGCCAATGTGACGATCTGGCTTTAAGTCGATTCGATAACAAATGACGAAAACGGACGGATTTCTCAGGTTTTTACTACATATGAATACTTTTCACATTCTCCCGTGCAACTCGGCTGCTAGTCCTCCTTTAATGCAGAATCTTAAGGTCCTAGCTCATGTCCAAGGCACCAAAGCCAGCTAAAAAGTCAATAATCGATACCTAAAACTTGAATTGTACTACTTCTTACTGGCTATTACATCAACTTAGAAGCTTCATCTGTGTTCTACTATGGTGCTTTTAGAGTCTCCGCATACCGCAGCACGCGGCATAGCTTTGCAGACGATAAGTACAACCGTTTCAGAGAGAAGAGCGGCCAATGTGACGATCTGGCTTTAAGTCGATTCGATAACAAATGACGAAAACGGACGGAGTTCTCAGGTTTTTACTACATATGAACACTTTTCACAATCTCCCGTGCAACTCGGCTGCTAGTCCTCCTTTCATGCAGAATCTTAAGGTCCTAGTTCATGTCCAAGGCACCAAAGCCAGCAAAAAGTCAATAATCGATACCTAAAACTTGAATTGTACTACTTCTTACTGGCTATTACATCAACTAAGAAGCTTCATCTGTGTTCTACTATGGTGCTTTTAGTGTCTCCGCATACCGCATCACGCGACATAGCTTTGCAGGCGATAAGTACAACCGTTTCAGAAAGAAGAGCGGCCAATGTGACGATCTGGCTTTAAGTCGATTCGATAACAAATGACGAAAACGGACGGATTTCTCAGGTTTTTACTACATATGAACACTTTTCACATTCTCCCGTGCAACTCGGCTGCTCGTCCTCCTTTCATGCAGAATCTTAAGGTCTTAGCTCATGTCCAAGGCACCAAAGCCAGCTAAAAAGTCAATAATCAGTACCTAAAACTTGAATTGTACTACTTCTTACTGGCTATTACATCGACTTAGAAGCTTCATCTGTGTTCTACTATGGTGATTTTATTGTCTCCGCATACCGCAGCACGCGACATAGCTTTGAAGACGATAAGTACAACCGTTTCAGAGAGAAGTGCGGCCAATGTGACGATCGGGCTTTAAGGCGATTCGATAACAAATGACGAAAACGGACGGATATCTCAGGTTTCTACTACATATGAACACATTTCACATTCTCCCGTGCAACTCGGCTGCTAGTCCTCCTTTCATGCAGAATCTTAAGGTCCTAGCTCATGTCCAAGGCACCAAAGCCAGCAAAAAAGTCAATAATCGATACCTAAAACTGGAATTGTACTACTTCTTACTGGCTATCACATCAACTTAGAAGCTTCATCTGTGTTCTACTATGGTGCTTTTAGTGTCTCCGCATACCGCAGCACGCGACATAGCTCTGCAGACGATAAGTACAACCGTTTCAGACAGAAGAGCGGCCAATGTGACGATCTGGCTTTAAGTCGATTCGATAACAAATGACGAAAACGGACGGATTTCTCAGGTTTTTACTACATATGAACACTTTTCACATTGTCCCGTGCAACTCGGCTGCTAGTCCTCCTTTTGATGCAGAATCTTAAGGTCGTAGCTCATGTCCAAGACACCAAAGAAAGCTAAAAAATCAATAATCGATACCTAAAACTTGAATTGTACTACTTCTTACTGGCTATTACATCAACTTAGAAGCTTCATCTGTGTTCTACTATGGTGCTTTTAGTGTCTCCGCATACCGCAGCACGCGACATAGCTTTGAAAACGATAAGTACAACCGTTTCAGAGAGAAGAGCGGCCAATGTGACGATCTGGCTTTAAGTCGATTCGATAACAAATGACGAAAACGGACGGATTTCTCAGGTTTTTACTACTTATGAATACTTTTCACATTCTCCCGTGCAACTCGGCTGCTAGTCCTCCTTTAATGCAGAATCTTAAGGTCCTAGCTCATGTCCAAGGCACCAAAGCCAGCTGAAAAGTCAATAATCGATACCTAAAACTTGAATTGTACTACTTCTTACTGGCTATTACATCAACTTAGAAGCTTCATCTGTGTTCTACTATGGTGCTTTTAGAGTCTCCGCATACCGCAGCACGCGACATAGCTTTGCAGGCGATAAGTACAACCGTTTCAGAGAGAAGAGCGGCCAATGTGACGATATGGCTTTAAGTCGATTCGATAACAAATGACGAAAACGGACGGAGTTCTCAGGTTTTTACTACATATGAACACTTTTCACAATCTCCCGTGCAACTCGGCTGCTAGTCCTCCTTTCATGCAGAATCTGAAGGTCCTAGCTCATAACCAAGGCACCAAAGCCAGCAAAAAGTCAATAATCGATACCTAAAACTTGAATTGTACTACTTCTTACTGGCTATTACATCAACTTAGAAGCTTCATCTGTGTTCTACTATGGTGCTTTTAGTGTCTCCGCATACCGCAGTACGCGACATAGCTTTGCAGATGATAAGTACAACCGTTTCAGAGAAAAGAGGGGCCAATGTGACGATCTGGCTTTAAGTCGATTCGATAACAAATGACGAAAACGGACGGACCTCTCAGGTTTTTACTACATATGAACACTTTTCACATTCTCCCGTGCAACTCGGCTGCTAGTCCTCCTTTCATGCAGAATCTTAAGGTCCTAGCTCATGTCCAAGGCACCAAAGCCAGCTAAAAAGTCAATAATCAGTACCTAAAACTTGAACTGTACTACTTCTTACTGGCTATTACATCATCTTAGAAGCTTCATCTGTGTTCTACTATGGTGCTTTTAGTGTCCCCGCATACCGCAGCACGCGACAAAGCTTTCCAGACGATAAGTACAACCGTTTCAGAGAGAAGAGCAGCCAATGTGACGATCTGGCTATAAGTCGATTCGATAACAAATGACGAAAACGGACGGATTTCTCAGGTTTTTACTACATATGAACACATTTCACATTCTCCCGTACAACGCGGCTGCTAGTCCTCCTTTCATGCAGAATCTTAAGGTCCTAGCTCATGTCCAAGGCACCAAAGCCAGCTGAAAAGTATATAATCGATACCTAAAACTTGAATTGTACTACTTCTTAATGGCTATTACATCAACTTAGAAGCTTCATCTGTGTTCTACTATGGTGCTTTTAGTGTCTCCGCATACCGCATCACGCGACATAGCTTTGCAGGCGATAAGTACAACCGTTTCAGAGTGAAGAGCGGCCAATGTGACGATCTGGCTTTAAGTCGATTCGATAACAAATGACGAAAACGGACGGATTTCTCAGGTTTTTACTACATATGAACACTTTTCACATTCTCCCATCCAACGCGGCTGCTAGTCCTCCTTTCATGCAGAATCTTAAGGTCCTAGCTCATGTAGAAGGCACCAAAGCCAGCTGAAAAGTCAATAATCGATACCTAAAACTTGAATTGTACTACTTCTTACTGGCTATTACATCATCATAGAAGCTTCATCTGTGTTCTACTATGGTGCTTTTAGTGTCTCCGCATACCGCAGCACGCATCATAGCTTTGCAGACGATAAGTACAACCGTTTCAGGGAGAAGAGCGGCCAATGTGACGATCTGGCTTTAAGTCGATTCGATAACAAATGACGAAAACGGACGGATTTCTCAGGTTTTTACTACATATGAACACCTTTCACATTCTCCCGTGCAACTCGGCTGCTAGTCCTCCTTTCATGCAGAATCTTAACGTCCTAGCAAATGCCCAAGGCACCAAAGCCAGCTAAAAAGTCAATAATCCATACCTAAAACTTGAATTGTACTACTTATTGTCTATTACATCAACTTGAAAGCTTCATCTGTGTTCTACTATGTTGATTTTAGTGTCTCCGCATACCGCAGCACGCGACATAGCTTTGCAGACGATATGTACAACCGTTTCAGACAGAAGAGCGGCCAATGTGACGATCTGGCTTTAAGTCGATTCGATAACAAATGACGAAAACGGACGGATTTCTCAGGTTTTTACTACATATGAACACATTTCACATTCTCCCCTGCAACTCGGCTGCTAGTACTCCTTTCATGCAGAATCTGAAGGTCCCAGTTCATGTCCAAGGCACCAAAGCCAGCTAAAAAGTCAATAATCGATACCTAAAACTTGAATTGTACTACTTCTTACTAGCTATTACATCATCTTAGAAGCTTCATCTGTGTTCTACTATGGTGCTTTTAGTGTCTCCGCATACCGCAGCACGCCACAAAGCTTTCCAGACGATAAGTACAACCGTTTCAGAGAGAAGAGCAGCCAATGTGACGATCTGGCTTTAAGTCGATTCGATAACAAATGACGAAAACGGACGGATTTCTCAGGTTTTTACTACATATGAACACTTTTCACATTGTCCCGTGCAACTCGGCTGCTAGTCCTCCTTTTGATGCAGAATCTTAAGGTCCTAGCTCATGTCCAAGCCACCAAAGCCAGCTAAAAAATCAATAATCGATACCTAAAACTTGAATTGTACTACTTCTTACTGGCTATTACATCAACTTAGAAGCTTCATCTGTGTTCTACTATGGTGCTTTTAGAGTCTCCGCATACCGCAGCACGCGGCATAGCTTTGCAGACGATAAGTACAACCGTTTCAGAGAGAAGAGCGGCCAATGTGACGATCTGGCTTTAAGTCGATTCGATAACAAATGACGAAAACGGACGGAGTTCTCAGGTTTTTACTACATATGAACACTTTTCACAATCTCCCGTGCAACTCGGCTGCTAGTCCTCCTTTCATGCACAATCTTAAGGTCCTAGCTCATGTCCAAGGCACCAAAGCCAGCAAAAAGTCAATAATCGATACCTAAAACTTGAATTGTACTACTTCTTACTGGCTATTACATCAACTAAGAAGCTTCATCTGTGTTCTACTATGGTGCTTTTAGTGTCTCCGCATACCGCATCACGCGACATAGCTTTGCAGGCGATAAGTACAACCGTTTCAGAAAGAATAGCGGCCAATGTGACGATCTGGCTTTAAGTCGATTCGATAACAAATGACGAAAACGGACGGATTTCTCAGGTTTTTACTACATATGAACACTTTTCACATTCTCCCGTGCAACTCGGCTGCTCGTCCTCCTTTCATGCAGAATCTTAAGGTCCTAGCGCATGTCCAAGGCACCAAAGCCAGCTAAAAAGTCAATAATCAGTACCTAAAACTTGAATTGTACTACTTCTTACTGGCTATTACATCGACTTAGAAGCTTCATCTGTGTTCTACTATGGTGATTTTATTGTCTCCGCATACCGCAGCACGCGACATAGCTTTGAAGACGATAAGTACAACCGTTTCAGAGAGAAGTGCGGCCAATGTGACGATCGGGCTTTAAGCCGATTCGATAGCAAATGACGAAAACGGACGGATTTCTCAGGTTTTTACTACATATGAACACTTTTCACATTGTCCCGTGCAACTCGGCTACTAGTCCTCCTTTTGATGCAGAATCTTAAGGTCCTAGCTCATGTCCAAGCCACCAAAGCCAGCTAAAAAATCAATAATCGATACCTAAAACTTGAATTGTACTACTTCTTACTGGCTATTACATCAACTTAGAAGCTTCATCTGTGTTCTACTATGATGCTTTTAGTGTCTCCGCATACCGCAGCACGCGACATAGCTTTGAAGACGATAAGTACAACCGTTTTAGAGAGAAGAGGGGCCAATGTGACGATCTGGCTTTAAGTCGATTCGATAACAAATGACGAAAACGGACGGATTTCTCAGGTTTTTACTACATATGAATACTTTTCACATTCTCCCGTGCAACTCGGCTGCTAGTCCTCCTTTCATGCAGAATCTTAAGGTCCTAGCTCATGTCCAAGGCACCAAAGCCAGCTAAAAAGTCAATAATCGATACCTAAAACTTGAATTGTACTACTTCTTACTGGCTATTACATCAACTTAGAAGCTTCATCTGTGTTCTACTATGGTGCTTTTAGAGTCTCCGCATACCGCAGCACGCGGCATAGCTTTGCAGACGATAAGTACAACCGTTTCAGAGAGAAGAGCGGCCAATGTGACGATCTGGCTTTAAGTCGATTCGATAACAAATGACGAAAACGGACGGAGTTCTCAGGTTTTTACTACATATGAACACTTTTCACAATCTCCCGTGCAACTCGGCTGCTAGTCCTCCTTTCATGCACAATCTTAAGGTCCTAGCTCATGTCCAAGGCACCAAAGCCAGCAAAAAGTCAATAATCGATACCTAAAACTTGAATTGTACTACTTCTTACTGGCTATTACATCAACTAAGAAGCTTCATCTGTGTTCTACTATGGTGCTTTTAGTGTCTCCGCATACCGCATCACGCGACATAGCTTTGCAGGCGATAAGTACAACCGTTTCAGAAAGAAGAGCGGCCAATGTGACGATCTGGCTTTAAGTCGATTCGATAACAAATGACGAAAACGGACGGATTTCTCAGGTTTTTACTACATATGAACACTTTTCACATTCTCCCGTGCAACTCGGCTGCTCGTCCTCCTTTCATGCAGAATCTTAAGGTCCTAGCGCATGTCCAAGGCACCAAAGCCAGCTAAAAAGTCAATAATCAGTACCTAAAACTTGAATTGTACTACTTCTTACTGGCTATTACATCGACTTAGAAGCTTCATCTGTGTTCTACTATGGTGATTTTATTGTCTCCGCATACCGCAGCACGCGACATAGCTTTGAAGACGATAAGTACAACCGTTTCAGAGAGAAGTGCGGCCAATGTGACGATCGGGCTTTAAGTCGATTCGATAACAAATGACGAAAACGGACGGATATCTCAGGTTTTTACTACATATGAACACTTTTCACATTGTCCCGTGCAACTCGGCTGCTAGTCCTCCTTTTGATGCAGAATCTTAAGGTCGTAGCTCATGTCCAAGACACCAAAGAAAGCTAAAAAATCAATAATCGATACCTAAAACTTGAATTGTACTACATCTTACTGGCTATTACATCAACTTAGAAGCTTCATCTGTGTTCTACTATGGTGCTTTTAGTGTCTCCGCATACCGCAGCACGCGACATAGCTTTGAAAACGATAAGTACAACCGTTTCAGAGAGAAGAGCGGCCAATGTGACGATCTGGCTTTAAGTCGATTCGATAACAAATGACGAAAACGGACGGATTTCTCAGGTTTTTACTACATATGAATACTTTTCACATTCTCCCGTGCAACTCGGCTGCTAGTCCTCCTTTAATGCAGAATCTTAAGGTCCTAGCTCATGTCCAAGGCACCAAAGCCAGCTAAAAAGTCAATAATCGATACCTAAAACTTGAATTGTACTACTTCTTACTGGCTATTACATCAACTTAGAAGCTTCATCTGTGTTCTACTATGGTGCTTTTAGAGTCTCCGCATACCGCAGCACGCGACATAGCTTTGCAGACGATAAGTACAACCGTTTCAGAGAGAAGAGCGGCCAATGTGACGATATGGCTTTAAGTCGATTCGATAACAAATGACGAAAACGGACGGAGTTCTCAGGTTTTTACTACATATGAACACTTTTCACAATCTCCCGTGCAACTCGGCTGCTAGTCCTCCTTTCATGCAGAATCTTAAGGTCCTAGCTCATAACCAAGGCACCAAAGCCAGCAAAAAGTCAATAATCGATACCTAAAACTTGAATTGTACTACTTCTTACTGGCTATTACATCAACTTAGAAGCTTCATCTGTGTTCTACTATGGTGCTTTTAGTGTCTCCGCATACCGCATCACGCGACATAGCTTTGCAGGCGATAAGTACAACCGTTTCAGAAAGAAGAGCGGCCAATGTGACGATCTGGCTTTAAGTCGATTCGATAACAAATGACGAAAACGGACGGATTTCTCAGGTTTTTACTACATATGAACACTTTTCACATTCTCCCGTGCAACTCGGCTGCTCGTCCTCCTTTCATGCAGAATCTTAAGGTCCTAGCTCATGTCCAAGGCACCAAAGCCAGCTAAAAAGTCAATAATCAGTACCTAAAACTTGAATTGTACTACTTCTTACTGGCTATTACATCGACTTAGAAGCTTCATCTGTGTTCTACTATGGTGATTTTATTGTCTCCGCATACCGCAGCACGCGACATAGCTTTGAAGACGATAAGTACAACCGTTTCAGAGAGAAGTGCGGCCAATGTGACGATCGGGCTTTAAGTCGATTCGATAACAAATGACGAAAACGGACGGATATCTCAGGTTTCTACTACATATGAACACATTTCACATTCTCCCGTGCAACTCGGCTGCTAGTCCTCCTTTCATGCAGAATCTTAAGGTCCTAGCTCATGTCCAAGGCACCAAAGCCAGCTAAAAAGTCAATAATCGATACCTAAAACTGGAATTGTACTACTTCTTACTGGCAATCACATCAACTTAGAAGCTTCATCTGTGTTCTACTATGGTGCTTTTAGTGTCTCCGCATACCGCAGCACGCGACATAGCTCTGCAGACGATAAGTACAACCGTTTCAGACAGAAGAGCGGCCAATGTGACGATCTGGCTTTAAGTCGATTCGATAACAAATGACGAAAACGGATGGATTTCTCAGGTTTTTACTACGTATGAACACTTTTCACATTGTCCCGTGCAACTCGGCTGCTAGTCCTCCTTTTGATGCAGAATCTTAAGGTTGTAGCTCATGTCCAAGACACCAAAGAAAGCTAAAAAATCAATAATCGATACCTAAAACTTGAATTGTACTACTTCTTACTGGCTATTACATCAACTTAGAAGCTTCATCTGTGTTCTACTATGGTGCTTTTAGTGTCTCCGCATACCGCAGCACGCGACATAGCTTTGAAAACGATAAGTACAACCGTTTCAGAGAGAAGAGCGGCCAATGTGACGATCTGGCTTTAAGTCGATTCGATAACAAATGACGAAAACGGACGGATTTCTCAGGTTTTTACTACATATGAATACTTTTCACATTCTCCCGTGCAACTCGGCTGCTAGTCCTCCTTTAATGCAGAATCTTAAGGTCCTAGCTCATGTCCAAGGCACCAAAGCCAGCTAAAAAGTCAATAATCGATACCTAAAACTTGAATTGTACTACTTCTTACTGGCTATTACATCAACTTAGAAGCTTCATCTGTGTTCTACTATGGTGCTGTTAGTGTCTCCGCATACCGCATCACGCGACATAGCTTTGCAGGCGATAAGTACAACCGTTTCAGAGAGAAAAACGGCCAATGTGACGATCTGGCTTTAAGTCGATTCGATAACAAATGACGAAAACGGACGGATTTCTCAGGTTTTTACTACATATGAACACTTTTCACATTCTCCCTTCCAACGCGGCTGCTAGTCCTCCTTTCATGCAGAATCTTAAGGTCCTAGCTCATGTCCAAGGCACCAAAGCCAGGTAACAGTCAATAATCGATACCTAAAACTTGAATTGTACTACTTCTCACTGGCTATTACATCATCATAGAAGCTTCATCTGTGTTCTACTATGGTGCTTTTAGTGTCTCCGCATACCGCAGCACGCGACATAGCTTTGCAGACGATAAGTACAACCGTTTCAGAGAGAAGAGCGGCCAATGTGACGATCTGGCTTTAAGTCGATTCGATAACAAATGACGAAAACGGACGGATTTCTCAGGTTTTTACTACATATGAACACTTTTCACATTCTCCCGTGCAACTCGGCTGCTCGTCCTCCTTTCATGCAGAATCTTAAGGTCCTAGCTCATGTCCAAGGCACCAAAGCCAGCTAAAAAGTCAATAATCGATACCTAAAACTTGAATTGTACTACTTCTTACTGGCTATTACATCAACTTAGAAGCTTCATCTGTGTTCTACTATGGTGCTTTTAGAGTCTCCGCATACCGCAGCACGCGACATAGCTTTGCAGACGATAAGTACAACCGTTTTAGAGAGAAGAGCGGCCAATGTGACGATCTGGCTTTAAGTCGATTGGATAACAAATGACGAAAACGGACGGATTTCTCAGGTTTTTACTACATATGAACACTTTTCACATTGTCCCGTGCAACTCGGCTGCTAGTCCTCATTTTGATGTAGAATCTTAAGGTCCTAGCTCATGTCCAAGGCTCCAAGGCCAGCTAAAAAGTCAATAATCAGTAGCTAAAACTTGAATTGTACTACATCTTACTGGCTATTACATCAACTTAGAAGCTCCATCTGTGTTCTACTATGGTGCTTTTAGTGTCTCCGCATAACGCAGCATGCGACATAGCTTTGCAGACGATAAGTACAACCGTTTCGGAGGGAAGAGCAGCCAATGTGACGATCTGGCTTTAAGTCGATTCGATAACAAATGACGAAAACGGACGGATTTCTCAGGTTTTTACTACATATGAACACATTTCACATTGTCCCGTACAACGCGGCTGCTAGTCCTCCTTTCATGCAGAATCTTAAGGTCCTAGCTCATGTCCAAGGCACCAAAGCCAGCTAAAAAGTATATAATCGATACCTAAAACTTGAATTGTACTACTCCTTACTGGCTATTACATCGACTTAGAAGCTTCATCTGTGTTCTACTATGGTGCTTTTAGTGTCTCCGCATACCGCAGCACGCGACATAGCTTTGCAGGCGATAAGTACAACCGTTTCAGAGAGAAGAGCGGCCAATGTGACGATCTGGCTTTAAGTCGATTCGATAACAAATGACGAAAACGGACGGATTTCTCAGGTTTTTACTACATATGAACACTTTTCACATTCTCCCATCCAACGCGGCTGCTAGTCCTCCTTTCATGCAGAATCTTAAGGTCCTAGCTCATGTCCAAGGCACCAAAGCCAGCTAAAAAGTCAATAATCGATACCTAAAACTTGAATTGTACTACTTCTTACTGGCTATTACATCATCATAGAAGCTTCATCTGTGTTCTACTATGGTGCTTTTAGTGTCTCCGCATACCGAAGCACGCATCATAGCTTTGCAGACGATAAGTAGAACCGTTTCAGAGAGAAGAGCGGCCAATGTGACGATCTGGCTTTAAGTCGATTCGATAACAAATGACGAAAACGGACGGATTTCTCAGGTTTTTACTACATATGAATACTTTTCACATTCTCCCGTGCAACTCGGCTGCTAGTCCTCCTTTAATGCAGAATCTTAAGGTCCTAGCTCATGTCCAAGGCACCAAAGCCAGCTAAAAAGTCAATAATCGATACCTAAAACTTGAATTGTACTACTTCTTACTGGCTATTACATCAACTTAGAAGCTTCATCTGTGTTCTACTATGGTGCTGTTAGTGTCTCCGCATACCGCATCACGCGACATAGCTTTGCAGGCGATAAGTACAACCGTTTCAGAGAGAAAAACGGCCAATGTGACGATCTGGCTTTAAGTCGATTCGATAACAAATGACGAAAACGGACGGATTTCTCAGGTTTTTACTACATATGAACACTTTTCACATTCTCCCTTCCAACGCGGCTGCTAGTCCTCCTTTCATGCAGAATCTTAAGGTCCTAGCTCATGTCCAAGGCACCAAAGCCAGGTAACAGTCAATAATCGATACCTAAAACTTGAATTGTACTACTTCTCACTGGCTATTACATCATCATAGAAGCTTCATCTGTGTTCTACTATGGTGCTTTTAGTGTCTCCGCATACCGCAGCACGCGACATAGCTTTGCAGACGATAAGTACAACCGTTTCAGAGAGAAGAGCGGCCAATGTGACGATCTGGCTTTAAGTCGATTCGATAACAAATGACGAAAACGGACGGATTTCTCAGGTTTTTACTACATATGAACACTTTTCACATTGTCCCGTGCAACTCGGCTGCTAGTCCTCATCTTGATGCAGAATCTTAAGGTCCTAGCTCATGTCCAAGGCATCAAAGCCACCTAAAAAATCAATAATCGATACCTAAAACTTGAATTGTACTGCTTCTTACTTGCTATTACATCAACTTAGAAGCTTCATCTGTGTTCTACTATGGTGCTTTTAGTGTCTCCGCATACCGCAGCACGCGACATAGCTTTGCAGACGATAAGTACAACCGTTTCAGAGAAAAGAGGGGCCAATGTGACGATCTGGCTTTAAGTCGATTCGATAACAAATGACGAAAACGGACGGATTTCTCATGTTTTTACTACATATGAACACTTTTCACATTCTCCCGTGCAACTCGGCTGCTAGTCCTCCTTTCATGCAGAATCTTAAGGTCCTAGCTCATGTCCAAGGCACCAAAGCCAGCTAAAAAGTCAATAATCGATACCTAAAACTGGAATTGTACTACTTCTTACTGGCTATCACATCAACTTAGAAGCTTCATCTGTGTTCTACTATGGTGCTTTTAGTGTCTCCGCATACCGCAGCACGCGACATAGCTCTGCAGACGATAAGTACAACCGTTTCAGACAGAAGAGCGGCCAATGTGACGATCTGGCTTTAAGTCGATTCGATAACAAATGACGAAAACGGACGGATTTCTCAGGTTTTTACTACATATGAACACTTTTCACATTGTCCCGTGCAACTCGGCTGCTAGTCCTCCTTTTGATGCAGAATCTTAAGGTCGTAGCTCATGTCCAAGACACCAAAGAAAGCTAAAAAATCAATAATCGATACCTAAAACTTGAATTGTAATACTTCTTACTGGCTATTACATCAACTTAGAAGCTTCATCAGTGTTCTACTATGGTGCTTTTAGTGTCTCCGCATACCGCAGCACGCGACATAGCTTTGAAGACGATAAGTACAACCGTTTCAGAGAGAAGAGCGGCCAATGTGACGATCTGGCTTTAAGTCGATTCGATAACAAATGACGAAAACGGACGGATTTCTCAGGTTTCTACTACATATGAACACATTTCACATTCTCCCGTGCAACGCGGCTGCTAGTCCTCCTTTAATGCAGAATCTTAAGGTCCTAGCTCATGTCCAAGGCACCAAAGCCAGCTAAAAAGTCAATAATCGATACCTAAAACTTGAATTGCACTACTTCTTACTGGCTATTACATCAACTTAGAAGCTTCATCTGTGTTCTACCATGGTGCTTTTAGTGTCTCCGCACACCGCAGTACGCGACATATCTTTGCAGACGATAAGTACAACCGTTTCAGAGAAAAGAGGTGCCAACGTGACGATCTGGCTTTAAGTCGATTCGATAACAAATGACGAAAACGGACGGATTAATCAGGTTTTTACTACATATGAACACTTTTCACATTCTCCCGTGCAACTCGGCTGCTAGTCCTCCTTTCATGCAGAATCTTAAGGTCCTAGCTCATGTCCAAGGCACCAAAGCCAGCTAAAAAGTCAATAATCGATACCTAAAACTTGAATTGTACTACTTCTTACTGGCTATTACATCAACTTAGAAGCTTAATCTGTGTTCTACTATGGGGCTTTTAGTGTCTCCGCATACCGCAGCACGCCACATAGCTTTGCAGACGATAAGTACAGCCGTTTCAGAGAGAAGAGCGGCCAATGTGACGATCTGGCTTTAAGTCGATTCGATAACAATAGACGAAAACGGACGGATTTCTCAGGTTTTTACTACATATGAACACTTTTCACATTCTCCCGTGCAACTAGGCTGCTAGTCCTCCTTTCATGCAGAATCTTAAGGTCCTAGCTCATGTCCAAGGCACCAAAGCCAGCTAAAAAGTCAATATTCGATACCTAAAACTTGAATTGTACTACTTCTTACTGGCTATTACATCAACTTAGAAGCTTCATCTGTGTTCTACTATGGTGCTTTTAGTGTCTCCGCATACCGCAGCACGCGACATAGCTTTGAAGACGATAAGTACAACCGTTTCAGAGAGAAGAGCGGCCAATGTGACGATCTGGCTTTAAGTCGATTCGATAACAAATGACGAAAACGGACGGATTTCTCAGGTTTTTACTACATATGAACACATTTCACATTCTCCCGTGCAACGAGGCTGCTAGTCCTCCTTTCATGCAGAATCTTAAGGTCCTAGCTCATGTCCAAGGCACCAAAGCCAGCTAAAAAGTCAATAATCGATACCTAAAACTTCAGTTGTACTACTTCTTACTGGCTATTACATCAACTTAGAAGCTTCATCTGTTTTATACTATTGTGCTTTTAGTGTCTGCGCATACCGCAGCACGCGACGTAGCTTTGCACACGATAAGTACAACCGTTTCAGAGAGAAGAGCGGCCAATGTGACGATCTGGCTTTAAGTCGATTCGATAACAAATGACGAAAACGGACGGATTTCTCAGGTTTTTACTACATATGAACACTTTTCACTTTCTCCCATCCAACGCGGCTGCTAGTCCTCCATTCATGCAGAATCTTAAGGTCCTAGCTCATGTCCAAGGCACCAAAGCCAGCTAAAAAGTCAATAATCGATACCTAAAACTTGAATTGTACTACTTCTTACTGGCTATTACATCATCATAGAAGCTTCATCTGTGTTCTACTATGGTGCTTTTAGTGTCTCCGCATACCGCAGCACGCATCATAGCTTTGCAGACGATAAGTAGAACCGTTTCAGAGAGAAGAGCGGCCAATGTGACGATCTGGCTTTAAGTCGATTCGATAACAAATGACGAAAACGGACGGATTTCTCAGGTTTTTACTACATATGAATACTTTTCACATTCTCCCGTGCAACTCGGCTGCTAGTCCTCCTTTAATGCAGAATCTTAAGGTCCTAGCTCGTGTCCAGGGCACCAAAGCCAGCTAAAAAGTCAATAATCGATACCTAAAACTTGAATTGTACTACTTCTTACTGGCTATTACATCAACTTAGAAGCTTCATCTGTGTTCTACTATGGTGCTGTTAGTGTCTCCGCATACCGCATCACGCGACATAGCTTTGCAGGCGATAAGTACAACCGTTTCAGAGAGAAGAGCGGCCAATGTGACGATCTGGCTTTAAGTCGATTCGATAACAAATGACGAAAACGGACGGATTTCTCAGGTTTTTACTACATATGAACACTATTCACTTTCTCCCGTGCAACTCGGCTGCTAGTCCTCCTTTCATGCAGAATCTTAAGGTCCTAGCTCATGTCCAAGGCACCAAAGCCAGCTAAAAAGTCAATAATCGATACCTAAAACTTGAATTGTACTACTTCTTACTGGCTATTACATCATCATAGAAGCTTCATCTGTGTTCTACTATGGTGCTTTTAGTGTCTCCGCATACCGCAGCACGCGACATAGCTTTGAAGACGATAAGTACAACCGTTTCAGAGAGAAGAGCGGCCAATGTGACGATCGGGCTTTAAGTCGATTCGATAACAAATGACGAAAACGGACGGATATCTCAGGTTTCTACTACATATGAACACATTTCACATTCTCCCGTGCAACGCGGCTGCTAGTCCTCCTTTCATGCAGAATCTTAAGGTCCTAGCTCATGTCCAAGGCACCAAAGCCAGCTAAAAAGTCAATAATCGATACCTAAAACCTGAATTGTACTACTTCTTACTGGCTATTACATCAACTTAGAAGCTTCATCTGTGTTCTACCATGATGCTTTTAGTGTCTCCGCACACCGCAGCACGCGACATAGCTTTGCAGACGATAAGTACAACCGTTTCAGAGAAAAGAGGGGCCAATGTGACGATCTGGCTTTAAGTCGATTCGATAACAAATGACGAAAACGGACGGATTTCTCAGGTTTTTACTACATATGAACACTTTTCACATTCTCCCGTGCAACTCGGCTGCTAGTCCTCCTTTCATGCAGAATCTTAAGGTCCTAGCTCATGTCCAAGGCACCAAAGCCAGCTAAAAAGTCAATAATCGATACCTAAAACTGGAATTGTACTACTTCTTACTGGCTATCACATCAACTTAGAAGCTTCATCTGTGTTCTACTATGGTGCTTTTAGTGTCTCCGCATACCGCAGCACGCGACATAGCTCTGCAGACGATAAGTACAACCGTTTCAGACAGAAGAGCGGCCAATGTGACGATCTGGCTTTAAGTCGATTCGATAACAAATGACGAAAACGGACGGATTTCTCAGGTTTTTACTACATATGAACACTTTTCACATTGTCCCGTGCAACTCGGCTGCTAGTCCTCCTTTTGATGCAGAATCTGAAGGTCGTAGCTCGTGTCCAAGACACCAAAGAAAGCTAAAAAATCAATAATCGATACCTAAAACTTGAATTGTACTACTTCTTACTGGCTATTACATCAACTTAGAAGCTTCATCTGTGTTCTACTATGGTGCTTGCCGCGACATAGCTTTGAAAACGATAAGTACAACCGTTTCAGAGAGAAGAACGGCCAATGTGACGATCTGGCTTTAAGTCGATTCGATAACAAATGACGAAAACGGACGGATTTCTCAGGTTTTTACTACATATGAATACTTTTCACATTCTCCCGTGCAACTCGGCTGCTAGTCCTCCTTTAATGCAGAATCTTAAGGTCCTAGCTCATGTCCAAGGCACCAAAGCCAGCCAAAAAGTCAATAATCGATACCTAAAACTTGAATTGTACTACTTCTTACTGGCTATTACATCAACTTAGAAGCTTCATCTGTGTTCTACTATGGTGCTGTTAGTGTCTCCGCATACCGCATCACGCGACATAGCTTTGCAGGCGATAAGTACAACCGTTTCAGAGAGAAGAGCGGCCAATGTGACGATCTGGCTTTAAGTCGATTCGATAACAAATGACGAAAACGGACGGATTTCTCAGGTTTTTACTACATATGAACACTTTTCACATTGTCCCGTGCAACTCGGCTGCTAGTCCTCCTTTAATGCAGAATCTTAAGGTCCTAGCTCATGTCCAGGGCACCAAAGCCAGCTAAAAAGTCAATAATCGATACCTAAAACTTGAATTGTACTACTTCTTACTGGCTATTACATCAACTTAGAAGCTTCATCTGTGTTCTACTATGGTGCTGTTAGTGTCTCCGCATACCGCATCACGCGACATAGCTTTGCAGGCGATAAGTACAACCGTTTCAGAGAGAAGAGCGGCCAATGTGACGATCTGGCTTTAAGTCGATTCGATAACAAATGACGAAAACGGACGGATTTCTCAGGTTTTTACTACATATGAACACTTTTCACTTTCTCCCGTGCAACTCGGCTGCTAGTCCTCCTTTCATGCAGAATCTTAAGGTCCTAGCTCATGTCCAAGGCACCAAAGCCAGCTAAAAAGTCAATAATCGATACCTAAAACTTGAATTGTACTACTTCTTACTGGCTATTACATCATCATAGAAGCTTCATCTGTGTTCTACTATGGTGCTTTTAGTGTCTCCGCATACCGCAGCACGCGACATAGCTTTGAAGACGATAAGTACAACCGTTTCAGAGAGAAGAGCGGCCAATGTGACGATCGGGCTTTAAGTCGATTCGATAACAAATGACGAAAACGGACGGATATCTCAGGTTTCTACTACATATGAACACATTTCACATTCTCCCGTGCAACGCGGCTGCTAGTCCTCCTTTCATGCAGAATCTTAAGGTCCTAGCTCATGTCCAAGGCACCAAAGCCAGCTAAAAAGTCAATAATCGATACCTAAAACCTGAATTGTACTACTTCTTAGTGGCTATTACATCAACTTAGAAGCTTCATCTGTGTTCTACCATGATGCTTTTAGTGTCTCCGCACACCGCAGCACGCGACATAGCTTTGCAGACGATAAGTACAACCGTTTCAGAGAGAAGAGCGGCCAATGTGACGATCTGGCTTTAAGTCGATTCGATAACAAATGACGAAAACGGACGGATTTCTCAGGTTTTTACTACATATGAACACTTTTCACATTCTCCCGTGCAACTCGGCTGCTAGTCCTCCTTTCATGCAGAATCTTAAGGTCCTAGCTCATGTCCAAGGCACCAAAGCCAGCTAAAAAGTTAATAATCGATACCTAAAACTGGAATTGTACTACTTCTTACTGGCTATCACATCAACTTAGAAGCTTCATCTGTGTTCTACTATGGTGCTTTTAGTGTCTCCGCATACCGCAGCACGCGACATAGCTCTGCAGACGATAAGTACAACCGTTTCAGACAGAAGAGCGGCCAATGTGACGATCTGGTTTTAAGTCGATTCGATAACAAATGACGAAAACGGACGGATTTCTCAGGTTTTTACTACATATGAACACTTTTCACATTGTCCCGTGCAACTCGGCTGCTAGTCCTCCTTTTGATGCAGAATCTTAAGGTCGTAGCTCATGTCCAAGACACCAAAGAAAGCTAAAAAATCAATAATCGATACCTAAAACTTGAATTGTACTACTTCTTACTGGCTATTACATCAACTTAGAAGCTTCATCTGTGTTCTACTATGGTGCTTTTAGTGTCTCCGCATACCGCAGCACGCGACATAGCTTTGAAAACGATAAGTACAACCGTTTCAGAGAGAAGAGCGGCCAATGTGACGATCTGGCTTTAAGTCGATTCGATAACAAATGACGAAAACGGACGGATTTCTCAGGTTTTTACTACATATGAGTACTTTTCACATTCTCCCGTGCAACTCGGCTGCTAGTCCTCCTTTAATGCAGAATCTTAAGGTCCTAGCTCATGTCCAAGGCACCAAAGCCAGCCAAAAAGTCAATAATCGATACCTAAAACTTGAATTGTACTACTTCTTACTGGCTATTACATCAACTTAGAAGCTTCATCTGTGTTCTACTATGGTGCTGTTAGTGTCTCCGCATACCGCATCACGCGACATAGCTTTGCAGGCGATAAGTACAACCGTTTCAGAGAGAAGAGCGGCCAATGTGACGATCTGGCTTTAAGTCGATTCGATAACAAATGACGAAAACGGACGGATTTCTCAGGTTTTTACTACATATGAACACTTTTCACATTCTCCCTTCCAACGCGGCTGCTAGTCCTCCTTTCATGCAGAATCTTAAGGTCCAAGCTCATGTCCAAGGCACCAAAGCCAGCTAAACAGTCAATAATCGATACCTAAAACTTGAATTGTACTACTTCTCACTGGCTATTACATCATCATAGAAGCTTCATCTGTGTTCTACTATGGTGCTTTTAGTGTCTCCGCATACCGCAGCACGCGACATAGCTTTCAAGACGATAAGTACAACCGTTTCAGAGAGAAGAGCGGCCAATGTGACGATCTGGCTTTAAGTCGATTCGATAACAAATGACGAAAACGGACGGATTTCTCAGGTTTTTACTACATATGAACACTTTTCACATTGTCCCGTGCAACTCGGCTGCTAGTCCTCATTTTGATGCAGAATCTTAAGGTCCTAGCTCATGTCCATGGCATCAAAGCCACCTAAAAAATCAATAATCGATACCTAAAACTTGAATTGTACTACTTCTTACTGGCTATTACATCAACTTAGAAGCTTCATCTGTGTTCTACTATGGTGCTTTTAGTGTCTCCGCATACCGCAGCACGCGACATAGCTTTGCAGACGATAAGTACAACCGTTTCAGACAGAAGAGCGGTCAATGTGACGATCTGGATTTAAGTCGATTCGATAACAAATGACGAAAACGGACGGATTTCTCAGGTTTTTACTACATATGAACACTTTTCACATTGTCCCGTGCAACTCGGCTGCTAGTCCTCCTTTTGATGCAGAATCTTAAGGTCGTAGCTCATGTCCAAGACACCAAAGAAAGCTAAAAAATCAATAATTGATACCTAAAACTTGAATTGTACTACTTCTTACTGGCTATTACATCAACTTAGAAGATTCATCTGTGTTCTACTATGGTGCTTTTAGTGTCTCCGCATACCGCAGCACGCGACATAGCTTTGAAAACGATAAGTACAACCGTTTCAGAGAGAAGAGCGGCCAATGTGACGATCTGGCTTTAAGTCGATTCGATAACAAATGACGAAAACGGACGGATTTCTCAGGTTTTTACTACATATGAATACTTTTCACATTCTCCCGTGCAACTCGGCTGCTAGTCCTCCTTTAATGCAGAATCTTAAGGTCCTAGCTCATGTCCAAGGCACCAAAACCAGCTAAAAAGTCAATAATCGATACCTAAAACTTGAATTGTACTACTTCTTACTGGCTATTACATCAACTTAGAAGCTTCATCTGTGTTCTACTATGGTGCTGTTAGTGTCTCCGCATACCGCATCACGCGACATAGCTTTGCAGGCGATAAGTACAACCGTTTCAGAGAGAAGAGCGGCCAATGTGACGATCTGGCTTTAAGTCGATTCGATAACAAATGACGAAAACGGACGGATTTCTCAGGTTTTTACTACATATGAACACTTTTCACATTCTCCCTTCCAACGCGGCTGCTAGTCCTCCTTTCATGCAGAATCTTAAGGTCCTAGCTCATGTCCAAGGCACCAAAGCCAGGTAACAGTCAATAATCGATACCTAAAACTTGAATTGTACTACTTCTCACTGGCTATTACATCATCATAGAAGCTTCATCTGTGTTCTACTATGGTGCTTTTAGTGTCTCCGCATACCGCAGCACGCGACATAGCTTTGCAGACGATAAGTACAACCGTTTCAGAAAGAAGAGCGGCCAATGTGACGATCTGGCTTTAAGTCGATTCGATAACAAATGACGAAAACGGACGGATTTCTCAGGTTTTTACTACATATGAACACTTTTCACATTGTCCCGTGCAACTCGGCTGCTAGTCCTCATTTTGATGCAGAATCTTAAGGTCCTAGCTCATGTCCAAGGCATCAAAGCCACCTAAAAAATCAATAATCGATACCTAAAACTTGAATTGTACTACTTCTTACTGGCTATTACATCAACTTAGAAGCTTCATCTGTGTTCTACTATGGTGCTTTTAGTGTCTCCGCATACCGCAGCACGCGACATAGCTTTGCAGACGATAAGTACAACCGTTTCAGAGAAAAGAGGGGCCAATGTGACGATCTGGCTTTAAGTCGATTCGATAACAAATGACGAAAACGGACGGATTTCTCATGTTTTTACTACATATGAACACTTTTCACATTCTCCCGTGCAACTCGGCTGCTAGTCCTCCTTTCATGCAGAATCTTAAGGTCCTAGCTCATGTCCAAGGCACCAAAGACAGCTAAAAAGTAAATAATCGATACCTAAAACTGGAATTGTACTACTTCTTACTGGCTATCACATCAACTTAGAAGCTTCATCTGTGTTCTACTATGGTGCTTTTAGTGTCTCCGCATACCGCAGCACGCGACATAGCTCTGCAGACGATAAGTACAACCGTTTCAGACAGAAGAGCGGCCAATGTGACGATCTGGCTTTAAGTCGATTCGATAACAAATGACGAAAACGGACGGATTTCTCAGGTTTTTACTACATATGAACACTTTTCACATTGTCCCGTGCAACTCGGCTGCTAGTCCTCCTTTTGATGCAGAATCTTAAGGTCGTAGCTCATGTCCAAGACACCAAAGAAAGCTAAAAAATCAATAATCGATACCTAAAACTGGAATTGTACTACTTCTTACTGGCTATTACATCAACTTAGAAGCTTCATCTGTGTTCTACTATGGTGCTTTTAGTGTCTCCGCATACCGCAGCACGCGACATAGCTTTGAAAACGATAAGTACAACCGTTTCAGAGAGAAGAGCGGCCAATGTGACGATCTGGCTTTATGTCGATTCGATAACAAATGACGAAAACGGACGGATTTCTCAGGTTTTTACTACATATGAACACTTTTCACATTCTCCCATCCAACGCGGCTGCTAGTCCTCCTTTCATGCAGAATCTTAAGGTCCTAGCTCATGTCCAAGGCACCAAAGCCAGCTAAAAAGTCAATAATCTATACCTAAAACTTGAATTGTACTACTTTTCACTGGCTATTACATCATCATAGAAGCTTCATCTGTGTTCTACTATGGTGCTTTTAGTGTCTCCGCATACCGCAGCACGCGACATAGCTTTGCAGACGATAAGTACAACCGTTTCAGAGAGAAGAGCGGCCAATGTGACGATCTGGCTTTAAGTCGATTCGATAACAAATGACGAAAACGGACGGATTTCTCAGGTTTTTACTACATATGAATACTTTTCACATTCTCCCTTGCAACTCGGCTGCTAGTCCTCCATTCATGCAGAATCTTAAGGTCCTAGCTCATATACAAGGCACGAAAGCCAGCTAAAAAGTCAATAATCGATACCTAATACTTGAATTGTACTACTTCTTACTGGCTATTACATCAACTTAGAAGCTTCATCTGTGTTCTACTATGGTGCTTTTAGTGTCTCCGCATACCGCAGCACGCGACAAAGCTTTCCAGACGATAAGTACAACCGTTTCAGAGAGAAGAGCAGCCAATGTGACGATCTGGCTTTAAGTCGATTCGATAACAAATGACGAAAACGGACGGATTTCTCAGGTTTTTACTACATATGAACACATTTCACATTCTCCCGTACAACGCGGCTGCTAGTCCTCCTTTCATGCAGAATCTTAAGGTCCTAGCTCATGTCCAAGGCACCAAAGCCAGCTAAAAAGTATATAATCGATACCTAAAACTTGAATTGTACTACTTCTTACTGGCTATTACATCAACTTAGAAGCTTCATCTGTGTTCTACTATGGTGCTTTTAGTGTCTCCGCATACCGCATCACGCGACATAGCTTTGCAGGCGATAAGTACAACCGTTTCAGAGAGAAGAGCGGCCAATGTGACGATCTGGCTTTAAGTCGATTCGATAACAAATGACGAAAACGGACGGATTTCTCAGGTTTTTACTACATTCGAACACTTTTCACATTCTCCCATCCAACGCGGCTGCTAGTCCTCCTTTCATGCAGAATCTTAAGGTCCTAGCTCATGTCCAAGGCACCAAAGCCAGCTAAAAAGTCAATAATCGATACCTAAAACTTGAATTGTACTACTTCTTACTGGCTATTACATCATCTTAGAAGCTTCATCTGTGTTCTACTATGGTGCTTTTAGTGTCTCCGCATACCGCAGCACGCATCATAGCTTTGCAGACGGTAAGTAGAACCGTTTCGGAGAGAAGAGCGGCCAATGTGACGATCTGGCTTTAAGTCGATTCGATAACAAATGACGAAAACGGACGGATTTCTCAGGTTTTTACTACATATGAATACTTTTCACATTCTTCCGTGCAACTCGGCTGCTAGTCCTCCTTTAATGCAGAATCTTAAGGTCCTAGCTCATGTCCAGGGCACCAAAGCCAGCTAAAAAGTCAATAATCGATACCTAAAACTTGAATTGTACTACTTCTTACTGGCTATTACATCAACTTAGAAGCTTCATCTGTGTTCTACTATGGTGCTGTTAGTGTCTCCGCATACCGCATCACGCGACATAGCTTTGCAGGCGATAAGTACAACCGTTTCAGAGAGAAGGGCGGCCAATGTGACGATCTGGCTTTAAGTCGATTCGATAACAAATGACGAAAACGGACGGATTTCTCAGGTTTTTACTACATATGAATACTTTTCACATTCTCCCTTGCAACTCGGCTGCTAGTCCTCCATTCATGCAGAATCTTAAGGTCCTAGCTCATATCCAAGGCACCAAAGCCAGCTAAAAAGTCAATAATCGATACCTAATACTTGAATTGTACTACTTCTTACTGGCTATTACATCAACTTAGAAGCTTCATCTGTGTTCTACTATGGTGCTTTTAGTGTCTCCGCATACCGCAGTACGCGACATAGCTTTGCAGACGATAAGTACAACCGTTTCAGAGAGAAGAGCGGCCAATGTGACGATCTGGCTTTAAGTCGATTCGATAACAAATGACGAAAACGGACGGATTTCTCAGGTTTTTACTACATATGAATACTTTTCACTTTCTCCCTTGCAACTCGGCTGCTAGTCCTCCATTCATGCAGAATCTTAAGGTCCTAGCTCATATCCAAGGCACCAAAGCCAGATAAAAAGTCAATAATCGATACCTAATACTTGAATTGTACTACTTCTTACTGGCTATTACATCAACTTAGAAGCTTCATCTGTGTTCTACTATGGTGCTTTTAGTGTCTCCGCATACCGCAGCACGCGACAAAGCTTTCCAGACGATAAGTACAACCGTTTCAGAGAGAAGAGCGGCCAATGTGACGATCTGGCTTTATGTCGATTCGATAACAAATGACGAAAACGGACGGATTTCTCAGGTTTTTACTACATATGAACACTTTTCACATTCTCCCATCCAACGCGGCTGCTAGTCCTCCTTTCATGCAGAATCTTAAGGTCCTAGCTCATGTCCAAGGCACCAAAGCCAGCTAAAAAGTCAATAATCGATACCTAAAACTTGAATTGTACTACTTTTCACTGGCTATTACATCATCATAGAAGCTTCATCTGTGTTCTACTATGGTGCTTTTAGTGTCTCCGCATACCGCAGCACGCGACATAGCTTTGCAGACGATAAGTACAACCGTTTCAGAGAGAAGAGCGGCCAATGTGACGATCTGGCTTTAAGTCGATTCGATAACAAATGACGAAAACGGACGGATTTCTCAGGTTTTTACTACATATGAATACTTTTCACATTCTCCCTTGCAACTCGGCTGCTAGTCCTCCATTCATGCAGAATCTTAAGGTCCTAGCTCATATACAAGGCACGAAAGCCAGCTAAAAAGTCAATAATCGATACCTAATACTTGAATTGTACTACTTCTTACTGGCTATTACATCAACTTAGAAGCTTCATCTGTGTTCTACTATGGTGCTTTTAGTGTCTCCGCATACCGCAGCACGCGACAAAGCTTTCCAGACGATAAGTACAACCGTTTCAGAGAGAAGAGCAGCCAATGTGACGATCTGGCTTTAAGTCGATTCGATAACAAATGACGAAAACGGACGGATTTCTCAGGTTTTTACTACATATGAACACATTTCACATTCTCCCGTACAACGCGGCTGCTAGTCCTCCTTTCATGCAGAATCTTAAGGTCCTAGCTCATGTCCAAGGCACCAAAGCCAGCTAAAAAGTATATAATCGATACCTAAAACTTGAATTGTACTACTTCTTACTGGCTATTACATCAACTTAGAAGCTTCATCTGTGTTCTACTATGGTGCTTTTAGTGTCTCCGCATACCGCATCACGCGACATAGCTTTGCAGGCGATAAGTACAACCGTTTCAGAGAGAAGAGCGGCCAATGTGACGATCTGGCTTTAAGTCGATTCGATAACAAATGACGAAAACGGACGGATTTCTCAGGTTTTTACTACATTCGAACACTTTTCACATTCTCCCATCCAACGCGGCTGCTAGTCCTCCTTTCATGCAGAATCTTAAGGTCCTAGCTCATGTCCAAGGCACCAAAGCCAGCTAAAAAGTCAATAATCGATACCTAAAACTTGAATTGTACTACTTCTTACTGGCTATTACATCATCATAGAAGCTTCATCTGTGTTCTACTATGGTGCTTTTAGTGTCTCCGCATACCGCAGCACGCATCATAGCTTTGCAGACGATAAGTAGAACCGTTTCGGAGAGAAGAGCGGCCAATGTGACGATCTGGCTTTAAGTCGATTCGATAACAAATGACGAAAACGGACGGATTTCTCAGGTTTTTACTACATATGAATACTTTTCACATTCTTCCGTGCAACTCGGCTGCTAGTCCTCCTTTAATGCAGAATCTTAAGGTCCTAGCTCATGTCCAGGGCACCAAAGCCAGCTAAAAAGTCAATAATCGATACCTAAAACTTGAATTGTACTACTTCTTACTGGCTATTACATCAACTTAGAAGCTTCATCTGTGTTCTACTATGGTGCTGTTAGTGTCTCCGCATACCGCATCACGCGACATAGCTTTGCAGGCGATAAGTACAACCGTTTCAGAGAGAAGGGCGGCCAATGTGACGATCTGGCTTTAAGTCGATTCGATAACAAATGACGAAAACGGACGGATTTCTCAGGTTTTTACTACATATGAACACTTTTCACATTCTCCCATTGAACGCGGCTGCTAGTCCTCCTTTCATGCAGAATCTTAAGGTCCTAGTTCATGTCCAAGGCACCAAAGCCAGCTAAAAAGTCAATAATCGATACCTAAAACTTGAATTGTACTACTTCTCACTGGCTATTACATCATCATAGAAGCTTCATCTGTGTTCTACTATGGTGCTTTTAGTGTCTCCGCATTCCGCAGCACGCGACATAGCTTTGCAGACGATGAGTACAACCGTTTCAGAGAGAAGAGCGGCCAATGTGACGATCTGGCTTTAAGTCGATTCGATAACAAATGACGAAAACGGACGGATTTCTCAGGTTTTTACTACATATGAATACTTTTCACATTCTCCCTTGCAACTCGGCTGCTAGTCCTCCATTCATGCAGAATCTTAAGGTCCTAGCTCATATCCAAGGCACCAAAGCCAGCTAAAAAGTCAATAATCGATACCTAATACTTGAATTGTACTACATCTTACTGGCTATTACATCAACTTAGAAGCTTCATCTGTGTTCTACTATGGTGCTTTTAGTGTCTCCGCATACCGCAGCACGCGACAAAGCTTTCCAGACGATAAGTACAACCGTTTCAGAGAGAAGAGCAGCCAATGTGACGATCTGGCTTTAAGTCGATTCGATAACAAATGACGAAAACGGACGGATTTCTCAGGTTTTTACTACATATGAACACATTTCACATTCTCCCGTACAACGCGGCTGCTAGTCCTCCTTTCATGCAGAATCTTAAGGTCCTAGCTCATGTCCAAGGCACCAAAGCCAGCTAAAAAGTATATAATCGATACCTAAAACTTGAATTGTACTACTTCTTACTGGCTATTACATCAACTTAGAAGCTTCATCTGTGTTCTACTATGGTGCTTTTAGTGTCTCCGCATACCGCATCACGCGACATAGCTTTGCAGGCGATAAGTACAACCGTTTCAGAGAGAAGAGCGGCCAATGTGACGATCTGGCTTTAAGTCGATTCGGTAACAAATGACGAAAACGGACGGATTTCTCAGGTTTTTACTACATATGAACACATTTCACATTCTCCCGTACAACGCGGCTGCTAGTCCTCCTTTCATGCAGAATCTTAAGGTCCTAGCTCATGTCCAAGGCACCAAAGCCAGCTAAAAAGTCAATAATCGATACCTAAAACTTGAGTTGTACTACTTCTCACTGGCTATTACATCATCATAGAAGCTTCATCTGTGTTCTACTATGGTGCTTTTAGTGTCTCCGCATACCGCAGTACGCGACATAGCTTTGCAGACGATAAGTACAACCGTTTCAGAGAGAAGAGCGGCCAATGTGACGATCTGGCTTTAAGTCGATTCGATAACAAATGACGAAAACGGACGGATTTCTCAGGTTTTTACTACATATGAATACTTTTCACATTCTCCCTTGCAACTCGGCTGCTAGTCCTCCATTCATGCAGAATCTTAAGGTCCTAGCTCATATCCAAGGCACCAAAGCCAGATAAAAAGTCAATAATCGATACCTAATACTTGAATTGTACTACTTCTTACTGGCTATTACATCAACTTAGAAGCTTCATCTGTGTTCTACTATGGTGCTTTTAGTGTCTCCGCATACCGCAGCACGCGACAAAGCTTTCCAGACGATAAGTACAACCGTTTCAGAGAGACGAGCAGCCAATGTGACGATCTGGCTTTAAGTCGATTCGATAACAAATGACGAAAACGGACGGATTTCTCAGGTTTTTACTACATATGAACACATTTCACATTCTCCCGTACAACGCGGCTGCTAGTCCTCCTTTCATGCAGAATCTTAAGGTCCTAGCTCATGTCCAAGGCACCAAAGCCAGCTAAAAAGTATATAATCGATACCTAAAACTTGAATTGTACTACTTCTTACTGGCTATTACATCAACTTAGAAGCTTCATCTGTGTTCTACTATGTTGATTTTAGTGTCTCCGCATACCGCAGCACGCGACATAGCTTTGCAGACGATAAGTACAACCGTTTCAGACAGAAGAGCGGCCAATGTGACGATCTGGCTTTAAGTCGATTCGATAACAAATGACGAAAACGGACGGATTTCTCAGGTTTTTACTACATATGAACACTTTTCACATTCTCCCCTGCAACTCGGCTGCTAGTCCTCCTTTCATGCCGAATCTTAAGGTCCTAGTTCATGTCCAAGGCACCAAAGCCAGCTAAAGAGTCAATAATCGATACTTAAAACTTGAATTGTACTACTTCTTACTGGCTATTACATCATCTTAGAAGCTTCATCTGTGTTCTACTATGGTGCTTTTAGTGTCTCCGCATACCGCAGCACGCGACAAAGCTTTGCAGACGATATGTACAACCGTTTCAGAGAGAAGAGCAGCCAATGTGACGCTCTGGCTTTAAGTCGATTCGATAACAAATGACGAAAACGGACGGATTTCTCAGGTTTTTACTACATATGAACACTTTTCACATTGTCCCGTGCAACTCGGCTGCTAGTCCTCCTTTTGATGCAGAATCTTAAGGTCCTAGCTCATGACCAAGGCACCAGAGCCAGCTAATAAATCAATAATCGATACCTAAAACTTGAATTGTACTACTTCTTACTGGCTATTACATCAACTTAGAAGCTTCATCTGTGTTCTACTATGGTGCTTTTAGTGTCTCCGCATACCACAGAACGCGACATAGCTTTGAAGACGATAAGTACAACCGTTTCAGAGAGAAGAGCGGCCAATGTGACGATCTGGCTTTAAGTCGATTCGATAACAAATGACGAAAACGGACGGATTTCTCAGGTTTTTACTACATATGAATACTTTTCACATTCTCCCGTGCAACTCGGCTGCTAGTCCTCCTTTAATGCAGAATCTTAAGGTCCTAGCTCATGTCCAAGGCACCAAAGCCAGCTAAAAAGTCAATAATCGATACCTAAAACTTGAATTGTACTACTTCTTACTGGCTATTACATCAACTTAGAAGCTTCATCTGTGTTCTACTATGGTGCTTTTAGAGTCTCCGCATACCGCAGCACGCGACATAGCTTTGCAGACGATAAGTACAACCGTTTTAGAGAGAAGAGCGGCCAATGTGACGATCTGGCTTTAAGTCGATTGGATAACAAATGACGAAAACGGACGGATTTCTCAGGTTTTTACTACATATGAACACTTTTCACATTGTCCCGTGCAACTCGGCTGCTAGTCCTCATTTTGATGTAGAATCTTAAGGTCCTAGCTCATGTCCAAGGCTCCAAGGCCAGCTAAAAAGTCAATAATCAGTAGCTAAAACTTGAATTGTACTACATCTTACTGGCTATTACATCAACTTAGAAGCTCCATCTGTGTTCTACTATGGTGCTTTTAGTGTCTCCGCATAACGCAGCATGCGACATAGCTTTGCAGACGATAAGTACAACCGTTTCGGAGGGAAGAGCAGCCAATGTGACGATCTGGCTTTAAGTCGATTCGATAACAAATGACGAAAACGGACGGATTTCTCAGGTTTTTACTACATATGAACACATTTCACATTGTCCCGTACAACGCGGCTGCTAGTCCTCCTTTCATGCAGAATCTTAAGGTCCTAGCTCATGTCCAAGGCACCAAAGCCAGCTAAAAAGTATATAATCGATACCTAAAACTTGAATTGTACTACTCCTTACTGGCTATTACATCGACTTAGAAGCTTCATCTGTGTTCTACTATGGTGCTTTTAGTGTCTCCGCATACCGCAGCACGCGACATAGCTTTGCAGGCGATAAGTACAACCGTTTCAGAGAGAAGAGCGGCCAATGTGACGATCTGGCTTTAAGTCGATTCGATAACAAATGACGAAAACGGACGGATTTCTCAGGTTTTTACTACATATGAACACTTTTCACATTCTCCCATCCAACGCGGCTGCTAGTCCTCCTTTCATGCAGAATCTTAAGGTCCTAGCTCATGTCCAAGGCACCAAAGCCAGCTAAAAAGTCAATAATCGATACCTAAAACTTGAATTGTACTACTTCTTACTGGCTATTACATCATCATAGAAGCTTCATCTGTGTTCTACTATGGTGCTTTTAGTGTCTCCGCATACCGAAGCACGCATCATAGCTTT
Source organism: Schistocerca gregaria (assembly GCF_023897955.1). Lineage (NCBI taxonomy): Eukaryota > Metazoa > Arthropoda > Insecta > Orthoptera > Acrididae > Schistocerca > Schistocerca gregaria. The sequence continues at coordinate 4,591,484 of NW_026061829.1, forward strand.
GCAGACGATAAGTAGAACCGTTTCAGAGAGAAGAGCGGCCAATGTGACGATCTGGCTTTAAGTCGATTCGATAACAAATGACGAAAACGGACGGATTTCTCAGGTTTTTACTACATATGAACACCTTTCACATTCTCCCGTGCAACTCGGCTGCTAGTCCTCCTTTCATGCAGAATCTTAAGGTCCTAGCTCATGCCCAAGGCACCAAAGCCTGCTAAAAAGTCAATAATCCATACCTAAATCTTGTATTGTACTACCTCTTATTGTCTATTACATCAACTTGAAAGCTTCATCTGTGTTCTACTATGTTGATTTTAGTGTCTCCGCATACCGCAGCACGCGACACAGCTTTGCAGACGATAAGAACAACCGTTTCAGACAGAAGAGCGGCCAATGTGACGATCTGGCTTTAAGTCGATTCGATAACAAATGACGAAAACGGACGGATTTCTCAGGTTTTTACTACATATGAACACTTTTCACATTCTCCACTGCAACTCGGCTGCTAGTCCTCCTTTCATGCAGAATCTTAAGGTCCTAGTTCATGTCCAAGGCACCAAAGCCAGCTAAAATGTCAATAATCGATACCTAAAACTTGAATTGTACTACTTCTTACTGGCTATTACATCATCTTAGAAGCTTCATCTGTGTTCTACTATGGTGCTTTTAGTGTCTCCGCATACCGCAGCACGCGACAAAGCTTTGCAGACGATATGTACAACCGTTTCAAGGAGAAGAGCAGCCAATGTGACGATCTGGCTTTAAGTCGATTCGATAACAAATGACGAAAACGGACGGATTTCTCAGGTTTTTACTACATATGAACACTTGTCACATTGTCCCGTGCAACTCGGCTGCTAGTCCTCCTTTTGATGCAGAATCTTAAGGTCCTAGCTTATGTCCAAGGCACCAGAGCCAGCTAAAAAATCAATAATCGATACCTAAAACTTGAATTGTACTACTTCTTACTGGCTATTACATCAACTTAGAAGCTTCATCTGTGTTCTACTATGGTGCTTTTAGTATCTCCGCATACCGCAGCACGCGACATAGCTTTGAAGACGATAAGTACAACCGTTTCAGAGAGAAGAGCGGCCAATGTGACGATCTGGCTTTAAGTCGATTCGATAACAAATGACGAAAACGGACGGATTTCTCAGGTTTTTACTACATATGAATACTTTTCACATTCTCCCGTGCAACTCGGCTGCTTGTCCTCCTTTAATGCAGAATCTTAAGGTCCTATCTCATGTCCAAGGCACCAAAGCCAGCTAAGAAGTCAATAAACGATACCTAAAACTTGAATTGTACTACTTCTTACTGGCTATTACATCAACTTAGAAGCTTCATCTGTGTTCTACTATGGTGCTTTTAGAGTCTCCGCATACCGCAGCACGCGACATAGCTTTGCAGACGATAAGTACAACCGTTTCAGAGAGAAGAGCGGCCAATGTGACGATCTGGCTTTAAGTCGATTCGATAACAAATGACGAAAACGGACGGATTTCTCAGGTTTTTACTACATATGAACACTTTTCACATTCTCCCGTGCAACTCGGCTGCTAGTCCTCCTTTCATGCAGAATCTTAAGGTTCTAGCTCATGTCCAAGGCACCAAAGCCAGCTAAAAAGTCAATAATCGATACCTAAAACTTGAATTGTACTATTTCTTACTGGCTATTAAATCAACTTAGAAGCTTCATCTGTGTTCTACCATGGTGCTTTTAGTGTCTCCGCACACCGCAGCAAGCGACATAGCTTTGCAGACGATAAGTACAACCGTTTCAGAGAAAAGAGGGGCCAATGTGACGATCTGGCTTTAAGTCGATTCGATAACAAATGACGAAAACGGACGGATTTCTCAGGTTTTTACTACATATGAACACTTTTCACATTCTCCCGTGCAACTCGGCTGCTAGTCCTCCTTTCATGCAGAATCTTAAGGTCCTAGCTCATGTCCAAGGCACCAAAGCCAGCTAAAAAGTCAATAATCGATACCTAAAACTGGAATTGTACTACTTCTTACTGGCTATCACATCAACTTAGAAGCTTCATCTGTGTTCTACTATGGTGCTTTTAGTGTCTCCGCATACCGCAGCACGCGACATAGCTCTGCAGACGACAAGTACAACCGTTTCAGACAGAAGAGCGGCCAATGTGACGATCTGGCTTTAAGTCGATTCGATAACAAATGACGAAAACGGACGGATTTCTCAGGTTTTTACTACATATGAATACTTTTCACTTTCTCCCGTGCAACTCGGCTGCTAGTCCTCCTTTCATGCAGAATCTTAAGGTCCTAGCTCATGTCCAAGGCACCAAAGCCAGCTAAAAAGTCAATAATCGATACCTTAAACTTGAATTGTACTACTTCTTACTGGCTATTACATCAACTTAGAAGCTTCATCTGTGTTCTACTATGGTGCTGTTAGTGTCTCCGCATACCGCATCACGCGACATAGCTTTGCAGGCGATAAGTACAACCGTTTCAGAGAGAAGAGCGGCCAATGTGACGATCTGGCTTTAAGTCGATTCGATAACAAATGACGAAAACGGACGGATTTCTCAGGTTTTTACTACATATGAACACTTTTCACATTCTCCCATCCAACGCGGCTGCTAGTCCTCCTTTCATGCAGAATCTTAAGGTCCTAGCTCATGTCCAAGGCACCAAAGCCAGCTAAAAAGTCAATAATCGATACCTAAAACTTGAAATGTACTACTTCTCACTGGCTATTACATCATCATAGAAGCTTCATCTGTGTTCTACTATGGTGCTTTTAGTGTCTCCGCATACCGCAGCACGCGACACAGCTTTGCAGACGATAAGTACAACCGTTTCAGAGAGAAGAGCGGCCAATGTGACGATCTGGCTTTAAGTCGATTCGATAACAAATGACGAAAACGGACGGATTTCTCAGGTTTTTACTACATATGAACACTTTTCACATTGTCCCGTGCAACTCGGCTGCTAGTCCTCATTTTGATGCAGAATCTTAAGGTCCTAGCTCATGTCCAAGGCATCAAAGCCACCTAAAAAATCAATAATCGATACCTAAAACTTGAATCGTACTACTTCTTACTGGCTAGTACATCAACTTAGAGGCTTCATCTGTGTTCTACTATGGAGCTTTTAGTGTCTCCGCATACCGCAGCACGCGACATAGCTTTGAAGACGATAAGTACAACCGTTTTAGAGAGAAGAGCGGCCAATGTGACGATCTGGCTTTAAGTCGATTCGATAACAAATGACGAAAACGGACGGATTTCTCAGGTTTGTACTACATATGAATACTTTCACATTCTCCCTTGCAACTCGGCTGCTAGTCCTCCATTCATGCAGAATCTTAAGGTCCTAGCTCATGTCCAAGGCACCAAAGCCAGCTAAAAAGTCAATAATCGATACCTAATACTTGAATTGTACTACTTCTTACTGGCTATTACATCAACTTAGAAGCTTCATCTGTGTTCTACTATGGTGCTTTTAGAGTCTCCGCATACCGCAGCACGCGACATAGCTTTGAAGACGATAAGTACAACCGTTTCAGAGAGAAGAGCGGCCAATGTGACGATCTGGCTTTAAGTCGATTCGATAACAAATGACGAAAACGGACGGATTTCTCAGGTTTTTACTACATATGAATACTTTTCACATTCTCCCGTGCAAGTCGGCTGCTAGTCCTCCTTTAATGCAGAATCTTAAGGTCCTAGCTCATGTCCAAGGCACCAAAGCCAGCTAAAATGTCAATAATCGATACCTAAAACTTGAATTGTACTACTTCTTACTGGCTATTACATCAAATTAGAAGCTTCATCTGTGTTCAATTGTGGTGGTTTTAGTGTCTCCGCCTACCGCAGCATACGACATAGCTTTGCAGACGATAAGTACAACCGTTTCAGAGAGAAGAGCGGCCAATGTGACGATTTGGCTTTAAGTCGATTCGATAACAAATGACGAAAACGGACGGATTTCTCAGGTTTTTACTACATATGAATACTTTTCACATTCTCCCGTGCAAGTCGGCTGCTAGTCCTCCTTTAATGCAGAATCTTAAGGTCCGAGCTCATTTCCAAGGCACCAAAGCCAGCTAAAAAGTCAATAATCGATACCTAAAACTTGAATTGTACTACTTGTTACTGGCTATTACATCAACTTAGAAGCTTCATCTGTGTTCTAGTATGGTGCCTTTAGTGTCTCCGCATACCGCAGCACGCGACATAGCTTTGAAGACGATAAGTACAACCGTTTCAGAGAGAAGAGCGGCCAATGTGACGATCTGGCTTTAAGTCGATTCGATAACAAATGACGAAAACGGACGGATTTCTCAGGTTTTTACTACATATGAACACTTTTCACATTCTCCCGTGCAACTCGACTGCTAATCCTCCTTTCATGCAGATTCTTAAGGTCCTAGCTCATGTCCAAGGCATCAAAGCGAGCTAAAAAGTCAATAATCAATACCTAAAATTTGAATTGTACTACTTCTTACTGGCTATTACATCAAATTAGAAGCTTCATCTGTGTTCAATTGTGGTGGTTTTAGTGTCTCCGCCTACCGCAGCATACGACATAGCTTTGCAGACGATAAGTCAACCGTTTCAGAGAGAAGAGCGGCCAATGTGTCGATCTGGCTTTAAGTCGATTCGATAACAAATGACGAAAACGGACGGATTTGTCAGGTTTTTACTACATATGAACACTTTTCACATTCTCCTATCCAACGCGGCTGCTAGTCCTCCTTTCATGCAGAATCTTAAGGTCCTAGCTCATGTCCAAAGGAACCAAAGCCAGCTAAAAAGTCAATAATCGATACCTAAAACTTGAATTGTACTACTTCTTACTGGCTATTACATCATCATAGAAGCTTCATCTGTGTTCTACTATGGTGCTTTTAGTGTCTCCGCACAACACAGCACGCGACATAGCTTTGCAGACGATAAGTACAACCGTTTCAGAGAGAAGAGCGGCCAATGTGACGATCTGGCTTTAAGTCGATTCGATAACAAATGACGAAAACGGACGGATTTCTCAGGTTTTTACTACATATGAACACTTTTCACATTGTCCCGTGCAACTCGGCTGCTAGTCCTCCTTTTGATGCAGGATCTTAAGGTCGTAGCTCATGTCCAAGGCATCAAAGCCACCTAAAAAATCAATAATCGATACCTAAAACTTGAATTGTACTACTTCTTACTGGCTATTACATCAACTTAGAAGCTTCATCTGTGTTCTACTATGGTGCTTTTAGTGTCTCCGCATACCGCAGCACGCGACATAGCTTTGAAGACGATAAGTACAACCGTTTCAGAGAGAAGAGCGGCCAATGTGACGATCTGGCTTTAAGTCGATTCGATAACAAATGACGAAAACGGACGGATTTCTCAGGTTTGTACTACATATGAATACTTTCACATTCTCCCTTGCAACTCGGCTGCTAGTCCTCCATTCATGCAGAATCTTAAGGTCCTAGCTCATGTCCAAGGCACCAAAGCCAGCTAAAAAGTCAATAATCGATACCTAATACTTGAATTGTACTACTTCTTACTGGCTATTACATCAACTTAGAAGCTTCATCTGTGTTCTACTATGGTGCTTTTAGAGTCTCCGCATACCGCAGCACGCGACATAGCTTTGAAGACGATAAGTACAACCGTTTCAGAGAGAAGAGCGGCCAATGTGACGATCTGGCTTTAAGTCGATTCGATAACAAATGACGAAAACGGACGGATTTCTCAGGTTTTTACTACATATGAATACTTTTCACATTCTCCCGTGCAAGTCGGCTGCTAGTCCTCCTTTAATGCAGAATCTTAAGGTCCTAGCTCATGTCCAAGGCACCAAAGCCAGCTAAAATGTCAATAATCGATACCTAAAACTTGTATTGTACTACTTCTTACTGGCTATTACATCAAATTAGAAGCTTCATCTGTGTTCAATTGTGGTGGTTTTAGTGTCTCCGCCTACCGCAGCATACGACATAGCTTTGCAGACGATAAGTACAACAGTTTCAGAGAGAAGAGCGGCCAATGTGACGATTTGGCTTTAAGTCGATTCGATAACAAATGACGAAAACGGACGGATTTCTCAGGTTTTTACTACATATGAATACTTTTCACATTCTCCCGTGCAAGTCGGCTGCTAGTCCTCCTTTAATGCAGAATCTTAAGGTCCGAGCTCATTTCCAAGGCACCAAAGCCAGCTAAAAAGTCAATAATCGATACCTAAAACTTGAATTGTACTACTTGTTACTGGCTATTACATCAACTTAGAAGCTTCATCTGTGTTCTACTATGGTGCCTTTAGTGTCTCCGCATACCGCAGCACGCGACATAGCTTTGAAGACGATAAGTACAACCGTTTCAGAGAGAAGAGCGGCCAATGTGACGATCTGGCTTTAAGTCGATTCGATAACAAATGACGAAAACGGACGGATTTCTCAGGTTTTTACTACATATGAACACTTTTCACATTCTCCCGTGCAACTCGACTGCTAATCCTCCTTTCATGCAGATTCTTAAGGTCCTAGCTCATGTCCAAGGCATCAAAGCGAGCTAAAAAGTCAATAATCAATACCTAAAATTTGAATTGTACTACTTCTTACTGGCTATTACATCAAATTAGAAGCTTCATCTGTGTTCAATTGTGGTGGTTTTAGTGTCTCCGCCTACCGCAGCATACGACATAGCTTTGCAGACGATAAGTACAACCGTTTCAGAGAGAAGAGCGGCCAATGTGTCGATCTGGCTTTAAGTCGATTCGATAACAAATGACGAAAACGGACGGATTTGTCAGGTTTTTACTACATATGAACACTTTTCACATTCTCCCGTACAACGCGGCTGCTATTCCTCCTTTCATGCACAATCTTAAGGTCCTAGCTCATGTTCATGGCACCAAAGCCAGCTAAAAAGTCAATAATCGATACCTAAAACTTGAATTGTACTACTTCTTACTGGCTATTACATCGACTTAGAAGCTTCATCTGTGTTCTACTATGGAGATTTTATTGTCTCCGCCTACCGCAGCACGCGACATAGCTTTGCAGACGATAAGTACAACCGTTTCAGAGAGAAGAGCAGCCAATGTGACGATCTGGCTTTAAGTCGATTCGATAACAAATGACGAAAACGGACGGATTTCTCAGGTTTTTACTACATATGAAAACTTTTCACATTCTCCCGTGCAACTCGGCTGCTAGTCCTCCTTTCATGCAGAATCTTAAGGTCCTAGCTCATGTCCAAGGCACCAAAGCCAGCTAAGAAGTCAATAATCGATACCTAAAACTTGAAATGTACTACTTCTCACTGGCTATTACATCATCATAGAAGCTTCATCTGTGTTCTACTATGGTGCTTTTAGTGTCTCCGCATACCGCAGCACGCGACACAGCTTTGCAGACGATAAGTACAACCGTTTCAGAGAGAAGAGCGGCCAATGTGACGATCTGGCTTTAAGTCGATTCGATAACAAATGACGAAAACGGACGGATTTCTCAGGTTTTTACTACATATGAACACTTTTCACATTGTCCCGTGCAACTCGGCTGCTAGTCCTCATTTTGATGCAGAATCTTAAGGTCCTAGCTCATGTCCAAGGCATCAAAGCCACCTAAAAAATCAATAATCGATACCTAAAACTTGAATCGTACTACTTCTTACTGGCTTTTACATCAACTTAGAGGCTTCATCTGTGTTCTACTATGGAGCTTTTAGTGTCTCCGCATACCGCAGCACGCGACATAGCTTTGAAGACGATAAGTACAACCGTTTTAGAGAGAAGAGCGGCCAATGTGACGATCTGGCTTTAAGTCGATTCGATAACAAATGACGAAAACGGACGGATTTCTCAGGTTTTTACTACATATGAACACTTTTCACATTCTCCTATCCAACGCGGCTGCTAGTCCTCCTTTCATGCAGAATCTTAAGGTCCTAGCTCATGTCCAAGGAACCAAAGCCAGCTAAAAAGTCAATAATCGATACCTAAAACTTGAATTGTACTACTTCTTACTGGCTATTACATCAACTTAGAAGCTTCATCTGTGTTCTACTATGGTGCCTTTAGTGTCTCCGCATACCGCAGCACGCGACATAGCTTTGCAGACGATAAGTACAACCGTTTCAGAGAGAAGAGCGGCCAATGTGACGATCTGGCTTTAAGTCGATTCGATAACAAATGACGAAAACGGACGGATTTCTCAGGTTTTTACTACATATGAATACTTTTCATATTCTCCCGTGCAACTCGGCTGCTAGTCCTCCTTTAATGCAGAATCTTAAGGGCCTAGCTCATTTACAAGGCACCAAAGCCAGCTAAAAAGTCAATAATCGATACCTAAAACTTGAATTTACTACTTCTTACTGGCTATTACATCAACTTAGAAGCTTCATCTGTGTTCTACCATGGTGCCTTTAGTGTCTCCGCACATCGCAGCACGCGACATAGCTTTGCAGACGATAAGTACAACCGTTTCAGAGAAAAGAGTGGCCAATGTGACGATCTGGCTTTAAGTCGATTCGATAACAAATGACGAAAACGGACGGATTTCTCAGGTTTTTACTACATATGAACACTTTTCACATTCTCCCGTACAACGCGGCTGCTATTCCTCCTTTCATGCACAATCTTAAGGTCCTAGCTCATGTCCATGGCACCAAAGCCAGCTAAAAAGTCAATAATCGATACCTAAAACTTGAATTGTACTACTTCTTACTGGCTATTACATCGACTTAGAAGCTTCATCTGTGTTCTACTATGGTGATTTTATTGTCTCCGCATACCGCAGCACGCGACATAGCTTTGCAGACGATAAGTACAACCGTTTCAGAGAGAAGAGCAGCCAATGTGACGATCTGGCTTTAAGTCGATTCGATAACAAATGACGAAAACGGACGGATTTCTAAGGTTTTTACTACATATGAAAACTTTTCACATTCTCCCGTGCAACTCGGCTGCTAGTCCTCCTTTCATGCAGAATCTTAAGGTCCTAGCTCATGTCCAAGGCACCAAAGCCAGCTAAGAAGTCAATAATCGATACCTAAAACTTGAAATGTACTACTTCTCACTGGCTATTACATCATCATAGAAGCTTCATCTGTGTTCTACTATGGTGCTTTTAGTGTCTCCGCATACCGCAGCACGCGACACAGCTTTGCAGACGATAAGTACAACCGTTTCAGAGAGAAGAGCGGCCAATGTGACGATCTGGCTTTAAGTCGATTCGATAACAAATGACGAAAACGGACGGATTTCTCAGGTTTTTACTACATATGAACACTTTTCACATTGTCCCGTGCAACTCGGCTGCTAGTCCTCATTTTGATGCAGAATCTTAAGGTCCTAGCTCATGTCCAAGGCATCAAAGCCACCTAAAAAATCAATAATCGATACCTAAAACTTGAATCGTACTACTTCTTACTGGCTATTACATCAACTTAGAGGCTTCATCTGTGTTCTACTATGGTGCTTTTAGTGTCTCCGCATACCGCAGCACGCGACATAGCTTTGAAGACGATAAGTACAACCGTTTTAGAGAGAAGAGCGGCCAATGTGACGATCTGGCTTTAAGTCGATTCGATAACAAATGACGAAAACGGACGGATTTCTCAGGTTTTTACTACATATGAATACTTTTCACATTCTCCCTTGCAACTCGGCTGCTAGTCCTCCATTCATGCAGAATCTTAAGGTCCTAGCTCATATCCAAGGCACCAAAGCCAGCTAAAAAGTCAATAATCGATACCTAATACTTGAATTGTACTACTTCTTACTGGCTATTACATCAACTTAGAAGCTTCATCTGTGTTCTACTATGGTGCTTTTAGAGTCTCCGCATACCGCAGCACGCGACATAGCTTTGCAGACGATAAGTACAACCGTTTCAGAGAGAAGAGCGGCCAATGTGACGATCTGGCTTTAAGTCGATTCGATAACAAATGACGAAAACGGACGGATTTCTCAGGTTTTTACTACATATGAACACTTTTCACATTCTCCCATCCAACGCGGCTGCTAGTCCTCCTTTCATGCAGAATCTTAAGGTCCTAGCTCATGTCCAAGGAACCAAAGCCAGCTAAAAAGTCAATAATCGATACCTAAAACTTGAATTGTACTACTTCTTACTGGCTATTACATCATCATAGAAGCTTCATCTGTGTTCTACTATGGTGCTTTTAGTGTCTCCGCACAACGCAGCACGAGACATAGCTTTGCAGACGATAAGTACAACCGTTTCAGAGAGAAGAGCGGCCAATGTGACGATCTGGCTTTAAGTCGATTCGATAACAAATGACGAAAACGGACGGATTTCTCAGGTTTTTACTACATATGAACACTTTTCACATTGTCCCGTGCAACTCGGCTGCTAGTCCTCCTTTTGATGCAGGATCTTAAGGTCGTAGCTCATGTCCAAGGCATCAAAGCCACCTAAAAAATCAATAATCGATACCTAAAACTTGAATTGTACTACTTCTTACTGGCTATTACATCAACTTAGAAGCTTCATCTGTGTTCTACTATGGTGCTTTTAGTGTCTCCGCATACCGCAGCACGCGACATAGCTTTGAAGACGATAAGTACAACCGTTTCAGAGAGAAGAGCGGCCAATGTGACGATCTGGCTTTAAGTCGATTCGATAACAAATGACGAAAACGGACGGATTTCTCAGGTTTGTACTACATATGAATACTTTCACATTCTCCCTTGCAACTCGGCTGCTAGTCCTCCATTCATGCAGAATCTTAAGGTCCTAGCTCATGTCCAAGGCACCAAAGCCAGCTAAAAAGTCAATAATCGATACCTAATACTTGAATTGTACTACTTCTTACTGGCTATTACATCAACTTAGAAGCTTCATCTGTGTTCTACTATGGTGCTTTTAGAGTCTCCGCATACCGCAGCACGCGACATAGCTTTGAAGACGATAAGTACAACCGTTTCAGAGAGAAGAGCGGCCAATGTGACGATCTGGCTTTAAGTCGATTCGATAACAAATGACGAAAACGGACGGATTTCTCAGGTTTTTACTACATATGAATACTTTTCACATTCTCCCGTGCAAGTCGGCTGCTAGTCCTCCTTTAATGCAGAATCTTAAGGTCCTAGCTCATGTCCAAGGCACCAAAGCCAGCTAAAATGTCAATAATCGATACCTAAAACTTGAATTGTACTACTTCTTACTGGCTATTACATCAAATTAGAAGCTTCATCTGTGTTCAATTGTGGTGGTTTTAGTGTCTCCGCCTACCGCAGCATACGACATAGCTTTGCAGACGATAAGTACAACAGTTTCAGAGAGAAGAGCGGCCAATGTGACGATTTGGCTTTAAGTCGATTCGATAACAAATGACGAAAACGGACGGATTTCTCAGGTTTTTACTACATATGAATACTTTTCACATTCTCCCGTGCAAGTCGGCTGCTAGTCCTCCTTTAATGCAGAATCTTAAGGTCCGAGCTCATTTCCAAGGCACCAAAGCCAGCTAAAAAGTCAATAATCGATACCTAAAACTTGAATTGTACTACTTGTTACTGGCTATTACATCAACTTAGAAGCTTCATCTGTGTTCTACTATGGTGCCTTTAGTGTCTCCGCATACCGCAGCACGCGACATAGCTTTGAAGGCGATAAGTACAACCGTTTCAGAGAGAAGAGCGGCCAATGTGACGATCTGGCTTTAAGTAGATTCGATAACAAATGACGAAAACGGACGGATTTCTCAGGTTTTTACTACATATGAACACATTTCACATTCTCCCGTACAACGCGGCTGCTAGTCCTCCTTTCATGCAGAATCTTAAGGTCCTAGCTCATGTCCAAGGCACCAAAGCCAGCTAAAAAGTATATAATCGATACCTAAAACTTGAATTGTACTACTTCTTACTGGCTATTACATCAACTTAGAAGCTTCATCTGTGTTCTACTATGTTGATTTTAGTGTCTCCGCATACCGCAGCACGCGACATAGCTTTGCAGACGATAAGTACAACCGTTTCAGACAGAAGAGCGGCCAATGTGACGATCTGGCTTTAAGTCGATTCGATAACAAATGACGAAAACGGACGGATTTCTCAGGTTTTTACTACATATGAATACTTTTCACATTCTCCCGTGCAAGTCGGCTGCTAGTCCTCCTTTAATGCAGAATCTTAAGGTCCGAGCTCATTTCCAAGGCACCAAAGCCAGCTAAAAAGTCAATAATCGATACCTAAAACTTGAATTGTACTACTTCTTACTGGCTATTACATCAACTTAGAAGCTTCATCTGTGTTCTACTATGGTGCCTTTAGTGTCTCCGCATACCGCAGCACGCGACATAGCTTTGAAGACGATAAGTACAACCGTTTCAGAGAGAAGAGCGGCCAATGTGACGATCTGGCTTTAAGTCGATTCGATAACAAATGACGAAAACGGACGGATTTCTCAGGTTTTTACTACATATGAACACTTTTCACATTCTCCCGTGCAACTCGGCTGCTAATCCTCCTTTCATGCAGATTCTTAAGGTCCTAGCTCATGTCCAAGGCATCAAAGCCAGCTAAAAAGTCAATAATCAATACCTAAAATTTGAATTGTACTACTTCTTACTGGCTATTACATCAAATTAGAAGCTTCATCTGTGTTCTACTGTGGTGGTTTTAGTGTCTCCGCCTACCGCAGCATACGACATAGCTTTGCAGACGATAAGTACAACCGTTTCAGAGAGAAGAGCGGCCAATGTGTCGATCTGGCTTTAAGTCGATTCGATAACAAATGACGAAAACGGACGGATTTGTCAGGTTTTTACTACATATGAACACTTTTCACATTCTCCCGTGCAACTCGGATGCTAGTCCTCCTTTCATGCAGAATCTTAAGGTCCTAGCTCATGTCCAAGGCACCAAAGCCAGCTAAAAAGTCAATAATCGATACCTAAAACTTGAATTGTACTACTTCTTACTGGCTATTACATCAACTTAGAAGCTTCATCTGTGTTCTACTATGGTGCTTTTAGTGTCTCCGCATACCGCATCACGCGACATAGCTTTGCAGACGATAAGTACAACCGTTTCAGAGAGAAGAGCGGCCAATGTGACGATCTGGCTTTAAGTCGATTCGATAACAAATGACGAAAACGGACGGATTTCTCAGGTTTTTACTACATATGAATACTTTTCATATTCTCCCGTGCAACTCGGCTGCTAGTCCTCCTTTAATGCAGAATCTTAAGGGCCTAGCTCATGTACAAGGCACCAAAGCCAGCTAAAAAGTCAATAATCGATACCTAAAACTTGAATTTACTACTTCTTACTGGCTATTACATCAACTTAGAAGCTTCATCTGTGTTCTACCATGGTGCCTTTAGTGTCTCCGCACACCGCAGCACGCGACATAGCTTTGCAGACGATAAGTACAACCGTTTCAGAGAAAAGAGGGGCCAATGTGACGATCTGGCTTTAAGTCGATTCGATAACAAATGACGAAAACGGACGGATTTCTCAGGTTTTTACTACATGTGAACACTTTTCACATTCTCCCGTACAACGCGGCTGCTATTCCTCCTTTCATGCACAATCTTAAGGTCCTAGCTCATGTCCATGGCACCAAAGCCAGCTAAAAAGTCAATAATCGATACCTAAAACTTGAATTGTACTACTTCTTACTGGCTATTACATCGACTTAGAAGCTTCTTCTGTGTTCTACTATGGTGATTTTATTGTCTCCGCATACCGCAGCACGCGACATAGCTTTGCAGACGATAAGTACAACCGTTTCAGAGAGAAGAGCAGCCAATGTGACGATCTGGCTTTAAGTCGATTCGATAACAAATGACGAAAACGGACGGATTTCTCAGGTTTTTACTACATATGAAAACTTTTCACATTCTCCCGTGCAACTCGGCTGCTAGTCCTCCTTTCATGCAGAATCTTAAGGTCCTAGCTCATGTCCAAGGCACCAAAGCCAGCTAAGAAGTCAATAATCGATACCTAAAACTTGAATTGTACTACTTCTTACTGGCTAGTACATCAACTTAGAAGCTTCATCTGTGTTCTACTATGGTGCTTTTAGTGTCTCCGCATACCGCAGCACGCGACATAGCTTTGAAGACGATAAGTACATCCGTTTCAGAGAGAAGAGCGGCCAATGTGACGATCTGGCTTTAAGTCGATTCGATAACAAATGAAGAAAACGGACGGATTTCTCAGGTTTTTACTACATATGAACACTTTTCACATTCTCCCATCCAACGCGGCTGCTAGTCCTCCTTTCATGCAGAATCTTAAGGTCCTAGCTCATGTCCAAGACACCAAAGCCAGCTAAAAAGTCAATAATCGATACCTAAAACTTGAATTGTACTACTTCTCACTGGCTATTACATCATCATAGAAGCTTAATCTGTGTTCTACTATGGTGCTTTTAGTGTCTCCGCATACCGCAGCACGCGACATAGCTTTGCAGACGATAAGTACAATCGTTTCAGAGAGAAGAGCGGCCAATGTGACTATCTGGCTTTAAGTCGATTCGATAACAAATGACGAAAACGGACGGATTTCTCAGGTTTTTACTACATATGAACACTTTTCACATTGTCCCGTGCAACTCGGCTGCTAGTCCTCATTTTGATGCAGAATCTTAAGGTCCAAGCTCATGTCCAAGGCACCAAAGCCAGCTAAAAAATCAATAATCGATACCTAAGACTTGAATTGTACTACTTCTTACTGGCTATTACATCAACTTAGAAGCTTCATCTGTATTCTACTATGGTGCTTTTAGTGTCTCCGCATACCGCAGCACGCGACATAGCTTTGAAGGCGATAAGTACAACCGTTTCAGAGAGAAGAGCGGCCAATGTGACGATCTGGCTTTAAGTCGATTCGATAACAAATGACGAAAACGGACGGATTTCTCAGGTTTTTACTACATATGAACACTTTTCACATTGTCCCGTGCAACTCGGCTGCTAATCCTCCTTTCATGCAGATTCTTAAGGTCCTAGCTCATGTCCAAGGCATCAAAGCCAGCTAAAAAGTCAATAATCAATACCTAAAATTTGAATTGTACTACTTCTTACTGGCTATTACATCAAATTGGAAGCTTCATCTGTGTTCTACTGTGGTGGTTTTAGTGTCTCCGCCTACCGCAGCATACGACATAGCTTTGCAGACGATAAGTACAACCGTTTCAGAGAGAAGAGCGGCCAATGTGTCGATCTGGCTTTAAGTCGATTCGATAACAAATGACGAAAACGGACGGATTTGTCAGGTTTTTACTACATATGAACACTTTTCACATTCTCCCGTGCAACTCGGATGCTAGTCCTCCTTTCATGCAGAATCTTAAGGTCCTAGCTCATGTCCAAGGCACCAAAGCCAGCTAAAAAGTCAATAATCGATACCTAAAACTTGAATTGTACTACTTCTTACTGGCTATTACATCAACTTAGAAGCTTCATCTGTGTTCTACTATGGTGCTTTTAGTGTCTCCGCATACCGCATCACGCGACATAGCTTTGCAGACGATAAGTACAACCGTTTCAGAGAGAAGAGCGGCCAATGTGACGATCTGGCTTTAAGTCGATTCGATAACAAATGACGAAAACGGACGGATTTCTCAGGTTTTTACTACATGTGAACACTTTTCACATTCTCCCGTACAACGCGGCTGCTATTCCTCCTTTCATGCACAATCTTAAGGTCCTAGCTCATGTCCATGGCACCAAAGCCAGCTAAAAAGTCAATAATCGATACCTAAAACTTGAATTGTACTACTTCTTACTGGCTATTACATCGACTTAGAAGCTTCTTCTGTGTTCTACTATGGTGATTTTATTGTCTCCGCATACCGCAGCACGCGACATAGCTTTGCAGACGATAAGTACAACCGTTTCAGAGAGAAGAGCAGCCAATGTGACGATCTGGCTTTAAGTCGATTCGATAACAAATGACGAAAACGGACGGATTTCTCAGGTTTTTACTACATATGAAAACTTTTCACATTCTCCCGTGCAACTCGGCTGCTAGTCCTCCTTTCATGCAGAATCTTAAGGTCCTAGCTCATGTCCAAGGCACCAAAGCCAGCTAAGAAGTCAATAATCGATACCTAAAACTTGAATTGTACTACTTCTTACTGGCTAGTACATCAACTTAGAAGCTTCATCTGTGTTCTACTATGGTGCTTTTAGTGTCTCCGCATACCGCAGCACGCGACATAGCTTTGAAGACGATAAGTACATCCGTTTCAGAGAGAAGAGCGGCCAATGTGACGATCTGGCTTTAAGTCGATTCGATAACAAATGAAGAAAACGGACGGATTTCTCAGGTTTTTACTACATATGAACACTTTTCACATTCTCCCATCCAACGCGGCTGCTAGTCCTCCTTTCATGCAGAATCTTAAGGTCCTAGCTCATGTCCAAGACACCAAAGCCAGCTAAAAAGTCAATAATCGATACCTAAAACTTGAATTGTACTACTTCTCACTGGCTATTACATCATCATAGAAGCTTAATCTGTGTTCTACTATGGTGCTTTTAGTGTCTCCGCATACCGCAGCACGCGACATAGCTTTGCAGACGATAAGTACAATCGTTTCAGAGAGAAGAGCGGCCAATGTGACTATCTGGCTTTAAGTCGATTCGATAACAAATGACGAAAACGGACGGATTTCTCAGGTTTTTACTACATATGAACACTTTTCACATTGTCCCGTGCAACTCGGCTGCTAGTCCTCATTTTGATGCAGAATCTTAAGGTCCAAGCTCATGTCCAAGGCACCAAAGCCAGCTAAAAAATCAATAATCGATACCTAAGACTTGAATTGTACTACTTCTTACTGGCTATTACATCAACTTAGAAGCTTCATCTGTATTCTACTATGGTGCTTTTAGTGTCTCCGCATACCGCAGCACGCGACATAGCTTTGAAGGCGATAAGTACAACCGTTTCAGAGAGAAGAGCGGCCAATGTGACGATCTGGCTTTAAGTCGATTCGATAACAAATGACGAAAACGGACGGATTTCTCAGGTTTTTACTACATATGAACACTTTTCACATTGTCCCGTGCAACTCGGCTGCTAATCCTCCTTTCATGCAGATTCTTAAGGTCCTAGCTCATGTCCAAGGCATCAAAGCCAGCTAAAAAGTCAATAATCAATACCTAAAATTTGAATTGTACTACTTCTTACTGGCTATTACATCAAATTAGAAGCTTCATCTGTGTTCTACTGTGGTGGTTTTAGTGTCTCCGCCTACCGCAGCATACGACATAGCTTTGCAGACGATAAGTACAACCGTTTCAGAGAGAAGAGCGGCCAATGTGTCGATCTGGCTTTAAGTCGATTCGATAACAAATGACGAAAACGGACGGATTTGTCAGGTTTTTACTACATATGAACACTTTTCACATTCTCCCGTGCAACTCGGATGCTAGTCCTCCTTTCATGCAGAATCTTAAGGTCCTAGCTCATGTCCAAGGCACCAAAGCCAGCTAAAAAGTCAATAATCGATACCTAAAACTTGAATTGTACTACTTCTTACTGGCTATTACATCAACTTAGAAGCTTCATCTGTGTTCTACTATGGTGCTTTTAGTGTCTCCGCATACCGCATCACGCGACATAGCTTTGCAGACGATAAGTACAACCGTTTCAGAGAGAAGAGCGGCCAATGTGACGATCTGGCTTTAAGTCGATTCGATAACAAATGACGAAAACGGACGGATTTCTCAGGTTTTTACTACATATGAATACTTTTCATATTCTCCCGTGCAACTCGGCTGCTAGTCCTCCTTTAATGCAGAATCTTAAGGGCCTAGCTCATGTACAAGGCACCAAAGCCAGCTAAAAAGTCAATAATCGATACCTAAAACTTGAATTTACTACTTCTTACTGGCTATTACATCAACTTAGAAGCTTCATCTGTGTTCTACCATGGTGCCTTTAGTGTCTCCGCACACCGCAGCACGCGACATAGCTTTGCAGACGATAAGTACAACCGTTTCAGAGAAAAGAGGGGCCAATGTGACGATCTGGCTTTAAGTCGATTCGATAACAAATGACGAAAACGGACGGATTTCTCAGGTTTTTACTACATGTGAACACTTTTCACATTCTCCCGTACAACGCGGCTGCTATTCCTCCTTTCATGCACAATCTTAAGGTCCTAGCTCATGTCCATGGCACCAAAGCCAGCTAAAAAGTCAATAATCGATACCTAAAACTTGAATTGTACTACTTCTTACTGGCTATTACATCGACTTAGAAGCTTCTTCTGTGTTCTACTATGGTGATTTTATTGTCTCCGCATACCGCAGCACGCGACATAGCTTTGCAGACGATAAGTACAACCGTTTCAGAGAGAAGAGCAGCCAATGTGACGATCTGGCTTTAAGTCGATTCGATAACAAATGACGAAAACGGACGGATTTCTCAGGTTTTTACTACATATGAAAACTTTTCACATTCTCCCGTGCAACTCGGCTGCTAGTCCTCCTTTCATGCAGAATCTTAAGGTCCTAGCTCATGTCCAAGGCACCAAAGCCAGCTAAGAAGTCAATAATCGATACCTAAAACTTGAATTGTACTACTTCTTACTGGCTAGTACATCAACTTAGAAGCTTCATCTGTGTTCTACTATGGTGCTTTTAGTGTCTCCGCATACCGCAGCACGCGACATAGCTTTGAAGACGATAAGTACATCCGTTTCAGAGAGAAGAGCGGCCAATGTGACGATCTGGCTTTAAGTCGATTCGATAACAAATGAAGAAAACGGACGGATTTCTCAGGTTTTTACTACATATGAACACTTTTCACATTCTCCCATCCAACGCGGCTGCTAGTCCTCCTTTCATGCAGAATCTTAAGGTCCTAGCTCATGTCCAAGACACCAAAGCCAGCTAAAAAGTCAATAATCGATACCTAAAACTTGAATTGTACTACTTCTCACTGGCTATTACATCATCATAGAAGCTTAATCTGTGTTCTACTATGGTGCTTTTAGTGTCTCCGCATACCGCAGCACGCGACATAGCTTTGCAGACGATAAGTACAATCGTTTCAGAGAGAAGAGCGGCCAATGTGACTATCTGGCTTTAAGTCGATTCGATAACAAATGACGAAAACGGACGGATTTCTCAGGTTTTTACTACATATGAACACTTTTCACATTGTCCCGTGCAACTCGGCTGCTAGTCCTCATTTTGATGCAGAATCTTAAGGTCCATGCTCATGTCCAAGGCACCAAAGCCAGCTAAAAAATCAATAATCGATACCTAAGACTTGAATTGTACTACTTCTTACTGGCTATTACATCAACTTAGAAGCTTCATCTGTATTCTACTATGGTGCTTTTAGTGTCTCCGCATACCGCAGCACGCGACATAGCTTTGAAGGCGATAAGTACAACCGTTTCAGAGAGAAGAGCGGCCAATGTGACGATCTGGCTTTAAGTCGATTCGATAACAAATGACGAAAACGGACGGATTTCTCAGGTTTTTACTACATATGAACACTTTTCACATTGTCCCGTGCAACTCGGCTGCTAGTCCTCCTTTTGATGCAGAATCTTAAGGTCGTAGCTCATGTCCAAGGCACCAAAGCCAGTTAAAAAATCAATAATCGATAC
This sequence comes from Schistocerca gregaria, assembly GCF_023897955.1. Classification (NCBI taxonomy): domain Eukaryota; kingdom Metazoa; phylum Arthropoda; class Insecta; order Orthoptera; family Acrididae; genus Schistocerca; species Schistocerca gregaria. The sequence continues at coordinate 4,611,084 of NW_026061829.1, forward strand.
CTAAAACTTGAATTGTACTACTTCTTACTGGCTATTACATCAACTTAGAAGCTTCATCTGTGTTCTACTATGGTGCTTTTAGTGTCTCCGCATACCGCAGCACGCGACATAGCTTTGAAGACGATAAGTACATCCGTTTCAGAGAGAAGAGCGGCCAATGTGACGATCTGGCTTTAAGTCGATTCGATAACAAATGAAGAAAACGGACGGATTTCTCAGGTTTTTACTACATATGAACACTTTTCTCATTCTCCCATCCAACGCGGCTGCTAGTCCTCCTTTCATGCAGAATCTTAAGGTCCTAGCTCATGTCCAAGACACCAAAGCCAGCTAAAAAGTCAATAATCGATACCTAAAACTTGAATTGTACTACTTCTCACTGGCTATTACATCATCATAGAAGCTTAATCTGTGTTCTACTATGGTGCTTTTAGTGTCTCCGCATACCGCAGCACGCGACATAGCTTTGCAGACGATAAGTACAATCGTTTCAGAGAGAAGAGCGGCCAATGTGACTATCTGGCTTTAAGTCGATTCGATAACAAATGACGAAAACGGACGGATTTCTCAGGTTTTTACTACATATGAACACTTTTCACATTGTCCCGTGCAACTCGGCTGCTAGTCCTCATTTTGATGCAGAATCTTAAGGTCCAAGCTCATGTCCAAGGCACCAAAGCCAGCTAAAAAATCAATAATCGATACCTAAGACTTGAATTGTACTACTTCTTACTGGCTATTACATCAACTTAGAAGCTTCATCTGTATTCTACTATGGTGCTTTTAGTGTCTCCGCATACCGAGCACGCGACATAGCTTTGAAGGCGATAAGTACAACCGTTTCAGAGAGAAGAGCGGCCAATGTGACGATCTGGCTTTAAGTAGATTCGATAACAAATGACGAAAACGGACGCATTTCTCAGGTTTTTACTACATATGAATACTTTTCACATTCTCCCTTGCAACTCGGCTGCTAGTCCTCCATTCATGCAGAATCTTAAGGTCCTAGCTCATATCCAAGGCACCAAAGCCAGATAAAAAGTCAATAATCGATACCTAATACTTGAATTGTACTACTTCTTACTGGCTATTACATCAACTTAGAAGCTTCATCTGTGTTCTACTATGGTGCTTTTAGTGTCTCCGCATACCGCAGCACGCGACAAAGCTTTCCAGACGATAAGTACAACCGTTTCAGAGAGACGAGCAGCCAATGTGACGATCTGGCTTTAAGTCGATTCGATAACAAATGACGAAAACGGACGGATTTCTCAGGTTTTTACTACATATGAACACATTTCACATTCTCCCGTACAACGCGGCTGCTAGTCCTCCTTTCATGCAGAATCTTAAGGTCCTAGCTCATGTCCAAGGCACCAAAGCCAGCTAAAAAGTATATAATCGATACCTAAAACTTGAATTGTACTACTTCTTACTGGCTATTACATCAACTTAGAAGCTTCATCTGTGTTCTGCTATGTTGATTTTAGTGTCTCCGCATACCGCAGCACGCGACATAGCTTTGCAGACGATAAGTACAACCGTTTCAGACAGAAGAGCGGCCAATGTGACGATCTGGCTTTAAGTCGATTCGATAACAAATGACGAAAACGGACGGATTTTTCAGGTTTTTACTACATATGAATACTTTTCACATTCTCCCGTGCAAGTCGGCTGCTAGTCCTCCTTTAATGCAGAATCTTAAGGTCCGAGCTCATTTCCAAGGCACCAAAGCCAGCTAAAAAGTCAATAATCGATACCTAAAACTTGAATTGTACTACTTCTTACTGGCTATTACATCAACTTAGAAGCTTCATCTGTGTTCTACTATGGTGCCTTTAGTGTCTCCGCATACCGCAGCACGCGACATAGCTTTGAAGACGATAAGTACAACCGTTTCAGAGAGAAGAGCGGCCAATGTGACGATCTGGCTTTAAGTCGATTCGATAACAAATGACGAAAACGGACGGATTTCTCAGGTTTTTACTACATATGAACACTTTTCACATTCTCCCGTGCAACTCGGCTGCTAATCCTCCTTTCATGCAGATTCTTAAGGTCCTAGCTCATGTCCAAGGCATCAAAGCCAGCTAAAAAGTCAATAATCAATACCTAAAATTTGAATTGTACTACTTCTTACTGGCTATTACATCAAATTAGAAGCTTCATCTGTGTTCTACTGTGGTGGTTTTAGTGTCTCCGCCTACCGCAGCATACGACATAGCTTTGCAGACGATAAGTACAACCGTTTCAGAGAGAAGAGCGGCCAATGTGTCGATCTGGCTTTAAGTCGATTCGATAACAAATGACGAAAACGGACGGATTTGTCAGGTTTTTACTACATATGAACACTTTTCACATTCTCCCGTGCAACTCGGATGCTAGTCCTCCTTTCATGCAGAATCTTAAGGTCCTAGCTCATGTCCAAGGCACCAAAGCCAGCTAAAAAGTCAATAATCGATACCTAAAACTTGAATTGTACTACTTCTTACTGGCTATTACATCAACTTAGAAGCTTCATCTGTGTTCTACTATGGTGCTTTTAGTGTCTCCGCATACCGCATCACGCGACATAGCTTTGCAGACGATAAGTACAACCGTTTCAGAGAGAAGAGCGGCCAATGTGACGATCTGGCTTTAAGTCGATTCGATAACAAATGACGAAAACGGACGGATTTCTCAGGTTTTTACTACATATGAATACTTTTCATATTCTCCCGTGCAACTCGGCTGCTAGTCCTCCTTTAATGCAGAATCTTAAGGGCCTAGCTCATGTACAAGGCACCAAAGCCAGCTAAAAAGTCAATAATCGATACCTAAAACTTGAATTTACTACTTCTTACTGGCTATTACATCAACTTAGAAGCTTCATCTGTGTTCTACCATGGTGCCTTTAGTGTCTCCGCACACCGCAGCACGCGACATAGCTTTGCAGACGATAAGTACAACCGTTTCAGAGAAAAGAGGGGCCAATGTGACGATCTGGCTTTAAGTCGATTCGATAACAAATGACGAAAACGGACGGATTTCTCAGGTTTTTACTACATGTGAACACTTTTCACATTCTCCCGTACAACGCGGCTGCTATTCCTCCTTTCATGCACAATCTTAAGGTCCTAGCTCATGTCCATGGCACCAAAGCCAGCTAAAAAGTCAATAATCGATACCTAAAACTTGAATTGTACTACTTCTTACTGGCTATTACATCGACTTAGAAGCTTCTTCTGTGTTCTACTATGGTGATTTTATTGTCTCCGCATACCGCAGCACGCGACATAGCTTTGCAGACGATAAGTACAACCGTTTCAGAGAGAAGAGCAGCCAATGTGACGATCTGGCTTTAAGTCGATTCGATAACAAATGACGAAAACGGACGGATTTCTCAGGTTTTTACTACATATGAATACTTTTCACATTCTCCCGTGCAACTCGGCTGCTAGTCCTCCTTTCATGCAGAATCTTAAGGTCCTAGCTCATGTCCAAGGCACCAAAGCCAGCTAAGAAGTCAATAATCGATACCTAAAACTTGAATTGTACTACTTCTTACTGGCTATTACATCAACTTAGAAGCTTCATCTGTGTTCTACTATGGTGCTTTTAGTGTCTCCGCATACCGCAGCACGCGACATAGCTTTGAAGACGATAAGTACAACCGTTTCCGAGAGAAGAGCGGCCAAAGTGACGATCTGGCTTTAAGTCGATTCGATAACAAATGACGAAAACGGACGGATTTCTCAGGTTTTTACTACATATGAACACTTTTCACATTCTCCCCTGCAACTCGGCTGCTAGTCCTCCTTTCATGCAGAATCTTAAGGTCCTAGCTCATGTCCAAGGCACCAAAGCCAGCTAAAAAGTCAATAATCGATACCTAAAACTTGAATTGTACTACATCCTACTGGCTATTACATCATCTTAGAAGCTTCATCTGTGTTCTACTATGGTGCTTTTAGTGTCTCCGCATACCGCATCACGCGACATAGCTTTGCAGACGATAAGTACAACCGTATCAGAGAGAAGAGCGGCCAATGTGACGATCTGGCTTTAAGTCGGTTCGATAACAAATGACGAAAACGGACGGATTTCTCAGGTTTTTACTACATATGAACACTTTTCACATTCTCCCGTGCAACTCGGCTGCTATTCCTCCTTTCATGCAGAATCTTAAGGTAATAGCTCATGTCCAAGGCACCAAAGCCAGCTAAAAAGTAAATAATCAGTACCTAATACTTGAATTGTACTACTTCTTACTGGCTATTACATCGACTTAGAAGCTTCATCTGTGTTCTACTATGGTGATTTTATTGTCTCCGCATACCGCAGCACGCGACATAGCTTTGCAGACGATAAGTACTACCGCTTCAGAGAGAAGAGCGGCCAAGAGACGAACGGGCTTTAATTCGATTCGATAACAAATGACGAAAACGGACGGATTTCTCAGGTTTCTACTACATATGAACACATTTCACATTCTCCCGTGCAACGCGGCTGCTAGTCCTCCTTTCATGCAGAATCTTAAGGTCCTAGCTCATGTCCAAGGCACCAAAGCCAGCTAAAAAGTCAATAATCGATACCTAAAACTTGAATTTACTACTTCTTACTGGCTATTACATCAACTTAGAAGCTTCATCTGTGTTCTACCATGGTGATTTTATTGTCTCCGCATACCGCAGCACGCGACATAGCTTTGCAGACGATAAGTACAACCGTTTCAGACAGAAAAGCGGCCAATGTGACGATCTGGCTTTAAGTCGATTCGATAACAAATGACGAAAACGGACGGATTTCTCAGGTTTTTACTACATATGAATACTTTTCACATTCTCCCGTGCAAGTCGGCTGCTAGTCCTCCTTTAATGCAGAATCTTAAGGTCCGAGCTCATTTCCAAGGCACCAAAGCCAGCTAAAAAGTCAATAATCGATACCTAAAACTTGAATTGTACTACTTCTTACTGGCTATTACATCAACTTAGAAGCTTCATCTGTGTTCTACTATGGTGCCTTTAGTGTCTCCGCATACCGCAGCACGCGACATAGCTTTGAAGACGATAAGTACAACCGTTTCAGAGAGAAGAGCGGCCAATGTGACGATCTGGCTTTAAGTCGATTCGATATCAAATGACGAAAACGGACGGATTTCTCAGGATTTTACTACATATGAACACTTTTCACATTCTCCCGTGCAACTCGGCTGCTAATCCTCCTTTCATGCAGATTCTTAAGGTCCTAGCTCATGTCCAAGGCATCAAAGCCAGCTAAAAAGTCAATAATCAGTACCTAAAACTTGAATTGTACTACTTCTTACTGGCTATTACATCAACTTAGAAGCTTCATCTGTGTTCTACTATGGTGCTTTTAGTGTCTCCGCATACCGCAGCACGCGACATAGCTTTGCAGACGATAAGTACAACCGTTTCAGAGAGAAGAGCGGCCAATGTGACGATCTGGCTTTAAGTCGATTCGATAACAAATGACGAAAACGGACGGATTTCTCATGTTTTTACTACATATGAACATTTTTCACATTCTCCCGAGCAACTCGGCTGCTAGTCCTCCTTCCATGCAGAATCTTAAGGTCCTAGCTCATGTCCAAGGGACCAAAGCCAGCTAAAAAGTCAATAATCGATACCTCAAACTTGAATTGTACTACTTCTTACTGGCTATTACATCATCATAGAAGCTTCATCTGTGTTCTACTATGGTGCTTTTAGTGTCTCCGCATACCGCAGCACGCGACATAGCTTTGCAGACGATAAGTACAACAGTTTCAGAGAGAAGAGCGGCCAAGTGACGATCTGGCTTTAAGGCGATTCGATAACAAATGACGAAAACGGACGGATTTCTCAGGTTTTTACTACATATGAACACTTTTCATATTGTCCCGTGCAACTCGGCTGCTAGTCCTCCTTTCATGCAGAATCTTAAGGTCCTAGCTCATGTCCAAGGCACCAAATCCATCTAAGAAGTCAATAATCGATACCTAAACCTTGAACTGTACTACTTCTTACTGGCTATTACATCGACTTAAAAGCTTCATCTGTGTGCTACTATGGGGATTTTATTGTCTCCGCATACCGCAGCACGCGACATAGCTTTGAAGGCGATAAGTACAAACGTTTCAGAGAGAAGAGTGGCCAAAGTGACGATCTGGCTTTAAGTCGATTCGATAACAAATGACGAAAACGGACGGATTTCTCAGGTTTTTACTACATATGAACACTTTTCACATTCTCCCCTGCAACTCGGCTGCTAGTCCTCCTTTCATGCAGAATCTTAAGGTCCTAGCTCATGTTCAAGGCACCAAAGCCAGCTAAAAATTCAATAACCGATACCTAAAACTTGAATTGTACTACTTCTTACTGGCTATTACATCAACTTAGAAGCTTCATCTATGTTCTACTATGGTGCTTTTAGTGTCTCCGCATACCGCATCACGCGACATAGCTTTGCAGACGAAAAGTACAACCGTTTCAGAGAGAAGAGCGGCCAATGTGACGATCCGGCTTTAAGTCGATTCGATAACAAATGACGAAAACGGACGGATTTCTCAGGTTTTTACTACATATGAACACTTTTCACATTCTTCCGTGCAACTCGGCTGCTATTCCTCCTTTCATGCAGTATCTTAAGGTAATAGCTCATGTCCAAGGCACCAAAGCCAGCTAAAAAGTCAATAATCGATACCTAAAACTTGAATTTACTACTTCTTACTGGATATTACATCAACTTAGAAGCTTCATCTGTGTTCTACCATGGTGATTTTATTGTCTCCGCATACCGCAGCACGCGACATAGCTTTGCAGACGATAAGTACAACCGTTTCAGACAGAAGAGCGGCCAATGTGACGATCTGGCTTTAAGTCGATTCGATAACAAATGACGAAAACGGACGGATTTCTCAGGTTTTTACTACATATGAACACTTTTCACATTGTCCCGTGCAACTCGACTGCTAGTCCTCCTTTTGATGCAGAATCGTAAGGTCGTAGCTCATGTCCAAGGCACCAAAGCCAGCTAAAAAATCAATAATCGATACCTAAAACTTGAATTGTACTACATCTTACTGGCTATTACATCAACTTAGAAGCTTCATCTGTATTCTACTATGGTGCTTTTAGTGTCTCCGCATACCGCAGCACGCGACATAGCTTTGTAGACGATAAGTACAACCGTTTCAGAGAGAAGAGCGGCCAATGTGACGATCTGGCTTTAAGTCGATTCGATAACAAATGACGAAAACGGACGGATATCTCAGGTTTTTACTACATATGAATACTTTTCACATTCTCCCATGCAACTCGGCTGCTAGTCCTCCTTTAATGCAGAATCTTAAGGGCCTAGCTCATGTACAAGGCACCAAAGCCAGCTAAAAAGTCAATAATCGATACCTAAAATTTGAATTGTACTACTTCTTACTGGCTATTACATCAAATTAGAAGCATCATCTGTGTTCAATTGTGGTGGTTTTATTGTCTCCGCCAACCGCAGCATACGACATAGCTTTGAAGACGATATGTACAACCGTTTCACAGAGAAGAGCGGCGAATGTGACGATCTGGCTTCAAGTCGATTCGATAACAATGACGAAAACGGACGGATTTCTCAGGTTTTTACTACATATGAACACTTTTCACATTCTCCCGTTCAACTCGGCTGCTAGTCCTCCTTTCATGTAGAATCTTAAGGTCCTAGCTCATGTCCAAGGCACCAAAGCCAGCTAAAATGTCAATAATCGATACCTAAAACTTGAATTGTACTACTTCTTACTGGCTATTACATCAACTTATAAGCTTCATCTGTGTTCTACTATGGTGCTTTTAGTGTCTCCCCATACCGCAGCACGCGACATAGCTTTGCAGACGATAAGTACAACCGTTTCAGAGAGAAGAGCGGCCAATGTGACGATCTGGCTTTAAGTCGACTCGATAACAAATGACGAAAACGGACGGATTTCTCAGGTTTTTACTACATATGAACACTTTTCACATTCTCATGTGCAACTGGGCTGCTAGTCCTCCTTCCATGCAGAATCTTAAGGTCCTAGCTCATGTCCAAGGCACCAAAGCCAGCTAAGAAGTCAATAATCGATACCTAATACTTGAATTGTACTACTTCTTACCGGCTATTACATCAACTTAGAAGCTTCATCTGTGTTCTACTATGGTGCTTTTAGTGTCTCCGCATACCGCAGCACGCGACATAGCTTTGAAGACGATAAGTACAAACGTTTCAGAGAGAAGAGCGGCCAAAGTGACGATCTGGCTTTAAGTCGATTCGATAACAAATGACGAAAACGGACGGATTTCTCAGGTTTATACTACATATGAACACTTTTCACATTCTCCCCTGCAACTCGGCTGCTAGTCCTCCTTTCATGCAGAATCTTAAGGTCCTAGCTCATGTCCAAGGCACCAAAGCCAGCTAAAAAGTCAATAATCGATACCTAAAACTTGAATTGTACTACTTCTTACTGGCTATTACATCATCTTAGAAGCTTCATCTGTGTTCTACTATGGTGCTTTTAGTGTCTCCGCATACCGCATCACGCGACATAGCTTTGCAGACGATAAGTACAACCGTTTCAGAGAGAAGAGCGGCCAATGTGACGATCTGGCTTTAAGTCGATTCGATAACAAATGACGAAAACTGACGGATTTCTCAGGTTGGTTTTTACTACATATGAACAGTTTTCACATTCTCCCGTGCAACTGGGCTGCTAGTCCTCCTTTCATACAGAATCTTAAGGTCCTAGCTCATGTTCAAGGCACCAAAGCCAGCTAAAAATTCAATAACCGATACCTAAAACTTGAATTGTACTACTTCTTACTGGCTATTACATCAACTTAGAAGCTTCATCTATGTTCTACTATGGTGCTTTTAGTGTCTCCGCATACCGCATCACGCGACATAGCTTTGCAGACGATAAGTACAACCGTTTCAGAGAGAAGAGCGGCCAATGTGACGATCCGGCTTTAAGTCGATTCGATAACAATGACGAAAACGGACGGATTTCTCAGGTTTTTACTACATATGAACAGTTTTCACATTCTCCCGTGCAACTCGGCTGCTAGTCCTCCTTTCATGTAGAATCTTAAGGTCCTAGCTCATGTCCAAGGCACCAAAGCCAGCTAAAAAGTCAATAATCGATACCAAAAACTTGAATTGTACTACTTCTTACTGGCTATTACATCAACTTATAAGCTTCATCTATGTTCTACTATGGTGCTTTTAGTGTCTCCCCATACCGCAGCACGCGACATAGCTTTGCAGACGATAAGTACAACCGTTTCAGAGAGAAGAGCGGCCAATGTGACGATCTGGCTTTAAGTCGACTCGATAACAAATGACGAAAACGGACGGATTTCTCAGGTTTTTACTACATATGATCACTTTTCACATTCTCATGTGCAACTGGGCTGCTAGTCCTCCTTCCATGCAGAATCTTAAGGTCCTAGCTCATGTCCAAAGGACCAAAGCCAGCTAAAAAGTCAATAATCGATACCTCAAACTTGAATTGTACTACTTCTTACTGGCTATTACATCATCATTGAAGCTTCATCTGTGTTCTACTATGGTGCTTTTAGTGTCTCCGCATACCGCAGCACGCGACATAGCTTTGCAGACGATAAGTACAACCGTTTCAGAGAGAAGAGCGGCCAAGTGACGATCTGGCTTTAAGGCGATTCGATAACAAATGACGAAAACGGACGGATTTCTCAGGTTTTTACTACATATGAACACTTTTCATATTGTCCCGTGCAACTCGGCTGCTAGTCCTCCTTTCATGCAGAATCTTAAGGTCCTAGCTCATGTCCATGGCACCAAATCCATCTAAGAAGTCAATAATCGATACCTAAAACTTGAATTGTACTACTTCTTACTGGCTATTACATCGACTTAGAAGCTTCATCTGTGTTCTACTATGGTGATTTTAGTGTCTCCGCATACCGCAGCACGCGACATAGCTTTGCAGACGATAAGTACAAGTGTTTCAGAGAGAAGAGCGGCCAATGTGACGATCGGGCTTTAAGTCGATTCGATAACAAATGACGAAAACGGACGGATTTCTCAGGTTTTTACTACATATGAACACTTTTCACATTCTCCCGTGCAACTCGGCTGCTAGTCCTCCTTTCATGCAGAATCTTAAGGTCCTAGCTCATGTCCAAGGCACCAAAGCCAGCTAAGAAGTCAATAATCGATACCTAAAACTTGAATTGTACTACTTCTTACTGGCTATTACATCAACTTAGAAGCTTCATATGTGTTCAACTATGGTGCTTTTAGTGTCTCCGCATACCGCAGCACGCGACATAGCTTTGAAGACGATAAGTACAACCGTTTCAGAGAGAAGAGCGGCCAATGTGACGATCTGGCTTTAAGTCGATTCGATAACAAATGACGAAAACGGACGGATTTCTCAGGTTTTTACTACGTATGAACACTTTTCACATTGTCCCGTGCAACTCGGCTGCTAGTCCTCCTTTAATGCAGATTCTTAAGGTCCTAGCTCATGTCCAAGGCACCAAAGCCAGCTAAAAAGACAATAATCGATACCTAAAACTTGAATTGTACTACTACTTACTGGCTATTACATCAACTTAGAAGCTTCATCTGAGTTCTACTATGGTGCTTTTAGTGTCTCCGCATACCGCAGCATGCGACATAGCTTTGCAGACGATAAGTACAACCGTTTCGGAGGGAAGAGCGGCCAATGTGACGATCTGGCTTTAAGTCGATTCGATAACAAATGACGAAAACGGACGGATTTCTCAGGTTTTTACTACATATAAACACTTTTCACATTCTCCTGTGTAACTCGGCTGCTAGTCCTCCTTTCATGCAGAATCTTAAGGTCCTAGCTCATGTCCAAGGCACCAAAGCCAGCTAAAAAGTCAATAATCGATACCTAAAACTTGAATTGTACTACTTCTTACTGGCTATTACATCAACTTAGAAGCTTCATCTGTATTCTACTATGGTGCTTTTAGTGTCTCCGCATACCGCAGCACGCGACATAGCTCTGCACACGATAAGTACAACCGTTTCAGAGAGAAGAGCGGCCAATGTGACGATCTGGCTTTAAGTCGATTCGATAACAAATGACGAAAACGGACGGATTTCTCAGGTTTTTACTACATATGAACACTTTACACATTCTCCCGTGCAACTCGGCTGCTAGTCCTCCTGCATGTAAAATATTAAAATCCTAGCTCATGTCCAAGGCACCAAACAAGGGTAAAAAGTCAATAACCGATTCCTAAAACTTGAATTGTACTATTTCTTACTGGCTATTACATCAAATTAGAAGCTTCATCTGTGTTCTACTGTGGTGGTTTTAGTGTCTCCGCCTACCGCAGCACGCGACATAGCTTTGAAGACGATAAGTACAACCGTTTCAGAGAGAAGAGCGGCCAATGTGACGATCTGGCTTTAAGTCGATTCGATAACAAATGAGGAAAACGGACGGATTTCTCAGGTTTTTACTACATATGAACACTTTTCACATTCTCCCCTGCAACTCGGCTGCTAGTCCTCCTTTCATGCAGAATCTTAAGGTCCTAGCTCATTTCCAAGGCTCCAAAGCCAGCTAAAAAGTCAATAATCGATACCTAAAACTTGAATTGCACTACTTCTTACAGGCTATTACATCATCTTAGAAGCTTCATCTGTGTTCTACTATGGTGCTTTTAGTGTCTCCGCATACCGCAGCACGCGACAAAGCTTTCCAGACGATAAGTACAACCGTTTCAGATAGAAGAGCGGCCAATGTGACGATCTGGCTTTAAGTCGATTTGATAACAAATGACGAAAACGGACGGATTTCTCAGGTTTTTACTACATATAAACACTTTTCACATTCTCCTGTGTAACTCGGCTGCTAGCCCTCCTTTCATGCAGAATCTTAAGGTCCTAGCTCATGTCCAAGGCACCAAAGCCAGCTAAAATGTCAATAATCAGTAACTAAAATTTGAATTGTACTACTTCTTACTGGCTATTACATCAACTTGGAAGTGTCATCTGTGTTCTACTATGGTGCTTTTAGTGTCTCTGCATACCGCAGCACGCGACATAGCTCTGCACACGATAAGTACAACCGTTTCAGAGAGAAGAGCGGCCAATGTTGCGATCTGGCTTTAAGTCGATTCGATAACAAATGACGAAAACGGACGGATATCTCAGGTTTTTACTACATATGAACACTTTTCACATTCTCCCCTGCAACTCGGCTGCTAGTCCTCCTTTCATGCAGAATCTTAAGGTCCTAGCTCATTTCCAAGGCACCAAAGCCAGCAAAAAAGTCAATAATCGATACCTAAAACTTGAATTGTACTACTTCTTACTGGCTATTACATCATCTTAGAAGCTTCATCTGTGTTCTACTATGGTGCTTTTAGTGTCTCCGCATACCGCAGCACGCGACAAAGCTTTCCAGACGATAAGTACAACCATTTCAGAGAGAAGAGCGGCCAATGTGACGATCTGGCTTTAAGTCGATTTGATAACAAATGACGAAAACGGACGGATTTCTCAGGTTTTTACTACATATGAACACATTTCACATTCTCCCGTACAACGCGGCTGCTAGTCCTCCTTTCATGCAGAATCTTAAGGTCCTAGCTCATGTCCAAGGCACCAAAGCCAGCTAAAAAGTCAATAATCGATACTTAAAACTTGAATTGTACTACTTCTTACTGGCTATTACATCAACTTAGAAGCTTCATCTGTGTTCTACTATGGTGCTTTTAGTGTCTCCGCATACCGCAGCACGCGACATAGCTTTGCAGACGATAAGTACAACCGTTTCAGAGAGAAGAGCGGCCAATGTGACGATCTGGCTTTAAGTCGATTCGATAACAAATGACGAAAACGGACGGATTTCTCAGGTTTTTACTACATATAAACACTTTTCACATTCTCCCGTGCAACTCGGCTGCTAGTCCTCCTTTTGATGCAGAATCTTAAGATCCTAGCTCATGTCCAAGGCACCAAAGCCAGCTAAAAAATCAATAATCGATACCTAAAACTTGAATTGTACTACTTCTTACTGGCTATTACATCAACTTAGAAGCTTCATCTGTGTTCCACTATGGTGCTTTTAGTGTCTCCGCATACCGCAGCACGCGACATAGCTTTGAAGACGATAAGTACAACCGTTTCAGAGAGAAGAGCGGCCAATGTGACGATCTGGCTTTAAGTCGATTCGATAACAAATGACGAAAACGGACGGATTTCTCAGGTTTTTACTACATATGAACACTTTTCACATTCTCCCGTGCAACTCGGCTGCTAATCCTCCTTTCATGCAGATTCTTAGGGTCCTAGCTCATGTCCAAGGCATCAAAGCCAGCTAAAAAGTCAATATTCAATACCTAAAACTTGAATTGTACAACTTCTTACTTGCTATTACATCATCTTAGAAGCTTCATATGTGTTCTACAATGGTGCTTTTAGTGCCTCCGCATACCGCAGCACGCGACATAGCTTTGTAGACGATAAGTACAACCGCTTCAGAGAGAAGAGCGACCAATGTGACGATCCGGCTTTAAGTCGATTCGATAACAAATGACGAAAACGGACGGATTTCTCAGGTTTTTACTACATATGAACACTTTTCACATTCTTCCGTGCAACTCGGCAGCTTTCCTCCTTTCATGCAGAATCTTAAGGTAATAGCTCATGTCCAAGGCACCAAAGCCAGCTAAAAAGTCAATAATCGATAGCTAAAACTTGAATTGTACTACTTCTTACTGGCTATTACATCATCATAGAAGCTTAATCTGAGTTCCACTATGGTGCTTTTAGTGTCTCCGCATACCGCAGCACGCGACATAGCTTTGCAGACGATAAGTACAAACGTTTCAGAGAGAAGAGCGGCCAATGTGATGATCTGGCTTTAAGTCGATTCGATAACAAATGACGAAAACGGACGGATTTCTCAGGTTTTTACTACATATGATCACTTTTCACATTCTACCGTGCAACTCGGCTGCTAGTCCTCCCTTCATGCAGAATCTTAAGGTCCTAGCTCATGTCCAGGGCACCAAAGCCAGCTAAAAACTCAATAATCAGTACCTAAAACTTGAATTGTACTACTTCTTACTGGCTATTACATCAACTTAGAAGCTTAATCTGTGTTCTACTATGGTGCATTTAGTGTCTCCGCATACCGCAGCACGCGACATAGCTTTGCAGACGTTAAGTACAACCGTTTAAGAGAGAAGAGCGGCCAAGTGACGATCTGGCTTTAAGGCGATTCGATAACAAATAACGAAAACGGACATATTTCTCAGGTTGTTACTACTTATGAACACTTTTCATATTGTCCCGTGCAACTCGGCAGCTAGTCCTCTTTTCATGCAGAATCTTAAAGTCCTAGCTCATGTCCAGTGCACCAAAGCCAGCTAAAAACTCAATAATCAGTACCTAAAACTTGAATTGTACTACTTCTTACTGGCTATTACATCAACTTAGAAGCTTAATCTGTGTTCTACTATGGTGCTTTCAGTGTCTCCTCATACCGCAGCACGCGACATAGCTTTGCAGACGTTAAGTACAACCGTTTAAGACAGAAGAGCTTCCAAGTGAAGATCTGGCTTTAAGGCGATTCGATAACAAATGACGAAAACGGACGGATTTCTCAGGTTGTTACTACATATGAACACTTTTCATATTGTCCCGTGCAACTCGGCAGCTAGTCCTCTTTTCATGCAGAATCTTAAAGTCCTAGCTCATGTCCAAGGTACCAAATCCATCTAAGAAGTCGATATCGATACCTTAAACTTGAATTGTACTACTTCTTATTGGCTATTACATCATCATAGAAGCTTCATATGTGTTCTACTATGGTGCTTTTAGTGTCTCCGCATACCGCAGCACGCGACATAGCTTTGCAGACGGTAAGTACAACCTTTTCAGAGAGAAGAGCGGCCAATGTGACGATCTGGCTTTAAGTCGACTCGATAACAAATGACGAAAACGGACGGATTTCTCAGGTTTTTACTACATATGAACACTTTTCACATTCTCATGTGCAACTGGGCTGCTAGTCCTCCTTCCATGCAGAATCTTAAGGTCCTAGCTCATGTCCAAGGGACCAAAGCCAGCTAAAAAGTCAATAATCGATACCTCAAACTTGAATTGTACTACTTCTTACTGGCTATTACATCATCATTGAAGCTTCATCTGTGTTCTACTATGGTGCTTTTAGTGTCTCCGCATACCGCAGCACGCGACATAGCTTTGCAGACGATAAGTACAACCGTTTCAGAGAGAAGAGCGGCCAAGTGACGATCTGGCTTTAAGGCGATTCGATAACAAATGACGAAAACGGACGGATTTCTCAGGTTTTTACTACATATGAACACTTTTCATATTGTCCCGTGCAACTCGGCTGCTAGTCCTCCTTTCATGCAGAATCTTAAGGTCCTAGCTCATGTCCAAGGCACCAAATCTATCTAAGAAGTCAATAATCGATACCTAAAACTTGAATTGTACTACTTCTTACTGGCTATTACATCGACTTAGAAGCTTCATCTGTGTTCTACTATGGTGATTTTATTGTCTCCGCATACCGCAGCACGCGACATAGCTTTGCAGACGATAAGTACAAGTGTTTCAGAGAGAAGAGCGGCCAATGTGACGATCGGGCTTTAAGTCGATTCGATAACAAATGACGAAAACGGACGGATTTCTCAGGTTTTTACTACATATGAACACTTTTCACATTCTCCCGTGCAACTCGGCTGCTAGTCCTCCTTTCATGCAGAATCTTAAGGTCCTAGCTCATGTCGAAGGCACCAAAGCCAGCTAAGAAGTCAATAATCGATACCTAAAACTGGAATTGTACTACTTCTTACTGGCTATTACATCAACTTAGAAGCTTCATCTGTGTTCTACTATGGTGATTTTATTGTCTCCGCATACCGCAGCACGCGACATAGCTTTGCAGACGATAAGTACAAGTGTTTCAGAGAGAAGAGCGGCCAATGTGACGATCGGGCTTTAAGTCGATTCGATAACAAATGACGAAAACGGACGGATTTCTCAGGTTTTTACTACATATGAACACTTTACACATTCTCAGGTGCAACTCGGCTGCTAGTCCTCCTGCATGTAAAATCTTAAAATCCTAGCTCATGTCCAAGGCACCAAACAAGGGTAAAAAGTCAATAACCGATTCCTAAAACTTGAATTGTACTATTTCTTACTGGCTATTACATCAAATTAGAAGCTTCATCTGTGTTCTACTGTGGTGGTTTTAGTGTCTCCGCCTACCGCAGCACGCGACATAGCTTTGAAGACGATAAGTACAACCGTTTCAGAGAGAAGAGCGGCCAATGTGACGATCTGGCTTTAAGTCGATTCGATAACAAATGACGAAAACGGACGGATTTCTCAGGTTTTTACTACATATGAACACTTTTCACATTCTCCCCTGCAACTCGGCTGCTAGTCCTCCTTTCATGCAGAATCTTAAGGTCCTAGCTCATTTCCAAGGCTCCAAAGCCAGCTAAAAAGTCAATAATCGATACCTAAAACTTGAATTGCACTACTTCTTACTGGCTATTACATCATCTTAGAAGCTTCATCTGTGTTCTACTATGGTGCTTTTAGTGTCTCCGCATACCGCAGCACGCGACAAAGCTTTCCAGACGATAAGTACAACCGTTTCAGATAGAAGAGCGGCCAATGTGACGATCTGGCTTTAAGTCGATTTGATAACAAATGACGAAAACGGACGGATTTCTCAGGTTTTTACTACATATAAACACTTTTCACATTCTCCTGTGTAACTCGGCTGCTAGCCCTCCTTTCATGCAGAATCTTAAGGTCCTAGCTCATGTCCAAGGCACCAAAGCCAGCTAAAATGTCAATAATCAGTAAAAATTTGAATTGTACTACTTCTTACTGGCTATTACATCAACTTGGAAGTGTCATCTGTGTTCTACTATGGTGCTTTTAGTGTCTCTGCATACCGCAGCACGCGACATAGCTCTGCACACGATAAGTATAACCGTTTCAGAGAGAAGAGCGGCCAATGTTGCGATCTGGCTTTAAGTCGATTCGATAACAAATGACGAAAACGGACGGATATCTCAGGTTTTTACTACATATGAACACTTTTCACATTCTCCCCTGCAACTCGGCTGCTAGTCCTCCTTTCATGCAGAATCTTAAGGTCCTAGCTCATTTCCAAGGCACCAAAGCCAGCTAAAAAGGCAATAATCGATACCTAAAACTTGAATTGTACTATTTCTTACTGGCTATTACATCATCTTAGAAGCTTCATCTGTGTTCTACTATGGTGCTTTTAGTGTCTCCGCATACCGCAGCACACGACATAGCTTTGAAGACGATAAGTACAACCGTTTCAGGGAGAAGAGCGGCCAATGTGACGATCTGGCTTTAAGTCGATTCGATAACAAATGACGAAAACGGACGGATTTCTCAGGTTTTTACTACATATGAACACTTTTCACATTCTCCCCTGCAACTCGGCTGCTAGTCCTCCTTTCATGCAGAATCTTAAGGTCCTAGCTCATGTCCAAGGCACCAAAGCCAGCTAAAAAGTCAATAATCGATACCTAAAACTTGAATTGTACTACTTCTTACTGGCTATTACATCATCTTAGAAGCTTCATCTGTGTTCTACTATGGTGCTTTTAGTGTCTCCGCATACCGCAGCACGCGACAAAGCTTTCCAGACGATAAGTACAACCGTTTCAGAGAGAAGAGCAGCCAATGTGACGATCTGGCTTTAAGTCGATTTGATAACAAATGACGAAACCGGACTGATTTCTCAGGTTTTTACTACATATGAACACATTTCACATTCTCCCGTACAACGCGGCTGCTAGACCTCCTTTCATGCAGAATCTTAAGGTCCTAGCTCATGTCCAAGGCACCAAAACCAGCTAAAAAGTCAATAATCAATACCTAAAACTTGAATTGTACTACATCTTACTGGCTATCACTTCAACTTAGAAGCTTCATCTGTGTTCTACTATGGTGCATTTAGTGTCTCCGCATACCGCAGCACGCGACATAGCTTTGAAGACGATAAGTACAACCGTTTCAGAGAGAAGAGCGGCCAATGTGACGATCTGGCTTTAAGTCGATTCGATAACAAATGACGAAAAGGGACGGATTTCTTAGGTTTTTCCTACGTATGAACACTTTTCACATTGTCCCGTGCAACTCGGCTGCTAGTCCTCCTTTTGATGCAGAATCTTAAGATCCTAGCTCATGTCCAAGGCACCAAAGCCAGCTAAAAAATCAATAATCGATACCTAAAACTTGAATTGTACTACTTCTTACTGGCTATTACATCAACTTAGAAGCTTCATCTGTGTTCCACTATGGTGCTTTTAGTGTCTCCGCATACCGCAGCACGCGACATAGCTTTGAAGACGATAAGTACAACCGTTTCAGAGAGAAGAGCGGCCAATGTGACGATCTGGCTTTAAGTCGATTCGATAACAAATGACGAAAACGGACGGATTTCTCAGGTTTTTACTACATATGAACACTTTTCACATTCTCCCGTGCAACTCGGCTGCTAATCCTCCTTTCATGCAGATTCTTAGGGTCCTAGCTCATGTCCAAGGCATCAAAGCCAGCTAAAAAGTCAATATTCAATACCTAAAACTTGAATTGTACAACTTCTTACTTGCTATTACATCATCTTAGAAGCTTCATATGTGTTCTACAATGGTGCTTTTAGTGTCTCCGCATACCGCAGCACGCGACATAGCTTTGCAGACGATAAGTACAACCGTTTCAGAGAGAAGAGCGGCCAATGTGACGATCCGGCTTTAAGTCGATTCGATAACAAATGACGAAAACGGACGGATTTCTCAGGTTTTTACTACATATGAACACTTTTCACATTCTTCCGTGCAACTCGGCTGCTATTCCTCCTTTCATGCAGAATCTTAAGGTAATAGCTCATGTCCAAGGCACCAAAGCCAGCTAAAAAGTCAATAATCGATACCTAAAACTTGAATTGTACTACTTCTTACTGGCTATTACATCATCATAGAAGCTTCATCTGTGTTCCACTATGGTGCTTTTAGTGTCTCCGCATACCGCAGCACGCGACATAGCTTTGCAGACCATAAGTACAAACGTTTCAGAGAGAAGAGCGGCCAATGTGATGATCTGGCTTTAAGTCGATTCGATAACAAATGACGAAAACGGACGGATTTCTCAGGTTTTTACTACATATGATCACTTTTCACATTCTCCCGTGCAACTCGGCTGCTAGTCCTCCCTTCATGCAGAATCTTAAGGTCCTAGCTCATGTCCAGTGCACCAAAGCCAGCTAAAAACTCAATAATCAGTACCTAAAACTTGAATTGTACTACTTCTTACTGGCTATTACATCAACTTAGAAGCTTAATCTGTGTTCTACTATGGTGCTTTCAGTGTCTCCTCATACCGCAGCACGCGACATAGCTTTGCAGACGTTAAGTACAACCGTTTAAGAGATAAGAGCGGCCAAGTGAAGATCTGGCTTTAAGGCGATTCGATAACAAATGACGAAAACGGACGGATTTCTCAGGTCTTTACTACATATGAACACTTTTCACTTTCTCCCGTGCAACTCGGCTGCTAGTCCTCCTTTCATGCAGAATCTTAAGGTCCTAGCTCATGTCCAAGGCACCAAAGCCAGCTAAAAATTCAATAACCGATACCTAAAACTTGAATTGTACTACTTCTTACTGGCTATTACATCAACTTAGAAGCTTCATCTATGTTCTACTATGGTGCTTTTAGTGTCTCCGCATACCGCATCACGCGACATAGCTTTGCAGACGATAAGTACAACCGTTTCAGAGAGAAGAGCGGCCAATGTGACGATCCGGCTTTAAGTCGATTCGATAACAAATGACGAAAACGGACGGATTTCTCAGGTTGGTTTTTACTACATATGAACAGTTTTCACATTCTCCCGTGCAACTGGGCTGCTAGTCCTCCTTTCATACAGAATCTTAAGGTCCTAGCTCATGTCCAAGGCATCAAAGCCAGCTAAAAAGTCAATAATCGATACCTAAAACTTGAATTGTACTACTTCTTACTGGCTATTACATCAACTTAGAAGCTTCATCTGTGTTCCACTAGGGTGATTTTAGTGTCCCCGCATGCCGCAGCACGCGACATAGCTTTGCAGACGATAAGTACAACCGTTTCAGAGAGAAGAGCGGCCAATGTGACGATCTGGCTTTAAGTCGATTCGATAACAAATGACGAAAACGGACGGATTTCTCAGGTTTTTACTACATATAAACACTTTTCACATTCTCCTTTGTAACTCGGCTGCTAGTCCTCCTTTCATGCAGAATCTTAAGGTCCTAGCTCATGTCCAAGGCTCCAAGGCCAGCTAAAAAGTCAATAATCAGTAGCTAAAACTTGAATTGTACTACATCTTACTGGCTATTACATCAACTTAGAAGCTCCATCTGTGTTCTACTATGGTGCTTTTAGTGTCTCCGCATAACGCAGCATGCGACATAGCTTTACAGACGATAAGTACAACCGTTTCGGAGGGAAGAGCAGCCAATGTGACGATCTGGCTTTAAGTCGATTCGATAACAAATGACGAAAACGGACGGATTTCTCAGGTTTTTACTACATATAAACACTTTTCACATTCTCCTGTGTAACTCGGCTGCTAGTCCTTCTTTCATGCAGAATCTTAAGGTCCTAGCTCATGTCCAAGGCTCCAAAGCCATTTAAAAAGTCAATAATCAGTAGCTAAAACTTGAATTGTACTACATCTTACTCGCTATTACATCAACTTAGAAGCTTCATCTGTGTTCTACTATGGTGCTTTTAGTGTCTCCGCATACCGCAGCATGCGACATAGCTTTGCAGACGATAAGTACAACCGTTTCGGAGGGAAGAGCGGCCAATGTGACGATCTGGCTTTAAGTCGATTCGATAACAAATGACGAAAACGGACGGATTTCTCAGGT
The DNA here is from genome assembly GCF_023897955.1 of Schistocerca gregaria. Classification (NCBI taxonomy): domain Eukaryota; kingdom Metazoa; phylum Arthropoda; class Insecta; order Orthoptera; family Acrididae; genus Schistocerca; species Schistocerca gregaria. The sequence continues at coordinate 4,632,065 of NW_026061829.1, forward strand.
TTTTACTACATATGAACACTTTTCACATTCTCCTGGGCAACTCGGCTGCTAGTCCTCCTTTCATGCAGAATCTTAAGGTCCTAGCTCATGTCCAAGGCACCAAATCCATCTAAGAAGTCAATAATCGATACCTTAAACTTGAATTGTACTACTTCTTACTGGCTATTACATCAACTTAGAAGCTTCATCTGTGTTCCAATATGGTGCTTTTAGTGTCTCCGCATACCGCAGCACGCGATATAGCATTGCAGACGATAAGTACAACCGTTTCAGAGAGAAGAGCGGCCAATGTGACAATCAGGCTTTAAGTCGATTCGATAACAAATGACGAAAACGAACGGATTTCTCAGGTTTTTACTACATATGAACACTTTACACATTCTCCCGTGCAACTCGGCTGCTAGTCCTCCTGCATGTAAAATCTTAAGGTCCTAGCTCATGTCCAAGGCATCAAAGCCAGCTAAAAAGTCTATAATCAATACCTAAAACTTGAATTGTACTACTTCATACTGGCTATTACATCAAATTAGAAGCTTCATCTGTGTTCTACTGTGGTGGTTTTAGTGTCTCCGCCTACCGCAGCATACGACATAGCTTTGCAGACGATAAGTACAACCGTTTCAGAGAGAAGAGCGGCCAATGTGACGATCCGGCTTTAAGTCGATTCGATAACAAATGACGAAAATGGACGGATTTCTCAGGTTTTTACTACATATGAACACTTTTCACATTCTCCCGTGCAACTCGGCTGCTAGTCCTCCTTTCATGCAGAATCTTAAGGTCCTAGCTCATGTCCAAGGCACCAAATCCGTCTAAGAAGTCAATAATCGATACCTTAAACTTGAAGTGTACTACTTCTTACTGGCTATTACATCAACTTAGAAGCTTCATCTGTGTTCTACTATGGTGCTTTTAGTTTCTCCGCATACCGCAGCACGCGACACAGCTTTGCAGATGATAAGTACAACCGTTTCAGAGAGAAGAGCGGCCAATGTGACAATCAGGCCTTAAGTCGATTCGATAACAAATGACGAAAACGGACGGATTTCTCAGGTTTTTACTACATATGAACACTTTTCAAATTCTCCCGTGCAACTCGGCTGCTATTCCTCCTTTCATGCAGAATCTTAAGGTCCTAGCTCATGTCCAAGGCATCAAAGCCAGCTAAAAAGTCAATAATCGATACCTAAAACTTGAATTGGACTACATCTTACTGGCTATTACATCAACTTAGAAGCTCCATCTGTGTTCTACTATGATGATTTTAGTGTCTCCGCATAACGCAGCATGCGACATAGCTTTAGAGGCGATAAGTACAACCGTTTCCGAGGGAAGAGCAGCCAATGTGACGATCTGGCTTTAAGTCGATTCGATAACAAATGACGAAAACGGACGGATTTCTCAGGTTTTTACTACATATGAACACTTTTCACATTCTCCCGTGCAACTCGGCTGCTAGTCCTCCTTTCATGCAGAATCTTAAGGTCCTAGCTCATGTCGAAGGCACCAAAGCCAGCTAAGAAGTCAATAATCGATACCTAAAACTTGAATTGTACTACTTCTTACTGGCTATTACATCAACTTAGAAGCTTCATCTGTGTTCTACTATGGTGATTTTATTGTCTCCGCATACCGCAGCACGCGACATAGCTTTGCAGACGATAAGTACAAGTGTTTCAGAGAGAAGAGCGGCCAATGTGACGATCGGGCTTTAAGTCGATTCGATAACAAATGACGAAAACGGACGGATTTCTCAGGTTTTTACTACATATGAACACTTTACACATTCTCAGGTGCAACTCGGCTGCTAGTCCTCCTGCATGTAAAATCTTAAAATCCTAGCTCATGTCCAAGGCACCAAACAAGGGTAAAAAGTCAATAACCGATTCCTAAAACTTGAATTGTACTATTTCTTACTGGCTATTACATCAAATTAGAAGCTTCATCTGTGTTCTACTGTGGTGGTTTTAGTGTCTCCGCCTACCGCAGCACGCGACATAGCTTTGAAGACGATAAGTACAACCGTTTCAGAGAGAAGAGCGGCCAATGTGACGATCTGGCTTTAAGTCGATTCGATAACAAATGACGAAAACGGACGGATTTCTCAGGTTTTTACTACATATGAACACTTTTCACATTCTCCCCTGCAACTCGGCTGCTAGTCCTCCTTTCATGCAGAATCTTAAGGTCCTAGCTCATTTCCAAGGCTCCAAAGCCAGCTAAAAAGTCAATAATCGATACCTAAAACTTGAATTGCACTACTTCTTACTGGCTATTACATCATCTTAGAAGCTTCATCTGTGTTCTACTATGGTGCTTTTAGTGTCTCCGCATACCGCAGCACGCGACAAAGCTTTCCAGACGATAAGTACAACCGTTTCAGATAGAAGAGCGGCCAATGTGACGATCTGGCTTTAAGTCGATTTGATAACAAATGACGAAAACGGACGGATTTCTCAGGTTTTTACTACATATAAACACTTTTCACATTCTCCTGTGTAACTCGGCTGCTAGCCCTCCTTTCATGCAGAATCTTAAGGTCCTAGCTCATGTCCAAGGCACCAAAGCTTGCTAAAATGTCAATAATCAGTAAAAATTTGAATTGTACTACTTCTTACTGGCTATTACATCAACTTGGAAGTGTCATCTGTGTTCTACTATGGTGCTTTTAGTGTCTCTGCATACCGCAGCACGCGACATAGCTCTGCACACGATAAGTATAACCGTTTCAGAGAGAAGAGCGGCCAATGTTGCGATCTGGCTTTAAGTCGATTCGATAACAAATGACGAAAACGGACGGATATCTCAGGTTTTTACTACATATGAACACTTTTCACATTCTCCCCTGCAACTCGGCTGCTAGTCCTCCTTTCATGCAGAATCTTAAGGTCCTAGCTCATTCCCAAGGCACCAAAGCCAGCTAAAAAGTCAATAATCGATACCTAAAACTTGAATTGTACTATTTCTTACTGGCTATTACATCATCTTAGAAGCTTCATCTGTGTTCTACTATGGTGCTTTTAGTGTCTCCGCATACCGCAGCACACGACATAGCTTTGAAGACGATAAGTACAACCGTTTCAGGGAGAAGAGCGGCCAATGTGACGATCTGGCTTTAAGTCGATTCGATAACAAATGACGAAAACGGACGGATTTCTCAGGTTTTTACTACATATGAACACTTTTCACATTCTCCCCTGCAACTCGGCTGCTAGTCCTCCTTTCATGCAGAATCTTAAGGTCCTAGCTCATGTCCAAGGCACCAAAGCCAGCTAAAAAGTCAATAATCGATACCTAAAACTTGAATTGTACTACTTCTTACTGGCTATTACATCATCTTAGAAGCTTCATCTGTGTTCTACTATGGTGCTTTTAGTGTCTCCGCATACCGCAGCACGCGACAAAGCTTTCCAGACGATAAGTACAACCGTTTCAGAGAGAAGAGCAGCCAATGTGACGATCTGGCTTTAAGTCGATTTGATAACAAATGACGAAAACGGACTGATTTCTCAGGTTTTTACTACATATGAACACATTTCACATTCTCCCGTACAACGCGGCTGCTAGACCTCCTTTCATGCAGAATCTTAAGGTCCTAGCTCATGTCCAAGGCACCAAAGCCAGCTAAAAAGTCAATAATCAATACCTAAAACTTGAATTGTACTACATCTTACTGGCTATCACTTCAACTTAGAAGCTTCATCTGTGTTCTACTATGGTGCATTTAGTGTCTCCGCATACCGCAGCACGCGACATAGCTTTGAAGACGATAAGTACAACCGTTTCAGAGAGAAGAGCGGCCAAAGTGACGATCTGGCTTTAAGTCGATTCGATAACAAATGACGAAAAGGGACGGATTTCTTAGGTTTTTCCTACGTATGAACACTTTTCACATTGTCCCGTGCAACTCGGCTGCTAGTCCTCCTTTTGATGCAGAATCTTAAGATCCTAGCTCATGTCCAAGGCACCAAAGCCAGCTAAAAAATCAATAATCGATACCTAAAACTTGAATTGTACTACTTCTTACTGGCTATTACATCAACTTAGAAGCTTCATCTGTGTTCCACTATGGTGCTTTTAGTGTCTCCGCATACCGCAGCACGCGACATAGCTTTGAAGACGATAAGTACAACCGTTTCAGAGAGAAGAGCGGCCAATGTGACGATCTGGCTTTAAGTCGATTCGATAACAAATGACGAAAACGGACGGATTTCTCAGGTTTTTACTACATATGAACACTTTTCACATTCTCCCGTGCAACTCGGCTGCTAATCCTCCTTTCATGCAGATTCTTAGGGTCCTAGCTCATGTCCAAGGCATCAAAGCCAGCTAAAAAGTCAATATTCAATACCTAAAACTTGAATTGTACAACTTCTTACTTGCTATTACATCATCTTAGAAGCTTCATATGTGTTCTACAATGGTGCTTTTAGTGTCTCCGCATACCGCAGCACGCGACATAGCTTTGCAGACGATAAGTACAACCGTTTCAGAGAGAAGAGCGGCCAATGTGACGATCCGGCTTTAAGTCGATTCGATAACAAATGACGAAAACGGACGGATTTCTCAGGTTTTTACTACATATGAACACTTTTCACATTCTTCCGTGCAACTCGGCTGCTATTCCTCCTTTCATGCAGAATCTTAAGGTAATAGCTCATGTCCAAGGCACCAAAGCCAGCTAAAAAGTCAATAATCGATTCCTAAAACTTGAATTGTACTACTTCTTACTGGCTATTACATCATCATAGAAGCTTCATCTGTGTTCCACTATGGTGCTTTTAGTGTCTCCGCATACCGCAGCACGCGACATAGCTTTGCAGACCATAAGTACAAACGTTTCAGAGAGAAGAGCGGCCAATGTGATGATCTGGCTTTAAGTCGATTCGATAACAAATGACGAAAACGGACGGATTTCTCAGGTTTTTACTACATATGATCACTTTTCACATTCTCCCGTGCAACTCGGCTGCTAGTCCTCCCTTCATGCAGAATCTTAAGGTCCTAGCTCATGTCCAGTGCACCAAAGCCAGCTAAAAACTCAATAATCAGTACCTAAAACTTGAATTGTACTACTTCTTACTGGCTATTACATCAACTTAGAAGCTTAATCTGTGTTCTACTATGGTGCTTTCAGTGTCTCCTCATACCGCAGCACGCGACATAGCTTTGCAGACGTTAAGTACAACCGTTTAAGAGAGAAGGGCGGCCAAGTGAAGATCTGGCTTTAAGGCGATTCGATAACAAATGACGAAAACGGACGGATTTCTCAGGTCTTTACTACATATGAACACTTTTCACTTTCTCCCGTGCAACTCGGCTGCTAGTCCTCCTTTCATGCAGAATCTTAAGGTCCTAGCTCATGTCCAAGGCACCAAAGCCAGCTAAAAATTCAATAACCGATACCTAAAACTTGAATTGTACTACTTCTTACTGGCTATTACATCAACTTAGAAGCTTCATCTATGTTCTACTATGGTGCTTTTAGTGTCTCCGCATACCGCATCACGCGACATAGCTTTGCAGACGATAAGTACAACCGTTTCAGAGAGAAGAGCGGCCAATGTGACGATCCGGCTTTAAGTCGATTCGATAACAAATGACGAAAACGGACGGATTTCTCAGGTTGGTTTTTACTACATATGAACAGTTTTCACATTCTCCCGTGCAACTGGGCTGCTAGTCCTCCTTTCATACAGAATCTTAAGGTCCTAGCTCATGTCCAAGGCATCAAAGCCAGCTAAAAGTCAATAATCGATACCTAAAACTTGAATTGTACTACTTCTTACTGGCTATTACATCAACTTAGAAGCTTCATCTGTGTTCCACTAGGGTGATTTTAGTGTCCCCGCATGCCGCAGCACGCGACATAGCTTTGCAGACGATAAGTACAACCGTTTCAGAGAGAAGAGCGGCCAATGTGACGATCTGGCTTTAAGTCGATTCGATAACAAATGACGAAAACGGACGGATTTCTCAGGTTTTTACTACATATAAACACTTTTCACATTCTCCTTTGTAACTCGGCTGCTAGTCCTCCTTTCATGCAGAATCTTAAGGTCCTAGCTCATGTCCAAGGCTCCAAGGCCAGCTAAAAAGTCAATAATCAGTAGCTAAAACTTGAATTGTACTACATCTTACTGGCTATTACATCAACTTAGAAGCTCCATCTGTGTTCTACTATGGTGCTTTTAGTGTCTCCGCATAACGCAGCATGCGACATAGCTTTACAGACGATAAGTACAACCGTTTCGGAGGGAAGAGCAGCCAATGTGACGATCTGGCTTTAAGTCGATTCGATAACAAATGACGAAAACGGACGGATTTCTCAGGTTTTTACTACATATAAACACTTTTCACATTCTCCTGTGTAACTCGGCTGCTAGTCCTCCTTTCATGCAGAATCTTAAGGTCCTAGCTCATGTCCAAGGCTCCAAAGCCATTTAAAAAGTCAATAATCAGTAGCTAAAACTTGAATTGTACTACATCTTACTCGCTATTACATCAACTTAGAAGCTTCATCTGTGTTCTACTATGGTGCTTTTAGTGTCTCCGCATACCGCAGCATGCGACATAGCTTTGCAGACGATAAGTACAACCGTTTCGGAGGGAAGAGCGGCCAATGTGACGATCTGGCTTTAAGTCGATTCGATAACAAATGACGAAAACGGACGGATTTCTCAGGTTTTTACTACATATGAACACTTTTCACATTCTCCTGGGCAACTCGGCTGCTAGTCCTCCTTTCATGCAGAATCTTAAGGTCCTAGCTCATGTCCAAGGCACCAAATCCATCTAAGAAGTCAATAATCGATACCTTAAACTTGAATTGTACTACTTCTTACTGGCTATTACATCAACTTAGAAGCTTCATCTGTGTTCCAATATGGTGCTTTTAGTGTCTCCGCATACCGCAGCACGCGATATAGCATTGCAGACGATAAGTACAACCGTTTCAGAGAGAAGAGCGGCCAATGTGACAATCAGGCTTTAAGTCGATTCGATAACAAATGACGAAAACGAACGGATTTCTCAGGTTTTTACTACATATGAACACTTTACACATTCTCCCGTGCAACTCGGCTGCTAGTCCTCCTGCATGTAAAATCTTAAGGTCCTAGCTCATGTCCAAGGCATCAAAGCCAGCTAAAAAGTCTATAATCAATACCTAAAACTTGAATTGTACTACTTCATACTGGCTATTACATCAAATTAGAAGCTTCATCTGTGTTCTACTGTGGTGGTTTTAGTGTCTCCGCCTACCGCAGCATACGACATAGCTTTGCAGACGATAAGTACAACCGTTTCAGAGAGAAGAGCGGCCAATGTGACGATCCGGCTTTAAGTCGATTCGATAACAAATGACGAAAATGGACGGATTTCTCAGGTTTTTACTACATATGAACACTTTTCACATTCTCCCGTGCAACTCGGCTGCTAGTCCTCCTTTCATGCAGAATCTTAAGGTCCTAGCTCATGTCCAAGGCACCAAATCCGTCTAAGAAGTCAATAATCGATACCTTAAACTTGAAGTGTACTACTTCTTACTGGCTATTACATCAACTTAGAAGCTTCATCTGTGTTCTACTATGGTGCTTTTAGTTTCTCCGCATACCGCAGCACGCGACACAGCTTTGCAGATGATAAGTACAACCGTTTCAGAGAGAAGAGCGGCCAATGTGACAATCAGGCCTTAAGTCGATTCGATAACAAATGACGAAAACGGACGGATTTCTCAGGTTTTTACTACATATGAACACTTTTCAAATTCTCCCGTGCAACTCGGCTGCTATTCCTCCTTTCATGCAGAATCTTAAGGTCCTAGCTCATGTCCAAGGCATCAAAGCCAGCTAAAATGTCAATAATCGATACCTAAAACTTGAATTGGACTACATCTTACTGGCTATTACATCAACTTAGAAGCTCCATCTGTGTTCTACTATGATGATTTTAGTGTCTCCGCATAACGCAGCATGCGACATAGCTTTAGAGGCGATAAGTACAACCGTTTCCGAGGGAAGAGCCGCCAATGTGACGATCTGGCTTTAAGTCGATTCGATAACAAATGACGAAAACGGACGGATTTCTCAGGTTTTTACTACATATAAACACTTTTCACATTCTCCTGTGTAACTCGGCTGCTATTCCTCCTTTCATGCAAAATCTTAAGGTCCTAGCTAACGTCGAAGGCACCAAAGCCAGCTAAAAAGTCAATAATCAGTAACTAAAACTTGAATTGTACTACTTCTTACTGGCTATTACATCAACTTGGAAGTGTCATCTGTGTTCTACTATGGTGCTTTTAGTGTCTCTGCATACCGCAGCACGCGACATAGCTCTGCACACGATAAGTACAACCGTTTCAGAGAGAAGAGTGGCCAATGTGACGATCTGGCTTTAAGTCGATTCGATAACAAATGACGAAAACGGACGGATTTCTCAGGTTTTTACTACATATGAACACTTTTCACATTCTCCCGTGCAACTTGGCTGCTAGTCCTCCTTTCATGCAGAATCTTAAGGTCCTAGCTCATGTCCAAGGCACCAAAGCCAGCTAAAAATTCAATAATCGATACCTAAAACTTGAATTGTACTACTTCTTACTGGCTATTACATCAACTTAGAAGCTTCATCTGTGTTCTACTATGGTGCTTTTAGTGTCTCCGCATACCGCATCACGCGACATAGCTTTGCAGACGATAAGTACAACCGTTTCAGAGAGAAGAGCAGCCAATGTGACGATCTGGCTTTCAGTCGATTCGATAAGAAATGACGAAAACGGACGGATTTCTCAGGTTTTTACTACATATGAACACTTTTCACATTCTGCCGTGCAACTCGGCTGCTAGTCCTCCTTTCATGCAGAATCTTAAGGTAACAGCTCATGTCCAAGGCACCAAAGCCAGCTAAGAAGTCAATTATCGATACTTAAAACTTGAATTGTACTACTTCTTACTGGCTATTACATCATCATAGAAGCTTCATCTGTGTTCTTCTATGGTGCTTTTAGTGTCTCCGCATACCGCAGCACGCGACATAGCTTTGCAGACGATAAGTACAACCGTTTCAGAGAGAAGAGCGGCCAATGTGACGATCTGGCGAGTCGATAACAAATGACGAAAACGGACGGATTTCTCAGGTTTTTACTACATATGAACACTTTTCACATTCTCCCGTGCAACTCCGCTGCTAGTCCTCCTTTCATGCAGAATCTTAAGGTCCTAGCTCATGTCCAAGGCACCAAATCCATCTAAGAAGTCAATAATCGATACCTTAAACTTGAATTGCACTACTTCTTACTGGCTATTACATCAACTTAGAAGCTTCATCTGTGTTCCACTATGGTGATTTTAGTGTCTCCGCATACCGCAGCACGCGACATAGCTTTGAAGACGATAAGTACAACCGTTTCCGAGAGAAGAGCGGCCAATGTGACGATCTGGCTTTAAGTCGATTCGATAACAAATGACGAAAACGAACGGATTTCTCAGGTTTTTACTACATATAAACACTTTTCACATTCTCCTGTGTAACTCGGCTGCTAGTCCTCCTTTCATGCAGAATCTTAAGGTCTTAGCACATGTCCAAGGCTCCAAAGCCATTTAAAAAGTCAATAATCAGTAGCTAAAACTTGAATTGTACTACATCTTACTGGCTATTACATCAACTTAGAAGCTTCATCTGTGTTCTACTATGGTGCTTTTAGTGTCTCCGCATACCGCAGCATGCGACATAGCTTTGCAGACGATAAGTACAACCGTTTCGGAGGGAAGAGCGGCCAATGTGACGATCTGGCTTTAAGTCGATTCGATAACAAATGACGAAAACGGACGGATTTCTCAGGTTTTTACTACATATGAACACTTTTCACATTCTCCTGGGCAACTCGGCTGCTAGTCCTCCTTTCATGCAGAATCTTAAGGTCCTAGCTCATGTCCAAGGCACCAAATCCATCTAAGAAGTCAATAATCGATACCTTAAACTTGAAGTGTACTACTTCTTACTGGCTATTACATCAACTTAGAAGCTTCATCTGTGTTCCAATATGGTGCTTTTAGTGTCTCCGCATACCGCAGCACGCGATGTAGCATTGCAGACGATAAGTACAACCGTTTCAGAGAGAAGGGCGGCCAATGTGACAATCAGGCTTTAAGTCGATTCGATAACAAATGACGAAAACGAACGGATTTCTCAGGTTTTTACTACATATGAAAACTTTACACATTCTCCCGTGCAACTCTGCTGCTAGTCCTCCTGCATGTAAAATCTTAAGGACCTAGCTCATGTCCAAGGCATCAAAGCCAGCTAAAAAGTCAATAATCAATACCTAAAACTTGAATTGTACTACTTCTTACTGGCTATTACATCAAATTAGAAGCTTCATCTGTGTTCTACTGTGGTGGTTTTAGTGTCTCCGCCTACCGCAGCATACGACATAGCTTTGCAGACGATAAGTACAACCGTTTCAGAGAGAAGAGTGGCCAGTGTGACAATCTGGCTTTAAGTCGATACGATAACAAATGACAAAAACGGACGGATTTCTCACGTTTTTACTACATATGAACACTTTTCACATTCTCCCGTGCAACTCGGCTGTTAGTCCTCCTTTCATGCAGAATCTTAAGGTCCTAGCTCATGTCCAAGGCACCAAAGCCAGCTAAAAAGTCAATAATCAATACCTAAAACTTGAATTGTACTACATCTTACTGGCTATTACAACAACTTAGAAGCTTCATCGGTGTTCTACTATGGTGCTTTTAGTGTCTCCGCATACCGCAGCATGCGACATAGCTTTGCAGACGATAAGTACAACCGTTTCGGAGGGAAGAGCGGCCAATGTGACGATCTGGCTTTAAGTCGATTGGATAACAAATGACGAAAACGGACGGATTTCTCAGGTTTTTACTACATATGAACACATTTCACATTCTCCCGTGCAACTCGGCTGTTAGTCCTCCTTTCATGCAGAATCTTAAGGTCCTAGCTCATGTCCAAGGCACCAAAGCCAGCTAAAAAGTCAATAATCAATACCTAAAACTTGAATTCTACTACTTCTTACTGGCTATTACATCAACTTAGAAGCTTCATCTGTGTTCTACTATGGTGCTTTTAGTGTCTCCGCATACCGCAGCACGCGACATAGCTTTGCAGTCGATAAGTACAACCGTTTCAGAGAGAAGAGCGGCTAATGTGACGATCTGGCTTTAAGTCGATTCGATAACAATGACGATAACGAACGGATTTTTAACGTTTTTACTACAATGAACACTTCTCACATTCGCCCGTGCAACTCGGCTGCTAGTCCTCCTTTCATGCAGAATCTTAAGGTCCTAGCTCATGTCCAAGGCACCAAAGCCAGCTAAAAATTCAATAATCGATACCTAAAACTTGAATTGTACTACTTCTTACTGGCTATTACATCAACTTAGAAGCTTCATCTGTGTTCTACTATGGTGCGTTTAGTGTCTCCGCATACCGCATCACGCGACATAGCTTTGCAGACGATAAGTACAACCGTTTCAGAGAGAAGAGCAGCCAATGTGACGATCTGGCTTTCAGTCGATTCGATAAGAAATGACGAAAACGGACGGATTTCTCAGGTTTTTACTACATATGAACACTTTTCACATTCTGCCGTGCAACTCGGCTGCTAGTCCTCCTTTCATGCAGAATCTTAAGGTAACAGCTCATGTCCAAGGCACCAAAGCCAGCTAAGAAGTCAATTATCGATACTTAAAACTTGAATTGTACTACTTCTTACTGGCTATTACATCATCATAGAAGCTTCATCTGTGTTCTTCTATGGTGCTTTTAGTGTCTCCGCATACCGCAGCACGCGACATAGCTTTGCAGACGATAAGTACAACCGTTTCAGAGAGAAGAGCGGCCAATGTGACGATCTGGCGAGTCGATAACAAATGACGAAAACGGACGGATTTCTCAGGTTTTTACTACATATGAACACTTTTCACATTCTCCCGTGCAACTCCGCTGCTAGTCCTCCTTTCATGCAGAATCTTAAGGTCCTAGCTCATGTCCAAGGCACCAAATCCATCTAAGAAGTCAATAATCGATACCTTAAACTTGAATTGCACTACTTCTTACTGGCTATTACATCAACTTAGAAGCTTCATCTGTGTTCCACTATGGTGATTTTAGTGTCTCCGCATACCGCAGCACGCGACATAGCTTTGAAGACGATAAGTACAACCGTTTCCGAGAGAAGAGCGGCCAATGTGACGATCTGGCTTTAAGTCGATTCGATAACAAATGACGAAAACGAACGGATTTCTCAGGTTTTTACTACATATAAACACTTTTCACATTCTCCTGTGTAACTCGGCTGCTAGTCCTCCTTTCATGCAGAATCTTAAGGTCTTAGCACATGTCCAAGGCTCCAAAGCCATTTAAAAAGTCAATAATCAGTAGCTAAAACTTGAATTGTACTACATCTTACTGGCTATTACATCAACTTAGAAGCTTCATCTGTGTTCTACTATGGTGCTTTTAGTGTCTCCGCATACCGCAGCATGCGACATAGCTTTGCAGACGATAAGTACAACCGTTTCGGAGGGAAGAGCGGCCAATGTGACGATCTGGCTTTAAGTCGATTCGATAACAAATGACGAAAACGGACGGATTTCTCAGGTTTTTACTACATATGAACACTTTTCACATTCTCCTGGGCAACTCGGCTGCTAGTCCTCCTTTCATGCAGAATCTTAAGGTCCTAGCTCATGTCCAAGGCACCAAATCCATCTAAGAAGTCAATAATCGATACCTTAAACTTGAATTGTACTACTTCTTACTGGCTATTACATCAACTTAGAAGCTTCATCTGTGTTCCAATATGGTGCTTTTAGTGTCTCCGCATACCGCAGCACGCGATATAGCATTGCAGACGATAAGTACAACCGTTTCAGAGAGAAGAGCGGCCAATGTGACAATCAGGCTTTAAGTCGATTCGATAACAAATGACGAAAACGAACGGATTTCTCAGGTTTTTACTACATATGAACACTTTACACATTCTCCCGTGCAACTCGGCTGCTAGTCCTCCTGCATGTAAAATCTTAAGGTCCTAGCTCATGTCCAAGGCATCAAAGCCAGCTAAAAAGTCTATAATCAATACCTAAAACTTGAATTGTACTACTTCATACTGGCTATTACATCAAATTAGAAGCTTCATCTGTGTTCTACTGTGGTGGTTTTAGTGTCTCCGCCTACCGCAGCATACGACATAGCTTTGCAGACGATAAGTACAACCGTTTCAGAGAGAAGAGCGGCCAATGTGACGATCCGGCTTTAAGTCGATTCGATAACAAATGACGAAAATGGACGGATTTCTCAGGTTTTTACTACATATGAACACTTTTCACATTCTCCCGTGCAACTCGGCTGCTAGTCCTCCTTTCATGCAGAATCTTAAGGTCCTAGCTCATGTCCAAGGCACCAAATCCGTCTAAGAAGTCAATAATCGATACCTTAAACTTGAAGTGTACTACTTCTTACTGGCTATTACATCAACTTAGAAGCTTCATCTGTGTTCTACTATGGTGCTTTTAGTTTCTCCGCATACCGCAGCACGCGACACAGCTTTGCAGATGATAAGTACAACCGTTTCAGAGAGAAGAGCGGCCAATGTGACAATCAGGCCTTAAGTCGATTCGATAACAAATGACGAAAACGGACGGATTTCTCAGGTTTTTACTACATATGAACACTTTTCAAATTCTCCCGTGCAACTCGGCTGCTATTCCTCCTTTCATGCAGAATCTTAAGGTCCTAGCTCATGTCCAAGGCATCAAAGCCAGCTAAAATGTCAATAATCGATACCTAAAACTTGAATTGGACTACATCTTACTGGCTATTACATCAACTTAGAAGCTCCATCTGTGTTCTACTATGATGATTTTAGTGTCTCCGCATAACGCAGCATGCGACATAGCTTTAGAGGCGATAAGTACAACCGTTTCCGAGGGAAGAGCCGCCAATGTGACGATCTGGCTTTAAGTCGATTCGATAACAAATGACGAAAACGGACGGATTTCTCAGGTTTTTACTACATATAAACACTTTTCACATTCTCCTGTGTAACTCGGCTGCTATTCCTCCTTTCATGCAAAATCTTAAGGTCCTAGCTAACGTCGAAGGCACCAAAGCCAGCTAAAAAGTCAATAATCAGTAACTAAAACTTGAATTGTACTACTTCTTACTGGCTATTACATCAACTTGGAAGTGTCATCTGTGTTCTACTATGGTGCTTTTAGTGTCTCTGCATACCGCAGCACGCGACATAGCTCTGCACACGATAAGTACAACCGTTTCAGAGAGAAGAGTGGCCAATGTGACGATCTGGCTTTAAGTCGATTCGATAACAAATGACGAAAACGGACGGATTTCTCAGGTTTTTACTACATATGAACACTTTTCACATTCTCCCGTGCAACTTGGCTGCTAGTCCTCCTTTCATGCAGAATCTTAAGGTCCTAGCTCATGTCCAAGGCACCAAAGCCAGCTAAAAATTCAATAATCGATACCTAAAACTTGAATTGTACTACTTCTTACTGGCTATTACATCAACTTAGAAGCTTCATCTGTGTTCTACTATGGTGCTTTTAGTGTCTCCGCATACCGCATCACGCGACATAGCTTTGCAGACGATAAGTACAACCGTTTCAGAGAGAAGAGCAGCCAATGTGACGATCTGGCTTTCAGTCGATTCGATAAGAAATGACGAAAACGGACGGATTTCTCAGGTTTTTACTACATATGAACACTTTTCACATTCTGCCGTGCAACTCGGCTGCTAGTCCTCCTTTCATGCAGAATCTTAAGGTAACAGCTCATGTCCAAGGCACCAAAGCCAGCTAAGAAGTCAATTATCGATACTTAAAACTTGAATTGTACTACTTCTTACTGGCTATTACATCATCATAGAAGCTTCATCTGTGTTCTTCTATGGTGCTTTTAGTGTCTCCGCATACCGCAGCACGCGACATAGCTTTGCAGACGATAAGTACAACCGTTTCAGAGAGAAGAGCGGCCAATGTGACGATCTGGCGAGTCGATAACAAATGACGAAAACGGACGGATTTCTCAGGTTTTTACTACATATGAACACTTTTCACATTCTCCCGTGCAACTCCGCTGCTAGTCCTCCTTTCATGCAGAATCTTAAGGTCCTAGCTCATGTCCAAGGCACCAAATCCATCTAAGAAGTCAATAATCGATACCTTAAACTTGAATTGCACTACTTCTTACTGGCTATTACATCAACTTAGAAGCTTCATCTGTGTTCCACTATGGTGATTTTAGTGTCTCCGCATACCGCAGCACGCGACATAGCTTTGAAGACGATAAGTACAACCGTTTCCGAGAGAAGAGCGGCCAATGTGACGATCTGGCTTTAAGTCGATTCGATAACAAATGACGAAAACGAACGGATTTCTCAGGTTTTTACTACATATAAACACTTTTCACATTCTCCTGTGTAACTCGGCTGCTAGTCCTCCTTTCATGCAGAATCTTAAGGTCTTAGCACATGTCCAAGGCTCCAAAGCCATTTAAAAAGTCAATAATCAGTAGCTAAAACTTGAATTGTACTACATCTTACTGGCTATTACATCAACTTAGAAGCTTCATCTGTGTTCTACTATGGTGCTTTTAGTGTCTCCGCATACCGCAGCATGCGACATAGCTTTGCAGACGATAAGTACAACCGTTTCGGAGGGAAGAGCGGCCAATGTGACGATCTGGCTTTAAGTCGATTCGATAACAAATGACGAAAACGGACGGATTTCTCAGGTTTTTACTACATATGAACACTTTTCACATTCTCCTGGGCAACTCGGCTGCTAGTCCTCCTTTCATGCAGAATCTTAAGGTCCTAGCTCATGTCCAAGGCACCAAATCCATCTAAGAAGTCAATAATCGATACCTTAAACTTGAAGTGTACTACTTCTTACTGGCTATTACATCAACTTAGAAGCTTCATCTGTGTTCCAATATGGTGCTTTTAGTGTCTCCGCATACCGCAGCACGCGATGTAGCATTGCAGACGATAAGTACAACCGTTTCAGAGAGAAGGGCGGCCAATGTGACAATCAGGCTTTAAGTCGATTCGATAACAAATGACGAAAACGAACGGATTTCTCAGGTTTTTACTACATATGAAAACTTTACACATTCTCCCGTGCAACTCTGCTGCTAGTCCTCCTGCATGTAAAATCTTAAGGACCTAGCTCATGTCCAAGGCATCAAAGCCAGCTAAAAAGTCAATAATCAATACCTAAAACTTGAATTGTACTACTTCTTACTGGCTATTACATCAAATTAGAAGCTTCATCTGTGTTCTACTGTGGTGGTTTTAGTGTCTCCGCCTACCGCAGCATACGACATAGCTTTGCAGACGATAAGTACAACCGTTTCAGAGAGAAGAGTGGCCAGTGTGACAATCTGGCTTTAAGTCGATACGATAACAAATGACAAAAACGGACGGATTTCTCACGTTTTTACTACATATGAACACTTTTCACATTCTCCCGTGCAACTCGGCTGTTAGTCCTCCTTTCATGCAGAATCTTAAGGTCCTAGCTCATGTCCAAGGCACCAAAGCCAGCTAAAAAGTCAATAATCAATACCTAAAACTTGAATTGTACTACATCTTACTGGCTATTACAACAACTTAGAAGCTTCATCGGTGTTCTACTATGGTGCTTTTAGTGTCTCCGCATACCGCAGCATGCGACATAGCTTTGCAGACGATAAGTACAACCGTTTCGGAGGGAAGAGCGGCCAATGTGACGATCTGGCTTTAAGTCGATTGGATAACAAATGACGAAAACGGACGGATTTCTCAGGTTTTTACTACATATGAACACATTTCACATTCTCCCGTGCAACTCGGCTGTTAGTCCTCCTTTCATGCAGAATCTTAAGGTCCTAGCTCATGTCCAAGGCACCAAAGCCAGCTAAAAAGTCAATAATCAATACCTAAAACTTGAATTCTACTACTTCTTACTGGCTATTACATCAACTTAGAAGCTTCATCTGTGTTCTACTATGGTGCTTTTAGTGTCTCCGCATACCGCAGCACGCGACATAGCTTTGCAGTCGATAAGTACAACCGTTTCAGAGAGAAGAGCGGCTAATGTGACGATCTGGCTTTAAGTCGATTCGATAACAATGACGATAACGAACGGATTTTTAACGTTTTTACTACAATGAACACTTCTCACATTCGCCCGTGCAACTCGGCTGCTAGTCCTCCTTTCATGCAGAATCTTAAGGTCCTAGCTCATGTCCAAGGCACCAAAGCCAGCTAAAAATTCAATAATCGATACCTAAAACTTGAATTGTACTACTTCTTACTGGCTATTACATCAACTTAGAAGCTTCATCTGTGTTCTACTATGGTGCGTTTAGTGTCTCCGCATACCGCATCACGCGACATAGCTTTGCAGACGATAAGTACAACCGTTTCAGAGAGAAGAGCAGCCAATGTGACGATCTGGCTTTCAGTCGATTCGATAAGAAATGACGAAAACGGACGGATTTCTCAGGTTTTTACTACATATGAACACTTTTCACATTCTGCCGTGCAACTCGGCTGCTAGTCCTCCTTTCATGCAGAATCTTAAGGTAACAGCTCATGTCCAAGGCACCAAAGCCAGCTAAGAAGTCAATTATCGATACTTAAAACTTGAATTGTACTACTTCTTACTGGCTATTACATCATCATAGAAGCTTCATCTGTGTTCTTCTATGGTGCTTTTAGTGTCTCCGCATACCGCAGCACGCGACATAGCTTTGCAGACGATAAGTACAACCGTTTCAGAGAGAAGAGCGGCCAATGTGACGATCTGGCGAGTCGATAACAAATGACGAAAACGGACGGATTTCTCAGGTTTTTACTACATATGAACACTTTTCACATTCTCCCGTGCAACTCCGCTGCTAGTCCTCCTTTCATGCAGAATCTTAAGGTCCTAGCTCATGTCCAAGGCACCAAATCCATCTAAGAAGTCAATAATCGATACCTTAAACTTGAATTGCACTACTTCTTACTGGCTATTACATCAACTTAGAAGCTTCATCTGTGTTCCACTATGGTGATTTTAGTGTCTCCGCATACCGCAGCACGCGACATAGCTTTGAAGACGATAAGTACAACCGTTTCCGAGAGAAGAGCGGCCAATGTGACGATCTGGCTTTAAGTCGATTCGATAACAAATGACGAAAACGAACGGATTTCTCAGGTTTTTACTACATATAAACACTTTTCACATTCTCCTGTGTAACTCGGCTGCTAGTCCTCCTTTCATGCAGAATCTTAAGGTCTTAGCACATGTCCAAGGCTCCAAAGCCATTTAAAAAGTCAATAATCAGTAGCTAAAACTTGAATTGTACTACATCTTACTGGCTATTACATCAACTTAGAAGCTTCATCTGTGTTCTACTATGGTGCTTTTAGTGTCTCCGCATACCGCAGCATGCGACATAGCTTTGCAGACGATAAGTACAACCGTTTCGGAGGGAAGAGCGGCCAATGTGACGATCTGGCTTTAAGTCGATTCGATAACAAATGACGAAAACGGACGGATTTCTCAGGTTTTTACTACATATGAACACTTTTCACATTCTCCTGGGCAACTCGGCTGCTAGTCCTCCTTTCATGCAGAATCTTAAGGTCCTAGCTCATGTCCAAGGCACCAAATCCATCTAAGAAGTCAATAATCAATACCTTAAACTTGAAGTGTACTACTTCTTACTGGCTATTACATCAACTTAGAAGCTTCATCTGTGTTCCAATATGGTGCTTTTAGTGTCTCCGCATACCGCAGCACGCGATGTAGCATTGCAGACGATAAGTACAACCGTTTCAGAGAGAAGGGCGGCCAATGTGACAATCAGGCTTTAAGTCGATTCGATAACAAATGACGAAAACGAACGGATTTCTCAGGTTTTTACTACATATGAAAACTTTACACATTCTCCCGTGCAACTCTGCTGCTAGTCCTCCTGCATGTAAAATCTTAAGGACCTAGCTCATGTCCAAGGCATCAAAGCCAGCTAAAAAGTCAATAATCAATACCTAAAACTTGAATTGTACTACTTCTTACTGGCTATTACATCAAATTAGAAGCTTCATCTGTGTTCTACTGTGGTGGTTTTAGTGTCTCCGCCTACCGCAGCATACGACATAGCTTTGCAGACGATAAGTACAACCGTTTCAGAGAGAAGAGTGGCCAGTGTGACAATCTGGCTTTAAGTCGATACGATAACAAATGACAAAAACGGACGGATTTCTCACGTTTTTACTACATATGAACACTTTTCACATTCTCCCGTGCAACTCGGCTGTTAGTCCTCCTTTCATGCAGAATCTTAAGGTCCTAGCTCATGTCCAAGGCACCAAAGCCAGCTAAAAAGTCAATAATCAATACCTAAAACTTGAATTGTACTACATCTTACTGGCTATTACAACAACTTAGAAGCTTCATCGGTGTTCTACTATGGTGCTTTTAGTGTCTCCGCATACCGCAGCATGCGACATAGCTTTGCAGACGATAAGTACAACCGTTTCGGAGGGAAGAGCGGCCAATGTGACGATCTGGCTTTAAGTCGATTGGATAACAAATGACGAAAACGGACGGATTTCTCAGGTTTTTACTACATATGAACACATTTCACATTCTCCCGTGCAACTCGGCTGTTAGTCCTCCTTTCATGCAGAATCTTATTGTCCTAGCTCATGTCCAAGGCACCAAAGCCAGCTAAAAAGTCAATAATCAATACCTAAAACTTGAATTCTACTACTTCTTACTGGCTATTACATCAACTTAGAAGCTTCATCTGTGTTCTACTATGGTGCTTTTAGTGTCTCCGCATACCGCAGCACGCGACATAGCTTTGCAGTCGATAAGTACAACCGTTTCAGAGAGAAGAGCGGCTAATGTGACGATCTGGCTTTAAGTCGATTCGATAACAATGACGATAACGAACGGATTTTTAACGTTTTTACTACAATGAACACTTCTCACATTCGCCCGTGCAACTCGGCTGCTAGTCCTCCTTTCATGCAGAATCTTAAGGTCCTAGCCCATGTCCAAGGCTCCAAAGCCAGCTAAAAAGTCAATAATCAGTAGCTAAAATTTGAATTGTACTACATCTTACTGTCTATTACATCAACTTAGAAGCTTCATCGGTGTTTTACTATGGTGCTTTAACTGTCTCCGCATACCGCAGCATGCGACATAGCTTTGCAGACGATAAGTACAACCGTTTCAGAGAGAAGAGCGGCCAATGTGACGATCTGGCGAGTCGATAACAAATGACGAAAACGGACGGATTTCTCAGGTTTTTACTACATATGAACACTTTTCACATTCTCCCGTGCAACTCCGCTGCTAGTCCTCTTTTCATGCAGAATCTTAAGGTCCTAGCTCATCTCCAAGGCACCAAATCCATCTAAGAAGTCAATAATCGATACCTTAAACTTGAATTGCACTACTTCTTACTGGCTATTACATCAACTTAGAAGCTTCATCTGTGTTCCACTATGGTGATTTTAGTGTCTCCGCATACCGCAGCACGCGACATAGCTTTGAAGACGATAAGTACAACCGTTTCCGAGAGAAGAGCGGCCAATGTGACGATCTGGCTTTAAGTCGATTCGATAACAAATGACGAAAACGAACGGATTTCTCAGGTTTTTACTACATATAAACACTTTTCACATTCTCCTGTGTAACTCGGCTGCTAGTCCTCCTTTCATGCAGAATCTTAAGGTCCTAGCTCATGTCCAAGGCTCCAAAGCCATTTAAAAAGTCAATAATCAGTAGCTAAAACTTGAATTGTACTACATCTTACTGGCTATTACATCAACTTAGAAGCTTCAACTGTGTTCTACTATGGTGCTTTTAGTGTCTCCGCAAACCGCTGCATGCGACATAGCTTTGCAGACAATAAGTACAACCGTTTCGGAGGGAAGAGCGGCCAATGTGACGATCTGGCTTTAAGTCGATTCGATAACAAATGACGAAAACGGACGGATTTCTCAGGTTTTTACAACATATGAACACATTTCACGTTCTCCTGGGCAACTCGGCTGCTAGTCCTCCTTTCATGCAGAATCTTAAGGTCCTAGCTCATGTCCAAGGCACCAAATCCATCTAAGAAGTCAATAATCGATACTTTAAACTTGAAGTGTACTACTTCTTACTGGCTATTACATCAACTTAGAAGCTTCATCTGTGTTCCAATATGGTGCTTTTAGTGTCTCCGCATACCGCAGCACGCGATATAGCATTGCAGACGATAAGTACAACCGTTTCAGAGAGAAGAGCGGCCAATGTGACAATCAGGCTTTAAGTCGATTCGATAACAAATGACGAAAACGAACGGATTTCTCAGGTTTTTACTACATATGAACACTTTACACATTCTCCCGTGCAACTCGGCTGCTAGTCCTCCTGCATGTAAAATCTTAAGGTCCTAGCTCATGTCCAAGGCGTCAAAGCCAGCTAAAAAGTCAATAATCAATACCTAAAACTTGAATTGTACTACTTCTTACTGGCTATTACATCAAATTAGAAGCTTCATCTGTGTTCTACTGTGGTGGTTTTAGTGTCTCCGCCTACCGCAGCATACGACATAGCTTTGCAGACGATAAGTACAACCGTTTCAGAGAGAAGAGCGGCCAATGTGACGATCTGGCTTTAAGTCGATTAGATAACAAATGACGAAAATGGACGGATTTCTCAGGTTTTTACTACATATGAACACTTTTCAAATTCTCCCGTGCAACTCAGCTGCTAGTCCTCCTTTCATGCAGAATCTTAAGGTCCTAGCTCATGTCAAGGCATCAAAGCCAGCTAAAAAGTCAATAATCGATACCTAAAACTTGAATTGTACTAGTTCTTACTGGCTATTACATCAAATTAGAAGCTTCATCTGTGTTCTAGTATGGTGATTTTAGTGTCCCCGCATACCGCAGCACGCGACATAGCTTTGCAGACGATAAGTACAACCGTTTCAGAGAGAAGAGCGGCCAATGTGACGATTTGGCTTTAAGTCGATTCGATAACAAATGACGAAAACGGACGGATTTCTCAGGTTTTTACTACATATGAACACTTTTCACATTCTCCTGTGCAACTCGGCTGCTAGTCCTCCTTTCATGCAGAATCTTAAGGTCCTAGCCCATGTCCAAGACTCCAAATCCATCTAAGAAGTCAATAATATATACCTTAAACTTGAATTGCACTACTTCTTACTGGCTATTACATCAACTTAGAAGCTTCATCTGTGTTCCACTATGGTGATTTTAGTGTCTCCGCATACCGCAGCATGCGACATAGCTTTGCAGACGATAAGTACAACCGTTTCGGAGGGAAGAGCGGCCAATGTGACGATCTGGCTTTAAGTCGATTCGATAACAAATGACGAAAACGGACGGATTTCTCAGGTTTTTACTACATATGAACACTTTTCACGTTCTCCTGGGCAACTCGGCTGCTAGTCCTCCTTTCATGCAGAATCTTAAGGTCCTAGCTCATGTCCAAGGCACCAAATCCATCTAAGAAGTCAATAATCGATACTTTAAACTTGAAGTGTACTACTTCTTACTGGCTATTACATCAACTTAGAAGCTTCATCTGTGTTCCAATATGGTGCTTTTAGTGTCTCCGCATACCGCAGCACGCGATATAGCATTGCAGACGATAAGTACAACCGTTTCAGAGAGAAGAGCGGCCAATGTGACAATCAGGCTTTAAGTCGATTCGATAACAAATGACGAAAACGAACGGATTTCTCTGATTTTTACTACATATGAACACTTTACACATTCTCCCGTGCAACTCGGCTGCTAGTCCTCCTGCATGTAAAATCTTAAGGTCCTAGCTCATGTCCAAGGCGTCAAAGCCAGCTAAAAAGTCAATAATCAATACCTAAAACTTCAATTGTACTACTTCTTACTGGCTATTACATCAAATTAGAAGCTTCATCTGTGTTCTACTGTGGTGGTTTTAGTGTCTCCGCCTACCGCAGCATACGACATAGCTTTGCAGACGATAAGTACAACCGTTTCAGAGAGAAGAGCGGCCAATGTGACGATCTGGCTTTAAGTCGATTCGATAACAAATGACGAAAATGGACGGATTTCTCAGGTTTTTACTACATATGAACACTTTTCACATTCTCCCGTGCAACTCGGCTGCTAGTCCTCCTTTCATGCAGAATCTTAAGGTCCTAGCTCATGTCCAAGGCACCAAATCCATCTAAGAAGTCAATAATCGATACCTTAAACTTGAAGTGTACTACTTCTTACTGGCTATTACATCAACTTAGAAGCTTCATCTGTGTTCTACTATGGTGCTTTTAGTTTCTCCGCATACCGCAGCACGCGACACAGTTTTGCAGACGATAAGTACAACCGTTTCAGAGAGAAGAGCGGCCAATGTGACAATCTGGCTTTAAGTCGATTCGATAACAAATGACGAAAACGGACGGATTTCTCAGGTTGTTACTACATATGAACACTTTTCAAATTCTCCCGTGCAACTCGGCTGCTAGTCCTCCTTTCATGCAGAATCTTAAGGTCCTAGCTCATGTCAAGGCATCAAAGCCAGCTAAAAAGTCAATAATCGATACCTAAAACTTGAATTGTACTAGTTCTTACTGGCTATTACATCAAATTAGAAGCTTCATCTGTGTTCTAGTATGGTGATTTTAGTGTCCCCGCATACCGCAGCACGCGAGATAGCTTTGCAGACGATAAGTACAACCGTTTCAGAGAGAAGAGCGGCCAATGTGACGATTTGGCTTTAAGTCGATTCGATAACAAATGACGAAAACGGACGGATTTCTCAGGTTTTTACTACATATGAACACTTTTCACATTCTCCTGTGCAACTCGGCTGTTAGTCCTCCTTTCATGCAGAATCTTAAGGTCCTAGCTCATGTCCAAGGCACCAAAGCCAGCTAAAAAGTCAATAATCAATACCTAAAACTTGAATTGTACTACATCTTACTGGCTATTACAACAACTTAGAAGCTTCATCGGTGTTCTACTATGGTGCTTTTAGTGTCTCCGCATACCGCAGCATGCGACATAGCTTTGCAGACGATAAGTACAACCGTTTCGGAGGGAAGAGCGGCCAATGTGACGATCAGGCTTTAAGTCGATTCGATAACAAATGACGAAAACGAACGGATTTCTCTGATTTTTACTACATATGAACACTTTACACATTCTCCCGTGCAACTCGGCTGCTAGTCCTCCTGCATGTAAAATCTTAAGGTCCTAGCTCATGTCCAAGGCGTCAAAGCCAGCTAAAAAGTCAATAATCAATACCTAAAACTTCAATTGTACTACTTCTTACTGGCTATTACATCAAATTAGAAGCTTCATCTGTGTTCTACTGTGGTGGTTTTAGTGTCTCCGCCTACCGCAGCATACGACATAGCTTTGCAGACGATAAGTACAACCGTTTCAGAGAGAAGAGCGGCCAATGTGACGATCTGGCTTTAAGTCGATTCGATAACAAATGACGAAAATGGACGGATTTCTCAGGTTTTTACTACATATGAACACTTTTCACATTCTCCCGTGCAACTCGGCTGCTAGTCCTCCTTTCATGCAGAATCTTAAGGTCCTAGCTCATGTCCAAGGCACCAAATCCATCTAAGAAGTCAATAATCGGTACCTTAAACTTGAAGTGTACTACTTCTTACTGGCTATTACATCAACTTAGAAGCTTCATCTGTGTTCTACTATGGTGCTTTTAGTTTCTCCGCATACCGCAGCACGCGACACAGTTTTGCAGACGATAAGTACAACCGTTTCAGAGAGAAGAGCGGCCAATGTGACAATCTGGCTTTAAGTCGATTCGATAACAAATGACGAAAACGGACGGATTTCTCAGGTTTTTACTACATATGAACACTTTTCACATTCTCCTGTGCAACTCGGCTGTTAGTCCTCCTTTCATGCAGAATCTTAAGGTCCTAGCTCATGTCCAAGGCACCAAAGCCAGCTAAAAAGTCAATAATCAATACCTAAAACTTGAATTGTACTACATCTTACTGGCTATTACAACAACTTAGAAGCTTCATCGGTGTTCTACTATGGTGCTTTTAGTGTCTCCGCATACCGCAGCATGCGACATAGCTTTGCAGACGATAAGTACAACCGTTTCGGAGGGAAGAGCGGCCAATGTGACGATCTGGCTTTAAGTCGATTGGATAACAAATGACGAAAACGGACGGATTTCTCAGGTTTTTACTACATATGAACACATTTCACATTCTCCCGTGCAACTCGGCTGTTAGTCCTCCTTTCATGCAGAATCTTAAGGTCCTAGCTCATGTCCAAGGCACCAAAGCCAGCTAAAAAGTCAATAATCAATACCTAAAACTTGAATTCTACTACTTCTTACTGGCTATTACATCAACTTAGAAGCTTCATCTGTGTTCTACTATGGTGCTTTTAGTGTCTCCGCATACCGCAGCACGCGACATAGCTTTGCAGTCGATAAGTACAACCGTTTCAGAGAGAAGAGCGGCTAATGTGACGATCTGGCTTTAAGTCGATTCGATAACAATGACGATAACGAACGGATTTTTAACGTTTTTACTACAATGAACACTTCTCACATTCGCCCGTGCAACTCGGCTGCTAGTCCTCCTTTCATGCAGAATCTTAAGGTCCTAGCCCATGTCCAAGGCTCCAAAGCCAGCTAAAAAGTCAATAATCAGTAGCTAAAATTTGAATTGTACTACATCTTACTGTCTATTACATCAACTTAGAAGCTTCATCGGTGTTTTACTATGGTGCTTTAACTGTCTCCGCATACCGCAGCATGCGACATAGCTTTGCAGACGATAAGTACAACCGTTTCAGAGAGAAGAGCGGCCAATGTGACGATCTGGCGAGTCGATAACAAATGACGAAAACGGACGGATTTCTCAGGTTTTTACTACATATGAACACTTTTCACATTCTCCCGTGCAACTCCGCTGCTAGTCCTCCTTTCATGCAGAATCTTAAGGTCCTAGCTCATCTCCAAGGCACCAAATCCATCTAAGAAGTCAATAATCGATACCTTAAACTTGAATTGCACTACTTCTTACTGGCTATTACATCAACTTAGAAGCTTCATCTGTGTTCCACTATGGTGATTTTAGTGTCTCCGCATACCGCAGCACGCGACATAGCTTTGAAGACGATAAGTACAACCGTTTCCGAGAGAAGAGCGGCCAATGTGACGATCTGGCTTTAAGTCGATTCGATAACAAATGACGAAAACGAACGGATTTCTCAGGTTTTTACTACATATAAACACTTTTCACATTCTCCTGTGTAACTCGGCTGCTAGTCCTCCTTTCATGCAGAATCTTAAGGTCCTAGCTCATGTCCAAGGCTCCAAAGCCATTTAAAAAGTCAATAATCAGTAGCTAAAACTTGAATTGTACTACATCTTACTGGCTATTACATCAACTTAGAAGCTTCAACTGTGTTCTACTATGGTGCTTTTAGTGTCTCCGCATACCGCAGCATGCGACATAGCTTTGCAGACGATAAGTACAACCGTTTCGGAGGGAAGAGCGGCCAATGTGACGATCTGGCTTTAAGTCGATTCGATAACAAATGACGAAAACGGACGGATTTCTCAGGTTTTTACAACATATGAACACATTTCACGTTCTCCTGGGCAACTCGGCTGCTAGTCCTCCTTTCATGCAGAATCTTAAGGTCCTAGCTCATGTCCAAGGCACCAAATCCATCTAAGAAGTCAATAATCGATACTTTAAACTTGAAGTGTACTACTTCTTACTGGCTATTACATCAACTTAGAAGCTTCATCTGTGTTCCAATATGGTGCTTTTAGTGTCTCCGCATACCGCAGCACGCGATATAGCATTGCAGACGATAAGTACAACCGTTTCAGAGAGAAGAGCGGCCAATGTGACAATCAGGCTTTAAGTCGATTCGATAACAAATGACGAAAACGAACGGATTTCTCAGGTTTTTACTACATATGAACACTTTACACATTCTCCCGTGCAACTCGGCTGCTAGTCCTCCTGCATGTAAAATCTTAAGGTCCTAGCTCATGTCCAAGGCGTCAAAGCCAGCTAAAAAGTCAATAATCAATACCTAAAACTTGAATTGTACTACTTCTTACTGGCTATTACATCAAATTAGAAGCTTCATCTGTGTTCTACTGTGGTGGTTTTAGTGTCTCCGCCTACCGCAGCATACGACATAGCTTTGCAGACGATAAGTACAACCGTTTCAGAGAGAAGAGCGGCCAATGTGACGATCTGGCTTTAAGTCGATTAGATAACAAATGACGAAAATGGACGGATTTCTCAGGTTTTTACTACATATGAACACTTTTCAAATTCTCCCGTGCAACTCAGCTGCTAGTCCTCCTTTCATGCAGAATCTTAAGGTCCTAGCTCATGTCAAGGCATCAAAGCCAGCTAAAAAGTCAATAATCGATACCTAAAACTTGAATTGTACTAGTTCTTACTGGCTATTACATCAAATTAGAAGCTTCATCTGTGTTCTAGTATGGTGATTTTAGTGTCCCCGCATACCGCAGCACGCGACATAGCTTTGCAGACGATAAGTACAACCGTTTCAGAGAGAAGAGCGGCCAATGTGACGATCTGGCTTTAAGTCGATTCGATAACAAATGACGAAAACGGACGGATTTCTCAGGTTTTTACTACATATGAACACTTTTCACATTCTCCTGTGCAACTCGGCTGCTAGTCCTCCTTTCATGCAGAATCTTAAGGTCCTAGCCCATGTCCAAGACTCCAAATCCATCTAAGAAGTCAATAATATATACCTTAAACTTGAATTGCACTACTTCTTACTGGCTATTACATCAACTTAGAAGCTTCATCTGTGTTCCACTATGGTGATTTTAGTGTCTCCGCATACCGCAGCATGCGACATAGCTTTGCAGACGATAAGTACAACCGTTTCGGAGGGAAGAGCGGCCAATGTGACGATCTGGCTTTAAGTCGATTCGATAACAAATGACGAAAACGGACGGATTTCTCAGGTTTTTACTACATATGAACACTTTTCACGTTCTCCTGGGCAACTCGGCTGCTAGTCCTCCTTTCATGCAGAATCTTAAGGTCCTAGCTCATGTCCAAGGCACCAAATCCATCTAAGAAGTCAATAATCGATACTTTAAACTTGAAGTGTACTACTTCTTACTGGCTATTACATCAACTTAGAAGCTTCATCTGTGTTCCAATATGGTGCTTTTAGTGTCTCCGCATACCGCAGCACGCGATATAGCATTGCAGACGATAAGTACAACCGTTTCAGAGAGAAGAGCGGCCAATGTGACAATCAGGCTTTAAGTCGATTCGATAACAAATGACGAAAACGAACGGATTTCTCTGATTTTTACTACATATGAACACTTTACACATTCTCCCGTGCAACTCGGCTGCTAGTCCTCCTGCATGTAAAATCTTAAGGTCCTAGCTCATGTCCAAGGCGTCAAAGCCAGCTAAAAAGTCAATAATCAATACCTAAAACTTCAATTGTACTACTTCTTACTGGCTATTACATCAAATTAGAAGCTTCATCTGTGTTCTACTGTGGTGGTTTTAGTGTCTCCGCCTACCGCAGCATACGACATAGCTTTGCAGACGATAAGTACAACCGTTTCAGAGAGAAGAGCGGCCAATGTGACGATCTGGCTTTAAGTCGATTCGATAACAAATGACGAAAATGGACGGATTTCTCAGGTTTTTACTACATATGAACACTTTTCACATTCTCCCGTGCAACTCGGCTGCTAGTCCTCTTTTCATGCAGAATCTTAAGGTCCTAGCTCATGTCCAAGGCACCAAATACATCTAAGAAGTCAATAATCGATACCTTAAACTTGAAGTGTACTACTTCTTACTGGCTATTACATCAACTTAGAAGCTTCATCTGTGTTCTACTATGGTGCTTTTAGTTTCTCCGCATACCGCAGCACGCGACACAGTTTTGCAGACGATAAGTACAACCGTTTCAGAGAGAAGAGCGGCCAATGTGACAATCTGGCTTTAAGTCGATTCGATAACAAATGACGAAAACGGACGGATTTCTCAGGTTTTTACTACATATGAACACTTTTCAAATTCTCCCGTGCAACTCGGCTGCTAGTCCTCCTTTCATGCAGAATCTTAAGGTCCTAGCTCATGTCAAGGCATCAAAGCCAGCTAAAAAGTCAATAATCGATACCTAAAACTTGAATTGTACTAGTTCTTACTGGCTATTACATCAAATTAGAAGCTTCATCTGTGTTCTAGTATGGTGATTTTAGTGTCCCCGCATACCGCAGCACGCGAGATAGCTTTGCAGACGATAAGTACAACCGTTTCAGAGAGAAGAGCGGCCAATGTGACGATTTGGCTTTAAGTCGATTCGATAACAATAGACGAAAACGGACGGATTTCTCAGGTTTTTACTACATATGAACACTTTTCACATTCTCCTGTGCAACTCGGCTGCTAGTCCTCCTTTCATGCAGAATCTTAAGGTCCTAGCCCATGTCCAAGGCTCCAAAGCCAGCTAAAAAGTCAATAATCAGTAGCTAAAACTTGAATTGTACTACATCTTACTGGCTATTACATCAATTTAGAAGCTTCATCTGTGTTCTACTATGGTGCTTTTAGTTTCTCCGCATACCGCAGCACGCGACACAGCTTTGCAGACGATAAGTACAACCGTTTCAGAGAGAAGAGCGGCCAATGTGACAATCAGGCTTTAAGTCGATTCGATAACAAATGACGAAAATGGACGGATTTCTCAGGTTTTTACTACAAATGAACACTTTTCACATTCTCCCGTGCAACTAGGCTGCTAGTCCTCCTTTCATGCAGAATCTTAAGGTAATAGCTCATGTCCATGGCACCAAAGCCAGCTAAAAAGTCAATAATCAGAAGCTAAAACTTGAATTGTACTACATCTTACTGGCTATTGCATCAACTTAGAAGCTTCATCGGTGTTCTACTATGGTGCTTTTAGTGTCTCCGCATACCGCAGCATGCGACATAGCTTTGCAGACGATAAGTACAACCGTTTCGGAGGGAAGAGCGGCCAATGTGACGATCTGGCTTTAAGTCGATTCGATAACAAATGACGAAAACGGACGGATTTCTCAGGTTTTTACTACATATGAACACTTTTCACATTCTCCTGGGCAACTCGGCTGCTAGTCCTCCTTTCATGCAGAATCTTAAGGTCCTAGCTCATGTCCAAGGCACCAAAGCCAGCTAAAAAGTCAATATTCAATACCTAAAACTTGAATTCTACTACTTCTTACTGACTATTACATCAACTTAGAAGCTTCATCTGTGTTCTACTATGGTGCTTTTAGTGTCTCCGCATACCGCAGCACGCGACATAGCTTTGCAGTCGATAAGTACAACCGTTTCAGAGAGAAGAGCGGCTAATGTGACGATCTGGCTTTAAGTCGATTCGATAACAATGACGATAACGAACGGATTTTTAACGTTTTTACTACATATGAACACTTCTCACATTCTCCCGTGCAACTCGGCTGCTAGTCTTCCTTTCATGCAGAATCTTAAGGTCCTAGCCCATGTCCAAGGCTCCAAAGCCAGCTAAAAATCAATAATCAGTAGCTAAAACTTGAATTGTACTACATCTTACTGGCTATTACATCAACTTAGAAGCTTCATCGGTGTTTTACTATGGTGCTTTTACTGTCTCCGCATACCGCAGCATGCGACATAGCTTTGCAGACGATAAGTACAACCGTTTCAGAGAGAAGAGTGGCCAGTGTGACGATCTGGCTTTAAGTCGATACGATAACAAATGACAAAAACGGACGGATTTCTAACGTTTTTACTACATATGAACACTTTTCACATTCTCCCGTGCAACTCGGCTGTTAGTTCTCCTTTCATGCAGAATCTTAAGGTCCTAGCTCATGTCCAAGGCACCAAAGCCATCTAAAAAGTCAATAATCGATACCTAAAACTTGAATTGTACTACTTCTTACTGGCTATTACATCAACTTAGAAGCTTCATCTGTGTTCTACTATGGTGCTTTTAGTTTCTCCGCATACCGCAGCACGCGACACAGCTTTGCAGACGATAAGTACAACCGTTTCAGAGAGAAGAGCGGCCAATGGGACAATCAGGCTTTAAGTCGATTCGATAACAAATGACGTAAACGGACGGATTTCTCAGGTTTTTACTACATATGAACACTTTTCAAATTCTCCCGTGCAACTCGGATGCTAGTCCTCCTTTCATGCAGAATCTTAAGGACCTAGCCGATGTCCAAGGCGTCAAAGCCAGCTAAACAGTCAATAATCGATACCTAAAACTTGAATTGTACTACTTCTTACTGGCTATTACATCAACTTAGAAGCTTCATCTGTGTTCCACTATGGTGCTTTTAGTGTCTCCGCATACCGCAGCACGCGACATAGCTTTGCAGACGATAAGTACAACCGTTTCAGAGAGGAGAGCGGCCAATGTGACGATCTGGCTTTAAGTCGATTCGATAACAATTGACGAAAACGGACGGATTTCTCAGGTTTTTACTACATATGAACACTTATCAAATTCTCACGTGCAACTTGGCTGCTAGTCCTCCTTTCATGCAGAATCTTAAGGTCCTAGCTCATGTCCAAGGCATCAAAGCCAGTTATAAGTCAATAATCGATAACTAAAACTTGAATTGTACTACTTCTTACTGGCTATTACATCAACTTAGAAGCTTCATCTGTGTTCCACTATGGTGATTTTAGTGTCCCCGCATGCCGCAGCACGCGACATAGCTTTGCAGACGATAAGTACAACCGTTTCAGAGAGAAGAGCGGCCAATGTGACGATCTGGCTTTAAGTCGATTCGATAACAAATGACGAAAACGAACGGATTTCTCAGGTTTTTACTACATATGAACACTTTACACATTCTCCCGTGCAACTCGTCTGCTAGTTCTCCTGCATGTAAAATCTTAAGTTCCTAGCTCATGTCCAAGGCACCAAACAAGGGTAAAAAGTCAATAACCGATTCCTAAAACTTGAATGGTACTATTTCTTACTGGCTATTACATCATCTTAGAAGCTACATCTGTGTTCTACTATGGTGCTTTTAGTGTCTCCGAATACCGCAGTCCGCGACATAGCTTTGCAGACGATACGTACAACCGTTTCAGAGAGCAGAGCGGCCAATGTGACGATTTGGCTTTAAGTCGATTCGATAAAAATGACGAAAACGGACGGATTTCTCAGGTTTTTACTCTATTTGAACACTTTTCACATTCACCCGTGCAACTCGGCTGCTAGTCCTCCTTTCATGCAGAATCTTAAGGTCCTAGCTCATGTCCAAGGCACCAAAGCCAGCTAAAAAGTCAATAATCGATACCTAAAACTTGTACTACTTCTTACTGGCTATTACATCAACTTAGAAGCTTCATCTGTGTTCTACTATGGTGATTTTAGTGTCTCCGCATAGCGCAGCACGCGACATAGCATTGCAGACGATAAGTACAACCCTTTCAGAGAGAAGAGCGGCCAATAAGACAATCTGGCTTTAAGTCGATTCGATAACAAATGACGAAAACGGACGGATTTCTCAGGTTTTTACTACATATGAACACTTTTCAAATTATCCCGTGCAACTCGGCTGCTAGTCCTCCTTTTATGGAGAATCTTAAGGTCCTAGCTCATGTCCAAGGCATCAAAGCCAGCTAAAAAATCAATAATCGATACCTAAAACTTGAATTATACTACTTCTTACTGGCTATTACATCAACTTAGAAGCCTCATCTGTGTTCCACTATGGTGATTTTAGTGTCTTTGCATACCGCATCACGCGACATAGCTTTGCAGACGATAAGTACAACCGTTTCAGACAGAAGAGCAGCCAATGTGACGATCTGGCTTTAAGTCGATTCGATAACAAATGACGAAAACGGACGGATTTCTCAGGTTTTTACTACATATAAACACTTTTCACATTCTCCTGTGTAACTCGGCTGCTAGTCCTCCTTTCATGCAGAATCTTAAGGTCCTAGCTCATGTCCAAGGCTCCAAAGCCAGCTAAAAAGCAAATAATCAGAAGCTAAAACTTGAATTGTACTACATCTTACTGGCTATTACCTCAACTTAGAAGCTTCATCTGTGTTCTACTATGGTGCTTTTAGTGTCTCGGCATACCGCAGCATGCGACATAGCTTTGCAGACGATAAGTACAACCGTTTCCGAGGGAACAGCGGCCAATGTGACGATCTGGCTTTAAGTCGATTCGATAACAAATGACGAAAACGGACGGATTTCTCAGGTTTTTACTACATATGAACACTTTTCACATTCTCCTGGGCAACTCGGCTGCTAGTCCTCCTTTCATGCAGAATCTTAAGGTCCTAGCTCATGTCCAAGGCACCAAAGCCAGCTAAAAAGTCAATAATCAGTAACTAAAACTTGAATTGTACTACTTCTTACTGGCTATTACATCAACTTGGAAGTGTCATCTGTGTTCTACAATGGTTCTTTTAGTGTCTCTGCATACCGCAGCACGCGACATAGCTCTGCAGACGATAAGTACAACCGTTTCAGAGAGAAGAGCGGCCAATGTGACGATCTGGCTTTAAGTCGATTCGAATACAAATGACGAAAACGGACGGATTTCTCAGGTTTTTACTACATATAAACATTTTTCACATTCTTCTGTGTAACTAGGCTGCTAGTCCTCCTTTCATGCAAAATCTTAAGGTCCTAGCTCATTTCCAAGGCTCCAAGGCCAGCTAAAAAGTCAATAATCAGTAGCTAAAACTTGAATTGTACTACATCTTACTGGCTATTACATCAACTTAGATTCTTCATCTGTGTTCTACTATGGTGCTTTTAGTGTCTCCGCATACCGCAGCACGCGACATAGCTTTGCAGTCGATAAGTACAACCGTTTCAGAGAGAAGAGCGGCTAATGTGACGATCTGGCTTTAAGTCGATTCGATAACAATGACGATAACGAACGGATTTTTAACGTTTTTACTACATATGAACACTTCTCACATTCTCCCGTGCAACTCGGCTGCTAGTCCTCCTTTCATGCAGAATCTTAAGGTCCTAGCCCATGTCCAAGGCTCCAAATCCAGCTAAAAAGTCAATAATCAGTAGCTAAAACTTGAATTGTACTACATCTTACTGGCTATTACATCAACTTAGAAGCTTCATCTGTGTTCTACTATGGTGCTTTTAGTGTCTCCGCATACCGCAGCACGCGACATAGCTTTGCAGTCGATAAGTACAACCGTTTCAGAGAGAGGAGCGGCTAATGGGACGATCTGGCTTTAAGTCGATTCGATAACAAATGACGAAAACGGACGGATTTCTCAGGTTTTTACTACATATGAACACTTTTCACATTCTTCCGGTGCAACTCGGCTGCTAGTCCTCCTTTCATGCAGAATCTTAAGGTCCTAGCTCATGTACAAGGCACCAAAGCCAGCTAAAAAGTCAATAATCGATACCTAAAACTTGAATTGTACTACTTCTTACTGGCTATTACATCAACTTAGCAGCTTCATCTCTGTTCTACTATGGTACTTTTAGTGTCTCCGCATACCGCAGCACGCGACATAGCTTTGCAGACGATAAGTACAACCGTTTCAGAGAGAAGAGCGGCCAATGTGACGATCTGGCGAGTCGATAACAAATGACGAAAACGGACGGATTTTTCAGGTTTTTACTACATATGAACACTTTTCACATTCTCCCGTGCAACTCGGCTGCTAGTCCTCCTTTCATGCAGAATCTTAAGGTCCTAGCTCATCTCCAAGGCACCAAAGCCAGCTAAAAAGTCAATAATCGATACCTAAA
This sequence comes from Schistocerca gregaria, assembly GCF_023897955.1. NCBI lineage: Eukaryota > Metazoa > Arthropoda > Insecta > Orthoptera > Acrididae > Schistocerca > Schistocerca gregaria. The sequence goes on from NW_026061829.1 coordinate 4,666,959, forward strand.
ACTTGAATTGTACTACTTCTTACTGGCTATTACATCTTCTTAGAAGCTTAATATGTGTTCTACTATGGTGCTTTTAGTGTCTCCGCATACCGCAGCATGCGACATAGCTTTGCAGACGATAAGTACAACCGTTTCGGAGGGAAGAGCGGCCAATGTGACGATCTGGCTTTAAGTCGATTCGATAACAAATGACGAAAACGGACGGTTTTCCCGGGTTTTACTACATATGAACACTTTTCACATTCTCCTGGGCAACTCGGCTGCTAGTCCTCCTTTCATGCAGAATCTTAAGGTCCTAGCTCATGTCCAAGGCACCAAATCCATCTAAGAAGTAAATAATAGATACCTTAAACTTGAAGTGTACTACTTCTTACTGGCTATTACATCAACTTAGAAGCTTCATCTGTGTTCCAATATGGTGCTTTTAGTGTCTCCGCATACCGCAGCACGCGACATAGCTTTGCAGACGATAAGTACAACCGTTTCAGAGAGGAGAGCGGCCAATGTGACGATCTGGCTTTAAGTCGATTCGATAACAAATGACGAAAACGGACGGATTTCTCAGGTTTTTACTACATATGAACACTTTTCACATTCTCCCGTGCAACTCGGCTGCTAGTCCTCCTTTCATGCAGAATCTTAAGGTAATAGCTCAGGTCCAAGGCACCAAAGCCAGCTAAAAAGTCAATAATCAGAAGCTAAAACTTGAATTGTACTACATCTTACTGGCTATTACATCAACTTAGAAGCTTCATCGGTGTTCTACTATGGTGCTTTTAGTGTCTCCGCATACCGCAGCATGCGACATAGCTTTGCAGACGATAAGTACAACCGTTTCGGAGGGAAGAGCGGCCAATGTGACGATTTGGCTTTAAGTCGATTCGATAACAAATGACGAAAACGGACGGATTTCTCAGGTTTTTACTACATATAAACACTTTTCACATTCTCCTGTGTAACTCGGCTGCTAGTCCTCCTTTCATGCAGAATCTTAAGGTCCTAGCTCATGTCCAAGGCTCCAAAGCCAGCTAAAATGCAAATAATCAGAAGCTAAAACTTGAATTGTACTACATCTTACTGGCTATTACCTCAACTTAGAAGCTTCATCTGTGTTCTACTATGGTGCTTTTAGTGTCTCCGCATACCGCAGCATGCGACATAGCTTTGCAGACGATAAGTACAACCGTTTCCGAGGGAACAGCGGCCAATGTGACGATCTGGCTTTAAGTCGATTCGATAACAAATGACGAAAACGGACGGATTTCTCAGGTTTTTACTACATATGAACACTTTTCACATTCTCCTGGGCAACTCGGCTGCTAGTCCTCCTTTCATGCAGAATCTTAAGGTCCTAGCTCATGTCCAAGGCACCAAAGCCAGCTAAAAAGTCAATAATCAGTAACTAAAACTTGAATTGTACTACTTCTTACTGGCTATTGCATCAACTTGGAAGTGTCATCTGTGTTCTACAATGGTTCTTTTAGTGTCTCTGCATACCGCAGCACGCGACATAGCTCTGCAGACGATAAGTACAACCGTTTCAGAGAGAAGAGCGGCCAATGTGACGATCTGGCTTTAAGTCGATTCGATAACAAATGACGAAAACGAACGGATTTCTCAGGTTTTTACTACATATAAACACTTTTCACATTCTTCTGTGTAACTAGGCTGCTAGTCCTCCTTTCATGCAAAATCTTAAGGTCCTAGCTCATGTCCAAGGCTCCAAGGCCAGCTAAAAAGTCAATAATCAGTAGCTAAAACTTGAATTGTACTACATCTTACTGGCTATTACATCAACTTAGATTCTTCATCTGTGTTCTACTATGGTGCTTTTAGTGTCTCCGCATACCGCAGCACGCGACATAGCTTTGCAGTCGATAAGTACAACCGTTTCAGAGAGAAGAGCGGCTAATGTGACGATTTGGCTTTAAGTCGATTCGATAACAATGACGATAACGAACGGATTTTTAACGTTTTTACTACATATGAACACTTCTCACATTCTCCCGTGCAACTCGGCTGCTAGTCCTCCTTTCATGCAGAATCTTAAGGTCCTAGCCCATGTCCAAGGCTCCAAATCCGGCTAAAAAGTCAATAATCAGTAGCTAAAACTTGAATTGTACTACATCTTACTGGCTATTACATCAACTTAGAAGCTTCATCTGTGTTCTACTATGGTGCTTTTAGTGTCTCCGCATACCGCAGCACGCGACATAGCTTTGCAGTCGATAAGTACAACCGTTTCAGAGAGAAGAGCGGCTAATGGGACGATCTGGCTTTAAGTCGATTCGATAACAATGACGATAACGAACGGATTTTTAACGTTTTTACTACATATGAACACTTCTCACATTCTCCCGTGCAACTCGGCTGCTAGTCCTCCTTTCATGCAGAATCTTAAGGTCCTAGCCCATGTCCAAGGCTCCAAAGCCAGCTAAAAAGTTAATAATCAGTAGCTAAAACTTGAATTGTACTACATCTTACTGGCTATTACATCAACTTAGAAGCTTCATCTGTGTTCCACTATGGTGCTTTTAGTGTCTCCGCATAGCGCAGCACGCGACATAGCATTGCAGACGATAAGTACAACAGTTTCAGAGAGAAGAACGGCCAATAAGGCAATCTGGCTTTAAGTCGATTCGATAACAAATGACGAAAACGGACGGATATCTCAGGTTTTTACTACATATGAACACTTTTCAAATCTCCCGTGCAACTTGGCTGCTAGTCCTCCTTTCATGCAGAATATTAAGGTCCTAGCCCATGTCCAAGGCATCAAAGCCAGCTAAAAAGTCAATAATCGATAACTAAAAATTGGAATTGTACTACTTCTTACTTGCTATTACATCAACTTGGAAGTGTCATCTGTGTTCTACTATGGTGCTTTTAGTGTCCCTGCATACCGCAGCACGCGACATAGCTCTGCACACGATAAGTACAACCGTTTCAGAGAGAAGAGTGGCCAATGTGACGATCTGGCTTTAAGTCGATTCGATAACAAATGACGAAAACGGACGGATTTCTCAGGTTTTTACTACATATGAACACTTTTCACATTCTTCCGGTGCAACTCGGCTGCTAGTCCCCCTTTCATGCAGAATCTTAAGGTCCTAGCTCATGTCCAAGGCACCAAAGCCAGCTAAAAAGTCAATAATCGATACCTAAAACTTGAATTGTACTACTTCTTACTGGCTATTACATCAACTTAGCAGCTTCATCTCAGTTCTACTATGGTACTTTTAGTGTCTCCGCATACCGCAGCACGCGACATAGCTTTGCAGACGATAAGTACAACCGTTTCAGAGAGAAGAGCGGCCAATGTGACGATCTGGCGAGTCGATAACAAATGACGAAAACGGACGGATTTTTCAGGTTTTTACTACATATGAACACTTTTCACATTCTCCCGTGCAACTCGGCTGCTAGTCCTCCTTTCATGCAGAATCTTAAGGTCCTAGCTCATCTCCAAGGCACCAAAGCCAGCTAAAAAGTCAATAATCGATACCTAAAACTTGAATTGTACTACTTCTTACTGGCTATTACATCTTCTTAGAAGCTTAATATGTGTTCTACTATGGTGCTTTTAGTGTCTCCGCATACCGCAGCACGCGACATAGCTTTGCAGACGATAAGTACAACCGTTTCAGAGAGAAGAGCGGCCAATGTGACGATCTGGCTTTAAGTCGATTCGATAACAAATGACGAAAACGGACGGATTTCTCAGGTTTTTACTACATATAAACACTTTTCACATTCTCCTGTGTAACTCGGCTGCTAGTCCTCCTTTCATGCAGAATCTTAAGGTCCTAGCTCATGTCCAAGGCTCCAAAGCCAGCTAAAAAGTCAATAATCAGTAGCTAAACTTGAATTGTACTACATCTTACTGGCTATTACATCAACTTAGAAGCTTCATCTGTGTTTTACTATGGTGCTTTTAGTGTCTCCGCATACCGCAGCACGCGACATAGCTTTGCAGACGATAAGTACAACCGTTTCAGAGAGGAGAGCGGCCAATGTGTCGATCTGGCTTTAAGTCGATTCGATAACAAATGACGAAAACGGACGGATTTCTCAGGTTTTTACTACATATGAACACTTTTCACATTCTCCCGTGCAACTCGGCTGCTAGTCCTCCTTTCATGCAGATTCTTAAGGTAATAGCTCAGGTCCAAGGCACCAAAGCCAGCTAAAAAGTCAATAATCAGTAGCTTAAACTTGAATTGTACTACATCTTACTGGCTATTACATCAACTTAGAAGCTTCATCGGTGTTCTACTATGGTGCTTTTAGTGTCTCCGCATACCGCAGCATGCGACATAGCTTTGCAGACGATAAGTACAACCGTTTCGGAGGGAAGAGCGGCCAATGTGACGATCTGGCTTTAAGTCGATTCGATAACAAATGACGAAAACGGACGGATTTCTCAGGTTTTTACTACATATAAACACTTTTCACATTCTCCTGTGTAACTCGGCTGCTAGTCCTCCTTTCATGCAGAATCTTAAGGTCCTAGCTCATGTCCAAGGCTCCAAAGCCAGCTAAAATGCAAATAATCAGAAGCTAAAACTTGAATTGTACTACATCTTACTGGCTATTACATCAACTTAGATTCTTCATCTGTGTTCTACTATGGTGCTTTTAGTGTCTCCGCATACCGCAGCACGCGACATAGCTTTGCAGACGATAAGTACAACCGTTTCAGAGAGGAGAGCGGCCAATGTGACGATCTGGCTTTAAGTCGATTCGATAACAAATGACGAAAACGGACGGATTTCTCAGGTTTTTACTACATATGAACACTTTTCACATTCTCCTGGGCAACTCGGCTGCTAGTCCTCCTTTCATGCAGAATCTTAAGGTCCTAGCTCATGTCCAAGGCACCAAAGCCAGCTAAAAAGTCAATAATCAGTAACTAAAACTTGAATTGTACTACTTCTTACTGGCTATTACATCAACTTGGAAGTGTCATCTGTGTTCTACAATGGTTCTTTTAGTGTCTCTGCATACCGCAGCACGCGACATAGCTCTGCAGACGATAAGTACAACCGTTTCAGAGAGAAGAGCGGCCAATGTGACGATCTGGCTTTAAGTCGATTCGATAACAAATGACGAAAACGAACGGATTTCTCAGGTTTTTACTACATATAAACACTTTTCACATTCTTCTGTGTAACTAGGCTGCTAGTCCTCCTTTCATGCAAAATCTTAAGGTCCTAGCTCATGTCCAAGGCTCCAAGGCCAGCTAAAAAGTCAATAATCAGTAGCTAAAACTTGAATTGTACTACATCTTACTGGCTATTACATCAACTTAGATTCTTCATCTGTGTTCTACTATGGTGCTTTTAGTGTCTCCGCATACCGCAGCACGCGACATAGCTTTGCAGTCGATAAGTACAACCGTTTCAGAGAGAAGAGCGGCTAATGGGACGATCTGGCTTTAAGTCGATTCGATAACAATGACGATAACGAACGGATTTTTAACGTTTTTACTACATATGAACACTTCTCACATTCTCCCGTGCAACTCGGCTGCTAGTCCTCCTTTCATGCAGAATCTTAAGGTCCTAGCCCATGTCCAAGGCTCCAAAGCCAGCTAAAAAGTTAATAATCAGTAGCTAAAACTTGAATTGTACTACATCTTACTGGCTATTACATCAACTTAGAAGCTTCATCTGTGTTCCACTATGGTGCTTTTAGTGTCTCCGCATAGCGCAGCACGCGACATAGCATTGCAGACGATAAGTACAACAGTTTCAGAGAGAAGAACGGCCAATAAGGCAATCTGGCTTTAAGTCGATTCGATAACAAATGACGAAAACGGACGGATATCTCAGGTTTTTACTACATATGAACACTTTTCAAATCTCCCGTGCAACTTGGCTGCTAGTCCTCCTTTCATGCAGAATATTAAGGTCCTAGCCCATGTCCAAGGCATCAAAGCCAGCTAAAAAGTCAATAATCGATAACTAAAACTTGAATTGTACTACTTCTTACTTGCTATTACATCAACTTGGAAGTGTCATCTGTGTTCTACTATGGTGCTTTTAGTGTCCCTGCATACCGCAGCACGCGACATAGCTCTGCACACGATAAGTACAACCGTTTCAGAGAGAAGAGTGGCCAATGTGACGATCTGGCTTTAAGTCGATTCGATAACAAATGACGAAAACTGACGGATTTCTCAGGTTTTTTACTACATATGAACACTTTTCACATTCTTCCGGTGCAACTCGGCTGCTAGTCCTCCTTTCATGCGGAATCTTAAGGTCCTAGCTCATGTACAAGGCACCAAAGCCAGCTAAAACGTCAATAATCGATACCTAAAACTTGAATTGTACTACTTCTTACTGGCTATTACATCAACTTAGCAGCTTCATCTCAGTTCTACTATGGTACTTTTAGTGTCTCCGCATACCGCAGCACGCGACATAGCTTTGCAGACGATAAGTACAACCGTTTCAGAGAGAAGAGCGGCCAATGTGACGATCTGGCGAGTCGATAACAAATGACGAAAACGGACGGATTTTTCAGGTTTTTACCACATATGAACACTTTTCACATTCTCCCGTGCAACTCGGCTGCTAGTCCTCCTTTCATGCAGAATCTTAAGGTCCTAGCTCATCTCCAAGGCACCAAAGCCAGCTAAAAAGTCAATAATCGATACCTAAAACTTGAATTGTACTACTTCTTACTGGCTATTACATCTTCTTAGAAGCTTAATATGTGTTCTACTATGGTGCTTTTAGTGTCTCCGCATACCGCAGCACGCGACATAGCTTTGCAGACGATAAGTACAACCGTTTCAGAGAGAAGAGCGGCCAATGTGACGATCTGGCTTTAAGTCGATTCGATAACAAATGACGAAAACGGACGGATTTCTCAGGTTTTTACTACATATAAACACTTTTCACATTCTCCTGTGTAACTCGGCTGCTAGTCCTCCTTTCATGCAGAATCTTAAGGTCCTAGCTCATGTCCAAGGCTCCAAAGCCAGCTAAAAAGTCAATAATCAGTAGCTAAACTTGAATTGTACTACATCTTACTGGCTATTACATCAACTTAGAAGCTTCATCTGTGTTTTACTATGGTGCTTTTAGTGTCTCCGCATACCGCAGCATGCGACATAGCTTTGCAGACGATAAGTACAACCGTTTCGGAGGGAAGAGCGGCCAATGTGACGATCTGGCTTTAAGTCGATTCGACAACAAATGACGAAAACGGACGGATTTCTCAGGTTTTTACTACATATGAACACTTTTCACATTCTCCTGGGCAACTCGGCTGCTAGTCCTCCTTTCATGCAGAATCTTAAGGTCCTAGCTCATGTCCAAGGCACCAAATCCATCTAAGAAGTAAATAATAGATACCTTAAACTTGAAGTGTACTACTTCTTACTGGCTATTACATCAACTTAGAAGCTTCATCTGTGTTCCAATATGGTGCTTTTAGTGTCTCCGCATACCGCAGCACGCGACATAGCTTTGCAGACGATAAGTACAACCGTTTCAGAGAGGAGAGCGGCCAATGTGACGATCTGGCTTTAAGTCGATTCGATAACAAATGACGAAAACGGACGGATTTCTCAGGTTTTTACTACATATGAACACTTTTCACATTCTCCCGTGCAACTCGGCTGCTAGTCCTCCTTTCATGCAGAATCTTAAGGTAATAGCTCAGGTCCAAGGCACCAAAGCCAGCTAAAAGTCAATAATCAGAAGCTAAAACTTGAATTGTACTACATCTTACTGGCTATTACATCAACTTAGAAGCTTCATCGGTGTTCTACTATGGTGCTTTTAGTGTCTCCGCATACCGCAGCATGCGACATAGCTTTGCAGACGATAAGTACAACCGTTTCGGAGGGAAGAGCGGCCAATGTGACGATCTGGCTTTAAGTCGATTCGATAACAAATGACGAAAACGGACGGATTTCTCAGGTTTTTACTACATATGAACACTTTTCACATTCTCCCGTGCATCTCGGCTGCTAGTCCTCCTTTCATGCAGAATCTTAAGGTAATAGCTCATGTCCAAGGCACCAAAGCCAACTAAGAAGTCAAAAATCGATACCTAAAACTTGAATTGTACTACTTCTTACTGGCTATTACATCAACTTAGAAGCTTCATCTGTGTTCTAGTATGGTGATTTTAGTGTCCCCGCATACCGCAGCACGCGACATAGCTTTACAGACGATAAGTACAACCGTTTCAGAGAGAAGAGCGGCCAATGTGACGATTTGGCTTTAAGTCGATTCGATAACAAATGACCAAAACGGACGGATTTCTCAGGTTTTTACTACATATGAACACTTTTCACATTCTCCTGTGCAACTCGGCTGCTAGTCCTCCTTTCATGCAGAATCTTAAGGTCCTAGCCCACGTCCAAGGCTCCAAAGCCAGCTAAAAAGTCAATAATCAGTAGCTAAAACTTGAATTGTACTACATCTTACTGGCTATTACATCAACTTAGAAGCTTCATCGGTGTTTTACTATGGTGCTTTTACTGTCTCCGCATACCGCAGCATGCGACATAGCTTTGCAGACGATAAGTACAACCGTTTCAGAGAGAAGAGTGGCCAGTGTGACGATCTGGCTTTAAGACGATACGATAACAAATGACGAAAACGGACGGATTTCTCACGTTTTTACTACATATGAACACTCTTCACATTCTCCCGTGCAACTCGGCTGTTAGTCCTCCGTTCATGCAGAATCTTAAGGTCCTAGCTCATGTCCAAGGCACCAAAGCCAGCTAAAAAGTCAATAATCGATACCTAAAACTTGAATTGTACTACTTCTTACTGGCTATTACATCAACTTAGAAGCTTCATCTGTGTTCCACTATGGTGCTTTTAGTGTCTCCGCATAGCGCAGCACGCGACATAGCATTGCAGACGATAAGTACAACCGTTTCTGAGAGAAGAGCGGCCAATGTGACAATCTGGCTTTAAGTCGATTCGATAACAAATGACGAAAACGGACGGATTTCTCAGGTTTTTACTACATATGAACACTTTTCAAATCTCCCGTGCAACTTGGCTGCTAGTCCTCCTTTCATGCAGAATATTAAGGTCCTAGCCCATGTCCAAGGCATCAAAACCAGCTAAAAAGTCAATAATCGATAACTAAAACTTGAATTGTACTACATCTTACTGGCTATTACATCAATTTAGAAGCTTCATCTGTGTTCTACTATGGTGCTTTTAGTGTCTCCGCATACCGCAGCATGCGACATAGTTTTGCAGACGATAAGTACAACCGTTACGGAGCGAAGAGCGGCCAATGTGACGATCTGGCTTTAAGTCGATTCGATAACAAATGACGAAAACGGACGGATTTCTCAGGTTTTTACTACATATGAACACTTTTCACATTCTCCTGGGCAACTCGGCTGCTAGTCCTCCTTTCATGCAGAATCTTAAGGTCCTAGCTCATGTCCAAGGCACCAAATCCATCTAAGAAGTAACTAATCGATACCTTAAACTTGAAGTGTACTACTTCTTACTGGCTATTACATCAACTTAGAAGCTTCATCTATGTTCCAATATGGTGCTTTTAGTGTCTCCGCATACCGCAGCACGCGACATAGCTTTGCAGACGATAAGTACAACCGTTTCAGAGAGGAGAGCGGCCAATGTGACGATCTGGCTTTAAGTCGATTCGATAACAAATGACGAAAACGGACGGATTTCTCAGGTTTTTACTACATATGAACACTTTTCACATTCTCCCGTGCAACTCGGCTGCTAGTCCTCCTTTCATGCAGAATCTTAAGGTCCTAGCTCATGTCCAAGGCACCAAAGCCAGCTAAAAATTCAATAATCAATACCTAAAACTTGAATTGTACTACTTCTTACTGGCTATTACATCAACTTAGAAGCTTCATCTGTGTTCTACTATGGAGATTTTAGTGTCTCCGCATACCGCAGCACGCGACATAGCATTCCAGACGATAAGTACAACCGTTTCAGAGAGAAGAGCGGCCAATGTGACGATTTGGCTTTAAGTCGATTCGATAACAAATGACGAAAACGGACGGATTTCTCAGGTTTTTACTACATATGAACACTTTTCAAATTCTCCCGTGCAACTCGGCTGCTAGTCTTCCTTTCATGCAGAATCTTAAGGTCCTAGCTCATGTCCAAAGCATCAAAGCCAGCTAAAAAGTCAATAATCGATACCTAAAACTGGAGTTGTACTACTTCTTACTGGCTATTACGTCAACTTGGAAGCTTCATCTGTGTTCCACTATGGTGATTTTAGTGTCCCCGCATGCCGCAGCACGCGACATAGCTTTGCAGACGACAAGTACAACCGTTTCGGAGAGAAGAGCGGCCAATGTGACGATCTGGCTTTAAGTCCATTCGATAACCAATGACGAAAACGGACGGATTTCTCAGGTTTTTACTACATATGAACACTTTTCACATTCTCCTGTGCAACTCGGCTGCTAGTCCTCCTTTCATGCAGAATCTTAAGGTCCTAGCCCATGTCCAAGGCATCAAAGCCAGCTAAAAAGTCAATAATCAGTAGCTAAAACTTGAATTGTACTACTTCTTACTGGCTACTACATCAACTTAGAAGCTTCATCTGTGTTCCACTATGGTGATTATAGTGTCCCCGCATGCCGCAGCACGCGACATAGCTTTGCAGACGATAAGTACAACCGTTTCAGAGAGAAGAGCGGCCAATGTGACGATCTGGCTTTAAGTCGATTCAATAACAAATGACGAAAACGAACGGATTTCTCAGGTTTTTGCTACATATGAACACTTTACACATTCTCCCGTGCAACTCGTCTGCTAGTCCTCCTGCATGTAAAATCTTAAGTTCCTAGCTCATGTCCAAGGCACCAAACAAGGGTGAAAAGTTAATAACCGATTCCTAAAACTTGAATGGTACTATTTCTTACTGGCTATTACATCATCTTAGAAGCTACATCTGTGTTCTACTATGGTGCTTTTAGTGTCTCCGAATACCGCAGTACGCGACATAGCATTGCAGACGATAAGTACAACCGTTTCAGAGAGGAGAGCGGCCAATGTGACGATCTGGCTTTAAGTCGATTCGATAACAAATGACGAAAACGAACGGATTTCTCAGGTTTTTACTACATATAAACACTTTTCACATTCTCCTGTGTAACTAGGCTGCTAGTCCTCCTTTCATGCAAAATCTTAAGGTCCTAGCTCATGTCCAAGGCTCCAAGGCCAGCTAAAAAGTCAATAATCAGTAGCAAAAACTTGAATTGTACTACATCTTACTGGCTATTACATCAACTTAGAAGCTTCATCTGTGTTCTACTATGGTGCTTTTAGTGTCTCCGCATACCGCAGCACGCGACATAGCTTTGCAGTCGATAAGTACAACCGTTTCAGAGAGAAGAGCGGCTAATGTGACGATCTGGCTTTAAGTCGATTCGATAACAATGACGATAACGAACGGATTTTTAACGTTTTTACTACATATGAACACTTCTCACATTCTCCCGTGCAACTCGGCTGCTAGTCCTCCTTTCATGCAGAATCTTAAGGTCCTAGCCCATGTCCAAGGCTCCAAATCCAGCTAAAAAGTCAATAATCAGTAGCTAAAACTTGAATTGTACTACATCTTACTGGCTATTACATCAACTTAGAAGCTTCATCTGTGTTCTACTATGGTGCTTTTAGTGTCACCGCATACCGCAGCACGCGACATAGCTTTGCAGTCGATAAGTACAACCGTTTCAGAGAGAAGAGCGGCTAATGGGACGATCTGGCTTTAAGTCGATTCGATAACAATGACGATAACGAACGGATTTTTAACGTTTTTACTACATATGAACACTTCTCACATTCTCCCGTGCAACTCGGCTGCTAGTCCTCCTTTCATGCAGAATCTTAAGGTCCTAGCCCATGTCCAAGGCTCCAAAGCCAGCTAAAAAGTTAATAATCAGTACCTAAAACTTGAATTGTACTACATCTTACTGGCTATTACATCAACTTAGAAGCTTCATCTGTGTTCCACTATGGTGCTTTTAGTGTCTCCGCATAGCGCAGCACGCGACATAGCATTGCAGACGATAAGTACAACAGTTTCAGAGAGAAGAACGGCCAATAAGGCAATCTGGCTTTAAGTCGATTCGATAACAAATGACGAAAAGGGACGGATATCTCAGGTTTTTACTACATATGAACACTTTTCAAATCTCCCGTGCAACTTGGCTGCTAGTCCTGCTTTCATGCAGAATATTAAGGTCCTAGCCCATGTCCAAGGCATCAAAGCCAGCTAAAAAGTCAATAATCGATAACTAAAACTTGAATTGTACTACTTCTTACTTGCTATTACATCAACTTGGAAGTGTCATCTGTGTTCTACTATGGTGCTTTTAGTGTCCCTGCATACCGCAGCACGCGACATAGCTCTGCACACGATAAGTACAACCGTTTCAGAGAGAAGAGTGGCCAATGTGACGATCTGGCTTTAAGTCGATTCGAATACAAATGACGAAAACGGACGGATTTCTCAGGTTTTTACTACATATGAACACTTTTCACATTCTTCCGGTGCAACTCGGCTGCTAGTCCTCCTTTCATGCAGAATCTTAAGGTAATAGCTCATGTCCAAGGCACCAAAGCCAACTAAGAAGTCAAAAATCGATACCTAAAACTTGAATTGTACTACTTCTTAATGGCTATTACATCAACTTAGAAGCTTCATCTGTGTTCTACTATGGTGCTTTTAGTGTCTCCGCATAGCGCAGCACGCGACATAGCATTGCAGACGATAAGTACAACCGTTTCAGAGAGAAGAGCGGCCAATGTGACAATCTGGCTTTAAGTCGATATCGATAACAAATGACGAAAACGGACGGATATCTCAGGTTTTTACTACATATGAAAACTTTTCAAATTCTCCCGTGCAACTCGGCTGCTAGTCCTCCTTTCATGGAGAATCTTAAGGTCCTAGCTCATGTCCAAGGCATCAAAGCCAGCTAAAAAGTCAATAATCGATACCTAAAACTTGAATTGTACTACATCTTACTGGCTATTACATCAACTTAGAAGCTTCATCTGTGTTCTACTATGGTGCTTTTAGTGTCTCCGCATACCGCAGCACGCGACATAGCTTTGCAGTCGATAAGTACAACCGTTTCAGAGAGAAGAGCGGCTAATGGGACGATCTGGCTTTAAGTCGATTCGATAACAATGACGATAACGAACGGATTTTTAACGTTTTTACTACATATGAACACTTCTCACATTCTCCCGTGCAACTCGGCTGCTAGTCCTCCTTTCATGCAGAATCTTAAGGTCCTAGCCCATGTCCAAGGCTCCAAAGCCAGCTAAAAAGTTAATAATCAGTACCTAAAACTTGAATTGTACTACATCTTACTGGCTATTACATCAACTTAGAAGCTTCATCTGTGTTCCACTATGGTGCTTTTAGTGTCTCCGCATAGCGCAGCACGCGACATAGCATTGCAGACGATAAGTACAACAGTTTCAGAGAGAAGAACGGCCAATAAGGCAATCTGGCTTTAAGTCGATTCGATAACAAATGACGAAAAGGGACGGATATCTCAGGTTTTTACTACATATGAACACTTTTCAAATCTCCCGTGCAACTTGGCTGCTAGTCCTGCTTTCATGCAGAATATTAAGGTCCTAGCCCATGTCCAAGGCATCAAAGCCAGCTAAAAAGTCAATAATCGATAACTAAAACTTGAATTGTACTACTTCTTACTTGCTATTACATCAACTTGGAAGTGTCATCTGTGTTCTACTATGGTGCTTTTAGTGTCCCTGCATACCGCAGCACGCGACATAGCTCTGCACACGATAAGTACAACCGTTTCAGAGAGAAGAGTGGCCAATGTGACGATCTGGCTTTAAGTCGATTCGAATACAAATGACGAAAACGGACGGATTTCTCAGGTTTTTACTACATATGAACACTTTTCACATTCTTCCGGTGCAACTCGGCTGCTAGTCCTCCTTTCATGCAGAATCTTAAGGTAATAGCTCATGTCCAAGGCACCAAAGCCAACTAAGAAGTCAAAAATCGATACCTAAAACTTGAATTGTACTACTTCTTAATGGCTATTACATCAACTTAGAAGCTTCATCTGTGTTCTACTATGGTGCTTTTAGTGTCTCCGCATAGCGCAGCACGCGACATAGCATTGCAGACGATAAGTACAACCGTTTCAGAGAGAAGAGCGGCCAATGTGACAATCTGGCTTTAAGTCGATATCGATAACAAATGACGAAAACGGACGGATATCTCAGGTTTTTACTACATATGAAAACTTTTCAAATTCTCCCGTGCAACTCGGCTGCTAGTCCTCCTTTCATGGAGAATCTTAAGGTCCTAGCTCATGTCCAAGGCATCAAAGCCAGCTAAAAAGTCAATAATCGATACCTAAAACTTGAATTATACTACTTCTTACTGGCTTTTACATCAACTTAGAAGCTTCATCTGTGTTCCACTATGGTGATTTTAGTGTCCCCGCATGCCGCAGCACGCGACATAGCTTTGCAGACGATGAGTACAACCGTTTCAGAGAGAAGAGCGGCCAATGTGACGATCTGGCTTTAAGTCGATTCGATTACAAATGACGAAAACGGACGGATTTCTCAGGTTTTTACTACATATAAACACTTTTCACATTCTCCTGTGTAACTCGGCTGCTAGTCCTCCTGTCATGCAGAATCTTAAGGTCCTAGCTCATGTCCAAGGCACCAAAGCCAGCTAAAAAGCAAATAATCAGTAGCTAAAACTTGAATTGTACTACATCTTACTGGCTATTACATCAACTTAGAAGCTTCATCTGTGTTCTACTATGGTGCTTTTAGTGTCTCCGCATACCGCAGCATGCGACATAGCTTTGCAGACGATAAGTACAACCGTTTCGGAGGGAAGAGCGGCCAATGTGACGATCTGGCTTTAAGTCGATTCGATAACACATGACGAAAACGGACGGATTTCTAAAGTTTTTACTACATATGAACACTTTTCACATTCTCCTGGGCAACTCGGCTGCTAGTTCTCCTTTCATGCAGAGTCTTAAGGTCCTAGATCATGTCCAAGGCACCAAAGCCAGCTAAAAAGTCAATAATCAGTAACTAAAACTTGAATTGTACTACTTCTTACTGGCTATTACATCAACTTGGAAGTGTCATCTGAGTTCTACTATGGTGCTTTCAGTGTCTCTGCATACCGCAGCACGCGACATAGCTCTGCAGACGATAAGTACAACCGTTTCAGAGAGAAGAGCAGCCAATGTGACGATCTGGCTTTAAGTCGATTCGATAACAAAGACGAAAACGAACGGATTTCTCAGGTTTTTACTACATATGAACACTTTACACATTCTCCCGTGCAACTCGGCTGTTAGTCCTCCTTTCATGCAGAATCTTAAGGTCCTAGCTCATGTCCAAGGCACCAAAGCCAGCTAAAAAGTCAATAATCGATACCTAAAACTTGAATTGTACTACTTCTTACTGGCTATTACATCAATTTAGAAGCTTCATCTGTGTTCCACTATGGTGCTTTTAGTGTCTCCGCATAGCGCAGCACGCGACATAGCTTTGCAGACGATAAGTACAACCGTTTCAGAGAGGAGAGCGGCCAATGTGACGATCTGGCTTTAAGTCGATTCGATAACAAATGACGAAAACGGACGGATTTCTCAGGTTTTTACTACATATGAACACTTTTCACATTCTCCCGTGCAACTCGGCTGCTAGTCCTCCTTTCATGCAGAATCTTAAGGTAATAGCTCAGGTCCAAGGCACCAAAGCCAGCTAAAAAGTCAATAATCAGAAGCTTAAACTTGAATTGTACTACATCTTACTGGCTATTACATCAACTTAGAGGCTTCATCGGTGTTCTACTATGGTGCTTTTAGTGTCTCCGCATACCGCAGCATGCGACATAGATTTGCAGACGATAAGTACAACCGTTTCGGAGGGAAGAGCGGCCAATGTGACGATCTGGCTTTAAGTCGATTAGATAACAAATGACGAAAACGGACGGATTTCTCAGGTTTTTACTACATATGAACACTTTTCACATTCTCCCGTGCATCTCGGCTGCTAGTCCTCCTTTCATGCAGAATCTTAAGGTAATAGCTCATGTCCAAGGCACCAAAGCCAACTAAGAAGTCAAAAATCGATACCTAAAACTTGAATTGTACTACTTCTTAATGGCTATTACATCAACTTAGAAGCTTCATCTGTGTTCTAGTATGGTGATTTTAGTGTCCCCGCATACCGCAGCACGCGACATAGCTTTACAGACGATAAGTACAACCGTTTCAGAGAGAAGAGCGGCCAATGTGACGATTTGGCTTTAAGTCGATTCGATAACAAATGACCAAAACGGACGGATTTCTCAGGTTTTTACTACATATGAACACTTTTCACATTCTCCTGTGCAACTCGGCTGCTAGTCCTCCTTTCATGCAGAATCTTAAGGTCCTAGCCCATGTCCAAGGCTCCAAAGCCAGCTAAAAAGTCAATAATCAGTAGCTAAAACTTGAATTGTACTACATCTTACTGGCTATTACATCAACTTAGAAGCTTCATCGGTGTTTTAGTATGGTGCTTTTACTGTCTCCGCATACCGCAGCATGTGACATAGCTTTGCAGACGATAAGTACAACCGTTTCAGAGAGAAGAGTGGCCAATGTGACAATCTGGCTTTAAGTCGATATCGATAACAAATGACGAAAACGGACGGATTTCTCAGGTTTTTACTACATATGAACACTTTACACATTCTCCCGTGCAACTCGTCTGCTAGTCCTCCTGCATGTAAAATCTTAAGTTCCTAGCTCATGTCCAAGGCACCAAACAAGGGTAAAAAGTCAATAACCGATTCCTAAAACTTGAATGGTACTATTTCTTACTGGCTATTACATCATCTTAGAAGCTACATCTGTGTTCTACTATGGTGCTTTTAGTGTCTCCGAATACCGCAGTACGCGACATAGCTTTGCAGACGATAAGTACAACCGTTTCAGAGAGCAGAGCGGCCAATGTGTCGATTTGGCTTTAAGTCGATTCGATAAAAATGACGAAAACGGACGGATTTCTCAGGTTTTTACTACATATAAACACTTTTCACATTCTGCCGTGCAACTCGGCTGCTAGTCCTCCTTTCATGCAGAATCTTAAGGTCCTAGCTCATGTCCAAGGCACCAAAGCCAGCTAAAAAGTCAATAATCGATACCTAAAACTTGAATTGTACTACTTCTTACTGGCTATTACATCAACTTAGAAGCTTCATCTGTGTTCTACTATGGTGCTTTTAGTGTCTCCGCATAGCGCAGCACGCGACATAGCATTGCAGACGATAAGTACAACCGTTTCAGAGAGAAGAGCGGCCAATGTGACAATCTGGCTTTAAGTCGATATCGATAACAAATGACGAAAACGGACGGATATCTCAGGTTTTTACTACATATGAAAACTTTTCAAATTCTCCCGTGCAACTCGGCTGCTAGTCCTCCTTTCATGGAGAATCTTAAGGTCCTAGCTCATGTCCAAGGCATCAAAGCCAGCTAAAATGTCAATAATCGATACCTAAAACTTGAATTATACTACTTCTTACTGGCTTTTACATCAACTTAGAAGCTTCATCTGTGTTCCACTATGGTGATTTTAGTGTCCCCGCATGCCGCAGCACGCGACATAGCTTTGCAGACGATGAGTACAACCGTTTCAGAGAGAAGAGCGGCCAATGTGACGATCTGGCTTTAAGTCGATTCGATTACAAATGACGAAAACGGACGGATTTCTCAGGTTTTTACTACATATAAACACTTTTCACATTCTCCTGTGTAACTCGGCTGCTAGTCCTCCTTTCATGCAGAATCGTAAGGTCCTTGCTCATGTCCAAAGCTCCAAAGCCAGCTAAAAAGTCAATAATCAGTAGCTATAACTTGAATTGTACTACATCTTACTGGCTATTACATCAACTTAGAAGCTTCATCTGTGTTCTACTATGGTGCTTTTAGTGTCTCCGCATACCGCAGCATGCGACATAGCTTTGCAGACGATAAGTACAACCGTTTCAGAGAGAAGAGCGGCTAATGTGACGATCTGGCTTTAAGTCGATTCAATAACAAATGACGAAAACGAACGGATTTCTCAGGTTTTTACTACATATGAACACTTTACACATTCTCCCGTGCAACTCGTCTGCTAGTCCTCCTGCATGTAAAATCTTAAGTTCCTAGCTCATGTCCAAGGCACCAAACAAGGGTAAAAAGTCAATAACCGATTCCTAAAACTTGAATGGTACTATTTCTTACTGGTATTACATCATCTTAGAAGCTACATCTGTGTTCTACTATGGTGCTTTTAGTGTCTCCGAATACCGCAGTACGCGACATAGCTTTGCAGACGATAAGTACAACCGTTTCAGACAGCAGAGCGGCCAATGTGTCGATTTGGCTTTAAGTCGATTCGATAAAAATGACGAAAACGGACGGATTTCTCAGGTTTTTACTACATATAAACACTTTTCACATTCTGCCGTGCAACTCGGCTGCTAGTCCTCCTTTCATGCAGAATCTTAAGGTCCTAGCTCATGTCCAAGGCACCAAAGCCAGCTAAAAAGTCAATAATCGATACCTAAAACTTGAATTGTACTACTTCTTACTGGCTTTTACATCAACTTAGAAGCTTCATCTGTGTTCCACTATGGTGATTTTAGTGTCCCCGCATGCCGCAGCACGCGACATAGCTTTGCAGACGATGAGTACAACCGTTTCAGAGAGAAGAGCGGCCAATGTGACGATCTGGCTTTAAGTCGATTCGATTACAAATGACGAAAACGGACGGATTTCTCAGGTTTTTACTACATATAAACACTTTTCACATTCTCCTGTGTAACTCGGCTGCTAGTCCTCCTGTCATGCAGAATCTTAAGGTCCTAGCTCATGTCCAAGGCTCCAAAGCCAGCTAAAAAGCAAATAATCAGTAGCTAAAACTTGAATTGTACTACATCTTACTGGCTATTACATCAACTTAGAAGCTTCATCTGTGTTCTACTATGGTGCTTTTAGTGTCTCCGCATACCGCAGCATGCGACATAGCTTTGCAGACGATAAGTACAACCGTTTCGGAGGGAAGAGCGGCCAATGTGACGATCTGGCTTTAAGTCGATTCGATAACACATGACGAAAACGGACGGGTTTCTAAGGTTTTTACTACATATGAACACTTTTCACATTCTCCTGGGCAACTCGGCTGCTAGTTATCCTTTCATGCAGAATCTTAAGGTCCTAGATCATGTCCAAGGCACCAAAGCCAGCTAAAAAGTCAATAATCAGTAACTAAAACTTGAATTGTACTACTTCTTACTGGCTATTACATCAACTTGGAAGTGTCATCTGTGTTCTACTATGGTGCTTTTAGTGTCTCTGCATACCGCAGCACGCGACATAGCTCTGCAGACGATAAGTACAACCGTTTCAGAGAGAAGAGCAGCCAATGTGACGATCTGGCTTTAAGTCGATTCGATAACAAAGACGAAATCGAACGGATTTCTCAGGTTTTTACTACATATGAACACTTTACACATTCTCCCGTGCAACTCGGCTGTTAGTCCTCCTTTCATGCAGAATCTTAAGGTCCTAGCTCATGTCCAAGGCACCAAAGCCAGCTAAAAAGTCAATAATCGATACCTAAAACTTGAATTGTACTACTTCTTACTGGCTATTACATCAATTAAGAAGCTTCATCTGTGTTCCACTATGGTGCTTTTAGTGTCTCCGCATAGCGCAGCACGCGACATAGCATTGCAGACGATAAGTACAACCGTTTCTGAGAGAAGAGCGGCCAATGTGACAATCTGGCTTTAAGTCGATTCGATAACAAATGACGAAAATGGACGGATTTCTCAGGTTTTTACTACATATGAACACTTTTCAAATCTCCCGTGCAACTTGGCTGCTTGTCCTCCTTTCATGCAGAATATTAAGGTCCTAGCTCATGTCCAAGGCATCAAAGCCAGCTAAAAAGTCAATAATCGATAACTAAAACTTGAATTGTACTACTTCTTACTGGCTACTACATCAACTTAGAAGCTTCATCTGTGTTCCACTATGGTGATTTTAGTGTCCCCGCATGCCGCAGCACGCGACATAGCTTTGCAGACGATAAGTACAACCGTTTCAGAGAGAAGAGCGGCCAATGTGACGATCTGGCTTTAAGTCGATTCAATAGCAAATGACGAAAACGAACGGATTTCTCAGGTTTTTACTACATATGAACACTTTACACATTCTCCCGTGCAACTCGTCTGCTAGTCCTCCTGCATGTAAAATCTTAAGTTCCTAGCTCATGTCCAAGGCACCAAACAAGGGTAAAAAGTCAATAACCGATTCCTAAAACTTGAATGGTACTATTTCTTACTGGCTATTACATCATCTTAGAAGCTACATCTGTGTTCTACTATGGTGCTTTTAGTGTCTCCGAATACCGCAGTACGCGACATAGCTTTGCAGACGATAAGTACAACCGTTTCAGAGAGCAGAGCGGCCAATGTGTCTATTTGGCTTTAAGTCGATTCGATAAAAATAACGAAAACGGACGGATTTCTCAGGTTTTTACTACATATAAACACTTTTCACATTCTCCCGTGCAACTCGGCTGCTAGTCCTCCTTTCATGCAGAATCTTAAGGTCCTAGCTCATGTCCAAGGCACCAAAGCCAGCTAAAAAGTCAATAATCGATACCTAAAACTTGAATTGTACTACTTCTTACTGGCTATTACATCAACTTAGAAGCTTCATTTGTGTTCTACTATGGTGCTTTTAGTGTCTCCGCATAGCGCAGCACGCGACATAGCATTGCAGACGATAAGTACAACCGTTTCAGAGAGAAGAGCGGCCAATGTGACAATCTGGCTTTAAGTCGATATCGATAACAAATGACGAAAACGGACGGATTTCTCAGGTTTTTACTACATATGAAAACTTTTCAAATTCTCCCGTGCAACTCGGCTGCTAGTCCTCCTTTCATGGAGAATCTTAAGGTCCTAGCGCATGTCCAAGGCATCAAAGCCAGCTAAAAAGTCAATAATCGATACCTAAAACTTGAATTGTACTACTTCTTACTGGCTACTACATCAACTTAGAAGCTTCATCTGTGTTCCACTATGGTGATTTTAGTGTCCCCGCATGCCGCAGCACGCGACATAGCTTTGCAGACGATGAGTACAACCGTTTCAGAGAGAAGAGCGGCCAATGTGACGATCTGGCTTTAAGTCGATTCGATTACAAATGACGAAAACGGACGGATTTCTCAGGTTTTTACTACATATAAACACTTTTCACATTCTCCTGTGTAACTCGGCTGCTAGTCCTCCTGTCATGCAGAATCTTAAGGTCCTAGCTCATGTCCAAGGCTCCAAAGCCAGCTAAAAAGCAAATAATCAGTAGCTAAAACTTGAATTGTACTACATCTTACTGGCTATTACATCAACTTAGAAGCTTCATCTGTGTTCTACTATGGTGCGTTTAGTGTCTCCGCATACCGCAGCATGCGACATAGCTTTGCAGACGATAAGTACAACCGTTTCGGAGGGAAGAGCGGCCAATGTGACGATCTGGCTTTAAGTCGATTCGATAACACATGACGAAAACGGACGGATTTCTAAGGTTTTTACTACATATGAACACTTTTCACATTCTCCTGGGCAACTCGGCTGCTAGTTCTCCTTTCATGCAGAATCTTAAGGTCCTAGATCATGTCCAAGGCACCAAAGCCAGCTAAAAAGTCAATAATCAGTAACAAAAACTTGAATTGTACTACTTCTTACTGGCTATTACATCAACTTAGAAGCTTCATCTGTGTTCTACTATGGTGCTTTTAGTGTCTCCGCATAGCGCAGCACGCGACATAGCATTGCAGACGATAAGTACAACCGTTTCAGAGAGAAGAGCGGCCAATGTGACAATCTGGCTTTAAGTCGATTCGATAACAAATGACGAAAACGGACGGATTTCTCAGGTTTTTACTACATATGAAAACATTTCAAATTCTCCCGTGCAACTCGGCTGCTAGTCCTCCTTTCATGGAGAATCTTAAGGTCCTAGCTCATGTCCAAGGCATCAAAGCCAGCTGAAAAGTCAATAATCGATACCTAAAACTTGAATTATACTACTTCTTACTGGCTATTACATCAACTTAGAAGCTTCATCTGTGTTCCACTATGGTGATTTTAGTCTCCCCGCATGCCGCAGCACGCGACATAGCTTTGCAGACGATAAGTACAACCGTTTCAGAGAGAAGAGCGGCCAATGTGACGATCTGGCTTTAAGTCGATTCGATAACAAATGACGAAAACGGACGGATTTCTCAGGTTTTTACTACATATAAACACTTTTCACATTCTCCTGTGTAACTCGGCTGCTAGTCCTCCTTTCATGCAGAATCTTAAGGTGCTAGCTCATGTCCAAGGCTCCAAAGCCAGCTAAAAAGCAAATAATCAGTAGCTAAAACTTGAATTGTACTACACCTTACTGGCTATTACATCAACTTAGAAGCTTCATCTGTGTTCTACTATGGTGCTTTTAGTGTCTCCGCATACCGCAGCATGCGACATAGCTTTGCAGACGATAAGTACAACCGTTTCGGAGGGAAGAGCGGCCAATGTGACGATCTGGCTTTAAGTCGATTCGATAACAAATGACGAAAACGAACGGATTTCTCAGGTTTTTACTACAAATGAACACTTTACACATTCTCCCGTGCAACTCGGCTGCTAGTCCTCCTGCATGTAAAATCTTAAGTTCCTAGCTCATGTCCAAGGCACCAAACAAGGGTAAAAAGTCAATAACCGATTAATAAAACTAGAATTGTACTATTTCTTACTGGCTATTACATCATCTTAGAAGCTACATCTGTGTTCTACTATGGGGCTTTTAGTGTCTCCGAATACCGCCGTACGCGACATAGCTTTGCAGACGATAAGTACAACCGTTTCAGAGAGCAGAGCGGCCAATGTGACGATTTGGCTTTAAGTCGATTCGATAAAAATGACTAAAACGGACGGATTTCTCAGGTTTTTACTCTATTTGAACACTTTTCACATTCTCCCGTGCAACTCGGCTGCTAGTCCTCCTTTAATGCAGATTCTTAAGGTCCTAGCGCATGTCCAAGGCACCAAAGCCAGCTAAAAAGTCAATAATCGATACCTAAAACTTGAATTGTACTGCTACTTACTGGCTATTACATCAACTTAGAAGCTTTATCTGAGTTCTACTATGGTGCTTTTAGAGTCTCCGCATAGCGCAGCACGCGACATAGCTTTGCAGACGATAAGTACAACCGTTTCAGAGAGAAGAGTGGCCAATGTGACGATCTGGCTTTAAGTCGATTCGATAACAAATGACGAAGACGGACGGATTTCTCAGGTTTTTACTACATATGAACACTTTTCACATTCTCCCGTGCAACTCGGCTGCTGGTCCTCCTTCTATGCAGAATCTTAAGGTCCTAGCTCATGTCCAAGGCATCAAAGCCAGCTAAAAAGTCAATAATCAATACCTAAAACTTGAATTGTACTACTTCTTACTGGCTATTACATCAAATTAGAAGCTTCATCTGTGTTCTACGATGGTGGTTTTAGTGTCTCCGCCTACCGCAGCATACGACATAGCTTTGCAGACGATAAGTACAACCGTTTCAGAGAAAAGAGCGGCCAATGTGACGATCTGGCTTTAAGTCGATTCGAGAACAAATGACGAAAACGGACGGATTTCTCAGGTTTTTACTACTTATGAACACTTTTCACATTCTCCCGTGCAACTCGGCTGCTAGTCCTCCTTTAATGCAGAATCTTAAGGTCCTAGCTCATGTCCAAGGCACCAAAGCTAGCTAAAAAGTCAATAATCGATACCTAAAACTTGAATTGTACTACTACTTACTGGCTATTACATCAACTTAGAAGCTTCATCTGTGTTCTACTATGGTGCTTTTAGAGTCTCCGCATACCGCAGCACGCGACATAGCTTTGCAGACGATAAGTACAACGGTTTCAGAGAGAAGAGCGGCCAATGTGACGATCTGGCTTTAAGTCGATTCGATAACAAATGACGAAAACGGACGGATTTCTCAGGTTTTTACTACATGTGAACACTTTTCACATTGTCCCGTGCAACTCGGCTGCTAGTCCTCCTTTCATGCAGAATCTTAAGGTAATAGCTCATGTCCAAGGCACCAAAGCCAGCTAAAAAGTCATTAATCGATACCTAAAACTTGAATTGTACTACTTCTTACTGGCTATTACATGAACTTAGAAGCTTCATCTGTGTTCTACTATGGTGCTTTTAGTGTCTCCGCATAGCGCAGCACGCGACATAGCTTTGCAGACGATAAGTACAACCGTTTCAGAGAGAAGAGCGGCCAATGTGACGATCTGGCTTTAAGTCGATTCGAGAACAAATGACGAAAACGGACGGATTTCTCAGGTTTTTACTACATATGAACACTTTTCACATTCTCCCGTGCAACTCGGCTGCTAGTCCTCCTTTAATGCAGAATCATAAGGTCTAAGCTCATGTCCAAGGCACCAAAGCTAGCTAAAAGTCAATAACCGATTAATAAAACTAGAATTGTACTATTTCTTACTGGCTATTACATCATCTTAGAAGCTACATCTGTGTTATACTATGGGGCTTTTAGTGTCTCCGAATACCGCCGTACGCGACATAGCTTTGCAGACGATAAGTACAACCGATTCAGAGAGCAGAGCGGCCAATGTGACGATTTGGCTTTAAGTCGATTCGATAAAAATGACGAAAACGGACGGATTTCTCAGGTTTTTACTACATAAGAACACTTTACACATACTCCCGTGCAACTCGTCTGCTAGTCCTCCTGCATGTAAAATCTTAAGTTCATAGCTCATGTCCAAGGCACCAAACAAGGGTAAAAAGTCAATAACCGATTCCTAAAACTTGAATGGTACTATTTCTTACTGGCTATTACATCATCTTAGAAGCTACATCTGTGTTCTACTATGGTGCTTTTAGTGTCTCCGAATACCGCAGTACGCGACATAGCTTTGCAGCCGATAAGTACAACCGTTTCAGAGAGCAGAGCGGCCCATGTGACGATTTGGCTTTAAGTCGATTCGATAAAAATGAAGAAAACGGACGGATTTCTCAGGTTTTTAATCTATTTGAACACTTTTCACATGCTCCCGTGCAACTCGGCTGCTTGTCCTCCTTTCATGCAGAATCTTAAGGGCCTACCTCATGTCCAAGGCACCAAAGCCAGCTAAAAAGTCAATAACCGATAACTAAAACTTGAATTGTACTACTTCTTACTGGCTATTACATCAACTTAGAAGCTTCATCTGTGTTCTACTATGGTGCTTTTAGTGTCTCCGCATAGCGCAGCACGCGACATAGCATTGCAGACGATAAGTACAACCGTTTCAGAGAGAAGAGCGGCCAATGTGACAATCTGGCTTTAAGTCGATTCGATAACAAATGACGAAAACGGACGGATTTCTCAGGTTTTTACTACATATGAAAACATTTCAAATTCTCCCGTGCAACTCGGCTGCTAGTCCTCCTTTCATGGAGAATCTTAAGGTCCTAGCTCATGTCCAAGGCATCAAAGCCAGCTAAAAAGTCAATAATCGATACCTAAAACTTGAATTATACTACTTCTTACTGGCTATTACATCAACTTAGAAGCTTCATCTGTGTTCCACTATGGTGATTTTAGTGTCCCCGCATGCCGCAGCACGCGACATAGCTTTGCAGACGATAAGTACAACCGTTTCAGAGAGAAGAGCGGCCAATGTGACGATCTGGCTTTAAGTCGATTCGAGAACAAATGACGAAAACGGACGGATTTCTCAGGTTTTTACTACATATGAACACTTTTCACATTCTCCCGTGCAACTCGGCTGCTAGTCCTCCTTTAATGCAGAATCATAAGGTCTAAGCTCATGTCCAAGGCACCAAAGCTAGCTAAAAGTCAATAACCGATTAATAAAACTAGAATTGTACTATTTCTTACTGGCTATTACATCATCTTAGAAGCTACATCTGTGTTATACTATGGGGCTTTTAGTGTCTCCGAATACCGCCGTACGCGACATAGCTTTGCAGCCGATAAGTACAACCGATTCAGAGAGCAGAGCGGCCAATGTGACGATTTGGCTTTAAGTCGATTCGATAAAAATGACGAAAACGGACGGATTTCTCAGGTTTTTACTACATAAGAACACTTTACACATTCTCCCGTGCAACTCGTCTGCTAGTCCTCCTGCATGTAAAATCTTAAGTTCCTAGCTCATGTCCAAGGCACCAAACAAGGGTAAAAAGTCAATAACCGATTCCTAAAACTTGAATGGTACTATTTCTTACTGGCTATTACATCATCTTAGAAGCTACATCTGTGTTCTACTATGGTGCTTTTAGTGTCTCCGAATACCGCAGTACGCGACATAGCTTTGCAGCCGATAAGTACAACCGTTTCAGAGAGCAGAGCGGCCCATGTGACGATTTGGCTTTAAGTCGATTCGATAAAAATGAAGAAAACGGACGGATTTCTCAGGTTTTTAATCTATTTGAACACTTTTCACATGCTCCCGTGCAACTCGGCTGCTTGTCCTCCTTTCATGCAGAATCTTAAGGGCCTACCTCATGTCCAAGGCACCAAAGCCAGCTAAAAAGTCAATAACCGATAACTAAAACTTGAATTGTACTACTTCTTACTGGCTATTACATCAACTTAGAAGCTTCATCTGTGTTCTACTATGGTGCTTTTAGTGTCTCCGCATAGCGCAGCACGCGACATAGCATTGCAGACGATAAGTACAACCGTTTCAGAGAGAAGAGCGGCCAATGTGACAATCTGGCTTTAAGTCGATTCGATAACAAATGACGAAAACGGACGGATTTCTCAGGTTTTTACTACATATGAAAACATTTCAAATTCTCCCGTGCAACTCGGCTGCTAGTCCTCCTTTCATGGAGAATCTTAAGGTCCTAGCTCATGTCCAAGGCATCAAAGCCAGCTAAAAAGTCAATAATCGATACCTAAAACTTGAATTATACTACTTCTTACTGGCTATTACATCAACTTAGAAGCTTCATCTGTGTTCCACTATGGTGATTTTAGTCTCCCCGCATGCCGCAGCACGCGACATAGCTTTGCAGACGATAAGTACAACCGTTTTAAAGAGAAGAGCGGCCAATGTGACGATCTGGCTTTAAGTCGATTCGATAACAAATGACGAAAACGGACGGATTTCTCAGGTTTTTACTACATATAAACACTTTTCACATTCTCCTGTGTAACTCGGCTGCTAGTCCTCCTTTCATGCAGAATCTTAAGGTCCTAGCTCATGTCCAAGGCTCCAAAGCCAGCTAAAAAGCAAATAATCAGTAGCTAAAACTTGAATTGTACTACACCTTACTGGCTATTACATCAACTTAGAAGCTTCATCTGTGTTCTACTATGGTGCTTTTAGTGTCTCCGCATACCGCAGCATGCGACATAGCTTTGCAGACGATAAGTACAACCGTTTCGGAGGGAAGAGCGGCCAATGTGACGATCTGGCTTTAAGTCGATTCGATAACACTTGACGAAAACGGACGGATTTCTCAGGTTTTTACTACATATGAACACTTTTCACATTCTATTGGGCAACTCGGCTGCTAGTCCTCCTTTCATCCAGAATCTTAAGGAACTAGCTCATGTCCAAGGCACCAAGGCAGCTAAAAAGTCAATAATCAGTAACTAAAACTTGAATTGTACTACTTCTTACTGGCTATTACATCAACTTGGAAGTGACATCTGTGTTCTACTATGGTGCTTTTAGTGTCTCTGCATACCGCAGCACGCGACATAGCTCTGCAGACGATAAGTACAACCGTTTCAGAGAGAAGAGCGGCCAATGTGACGATCTGGCTTTAAGTCGATTCGATAACAAATGACGAAAACGAAGGGATTTCTCAGGTTTTTACTACATATGAACACTTTACACATTCTCCCGTGCAACTCGGCTGCTAGTCCTCCTGCATGTAAAATCTTAAGTTCCTAGCTCATGTCCAAGGCACCAAACATGGGTAAAAAGTCAATAACCGATTAATAAAACTAGAATTGTACTATTTCTTACTGGCTATTACATCATCTTAGAAGCTACATCTGTGTTCTACTATGGGGCTTTTAGTGTCTCCGAATACCTCCGTACGCGACATAGCTTTGCAGACGATAAGTACAACCGTTTCAGAGAGCAGAGCGGCCAATGTGACGATTTGGCTTTAAGTCGATTCGATAAAAATGACTAAAACGGACGGATTTCTCAGGTTTTTACTCTATTTGAACACTTTTCACATTCTCCCGTGCAACTCGGCTGCTAGTCCTCCTTTAATGCAGAATCTTAAGGTCCTAGCTCATGTCCAAGGCACCAAAGCTAGCTAAAAAGTCAATAATCGATACCTAAAACTTGAATTGTACTACTACTTACTGGCTATTACATCAACTTAGAAGCTTCATCTGTGTTCTACTATGGTGCTTTTAGAGTCTCCGCATACCGCAGCACGCGACATAGCTTTGCAGACGATAAGTACAACGGTTTCAGAGAGAAGAGCGGCCAATGTGACGATTTGGCTTTAAGTCGATTCGATAACGAATGACGAAAACGGAGGGATTTCTCTGGTTTTTACTACATATGAACACTTTTCACATTGTCCCGTGCAACTCGGCTGCTAGTCCTCCTTTCATGCAGAATCTTAAGGTAATAGCTCATGTCCAAGGCACCAAAGCCAGCTAAAAAGTCATTAATCGATACCTAAAACTTGAATTGTACTACTTCTTACTGGCTATTACATCAACTTAGAAGCTTCATCTGTGTTCTACTCTGGTGCTTTTAGTGTCTCCGCATACCGCAGCACGCGACATAGCTTTGAAGACGATAAGTACAACCGTTTCCGAGAGAAGAGCGGCCAATGTGACGATCTGGCTTTAAGTCGATTCGATAACAAATGACGAAAACGGACGGATTTCTCAGGTTTTTACTACATATGAACACTTTTCACATTCTCCCGTGCAACTCGGCTGCTAGTCCTCCTTTAATGCAGAATCTTAAGGCCCTAGCTCATCTCCAAGGCACCAAAGCCAGCTAAAAAGTAAATAATGGGTACCTAAAACTTGAATTGTACTACTTCTTACTATCTATTACATCATCTTAGAAGCTTCATATGTGTTCTACTATGGTGCTTTTAGTGTCTCCGCATAGCGCAGCACGCGACATAGCATTGCAGACGATAAGTACAACCGTTTCAGAGAGAAGAGCTGCCAATGTTACAATCTGGCTTTAAGTCGATTCGATAACAAATGACGAAAACGGACGAATTTCTCAGGTTTTTACTACATATAAACACTTTTCAAATTCTCTCGTGCAACTCGGCTGCTAGTCTTCCTCTCATGCAGAATCTTAAGGTCCTAGCTCATGTCCAAAGCATCAAAGCCAGCTAAAAAGTCAATAATCGATACCTAAAACTGGAGTTGTACTACTTCTTACTGGCTATTACGTCAACTTGGAAGCTTCATCTGTGTTCCACTATGGTGATTTTAGTGTCCCCGCATGCCGCAGCACGCGACATAGCTTTGCAGACGACAAGTACAACCGTTTCGGAGAGAAGAGCGGCCAATGTGACGATCTGGCTTTAAGTCCATTCGATAACCAATGACGAAAACGGACGGATTTCTCAGGTTTTTACTACATATGAACACTTTTCACATTCTCCTGGGCAACTCGGCTGCTACTCCTCCTTTCATGCAGAATCTTAAGGTCCTACCTCATGTCCAAGGCACCAAAGCCAGCTAAAAAGTCAATAATCAGTAACTAAAACTTGAATTGTACTACTTCTTACTGGCTATTACATCAACTTGGAAGTGTCATCTGTGTTCTACTATGGTGCGTTTAGTGTCTCTGCATACCGCAGCACGCGACGTAGCTCTGCAGACGATAAGTACAACCGTTTCAGAGAGAAGAGCGGCCAATGTGACGATCGGGCTTTAAGTCGATTCGATAACAAATGACGAAAACGGACGGATTTCTCAGGTTTTTACTACATATGAACACTTTTCACATTCTCCCATGCAACTCGGCTTCTAGTCCTCCTTTCATGCAGAATCTTAAGGTAATAGCTCACGTCCAAGGCACCAAAGCCAACTAAGAAGTAAATAATCGATACCTAAAACTTGAATTGTACTACTTCTTACCGGCTATTACATCAACTTAGAAGCTTCATCTGTGTTCTACTCTGGTGATTTTAGTGTCCCCGCATACCGCAGCACGCGACATAGCTTAACAGACGATAAGTACAACCGTTTCAGAGAGAAGAGCGGCCAATGTGACGATTTGGCTTTAAGTCGATTCGATAACAAATGACGAAAACGGACGGATTTCTCAGGTTTTTACTACATATGAACACATTTCACATTCTCCTGTGCAACTCGGCTGCTAGTCCTCCTTTCATGCAGAATCTTAAGGTCCTAGCTCATGTCCAAGGCTCCAAAGCCAGCTAAAAAGTCAATAATCAGTAGCTAAAACTTGAATTGTACTACATCTTACTGGCTATTACATCAACTTAGAAGCTTCATCGGTGTTTTACTATGGTGCTTTTAGTGTCTCCGCATGCCGCAGCATGCGACATAGCTTTGCAGACGATAAGTACAACCGTTTCAGAGAGAAGAGTGGCCAGTGTGACGATCTGCCTTTAAGTCGATTCGATAACAAATGACAAAAACGGACGGATTTCTCACGTTTTTACTACATATGAACACTTTTCACATTCTCCCGTGCAACTCGGCTGCTAGTCCTCCTTTCATGCAGAATCTTAAGGTCCTAGCTCATGTCCAAGGTATTAAAGCCAACAAAAAAGTCAATAATCGATACCAAAAACTTGAATTCTACTACTTCTTACTGGCTATTACATCAACTTAGAAGCTTCATCGGTGTTCTACTATGGTGCTTTTAGTGTCTCCGCATACCGCAGCATGCGACATAGCTTTGCAGACGATAAGTACAACCGTTTCGGAGAGAAGAGCGGCCGATGTGACGATCTGGCTTTAAGTCGATTCGATAAAAAATGACGAAAACGGACGGATTTCTCAGGTTTTTACTACATATGAACACTTTTCACATTCTCCTGTGCAACTCGGCTGCTAGTCCTCCTTTCATGCAGAATCTTAAGGTCCTAGCTCATGTCCAAGGCACCAAAGCCAGCTAAAAAGTCAATAATCAGTAACTAAAACTTGAATTGTACTCCTTCTTACTGGCTATTACATCAACATGGAAGTGTCATCTGTGTTCTACTATGGTGCTTTTAGTGTCTCTGCATACCGCAGCACGAGACATAGCTCTGCAGGCGATAAGTACAACTGTTTCAGAGAGAAGAGCGGCCAATGTGACGATCTGGCTCTAAGTCGATTCGATAACAAATGACGAAAACGAACGGATTTCTCAGGTTTTTACTACATATGAACACTTTACACATTCTCCCGTGCAACTCGGCTGCTAGTCCTCCTGCATGTAAAATCTTAAGTTCCTAGCTCATGTCCAAGGCACCAAACAAGGGTAAAAAGTCAATAACCGGTTCCTAAAACTTGAATTGTACTACTTCTTACTGGCTATTACATCAACTTGGAAGTGTCATCTGTTTTCTACTATGGTGCTTTTAGTGTCTCTGCATACCGCAGCACGCGACGTAGCTCTGCAGATGATAAGTACAACCGTTTCAGAGAGAAGAGCGGCCGATGTGACGATTTGGCTTTAAGTCGATTCGATAAAAATGACGAAAACGGACGGATTTCTCAGGTTTTTACACTATTTGAACACTTTTCACATTCTCCCGTGCAACTCGGCTGCTAGTCCTCCTTTCATGCAGAATCTTAAGGTCCTAGCTCATGTCCAAGGCACCAAATCCAGCTAAAAATTCAATAATCAATACCTAAAACTTGAATTGTACTACTTCTTACTGGCTATTACATCAACTTAGAAGCTTCATCTGTGTTCTACTATGGAGATTTTAGTGTCTCCGCATACCGCAGCACGCGACATAGCATTGCAGACGATAAGTACAACCGTTTCAGAGAGAAGAGCGGCCAATGTGACGATCGGGCTTTAAGTCGATTCGATAACAAATGACGAAAACGGACGGATTTCTCAGGTTTTTAATACATATGAACACTTTTCACATTCTCCCGTGCAACTCGGCTGCTAGTCCTCCTTTCATGCAGAATCTTAAGGTAATAGCTCATGTCCAAGGCACCAAAGCCAACTAAGAAGTCAGTAATCGATACCTAAAACTTGAATTGTACTACTTCTTACTGGCTATTACATCAACTTAGAGGCTTCATCTGTGTTCTACTATGGAGATTTTAGTGTCTCCGCATACCGCAGCACGCGACATAGCATTGCAGACGATAAGTACAACCGTTTCAGAGAGAAGAGCGGCCAATGTGACGATCTGTCTTTAAGTCGATTCGATAACAAATGACGAAAACGGACGGATTTCTCAGGTTTTTACTACATATGAACACTTTTCACATTATCCCGTGCAACTCAGCTGCTAGTCCTCCTTTCATGCAGAATCTTAAGGTCATAGCGCATGTCCAAGGCACCAAAGCCAACTAAGAGGTCAATAATCGATACATAAATCTTGAATTGTACTACTTCTTACTGGCTATTACATCAACTTAGAAGCTTCATCTGTGTTCTACTATGGAGATTTTAGTGTCTCCGCATACCGCAGCACGCGACATAGCATTGCAGACGATAAGTACAACCGTTTCAGAGAGAAGAGCGGCCAATGTGACGATCGGGCTTTAAGTCGATTCGATAACAAATGACGAAAACGGACGGATTTCTCAGGTTTTTACTACATATGAACACTTTTCACATTCTCCCGTGCAACTCGACTGCTAGTCCTCCTTTCATGCAGAATCTTAAGGTCCTACCTCATGTCCAAGGCACCAAAGCCAGCTAAAAAGTCAATAATCAGTAACTAAAACTTGAATTGTACTACTTCTTACTGGCTATTACATCAACTTGGAAGTGTCATCTGTGTTCTACTATGGTGCGTTTAGTGTCTCTGCATACCGCAGCACGCGACATAGCTCTGCAGACGATAAGTACAACCGTTTCAGAGAGAAGAGCGGCCAATGTGACGATTTGGCTTTAAGTCGATTCGATGAAAATGACGAAAACGGACGGATTTCTCAGGTTTTTACTCTATTTGAACACTTTTCACATTCTCCCGTACAACTCGGCTGCTAGTCCTCCTTTCATGCAGAATCTTAAGGTCCTAGCTCATGTCCAAGGCTCCAAAGCCAGCTAAAAAGTCAATAATCAGTACCTAAAACTTGAATTGTACTACTTCTTACCGGCTATTACATCAACTTAGAAGCTTCATCTGTGTTCTACTCTGGTGATTTTAGTGTCCCCGCATACCGCAGCACGCGACATAGCTTAACAGACGATAAGTACAACCGTTTCAGAGAGAAGAGCGGCCAATGTGACGATTTGGCTTTAAGTCGATTCGATAACAAATGACGAAAACGGACGGATTTCTCAGGTTTTTACTACATATGAACACATTTCACATTCTCCTGTGCAACTCGGCTGCTAGTCCTCCTTTCATGCAGAATCTTAAGGTCCTAGCTCATGTCCAAGGCTCCAAAGCCAGCTAAAAAGTCAATAATCAGTAGCTAAAACTTGAATTGTACTACATCTTACTGGCTATTACATCAACTTAGAAGCTTCATCGGTGTTTTACTATGGTGCTTTTAGTGTCTCCGCATGCCGCAGCATGCGACATAGCTTTGCAGACGATAAGTACAACCGTTTCAGAGAGAAGAGTGGCCAGTGTGACGATCTGCCTTTAAGTCGATTCGATAACGAATGACAAAAACGGACGGATTTCTCACGTTTTTACTACATATGAACACTTTTCACATTCTCCCGTGCAACTCGGCTGCTAGTCCTCCTTTCATGCAGAATCTTAAGGTCCTAGCTCATGTCGAAGGTATTAAAGCCAACAAAAAAGTCAATAATCGATACCAAAAACTTGAATTCTACTACTTCTTACTGGCTATTACATCAACTTAGAAGCTTCATCGGTGTTCTACTATGGTGCTTTTAGTGTCTCCGCATACCGCAGCATGCGACATAGCTTTGCAAACGATAAGTACAACCGTTTCGGAGAGAAGAGCGGCCGATGTGACGATCTGGCTTTAAGTCGATTCGATAAAAAATGACGAAAACGGACGGATTTCTCAGGTTTTTACTACATATGAACACTTTTCACATTCTCCTGGGCACCTCGGCTGCTAGTCCTCCTTTCATGCAGAATCTTAAGGTCCTAGCTCATGTCCAAGGCACCAAAGCCAGCTAAAAAGTCAATAATCAGTAACTAAAACTTGAATTGTACTACTTCTTACTGGCTATTACATCAACTTGGAAGTGTCATCTGTGTTCTACTATGGTGCTTTTAGTGTCTTTGCATACCGCAGCACGCGACATAGCTCTGCAGACGATAAGTACAACCGTTTCAGAGAGAAGAGCGGCCAATGTGACGATCTGGCTCTAAGTCGATTCGATAACAAATGACGAAAACGAACGGATTTCTCAGGTTTTTACTACATATGAACACTTTACACATTCTCCCGTGCAACTCGGCTGCTAGTCCTCCTGCATGTAAAATCTTAAGTTCCTAGCTCATGTCCAAGGCACCAAACAAGGGTAAAAAGTCAATAACCGGTTCCTAAAACTTGAATTGTACTACTTCTTACTGGCTATTACATCAACTTGGAAGTGTCATCTGTGTTCTACTATGGTGCTTTTAGTGTCTCTGCATACCGCAGCACGCGACGTAGCTCTGCAGATGTTAAGTACAACCGTTTCAGAGAGAAGAGCGGCCGATGTGACGATTTGGCTTTAAGTCGATTCGATGAAAATGACGAAAACGGACGGATTTCTCAGGTTTTTACACTATTTGAACACTTTTCACATTCTCCCGTGCAACTCGGCTGCTAGTCCTCCTTTCATGCAGAATCTTAAGGTCCTAGCTCATGTCCAAGGCACCAAATCCAGCTAAAAATTCAATAATCAATACCTAAAACTTGAATTGTACTACTTCTTACTGGCTATTACATCAACTTAGAAGCTTCATCTGTGTTCTACTATGGAGATTTTAGTGTCTCCGCATACCGCAGCACGCGACATAGCATTGCAGACGATAAGTACAACCGTTTCAGAGAGAAGAGCGGCCAATGTGACGATCGGGCTTTAAGTCGATACGATAACAAATGACGAAAACGGACGGATTTCTCAGGTTTTTAATACATATGAACACTTTTCACATTCTCTCGTGCAACTCGGCTGCTAGTCCTCCTTTCATGCAGAATCTTAAGGTAATAGCTCATGTCCAAGGCACCAAAGCCAACTAAGAAGTCAATAATCGATACCTAAAACTTGATTGTACTACTTCTTACTGGCTATTACATCAACTTAGAGGCTTCATCTGTGTTCTACTATGGAGATTTTAGTGTCTCCGCATACCGCAGCACGCGACATAGCTTTGCAGACGATAAGTACAACCGTTTCAGAGAGAAGAGCGGCCAATGTGACGATCGGGCTTTAAGTCGATTCGATAACAAATGACGAAAACGGACGGATTTCTCAGGTTTTTACTACATATGAACACTTTTCACATTCTCCCGTGCAACTCGAGTGCTAGTCCTCCTTTCATGCAGAATCTTAAGGTAATAGCTCATGTCCAAGGCACCAAAGCCAACTAAGAAGTCAATTATCGATACCTAAAACTTGAATTCTACTACTTTTTAGTGGCTATTACATCAACTTAGAAGCTTCATCTGTGTTCTAGTATGGTGATTTTAGTGTCCCCGCATACCGCAGCACGCGACATAGCTTTGCAGACGATAAGTACAACCGTTTCAGAGAGAAGAGTGGCCAGTGTGACGATCTGCATTTAAGTCGATTCGATAACAAATGACAAAAACGGACGGATTTCTCACGTTTTTACTACATATGAACACTTTTCACATTCTCCCGTGCAACTCGGCTGCTAGTCCTCCTTTCATGCAGAATCTTAAGGTCCTAGCTCATGTCCAAGGCACCAAAGCCAGCTAAAAAGTCAATAATCAGTACATAAAAATTGAATTTTACTACTTCTTACTGGCTATTACATCAACTTGGAAGTATCATCTGTGTTCTACGATGGTGCTTTTAGTGTCTCTGCATACCGCAGCACGCGACATAGCTCTGCAGACGGTAAGTACAACCGTTTCAGAGAGAAGAGCGGCCAATGTGACCATCTGGCTTTTAGTCGATTCGATAACAAATGACGAAAACGAACGGATTTCTCAGGTTTTTACTACATATGAACACTTTACACATTCTCCCGTGCAACTCGGCTGCTAGTCCTCCTTTCATGCAGAATCTTAAGGTCCTAGCTCATGTCCAAGGTACCAAAGCCAACAAAAAAGTCAATAATCGATACCAAAAACTTGAATTCTACTACTTCTTACTGGCTATTACATCAACTTAGAAGCTTCATCGGTGTTCTACTATGGTGCTGTTAGTGTCTCCGCATACCGCAGCATGCGACATAGCTTTGCAGACGATAAGTACAACCGTTTCGGAGAGAAGAGCGGCCAATGTGACGATCTGGCTTTAAGTCGATTCGATAACAAATGACGAAAACGGACGGATTTCTCAGGTTTTTACTACATATGAACACTTTTCACATTCTCCTGGGCAACTCGGCTGCTAGTCCTCCTTTCATGCAGAATCTTAAGGTCCTAGCTCATGTCCAAGGCACCAAAGCCAGCTAAAAAGTCAATAATCAGTAACTAAAAATTGAATTGTACTACTTCTTACTGGCTATTACATCAACTTGGAAGTGTCATCTGTGTTCTACTATGGTGCTTTTAGTGTCTCTGCATACCGCAGCACGCGACATAGCTCTGCAGACGATAAGTACTACCGTTTCAGAGAGAAGAGCGGCCAATGTGACGATCTGGCTCTAAGTCGATTCGATAACAAATGACGAAAACGAACGGATTTCTCAGATTTTACTACATATGAACACTTTACACATTCTCCCGTGCAACTCGGCTGCTAGTCCTCCTGCATGTAAAATCTTAAGTTCCTAGCTCATGTCCAAGGCACCAAACAAGGGTAAAAAGTCAATAACCGGTTCGTAAAACTTGAATTGTACTACTTCTTACTGGCTATTACATCAACTTGGAAGTGTCATCTGTGTTCTACTATGGTGCTTT
The DNA here is from genome assembly GCF_023897955.1 of Schistocerca gregaria. NCBI lineage: Eukaryota > Metazoa > Arthropoda > Insecta > Orthoptera > Acrididae > Schistocerca > Schistocerca gregaria. Next base: position 4,704,293 of record NW_026061829.1, read on the forward strand.
TATTGTCTCTGCATACCGCAGCACGCGACGTAGCTCTGCAGATGATAAGTACAACTGTTTCAGAGAGAAGAGCGGCCAATGTGACGATTTGGCTTTAAGTCGACTCGATAAAAATTACGAAAACGGACGGATTTCTCAGGTTTTTACTCTATTTGAACACTTTTCACATTCTCCTGTGCAACTCGGCTGCTAGTCCTCCTTTCATGCAGAATCTTAAGGTCCTAGCTCATGTCCAAGGCACCAAAGCCAGCTAAAAATTCAATAATCAATACCTAAAACTTGAATTGTACTACTTCTTACTGGCTATTACATCAACTTAGAAGCTTCATCTGTGTTCTACTATGGAGATTTTAGTGTCTCCGCATACCGCAGCACGCGACATAGCATTCCAGACGATAAGTACAACCGTTTCAGAGAGAAGAGCGGCCAATGTGACGATTTGGCTTTAAGTCGATTCGATAACAAATGACGAAAACGGACGGATTTCTCAGGTTTTTACTACATATGAACACTTTTCAAATTCTCCCGTGCAACTCGGCTGCTAGTCTTCCTTTCATGCAGAATCTTAAGGTCCTAGCTCATGTCCAAAGCATCAAAGCCAGCTAAAAAGTCAATAATCGATACCTAAAACTGGAGTTGTACTACTTCTTACTGGCTATTACGTCAACTTGGAAGCTTCATCTGTGTTCCACTATGGTGATTTTAGTGTCCCCGCATGCCGCAGCACGCGACATAGCTTTGCAGACGACAAGTACAACCGTTTCGGAGAGAAGAGCGGCCAATGTGACGATCTGGCTTTAAGTCCATTCGATAACCAATGACGAAAACGGACGGATTTCTCAGGTTTTTACTACATATGAACACTTTTCACAATCTCCTGGGCAACTCGGCTGCTACTCCTCCTTTCATGCAGAATCTTAAGGTCCTACCTCATGTCCAAGGCACCAAAGCCAGCTAAAAAGTCAATAATCAGTAACTAAAACTTGAATTGTACTACTTCTTACTGGCTATTACATCAACTTGGAAGTGTCATCTGTGTTCTACTATGGTGCGTTTAGTGTCTCTGCATACCGCAGCACGCGACGTAGCTCTGCAGACGATAAGTACAACCGTTTCAGAGAGAAGAGCGGCCAATGTGACGATTTGGCTTTAAGTCGATTCGATGAAAATGACGAAAACGGACGGATTTCTCAGGTTTTTACTCTATTTGAACACTTTTCACATTCTCCCGTACAACTCGGCTGCTAGTCCTCCTTTCATGCAGAATCTTAAGGTCCTAGCTCATGTCCAAGGCTCCAAAGCCAGCTAAAAAGTCAATAATCAGTAGCTAAAACTTGAATTGTACTACATCTTACTGGCTATTACATCAACTTAGAAGCTTCATCGGTGTTTTACTATGGTGCTTTTAGTGTCTCCGCATGCCGCAGCAAGCGACATAGCTTTGCAGACGATAAATACAACCGTTTCAGAGAGAAGAGTGGCCAGTGTGACGATCTGCCTTTAAGTCGATTCGATAACAAATGACAAAAACGGACGGATTTCTCACGTTTTTACTACATACGAACACTTTTCACAATTTCCCGTGCAACTCGGCTGCTAGTCCTCCTTTCATGCAGAATCTTAAGGTCCTAGCTCATGTCCAAGGTATTAAAGCCGACAAAAAAGTCAATAATCGATACCAAAAACTTGAATTCTACTACTTCTTACTGGCTATTACATCAACTTAGAAGCTTCATCGGTGTTCTACTATGGTGCTTTTATTGTCTCCGCATACCGCAGCATGCGACATAGCTTTGCAGACGATAAGTACAACCGTTTCGGAGAGAAGAGCGGCCGATGTGACGATCTGGCTTTAAGTCGATTCGATAAAAAATGACGAAAACGGACGGATTTCTCAGGTTTTTACTACTTATGAACACTTTTCACATTCTCCTGGGCAACTCGGCTGCTAGTCCTCCTTTCATGCAGAATCTTAAGGTCCTAGCTCATGTCCAAGGCACCAATGCCAGCTAAAAAGTCAATAATCAGTAACTAAAACTTGAATTGTACTACTTCTTACTGGCTATTACATCAACTTGGAAGTGTCATCTGTGTTCTACTATGGAGCTTTTAGTGTCTTTGCATACCGCAGCACGCGACATAGCTCTGCAGACGATAAGTACAACCGTTTCAGAGAGAAGAGCGGCCAATGTGACGATCTGGCTCTAAGTCGATTCGATAACAAATGACGAAAACGAACGGATTTCTCAGGTTTTTACTACATATGAACACTTTACACATTCTCCCGTGCAACTCGGCTGCTAGTCCTCCTGCATGTAAAATCTTAAGTTCCTAGCTCATGTCCAAGGCACCAAACAAGGGTAAAAAGTCAATAACCGGTTCCTAAAACTTGAATTGTACTACTTCTTACTGGCTATTACATCAACTTGGAAGTGTCATCTGTGTTCTACTATGGTGCTTTTAGTGTCTCTGCATACCGCAGCACGCGACGTAGCTCTGCAGATGATAAGTACAACCGTTTCAGAGAGAAGAGCGGCCGATGTGACGATTTGGCTTTAAGTCGATTCGATAACAAATGACGAAAACGGACGGATTTCTCAGGTTTTTACACTATTTGAACACTTTTCACATTCTCCCGTGCAACTCGGCTGCTAGTCCTCCTTTCATGCAGAATCTTAAGGTCCTAGCTCATGTCCAAGGCACCAAATCCAGCTAAAAATTCAATAATCAATACCTAAAACTTGAATTGTACTACTTCTTACTGGCTATTACATCAACTTAGAAGCTTCATCTGTGTTCTACTATGGAGATTTTAGTGTCTCCGCATACCGCAGCACGCGACATAGCATTGCAGACGATAAGTACAACCGTTTCAGAGAGAAGAGCGGCCAATGTGACGATCGGGCTTTAAGTCGATTCGATAACAAATGACGAAAACGGACGGATTTCTCAGGTTTTTAATACATACGAACACTTTTCACATTCTCCCGTGCAACTCGACTGCTAGTCCTCCTTTCATGCAGAATCTTAAGGTAATAGCTCATGTCCAAGGCACCAAAGCCAACTAAGAAGTCAATAATCGAATACCTAAAACTTGAATTGTACTACTTCTTACTGGCTATTACATCAACTTAGAGGCTTCATCTGTGTTCTACTATGGAGATTTTAGTGTCTCCGCATACCGCAGCACGCGACATAGCATTTTAGACGATAAGTACAACCGTTTCAGAGAGAAGAGCGGCCAATGTGACGATCTGTCTTTAAGTCGATTTGATAACAAATGACGAAAACGGACGGATTTCTCAGGTTTTTACTACATATGAACACTTTTCACATTATCCCGTGCAACTCAGCTGCTAGTCCTCCTTTCATGCAGAATCTTAAGGTCCTAGCTCATGTCCAAGGCACCAAAGCCAACTAAGAGGTCAATAATCGATACATAAATCTTGAATTGTACTACTTCTTACTGGCTATTACATCAACTTAGAAGCTTCATCTGTGTTCTACTATGGAGATTTTAGTGTCTCCGCATACCGCAGCACGCGACATAGCATTGCAGACGATAAGTACAACCGTTTCAGAGATAAGAGCGGCCAATGTGACGATCGGGCTTTAAGTCGATTCGATAACAAATGACGAAAACGGACGGATTTCTCAGGTTTTTACTACATATGAACACTTTTCACATTCTCCCGTGCAACTCGACTGCTAGTCCTCCTTTCATGCAGAATCTTAAGGTAATAGCTCATGTCCAAGGCACCAAAGCCAACTAAGAAGTCAATAATCGATACCTAAAACTTGAATTCTACTACTTTTTAGTGGCTATTACATCAACTTAGAAGTATCATCTGTGTTCTACGATGGTGCTTTTAGTGTCTCTGCATACCGCAGCACGCGACATAGCTCTGCAGACGATAAGTACAACCGTTTCAGAGAGAAGAGCGGCCAATGTGACGATCTGTCTTTAAGTCGATTCGATAACAAATGACGAAAACGGACGGATTTCTCAGGTTTTTACTACATATGAACACTTTTCACATTATCCCGCGCAACTCAGCTGCTACTCCTCCTTTCATGCAGAATCTTAAGGTCCTAGCTCATGTCCAAGGCACCAAAGCCAGCTAAAAAGTCAATAATCAGTACATAAAAATTGAATTTTACTACTTCTTACTGGCTATTACATCAACTTGGAAGTATCATCTGTGTTCTACGATGGTGCTTTTAGTGTCTCTGCATACCGCAGCACGCGACATAGCTCTGCAGACGGTAAGTACAACCGTTTCAGAGAGAAGAGCGGCCAATGTGACCATCTGGCTTTTAGTCGATTCGATAACAAATGACGAAAACGAACGGATTTCTCAGATTTTACTACATATGAACACTTTACACATTCTCCCGTGCAACTCGGCTGCTAGTCCTCCTGCATGTAAAATCTTAAGTTCCTAGCTCATGTCCAAGGCACCAAACAAGGGTAAAAAGTCAATAACCGGTTCCTAAAACTTGAATTGTACTACTTCTTACTGGCTATTACATCAACTTGGAAGTGTCATCTGTGTTCTACTATGGTGCTTTTAGTGTCTCTGCATACCGCAGCACGCGACGTAGCTCTGCAGATGATAAGTACAACTGTTTCAGAGAGAAGAGCGGCCAATGTGACGATTTGGCTTTAAGTCGACTCGATAAAAATTACGAAAACGGACGGATTTCTCAGGTTTTTACTCTATTTGAACACTTTTCACATTCTCCTGTGCAACTCGGCTGCTAGTCCTCCTTTCATGCAGAATCTTAAGGTCCTAGCTCAAGTCCAAGGCACCAAAGCCAGCTAAAAATTCAATAATCAATACCTAAAACTTGAATTGTACTACTTCTTACTGGCTATTACATCAACTTAGAAGCTTCATCTGTGTTCTACTATGGAGATTTTAGTGTCTCCGCATACCGCAGCACGCGACATAGCATTCCAGACGATAAGTACAACCGTTTCAGAGAGAAGAGCGGCCAATGTGACGATCGGGCTTTAAGTCGATTCGATAACAAATGACGAAAACGGACGGATTTCTCAGGTTTTTACTACATATGAACACTTTTCACATTCTCCCGTGCAACTCGGCTGCTAGTCCTCCTTTCATGCAGAATCTTAAGGTAATAGCTCATGTCCAAGGCACCAAAGCCAACTAAGAAGTCAATAATCGATACCTAAAACTTGAATTGTACTACTTCTTACTGGCTATTACATCAACTTAGAAGCTTCATCTGTGTTCTACTATGGAGATGTTTGTGTCTCCGCATACCGCAGCACGCGACATAGCATTGCAGACGATAAGTACAACCGTTTCAGAGAGAAGAGCGGCCAATGTGACGATCTGGCTTTAAGTCGATTCGATAACAAATGACGAAAACGGACGGATTTCTCAGGTTTTTACTACATATGAACACTTTTCACATTATCCCGTGCAATTCAGCTGCTAGTCCTCCTTTCATGCAGAATCTTAAGGTCCTAGCTCATGTCCAAGGCACCAAAGCCAACTAAGAAGTCAATAATCGATACATAAATCTTGAATTGTACTACTTCTTACTGGCTATTACATCAACTTAGAAGCTTCATCTGTGTTCTACTATGGAGATTTTAGTGTCTCCGCATACCGCAGCACGCGACATAGCATTGCAGACGATAAGTACAACCGTTTCAGAGAGAAGAGCGGCCAATGTGACGATCGGGCTCCAAGTCGATTCGATAACAAATGACGAAAACGAACGGATTTCTCAGGTTTTTACTACATATGAACACTTTACACATTCTCCCGTGCAACTCGACTGCTAGTCCTCCTTTCATGCAGAATCTTAAGGTAATAGCTCATGTCCAAGGCACCAAAGCCAACTAAGAAGTCAATAATCGATACCTAAAACTTGAATTCTACTACTTTTTAGTGGCTATTACATCAACTTAGAAGCTTCATCTGTGTTCTAGTATGGTGATTTTAGTGTCCCCGCATACCGCAGCACGCGACATAGCTTTGCAGACGATAAGTACAACCGTTTCAGAGAGAAGAGTGGCCAGTGTGACGATCTGCATTTAAGTCGATTCGATAACAAATGACAAAAACGGACGGATTTCTCACGTTTTTACTACATATGAACACTTTTCACATTCTCCCGTGCAACTCGGCTGCTAGTCCTCCTTTCATGCAGAATCTTAAGGTCCTAGCTCATGTCCAAGGCACCAAAGCCAGCTAAAAAGTCAATAATCAGTACATAAAAATTGAATTTTACTACTTCTTACTGGCTATTACATCAACTTGGAAGTATCATCTGTGTTCTACGATGGTGCTTTTAGTGTCTCTGCATACCGCAGCACGCGACATAGCTCTGCAGACGATAAGTACAACCGTTTCAGAGAGAAGAGCGGCCAATGTGACCATCTGGCTTTTAGTCGATTCGATAACAAATGACGAAAACGAACGGATTTCTCAGGTTTTTACTACATATGAACACTTTACACATTCTCCCGTGCAACTCGGCTGCTAGTCCTCCTTTCATGCAGAATCTTAAGGTCCTAGCTCATGTCCAAGGTACCAAAGCCAACAAAAAAGTCAATAATCGATACCAAAAACTTGAATTCTACTACTTCTTACTGGCTATTACATCAACTTAGAAGCTTCATCGGTGTTCTACTATGGTGCTTTTAGTGTCTCCGCATACCGCAGCATGCGACATAGCTTTGCAGACGATAAGTACAACCGTTTCGGAGAGAAGAGCGGCCAATGTGACGATCTGGCTTTAAGTCGATTCGATAACAAATGACGAAAACGGACGGATTTCTCAGGTTTTTACTACATATGAACACTTTTCACATTCTCCTGGGCAACTCGGCTGCTAGTCCTCCTTTCATGCAGAATCTTAAGGTCCTAGCTCATGTCCAAGGCACCAAAGCCAGCTAAAAAGTCAATAATCAGTAACTAAAAATTGAATTGGACTACTTCTTACTGGCTATTACATCAACTTGGAAGTGTCATCTGTGTTCTACTATGGTGCTTTTAGTGTCTCTGCATACCGCAGCACGCGACATAGCTCTGCAGACGATAAGTACTACCGTTTCAGAGAGAAGAGCGGCCAATGTGACGATCTGGCTCTAAGTCGATTCGATAACAAATGACGAAAACGAACGGATTTCTCAGATTTTACTACATATGAACACTTTTCACATTCTCCCGTGCAACTCGGCTGCTAGTCCTCCTGCATGTAAAATCTTAAGTTCCTAGCTCATGTCCAAGGCACCAAACAAGGGTAAAAAGTCAATAACCGGTTCCTAAAACTTGAATTGTACTACTTCTTACTGGCTATTACATCAACTTGGAAGTGTCATCTGTGTTCTACTATGGTGCTTTTAGTGTCTCTGCATACCGCAGCACGCGACGTAGCTCTGCAGATGATAAGTACAACTGTTTCAGAGAGAAGAGCGGCCAATGTGACGATCGGGCTTTAAGTCGATTCGATAACAAATGACGAAAACGGACGGATTTCTCAGGTTTTTACTCTATTTGAACACTTTTCACATTCTCCTGTGCAACTCGGCTGCTAGTCCTCCTTTCATGCAGAATCTTAAGGTCCTAGCTCATGTCCAAGGCACCAAAGCCAGCTAAAAATTCAATAATCAGTACCTAAAACTTGAATTGTACTACTTCTTACTGGCTATTACATCAACTTAGAAGCTTCATCTGTGTTCTACTATGGAGATTTTAGTGTCTCCGCATACCGCAGCACGCGACATAGCATTCCAGACGATAAGTACAACCGTTTCAGAGAGAAGAGCGGCCAATGTGACGATCGGGCTTTAAGTCGATTCGATAACAAATGACGAAAACGGACGGATTTCTCAGGTTTTTACTACATATGAACACTTTTCACATTCTCCCGTGCAACTCGGCTGCTAGTCCTCCTTTCATGCAGAATCTTAAGGTAATAGCTCATGTCCAAGGCACCAAAGCCAACTAAGAAGTCAATAATCGATACCTAAAACTTGAATGGTACTATTTCTTACTGGCTATTACATCAACTTAGAAGCTTCATCTGTGTTCTACTATGGAGATTTTTGTGTCTCCGCATACCGCAGCACGCGACATAGCATTGCAGACGATAAGTACAACCGTTTCAGAGAGAAGAGCGGCCAATGTGACGATCGGGCTTTAAGTCGATTCGATAACAAATGACGAAAACGGACGGATTTCTCAGGTTTTTACTACATATGAACTCTTTTCACATTTTCCCGTGCAACTCGGCTGCTATTCCTCCTTTCATGCAGAATCTTAAGGTAATAGCTCATGTCCAAGGCACCAAAGCCAACTAAGATGTCAATAATCGATACCTAAAACTTGAATTGTACTACTTCTTACTGGCTATTACATCAACTTAGAAGCTTCATCTGTGTTCTACTATGGAGATTTTTGTGTCTCCGCATACCGCAGCACGCGACATAGCATTGCAGACGATAAGTACAACCGTTTCAGAGAGAAGAGCGGCCAATGTGACGATCGGGCTTTAAGTCGATTCGATAACAAATGACGAAAACGGACGGATTTCTCAGGTTTTTACTACATATGAACACTTTTCACATTCTCCCGTGCAACTCGGCTGCTAGTCCTCCTTTCATGCAGAATCTTAAGGTAATAGCTCATGTCCAAGGCACCAAAGCCAACTAAGAAGCCAATAATCGATACCTAAAACTTGAATTGTACTACTTCTTACTGGCTATTACATCAACTTAGAAGCTTCATCTGTGTTCTACTATGGAGATTTTTGTGTCTCCGCATACCGCAGCACGCGACATAGCATTGCAGACGATAAGTACAACCGTTTCAGAGAGAAGAGCGGCCAATGTGACGATCGGGCTTTAAGTCGATTCGATAACAAATGACGAAAACGGACGGATTTCTCAGGTTTTTACTACATATGAACACTTTTCACATTATCCCGTGCAACACGGCTGCTAGTCCTCCTTTCATGCAGAATCTTAAGGTAATAGCTCATGTCCAATTCACCAAAGCCAACTAAGAAGTCAATAATCGATACATAAAACTTGAATTGTACTACTTCTTACTGGCTATTACATCAACTTAGAAGCTTCATCTGTGTTCTACTATGGAGATTTTTGTGTCTCCGCATACCGCAGCACGCGACATAGCATTGCAGACGATAAGTACAACCGTTTCAGAGAGAAGAGCGGCCAATGTGACGATCGGGCTTTAAGTCGATTCGATAACAAATGACGAAAACGGACGGATTTCTCAGGTTTTTACTACATATGAACACTTTTCACATTCTCACGTGCAACTCGGCTGCTAGTCCTCCTTTCATGCAGAATCTTAAGGTAATAGCTCATGTCCAAGGCACCAAAGCCAACTAAGAAGTCAATAATCGATACCTAAAACTTGAATTCTACTACTTTTTAGTGGCTATTACATCAACTTAGAAGCTTCATCTGTGTTCTAGTATGGTGATTTTAGTGTCCCCGCATACCGCAGCACGCGACATAGCTTTGCAGACGATAAGTACAACCGTTTCAGAGAGAAGAGTGGCCAGTGTGACGATCTGCATTTAAGTCGATTCGATAACAAATGACAAAAACGGACAGATTTCTCACGTTTTTACTACATATGAACACTTTTCACATTCTCCCGTGCAACTCGGCTGCTAGTCTTCCTTTCATGCAGAATCTTAAGGTCCTAGCTCATGTCCAAGGCACCAAAGCCAGCTAAAAAGTCAATAATCAGTCCATAAAAATTGAATTTTACTACTTCTTACTGGCTATTACATCAACTTGGAAGTATCATCTGTGTTCTACAATGGTGCTTTTAGTGTCTCTGCATACCGCAGCACGCGACATAGCTCTGCAGACGGTAAGTACAACCGTTTCAGAGAGAAGAGCGGGCAATGTGACCATCCGGCTTTAAGTCGATTCGATAACAAATGACGAAAACGAACGGATTTCTCAGGTTTTTACTACATATGAACACTTTACACATTCTCCCGTGCAACTCGGCTGCTAGTCCTCCTTTCATGCAGAATCTTAAAGGTGCTAGCTCATGTCCAAGTCACCAAACAAGGGTAAAAAGTCAATAACCGATTCCTAAAACTTGAATTATACTATTTCTTACTGCCTATTACATCATCTTAGAAGCTTCATCTGTGTTCTACTATGGTGCTTTTAGTGTCTCTGCATACCGCAGCACGCGACATAGCTCTGCAGACGATAAGTACTACCGTTTCAGAGAGAAGAGCGGCCAATGTGACGATCTGGCTCTAAGTCGATTCGATAACAAATGACGAAAACGAACGGATTTCTCAGATTTTACTACATATGAACACTTTACACATTCTCCCGTGCAACTCGGCTGCTAGTCCTCCTGCATGTAAAATCTTAAGTTCCTAGCTCATGTCCAAGGCACCAAACAAGGGTAAAAAGTCAATAACCGGTTCCTAAAACTTGAATTGTACTACTTCTTACTGGCTATTACATCAACTTGGAAGTGTCATCTGTGTTCTACTATGGTGCTTTTAGTGTCTCTGCATACCGCAGCACGCGACGTAGCTCTGCAGATGATAAGTACAACTGTTTCAGAGAGAAGAGCGGCCAATGTGACGATCGGGCTTTAAGTCGATTCGATAACAAATGACGAAAACGGACGGATTTCTCAGGTTTTTACTCTATTTGAACACTTTTCACATTCTCCTGTGCAACTCGGCTGCTAGTCCTCCTTTCATGCAGAATCTTAAGGTCCTAGCTCATGTCCAAGGCACCAAAGCCAGCTAAAAATTCAATAATCAATACCTAAAACTTGAATTGTACTACTTCTTACTGGCTATTACATCAACTTAGAAGCTTCATCTGTGTTCTACTATGGAGATTTTAGTGTCTCCGCATACCGCAGCACGCGACATAGCATTCCAGACGATAAGTACAACCGTTTCAGAGAGAAGAGCGGCCAATGTGACGATCGGGCTTTAAGTCGATTCGATAACAAATGACGAAAACGGACGGATTTCTCAGGTTTTTACTACATATGAACACTTTTCACATTCTCCCGTGCAACTCGGCTGCTAGTCCTCCTTTCATGCAGAATCTTAAGGTAATAGCTCATGTCCAAGGCACCAAAGCCAACTAAGAAGTCAATAATCGATACCTAAAACTTGAATGGTACTATTTCTTACTGGCTATTACATCAACTTAGAAGCTTCATCTGTGTTCTACTATGGAGATTTTTGTGTCTCCGCATACCGCAGCACGCGACATAGCATTGCAGACGATAAGTACAACCGTTTCAGAGAGAAGAGCGGCCAATGTGACGATCGGGCTTTAAGTCGATTCGATAACAAATGACGAAAACGGACGGATTTCTCAGGTTTTTACTACATATGAACTCTTTTCACACTCTCCCGTGCAACTCGGCTGCTAGTCCTCCTTTCATGCAGAATCTTAAGGTAATAGCTCATGTCCAAGGCACCAAAGCCAACTAAGATGTCAATAATCGATACCTAAAACTTGAATTGTACTACTTCTTACTGGCTATTACATCAACTTAGAAGCTTCATCTGTGTTCTACTATGGAGATTTTTGTGTCTCCGCATACCGCAGCACGCGACATAGCATTGCAGACGATAAGTACAACCGTTTCAGAGAGAAGAGCGGCCAATGTGACGATCGGGCTTTAAGTCGATTCGATAACAAATGACGAAAACGGACGGATTTCTCAGGTTTTTACTACATATGAACACTTTTCACATTCTCCCGTGCAACTCGGCTGCTAGTCCTCCTTTCATGCAGAATCTTAAGGTAATAGCTCATGTCCAAGGCACCAAAGCCAACTAAGAAGCCAATAATCGATACCTAAAACTTGAATTGTACTACTTCTTACTGGCTATTACATCAACTTAGAAGCTTCATCTGTGTTCTACTATGGAGATTTTTGTGTCTCCGCATACCGCAGCACGCGACATAGCATTGCAGACGATAAGTACAACCGTTTCAGAGAGAAGAGCGGCCAATGTGACGATCGGGCTTTAAGTCGATTCGATAACAAATGACGAAAACGGACGGATTTCTCAGGTTTTTACTACATATGAACACTTTTCACATTATCCCGTGCAACACGGCTGCTAGTCCTCCTTTCATGCAGAATCTTAAGGTAATAGCTCATGTCCAATTCACCAAAGCCAACTAAGAAGTCAATAATCGATACATAAAACTTGAATTGTACTACTTCTTACTGGCTATTACATCAACTTAGAAGCTTCATCTGTGTTCTACTATGGAGATTTTTGTGTCTCCGCATACCGCAGCACGCGACATAGCATTGCAGACGATAAGTACAACCGTTTCAGAGAGAAGAGCGGCCAATGTGACGATCGGGCTTTAAGTCGATTCGATAACAAATGACGAAAACGGACGGATTTCTCAGGTTTTTACTACATATGAACACTTTTCACATTCTCACGTGCAACTCGGCTGCTAGTCCTCCTTTCATGCAGAATCTTAAGGTAATAGCTCATGTCCAAGGCACCAAAGCCAACTAAGAAGTCAATAATCGATACCTAAAACTTGAATTCTACTACTTTTTAGTGGCTATTACATCAACTTAGAAGCTTCATCTGTGTTCTAGTATGGTGATTTTAGTGTCCCCGCATACCGCAGCACGCGACATAGCTTTGCAGACGATAAGTACAACCGTTTCAGAGAGAAGAGTGGCCAGTGTGACGATCTGCATTTAAGTCGATTCGATAACAAATGACAAAAACGGACAGATTTCTCACGTTTTTACTACATATGAACACTTTTCACATTCTCCCGTGCAACTCGGATGCTAGTCTTCCTTTCATGCAGAATCTTAAGGTCCTAGCTCATGTCCAAGGCAGCAAAGCCAGCTAAAAAGTCAATAATCAGTCCATAAAAATTGAATTTTACTACTTCATACTGGCTATTACATCAACTTGGAAGTATCATCTGTGTTCTACAATGGTGCTTTTAGTGTCTCTGCATACCGCAGCACGCGACATAGCTCTGCAGACGGTAAGTACAACCGTCTCAGAGAGAAGAGCGGGCAATGTGACCATCCGGCTTTAAGTCGATTCGATAACAAATGACGAAAACGAACGGATTTCTCAGGTTTTTACTACATATGAACACTTTACACATTCTCCCGTGCAACTCGGCTGCTAGTCCTCCTTTCATGCAGAATCTTAAGGTGCTAGCTCATGTCCAAGGCACCAAAGCCAGCTAAAAAGTCAATAATCAGTCCATAAAAATTGAATTTTACTACTTCTTACTGGCTATTACATCAACTTGGAAGTATCATCTGTGTTCTACAATGGTGCTTTTAGTGTCTCTGCATACCGCAGCACGCGACATAGCTCTGCAGACGGTAAGTACAACCGTTTCAGAGAGAAGAGCGGCCAATGTGACGATTTGGCTTTAAGTCGATTCGATAACAAATGACGAAAACGAACGGATTTCTCAGGTTTTTACTCTATATGAACACTTTTCACATTCTCCCGTGCAATTAGGCTGCTAGTCCTCCTTTCATGCAGAATCTTAAGGTCCTAGCTCATGTCCAAGGCACCAAAGCCAGCTAAAAAGTCAATAATCAGTACCTAAAAGTTGAATTTTACTATTTCTTACTGGCTATTACATTAACTTGGAGGTATCATCTGTGTTCTACTATGGTGCTTTTAGTGTCTCTGCATACCGCAGCACGCGACATAGCTCTGCAGACGGTAAGTACAACCGTTTCAGAGAGAAGAGCGGCCAATGTGACCATCTGGCTTTAAGTCGATTTGATAACAAATGACGAAAACGAACGGATTTCTCAGGTTTTTACTACATATAAACACTTTTCACATTCTCCCGTGCAACTCGGCTGCTAGACCTCCTTTCATGTAGAATCTTAAGGTCCTAGCTCAAGTCCAAGGCACCAAAGCCAGCTAAAAATTCAATAATCGATACCTAAAACTTGAATTGTACTATTTCTTACTGGCTATTACATCAACTTAGAAGCTGCATCTGTGTTCTACTATGGAGATTTTAGTGTCTCCGCATACCGCAGCACGCGACATAGCATTGCAGACGATAAGTACAACCGTTTCAGAGAGAAGAGCGGCCAAGGTGACGATCGGGCTTTAAGTCGATTCGATAACAAATGACGAAAACGGACGGATTTCTCAGGTTTTTACTACATATGAACACTTTTCACATTCTCCCGTGCAACTCGGCTGCTAGTCCTCCTTTCATGCAGAATCTTAAGGTAATAGCTCATGTCCAAGGCACCAAAGCCAACTAAGAAGTCAATAATCGATACCTAAAACTTGAATTGAACTACTTCTTACTGGCTATTACATCAACTTAGAAGCTTCATCTGTGTTCTACTATGGAGATTTTAGTGTCTCCGCATACCGCAGCACGCGACATAGCATTGCAGATAATAAGTACACCCGTTTCAGAGAGAAGAGCGGCCAATGTGACGATCGGGCTTTAAGTTGATTCGATAACAAATGACGAAAACGGACGGATTTCTCAGGTTTTTACTACATATGAACACTTTTCACATTCTCCCGTGCAACTCGGCTGCTAGTCGTCCTTTCATGCAGAATCTTAAGGAAATAGCTCATGTCCAAGGCACCAAAGCCAACTAAGACGTCAATAATCGGTACCTAAAACTTGAATTGTACTACTTCTTACTGGCTATTACATCAACTTAGAAGCTTCATCTGTGTTCTAGTATGGTGATTTTAGTGTCCCCGCATACCGCAGCACGCGACATAGCTCTGCAGACGGTAAGTACAACCGTTTCAGAGAGACGAGCGGCCAATGTGACGATCTGGCTTTAAGTCGATTCGATAACAAATGACGAAAACGAACGGATTTCTCAGGTTTTTTCTCTATATTAACACTTTTCACATTCTCCCGTGCAATTAGGCAGCTAGTCCTCCTTTCATGCAGAATCTTAAGGTCCTAGCTCATGTCCAAGGCACCAAAGCCAGCTAAAAAGTCAATAATCGATACCTAAAGCTTGAATTGTACTACTTCTTACTGGCTATTACATCAACTTAGAAGCTTCATCTGTGTTCTAGTATGGTGATTTTAGTGTCCCCGCATACCGCAGCACGCGACATAGCTCTGCAGACGGTAAGTACAACCGTTTCAGAGAGACGAGCGGCCAATGTGACCATCTGGCTTTAAGTCGATTCGATAACAAATGACGAAAACGAACGGATTTCTCAGGTTTTTACTCTATATGAACACTTTTCACATTCTCCCGTTCAATTAGGCTGCTAGTCGTCCCTTCATGCAGAATCTTAAGGTCCTACCTCATGTCCAAGGCACCAAAGCCAGCTAAAAAGTCAATAATCAGTACCTAAAAGTTGAATTTTACTATTTCTTACTGGCTATTACATTAACTTGTAAGTATCATCTGTGTTCTACTATGGTGCTTTTAGTGTCTCTGCATACCGCAGCACGCGACATAGCTCTGCAGACGGTAAGTACAACCGTTTCAGAGAGAAGAGCGGCCAATGTGACCATCTGGCTTTAAGTCGATTCGATAACAAATGACGAAAACGAACGGATTTCTCAGGTTTTTACTACATATGAACACTTTTCACATTCTCCCGTGCAACTCGGCTGCTAGTCCTCCTTTCATGTAGAATCTTAAGGTCCTAGCTCAAGTCCAAGGCTAGCTAAAAATTCAATAATCGATACCTAAAACTTGAATTGTACTACTTCTTACTGGCTATTACATCAACTTAGAAGCTGCATCTGTGTTCTACTATGGAGATTTTAGTGTCTCCGCATACCGCAGCACGCGACATAGCATTGCAGACGATAAGTACAACCGTTTCAGAGAGAAGAGCGGCCAAGGTGACGATCGGGCTTTAAGTCGATTCGATAACAAATGACGAAAACGGACGGATTTCTCAGGTTTTTACTACATATGAACACTTTACACATTCTCCCGTGCAACTCTGCTGCTACTCCTCCTTTCATGCAGAATCTTAAGGTAATAGCTCATGTCCAAGGCACCAAAGCCAACTAAGAAGTCAATAATCGATACCTAAAACTTGAATTGAACTACTTCTTACTGGCTATTACATCAACTTAGAAGCTTCATCTGCGTTCTAGTATGGTGATGTTAGTGTCCCCGCATACCGCAGCACGCGACACAGCTTTGCAGACGATAAGTACAACCGTTTCAGAGAGAAGAGCGGCCAATGTGACGATTTGGCTTTAAGTCGATTCGATAACAAATGACGAAAACGGACGGATTTCTCAGGTTTTTACTACATGTGAACACTTTTCACATTCTCCTGTGCAACTCGGCTGCTAGTCCTCCTTTCATGCAGAATCTTAAGGTCCTAGCTCGTGTCCAAGGCTCCAAAGCCAGCTAAAAAGTCAATAATCAGTAGCTAAAACTTGAATTGTACTACATCTTACTGGCTATTACATCAACTTAGAAGCTTCATCTGTGTTCTACTATTGAGATTTTAGTGTCTCCGCATACCGCAGCACGCGACATAGCATTGTAGACAATAAGTACAACCGTTTCAGAGAGAAGAGCGGCCAATGTGACGATCGGGCTTTAAGTTGATTCGATAACAAATGACGAAAACGGACGGATTTCTCAGGTTTTTACTACATATGAACTCTTTTCACATTCTCCCGTGCAACTCGGCTGCTAGTCCTCCTTTCATGCAGAATCTTAAGGTAATAGCTCATGTCCAAAGCACCAAAGCCAACTAAGAAGTCAATAATCGATACCTAAAACTTGAATTGTACTACTTCTTACTGGCTATTACATCAACTTAGAAGCTTCATCGGTGTTCTAGTATGGTGATTTTAGTGTCCCCGCATACCGCAGCACGCGACATAGCTCTGCAGACGGTAAGTACAACCGTTTCAGAGAGACGAGCGGCCAATGTGACCATCTGGCTTTAAGTCGATTCGATAACAAATGACGAAAACGAACGGATTTCTCAGGTTTTTTCTCTATATTAACACTTTTCACATTCTCCCGTGCAATTAGGCAGCTAGTCCTCCTTTCATGCAGAATCTTAAGGTCCTAGCTCATGTCCAAGGCACCAAAGCCAGCTAAAAAGTCAATAATCGATACCTAAAGCTTGAATTGTACTAGTTCTTACTGGCTATTACATCAACTTAGAAGCTTCATCTGTGTTCTACTATGATGATTTTCGTGTCTCCGCATACCGCAGCACGCGACATAGTTTTGCAGACGATAAGTACAACCGTTTCAGAGAGAAGAGCGGCCAATGTGACGATCTGGCTTTAAGTCGATTCGATAACAAATGACGAAAACGGACGGATTTCTCAGGTTTTTACTACATATGAACACTTTTCACATTCTCCCGTGCAACTCGGCTGCTAGTCCTCCTTTCATGCAGAATCTCAAGGTCCTTGCTCATGTCCAAGGCACCAAAGCCAGCTAAAAAGTCAATAATCGATACCTAAAACTTGAATTGTACTATTTCTTACTGGCTATTACATCAACTTAGAAGTTTCATCTGTGTTCTACTATGGTGCTTTTAGTGTCTCCGCATACCGCAGCACGCGACATAGCTTTGCAGACGATAAGTACAACGGTTTCAGAGAGAAGAGCGGCCAATGTGACGATCTGGCTTTAAGTCGATTCGATAACAAATGACGAAAAAGGACGGATGTCTCATGTTTTTACTACTTATGAACACTTTTCATATTCTCCCGTGCAACTGGGCTGCTAGTCCTCCTTTTATGCAGAATCTTAAAGTCCTAGCTCATGTCCAAGGCACCAAAGTCAGCTAAAAAGTCAATAATCGATACCTAAAACTTGAATTGGACTACTTCTTACTGGCTATTACATTAACTTAGAAGCTTCATCTGTGTTCTACTATGGTGCTTTTAGTGTCTCCGCATACCGCAGCACGCGACATAGCTTTGCAGACGATAAGTACAACCGTTTCAGAGAGAAGAGCGGCCAATGTGACGATCTGGCTTTAAGTCGATTCGATAACAAATCACGAAAACGGACGGATTTCTCAGGTTTTTACTACATATGAACACTTTTCACATTATCCCGTGCAACACGGCTGCTAGTCCTCCTTTCATGCAGAATCTTAAGGTCATAGCTCATGTCCAAGGCACCAAAGCCAGCTAAAAAGTCAATAAGTATACATAAAACTTGAATTCTACTATTTCTTACTGCCTATTATATCATCTTTGAAGCTTCATCTGTGTTCTACTATGGTGCGTTTAGTGTCTCCGAATACAACAGTACGCGACATAGCTTTGCAGACGATAAGGACAACCCTTTCAGAGAGAAGAGCGGCCAATGTGACGATCGGGCTTTAAGTCGATTCGATAACAAGTGACGAAAACGGACGGATTTCTCAGGTTTTTACTACATATGAACACTTTTCACATTCTCCCATGCAACTCGGCTGCTAGTCCTCCTTTCATGCCGAATCTCAAGGTCCTAGCTCATGTCCAAGGCACCAAAGCCAGCTAAAAAGTCAATAATCGATACCTAAAACTTGAATTGTACTATTTCTTAGTGGCTATTACAGCAACTTAGAAGCTTCATCTGTGTTCTACTATGGTGATTTTAGTGTCTCCACATACCGCAGCACCCGACATAGTTCTGCAGACGATAAGTACAACCGTTTCAGAGAGAAGAGCGGCCAATGTGTCCATCTGGCTTTAAGTCGATTCGATAACAAACGACGAAAACGGACGGATTTCTCAGGTTTTTACTACATATGAACACTTTTCACATTCTCCCGTGCAACTCGGCTGCTAGTCCTCCTTTCATGCAGAATCTTAAGGTCCTAGCTCATGTCCAAGGCACCAAAGCCAGCTAAAAAGTCAATAATCGATACCTAAAACTTGAATTGGACTACTTCTTAGTGGCTATTACATCAACTTAGAACCTTCAACTATGTTCTACTATGGTGCTTTTAGTGTCTCCGCATTGGGCAGCACGCGACCTAGCTTTGCAGACGATAAGTGCAACCGTTCCAGAGAGAGAAGAGCGGCCAATGTGACGATCTGGCTTTAAGTCGATTCAATAACAAATGACGAAAACGGACGGATTTCTCAGGTTTTTACTACATATGAACACTTTTCACATTCTCCCGTGCAACTCGGCTGCTACTCCTCCTTTCATGAAGAATCTTAAGGTCCTAGCTCATGTCCAAGGCACCAAAGCCAGCTAAAAAGTCAATAATCAATACCTAAAACTTGAATTGTACAACTTCTTACTGGCTATTACATCATCTTAGAAGCTTCATATGTGTTCTACTATGGTGCTTTTAGTGCCTCCGCATACCGCAGCACGCGACATAGCTTTGCAGACGATAAGTACAACCGTTTCAGAGAGAAGAGCGGCCAATGTGACGATCTGGCTTTAAGTCGATTCGATAACAAATGACGAAAACGGACTGATTTCTCAGGTTGGTTTTTACTACATATGAACAGTTTTCACATTCTCCCGTGCAACTGGGCTGCTAGTCCTCCTTTCATACAGAATCTTAATGTCCTAGCTCATGTTCAAGGCACCAAAGCCAGCTAATAAGTCAATAATCAATACCCAAAACTTGAATTGTACAACTTCTTACTGGCTATTACATCATCTTAGAAGCTTCATATGTGTTCTACTATGGTGCTTTTAGTGCCTCCGCATACCGCAGCACGCGACATAGTTTTGCAGACGATAAGTACAACCGTTTCAGAGAGAAGAGCGGCCAATGTGACGATCTGGCTTTAAGTCGATTCGATAACAAATGACGAAAACGGACGGATTTCTCAGGTTTTTACTTCATATGAACACTTTTCACATTCTCCCGTGCAACTCGGCTGCTAGTCCTCCTTTCATGCAGAATCTCAAGGTCCTTGCTGATGTCCAAGGCACCAAAGCCAGCTAAAAAGTCAATAATCGATACCTAAAACTTGAATTGTACTATTTCTTACTGGCTATTACATCAACTTAGAAGCTTCATCTGTGTTCTACTATGGTGCTTTTAGTGTCTCCGCATACCGCAGCACGTGACATAGCTTTGCAATCGATAAGTACAACGGTTTCAGAGAGAAGAGCGGCCAATGTGACGATCTGGCTTTAAGTCGATTCGTTAACAAATGACGAAAAAGGACGGATGTCTCATGTTTTTACTACATATGAACACTTTTCATATTCTCCCGTGCAACTGGGCTGCTAGTCCTCCTTTTATGCAGAATCTTAAGGTCCTAGCTCATGTCCAAGGCACCAAAGAAAGCTAAAAAGTCAATAATCGATACCTAAAACTTGAATTGGACTACTTCTTACTGGCTATTACATTAACTTAGAAGCTTCATCTGTGTTCTACTACGGTGCTTTTAGTGTCTCCTCACACCGCAGCACGCGACATAGATTTGCAAACGATAAGTACAACCGTTTCAGAGAGAAGAGCGGCCAATGTGACGATCTGGCTTTAAGTCGATTCGATAACAAATCACGAAAACGGACGGATTTCTCAGGTTTTTAGTACATATGAACACTTTTCACATTCTCCCGTGCAACTCGGCTGCTAGTTCTCCTTTCATGCCGAATCTCAAGGTCCTAGCTCATGTCCAAGGCACCAAAGCCAGCTAAAAAGTCAATAACCGATACCTAAAACATGAATTGTACTACTTCTTACTGGCTATTGCATCAACTTAGAAGCTTCATCTGTGTTCTACTATGGTGCTTTTAGCGTCCCTACATACCGCAGCACGCGACATAGCTTTGCAGACGATAAGGACAACCGTTTCAGAGAGAAGAGCGGCCAATGTGACGATCTGGCTATAAGTCGATTCGATAACAAATGACGAAAACGGACCGATTTCTCAAGTTTTTACTACATATGAACACCTATCACATTCTCCCGTGCAACTCGGCTGCTAGTCCTAATTTCATGCAGAATCTTAAGGTCCTAGCTCATGTCCAAGGCACCGAAGCCAGCTAAAAATCAATAATCAATACCTAAAACTTGAATTCTACTACTTCTTACTGGCTATTACATCAACCTAAAAGCTTCATCTGTGTTCTACTATGGTGATTTTAGTGTCTCCGCATACCGCAGCACGCGACATAGCTTTGCAGACGATAAGTACAACCGTTTTAGAGAGAAGAGCGGCCAATGTTACGATCTGGCTTTAAGTCGATTCGATAACAAATGACGAAAACGGACGGATGTCTCAGGTTTTTACTACATATGAACACTTTTCACATTCTCCCGTGCAACTCGGCTGCTAGTCCTCCGCTCATGCAGAATCTTAAGGTCATAGCTCATGTCCAAGGCACCAAAGCCAGCTAAAAAGTCAATAAGTATACATAAAACTTGAATTCTACTATTTCTTACTGCCTATTATATCATCTTTGAAGCTTCATCTGTGTTCTACTATGGTGCGTTTAGTGTCTCCGAATACAACAGTACGCGACATAGCTTTGCAGACGATAAGGACAACCCTTTCAGAGAGAAGAGCGGCCAATGTGACGATCGGGCTTTAAGTCGATTCGATAACAAGTGACGAAAACGGACGGATTTCTCAGGTTTTTACTACATATGAACACTTTTCACATTCTCCCGTGCAACTCGGCTGCTAGTCCTTCTTTCATGCAGAATCTTAAGGTCCTAGATCATGTACAAGGCCCCAAAGCCAGCTAAAGAGTCAATAATCAATATCTAAAACTTGAATTGTACTACTTCTTACTGGCTATTACATCAACTTAGAAGCTTCATCTGTGTTCTACTATGGCAGTTTTAGTGTCTACGCAATTTCGCAGCACGCGACATAGCTTTGCAGACGATAAATACAACGGTTTCAGAGAGAAGAGCGGCAAATGTGACGATCTGGCTGTAAGTCGATTCGATAACAAATGACGAAAACGGACGGATTTCTCAGGTTTTTACTAGATATGAACACTTTTCACATTCTCCCGTGCAACTCGGCTGCTAGTCCTCCTTTCATGCATAATCTTAAGGTCATAGCTCATGTCCAAGGCACCAAAGCCAGCTAAAAAGTCAATAACGATATCTAAAACTTGAATTGTACTATTTCTTACTGGCTATTACATCATCTTAGAAGCTTCATCTGTGTTCTACTATGGTGCGTTTAGTGTCTCCGAATACCGCAGTACGCGACATAGCTTTGCAGACGATAAGTACAACCGTTCAGAGAGAAGAGCGGCCAATGTGACGATCTGGCTTTAAGTCGATTCGATAACAAATGACGAAAACGGACGGATTTCTCAGGTTTTTACTACATATGAACACTTTTCACATTCTCCCGTGCAACTCGGCTGCTAGTCCACCTTTCATGCAGAATCTTAAGGTCCTAGCTCATGTCCAAGTCACCAAAGCCAGCTAAAAAGTCAATAATCGATACATAAAACTTGAATTGGACTACTTCTTACTGGCTATTACATCAACTTAGATGCTTCATCTGTGTTCTACTATGGTGATTTTAGTGTCTCCGCATACCGCAGCACACGACATAGCTTTGCAGACGATAAGTACAACCGTTTTAGAGAGAAGAGCGGCCAATGTTACAATCTGGCTTAAAGTCGATTCGATAACAAATGACGAAAACCGACGGATTTCTCAGGTTTTTACTGCATATGAACACTTTTCACATTCTCCCGTGCAACTCGGCTGCTAGACCTCCTTTTATGCAGAATCTTAAGGTCCTAGCTCATGTCCAAGGCACCAAAGCCAGCTAAAAAGTCAATAATCGATACCTAAAACTTGAATTGGACTACTTCTTACGGCTATTACATCAACTTAGAACCTTCATCTATGTTCTACTACGGTGCTTTTAGTTTCTCCGCATACCGCAGCACGCGACATAGTTTTGCAGACGATAAGTACAACCGTTTCAGAGAGAAGAGCGGCCAATGTGACGATCTGGCTTTAAGTCGATTGGATAAGAAAATGACGAAAACGGACGGATTTCTAAGGTTTTTACTACATATGAACACTTTTCACATTCTCCCGGGCAACTCGGCTGCTAGTCCTTCTTTCATGCAGAATCTTAAGGTCCTAGATCATGTCCAAGGCACCAAAGCCAGCTAAAAAGTCAAAAATCAATATCTAAAACTTGAATTGTACTACTTCTTACTGGCTATTACATCAACTTAGAAGCTTCATCAGTGTTCTACTATGGTGCGTTTAGTGTCTCCGAATACCGCAGTACGCGACATAGCTTTGCAGACGATAAGTACAACCGTTTCAGAGAGCAGAGCGGCCAATGTGACGATTTGGCTTTAAGTCGATTCGATAACAAATGACGAAAACGGACGGATTTCTCAGGTTTTTACTACATATAAACACTTTTCACATTCTCCCGTGCAACTCGGCTGCTAGTCGTCCTTTCATGCATAATCTTAAGGTCATAGCTCATGTCCAAGGCACCAAAGCCAGCTAAAAAGTCAATAACGATATCTAAAACTTGAATTGTACTATTTCTTACTGGCTATTACATCATCTTAGAAGCTTCATCTGTGTTCTACTATGGTGCGTTTAGTGTCTCCGAATACCGCAGTACGTGACATAGCTTTGCAGACGATAAGTACAACCGTTTCAGAGAGAAGAGCGGCCAATGTGATCATCTGGCTTTAAGTCGATTCGATAACAAATGACGAAAACGGACGGATTTCTCAGGTTTTTACTACATATGAACACTTTTCACATTCTCCCGTGCAACTCGGCTGCTAGTCCTCCTTTCATGCAGAATCTTAAGGTCCTAGCTCATGTCCAAGTCACCAAAGCCATCTAAAAAGTCAATAATCGATACCTAAAACTTGAATTGGACTACTTCTTACTGGCTATTACATCAACTTAGATGCTTCATCTATGTTCTACTACGGTGCTTTTAGTTTCTCCGCATACCGCAGCACGCGACACAGCTTTGCAGACGATAAGTACAACCGTTTTAGAGAGAAGAGCGGCTAATGTTACGATCTGGCTTTAAGTCGATTCGATAACAAATGACGAAAACGGACGGATGTCTCAGGTTTTTACTACATATGAACACTTTTCACATTCTCCCGTGCAACTCGGCTGCTAGTCCTCCTTTTATGCAGAATCTTAAGGTCCTAGCTCATGTCCAAGGCACCAAAGCCAGATAAAAAGTCAATAATCGATACCTAAAACTTGAATTGGACTACTTCTTAGTGGCTATTACATCAACTTAGAACCTTCATCTATGTTCTACTACGGTGCTTTTAGTTTCTCCGCATACCGCAGCACGCGACATAGTTTTGCAGAAGATAAGTACAACCGTTTCAGAGAGCAGAGCGGCCAATGTACGATTTGGCTTTAAGTCGATTCGATAACAAGTGACGAAATCGGACGAATTTCTCAGGTTTTTACTACATATAAACACTTTTCACATTCTCCCGTGCAACTCGGCTGCTAGTCCTCCTTTCATGCAGAATCGTAAGGTCCTAGCTCTTGTCCAAGGCACCAAAGCCAGCTAAAAAGTCAATAATCAATATCTAAAACTTGAATTGTACTACTTCTTACTGGCTATTACATCAACTTAGAAGCTTCATCTGTGTTCTACTATGGTGCTTTTAGTGTCTCCGCATATCGCAGCACGCGACATAGCTTTGCAGACGATAAGTACAACGGTTTCAGAGAGAAGAGCGGCCAATGTGACGATCTGGCTTTAAGTCGATTCGATAACAAATGACGAAAACGGACGGATTTCTCAGGTTTTTACTAGATATGAACACTTTTCACATTCTCCCGTGCAACTCGGCTGCTAGTCCTCCTTTCATGCAGAATCTTAAGGTCATAGCCCATGTCCAAGGCACCAAAGCCAGCTAAAAAGTCAAAAACGATATCTAAAACTTGAATTGTACTATTTCTTACTGGCTATTACATCATCTTAGAAGCTTCATCTGTGTTCTACTATGGTGCGTTTAGTGTCTCCGAATACCGCAGTACGCGACGTAGCTTTGCAGACGATAAGTACAACCGTTTCAGAGAGCAGAGCGGCCAATGTGACGATTTGGCTTTAAGTCGATTCGATAACAAATGACGAAAACGGACGGATTTCTCAGGTTTTTACTACATATAAACACTTTTCACATTCTCCCGTGCAACTCGGCTGCTAGTCCTCCTTTCATGCAGAATCGTAAGGTCCTAGCTCATGTTCAAGGCACCAAAGCCAGCTAGAAAGTCAATAATCGATACCTAAAACTTGAATTGTACTAGTTCTTACTGGCTATTACATCAACTTAGAAGCTTTATCTGTGTTCTACTATGATGATTTTCGTGTCTCCGCATACCGCAGCACGCGACATAGCTTTGCAGACAATAAGTACAACTGTTTCAGAGAGAAGAGTGACCAATGTGACGATCTGGCTTTAAGTCGATTCGATAACAAATGACGAAAACGGACGGATTGCTCAGGTTTTTACTACATATGAACACTTTTCACATTCTCCCGTGCACCTCTGCTCCTAGTCCTCCTTTCATGCAGAATCTTAAGGTCCTAGCTCATGTCCAAGGGACCAAAGCGAGCCAAAAAGTCAATAACCGACACCTAAAAATTGAATTGTACAACTTCTTACTGGCTATTACATCATCTTAGAAGCTTCATCTGTGTTCTACTATGGTGTTTTTAGTGTCTCCGAATACCGGAGTACGTGACATAGCTTTGCAGACGATAAGTACAACCGTTTCAGAGAGAAGAGCGGCCAATGTGACCATCTGGCTTTAAGTCGATTCGATAACAAATAACGAAAACGGACGGATTTCTCAGGTTTTTACTACATATGAACACTTTCCACATTCTCCCGTGCAACTCGGCTGCTAGTCCTCCTTTCATGCAGAATCTTAAGGTCCTAGCTCATGTCCAAGTCACCAAAGCCAGCTAAAAAGTCAATAATCGATACCTAAAACTTGAATTGGACTACTTCTTACTGGCTATTACATCAACTTAGATGCTTCATCTGTGTTCTACTATGGTGATTTTAGTGTCTCCGCATACCGCAGCACACGACATAGCTTTGCAGACGATAAGTACAACCGTTTTAGAGAGAAGAGCGGCCAATGTTACGATCTGGCTTTAAGTCGATTCGATAACAAATGACGAAAACGGACGGATTTCTCAGGTTTTTACTACATATGAACACTTTTCACATTCACCCGTGCAACTCGGCTGCTAGACCTCCTTTTGTGCAGAATCTTAAGGTCCTAGCTCATGTCCAAGGCACCAAAGCCAGCTAAAAAGTCAATAATCGATACCTAAAACTTGAATTGGACTACTTCTTACGGCTATTACATCAACTTAGAACCTTCATCTATGTTCTACTACGGTGCTTTTAGTTTCTCCGCATACCGCAGCACGCGACATAGTTTTGCAGACGATAAGTACAACCGTTTCAGAGAGAAGAGCGGCCAATGTGACGATCTGGCTTTAAGTCGATTGGATAAGAAAATGACGAAAACGGACGGATTTCTAAGGTTTTTACTACATATGAACACTTTTCACATTCTCCCGGGCAACTCGGCTGCTAGTCCTTCTTTCATGCAGAATCTTAAGGTCCTAGATAATGTCCAAGGCACCAAAGCCAGCTAAAAAGTCAATAATCAATATCTAAAACTTGAATTGTACTACTTCTTACTGGCTATTACATCAACTTAGAACCTTCATCTATGTTCTACTACGGTGCGTTTAGTTTCTCCGCATACCGCAGCACGCGACATAGTTTTGCAGAAGATAAGTACAACCGTTTCAGAGAGCAGAGCGGCCAATGTGACGATTTGGCTTTAAGTCGATTCGATAACAAGTGACGAAAACGGACGGATTTCTCAGGTTTTTACTACATAAAAACACTTTTCACATTCTCCCGTGCAACTCGGCTGCTAGTCCTCCTTTCATGCAGAATCGTAAGGTCCTAGCTCTTGTCCAAGGCACCAAAGCCAGCTAAAAAGTCAATAATCAATATCTAAAACTTGAATTGTACTACTTCTTACTGGCTATTACATCAACTTAGAAGCTTCATCTGTGTTCTGCTATGGTGCTTTTAGTGTCTCCGCATATCGCAGCACGCGACATAGCTTTGCAGACGATAAGTACAACGGTTTCAGAGAGAAGAGCGGCCAATGTGACGATCTGGCTTTAAGTCGATTCGATAACAAATGACGAAAACGGACGGATTTCTCAGGTTTTTACTAGATATGAACACTTCTCACATTCTCCCGTGCAACTCGGCTGCTAGTCCTCCTTTCATGCAGAATCTTAAGGTCATCGCCCATGTCCAAGGCACCAAAGCCAGCTAAAAAGTCAAAAACGATATCTAAAACTTGAATTGTACTATTTCTTACTGGCTATTACATCATCTTAGAAGCTTCATCTGTGTTCTACTATGGTGCGTTTAGTGTCTCCGAATACCGCAGTACGCGACATAGCTTTGCAGACGATAAGTACAACCGTTTCAGAGAGCAGAGCGGCCAATGTGACGATTTGGCTTTAAGTCGATTCGATAACAAATGACGAAAATGGACGGATTTCTCAGGTTTTTACTACATATGAACACTTTTCACATTCTCCCGTGCAACTCTGCTCCTAGTCCTCCTTTCATGCAGAATCTTAAGGTCCTAGCTCATGTCCAAGGGACCAAAGCGAGCCAAAAAGTCAATAACCGATACCTAAAAATTGAATTGTACAACTTCTTACTGGCTATTACATCATCTTAGAAGCTTCATCTGTGTTCTACTATGGTGCGTTTAGTGTCTCCGAATACCGCAGTACGCGACATAGCTTTGCAGACGATAAGTACAACCGTTTCAGAGAGCAGAGCGGCCAATGTGACGATTTGGCTTTAAGTCGATTCGATAACAAATGACGAAAACGGACGGATTTCTCAGGTTTTTACTACATATAAACACTTTTCACATTCTCCCGTGCAACTCGGCTGCTAGTCCTCCTTTCATGCAGAATCGTAAGGTCCTAGCTCATGTTCAAGGCACCAAAGCCAGCTAGAAAGTCAATAATCGATACCTAAAACTTGAATTGTACTAGTTCTTACTGGCTATTACATCAACTTAGAAGCTTTATCTGTGTTCTACTATGATGATTTTCGTGTCTCCGCATACCGCAGCACGCGACATAGCTTTGCAGTCAATAAGTACATCTGTTTCAGAGAGAAGAGTGACCAATGTGACGATCTGGCTTTAAGTCGATTCGATAACAAATGACGAAAACGGACGGATTTCTCAGGTTTTTACTACATATGAACACTTTTCACATTCTCCCGTGCAACTCTGCTCCTAGTCCTCCTTTCATGCAGAATCTTAAGGTCCTAGCTCATGTCCAAGGGACCAAAGCGAGCCAAAAAGTCAATAACCGACACCTAAAAATTGAATTGTACAACTTCTTACTGGCTATTACATCATCTTAGAAGCTTCATCTGTGTTCTACTATGGTGTTTTTAGTGTCTCCGAATACCGCAGTACGTGACATAGCTTTGCAGACGATAAGTACAACCGTTTCAGAGAGAAGAGCGGCCAATGTGACCATCTGGCTTTAAGTCGATTCGATAACAAATAACGAAAACGGACGGATTTCTCAGGTTTTTACTACATATGAACACTTTCCACATTCTCCCGTGCAACGCGGCTGCTAGTCCTCCTTTCATGCAGAATCTTAAGGTCCTAGCTCATGTCCAAGTTACCAAAGCCAGCTAAAAAGTCAATAATCGATACCTAAAACTTGAATTGGACTACTTCTGTTTGGCTATTACATCAACTTAGATGCTTCATCTGTGTTCTACTATGGTGATTTTAGTGTCTCCGCATACCGCAGCACACGACATAGCTTTGCAGACGATAAGTACAACCGTTTTAGAGAGAAGAGCGGCCAATGTTACGATCTGGCTTTAAGTCGATTCGATAACAAATGACGAAAACGGACGGATTTCTCAGGTTTTTACTACATATGAACTCTTTTCACATTCTCCCGTGCAACTCGGCTGCTAGACCTCCTTTTATGCAGAATCTTAAGGTCCTAGCTCATGTCCAAGGCACCAAAGCCAGCTAAAAAGTCAATAATCGATACCTAAAACTTGAATTGGACTACTTCTTACGGCTATTACATCAACTTAGAACCTTCATCTATGTTCTACTACGGTGCTTTTAGTTTCTCCGCATACCGCAGCACGCGACATAGTTTTGCAGACGATAAGTACAACCGTTTCAGAGAGAAGAGCGGCCAATGTGACGATCTGGCTTTAAGTCGATTGGATAAGAAAATGACGAAAACGGACGGATTTCTAAGGTTTTTACTACATATGAACACTTTTCACATTCTCCCGGGCAACTCGGCTGCTAGTCCTTCTTTCATGCAGAATCTTAAGGTCCTAGATCATGTCCAAGGCACCAAAGCCAGCTAAAAAGTCAATAATCAATATCTAAAACTTGAATTGTACTACTTCTTACTGGCTATTACATCAACTTAGAAGCTTCATCAGTGTTCTACTATGGTGCGTTTAGTGTCTCCGAATACCGCAGTACGCGACATAGCTTTGCAGACGATAAGTACAACCGTTTCAGAGAGAAGAGCGGCCAATGTGATCATCTGGCTTTAAGTCGATTCGATAACAAATGACGAAAACGGACTGATTTCTCAGGTTTTTACTACATATGAACACTTTTCACATTCTCCCGTGCAACTCTGCTCCTAGTCCTCCTTTCATGCAGAATCTTAAGGTCCTAGCTCATGTCCAAGGGACCAAAGCGAGCCAAAAAGTCAATAACCGACACCTAAAAATTGAATTGTACAACTTCTTACTGGCTATTACATCATCTTAGAAGCTTCATCTGTGTTCTACTATGGTGTTTTTAGTGTCTCCGAATACCGCAGTACGTGACATAGCTTTGCAGACGATAAGTACAACCGTTTCAGAGAGAAGAGCGGCCAATGTGACCATCTGGCTTTAAGTCGATTCGATAACAAATAACGAAAACGGACGGATTTCTCAGGTTTTTACTACATATGAACACTTTCCACATTCTCCCGTGCAACGCGGCTGCTAGTCCTCCTTTCATGCAGAATCTTAAGGTCCTAGCTCATGTCCAAGTCACCAAAGCCAGCTAAAAAGTCAATAATCGATACCTAAAACTTGAATTGGACTACTTCTGTTTGGCTATTACATCAACTTAGATGCTTCATCTGTGTTCTACTATGGTGATTTTAGTGTCTCCGCATACCGCAGCACACGACATAGCTTTGCAGACGATAAGTACAACCGTTTTAGAGAGAAGAGCGGCCAATGTTACGATCTGGCTTTAAGTCGATTCGATAACAAATGACGAAAACGGACGGATTTCTCAGGTTTTTACTACATATGAACACTTTTCACATTCTCCCGTGCAACTCGGCTGCTAGACCTCCTTTTATGCAGAATCTTAAGGTCCTAGCTCATGTCCAAGGCACCAAAGCCAGCTAAAAAGTCAATAATCGATACCTAAAACTTGAATTGGACTACTTCTTACGGCTATTACATCAACTTAGAACCTTCACCTATGTTCTACTACGGTGCTTTTAGTTTCTCCGCATACCGCAGCACGCGACATAGTTTTGCAGACGATAAGTACAACCGTTTCAGAGAGAAGAGCGGCCAATGTGACGATCTGGCTTTAAGTCGATTGGATAAGAAAATGACGAAAACGGACGGATTTCTAAGGTTTTTACTACATATGAACACTTTTCACATTCTCCCGGGCAACTCGGCTGCTAGTCCTTCTTTCATGCAGAATCTTAAGGTCCTAGATCATGTCCAAGGCACCAAAGCCAGCTAAAAAGTCAATAATCAATATCTAAAACTTGAATTGTACTACTTCTTACTGGCTATTACATCAACTTATAAGCTTCATCAGTGTTCTACTATGGTGCGTTTAGTGTCTCCGAATACCGCAGTACGCGACATAGCTTTGCAGACGATAAGTACAACCGTTTCAGAGAGCAGAGCGGCCAATGTGACGATTTGGCTTTAAGTCGATTCGATAACAAATGACGAAAACGGACGGATTTCTCAGGTCTTTACTACATATAAACACTTTTCACATTCTCCCGTGCAACTCGGCTGCTAGTCCTCCTTTCATGCAGAATCGTAAGGTCCTAGCCCTTGTCCAAGGCACCAAAGCCAGCTAAAAAGTCAATAATCGATACCTAAAACTTGAATTGTACTAGTTCTTACTGGCTATTACATCAACTTAGAAGCTTTATCTGTGTTCTACTATGGTGTTTTTAGTGTCTCCGAATACCGCAGTACGTGACATAGCTTTGCAGACGATAAGTACAACCGTTTCAGAGAGAAGAGCGGCCAATGTGATCATCTGGCTTTAAGTCGATTCGATAACAAATGACGAAAACGGACGGATTTCTCAGGTTTTTACTACATATGAACACTTTTCACATTCTCCCGTGCAACTCGGCTGCTAGTCCTCCTTTCATGCAGAATCTTAAGGTCCTAGCTCATGTCCAAGTCACCAAAGCCATCTAAAAAGTCAATAATCGATACCTAAAACTTGAATTGGACTACTTCTTACTGACTATTACATCAACTTAGATGCTTCATCTATGTTCTACTACGGTGCTTTTAGTTTCTCCGCATACCGCAGCACGCGACACAGCTTTGCAGACGATAAGTACAACCGTTTTAGAGAGAAGAGCGGCAAATGTTACGATCTGGCTTTAAGTCGATTCGATAACAAATGACGAAAACGGACGGATGTCTCAGGTTTTTACTACATATGAACACTTTTCACATTCTCCCGTGCAACTCGGCTGCTAGTCCTCCTTTTATGCAGAATCTTATGGTCCTAGCTCATGTCCAAGGCACCAAAGCCAGCTAAAAAGTCAATAATCGATACCTAAAACTTGAATTGGACTACTTCTTAGTGGCTATTACATCAACTTAGAACCTTCAACTATGTTCTACTACGGTGCTTTTAGTTTCTCCGCATACCGCAGCAC
Source organism: Schistocerca gregaria (assembly GCF_023897955.1). Classification (NCBI taxonomy): domain Eukaryota; kingdom Metazoa; phylum Arthropoda; class Insecta; order Orthoptera; family Acrididae; genus Schistocerca; species Schistocerca gregaria. Next base: position 4,736,331 of record NW_026061829.1, read on the forward strand.
GCGACATAGTTTTGCAGAAGATAAGTACAACCGTTTCAGAGAGCAGAGCGGCCAATGTGACGATTTGGCTTTAAGTCGATTCGATAACAAGTGACGAAAACGGACGGATTTCTCAGGTTTTTACTACATATAAACACTTTTCACATTCTCCCATGCAACTCGGCTGCTAGTCCTCCTTTCATGCAGAATCTTAAGGTCCTAGCTCATGTCCAAGGCACCAAAGCCAGCTAAAAAGTCAATAATCGATTCCTAAAACTTGAATTGTACTACTTCTTACTGGCTATTACATCAACTTAGAAGCTTTATCTGTGTTCTACTATGATGATTTTCGTGTCTCCGCATACCGCAGCACGCGACATAGCTTTGCAGACAATAAGTACAACCGTTTCAGAGAGAAGAGTGACCAATGTGACGATCTGGCTTTAAGTCGATTCGATAACAAATGACGAAAACGGACGGATTTCTCAGGTTTTTACTACATATGAATACTTTTCACATTCTCCCGTGCAACTCTGCTCCTAGTCCTCCTTTCATGCAGAATCTTAAGGTCCTAGCTCATGTCCAAGGGACCAAAGCGAGCCAAAAAGTCAATAACCGATACCTAAAAATTGAATTGTACAACTTCTTACTGGCTATTACTTCATCTTAGAAGCTTCATCTGTGTTCTACTATGGTGTTTTTAGTGTCTCCGAATACCGCAGTACGTGACATAACTTTGCAGACGATAAGTACAACCGTTTCAGAGAGAAGAGCGGCCAATGTGACCATCTGGCTTTAAGTCGATTCGATAACAAATGACGAAAACGGACGGATTTCTCAGGTTTTTATTACATATGAACACTTTCCACATTCTCCCGTGCAACTCGGCTGCTAGTCCTCCTTTCATGCAGAATCTTAAGGTCCTAGCTCATGTCCAAGGCACCGAAGCCAGCTAAAAAGTCAATAATCGATACATAAAACTTGAATTGTACTACTTCTTACTGGCTATTGCATCAACTTAGAAGCTTCATCTGTGTTCTACTATGGTGCTTTTAGTGTCTCCGCATACCGCAGCACGCGACATAGCTTTGCAGACGATAAGTACAACGGTTTCAGAGAGAGGAGCGGCCAATGTGACGATCTGGCTTTAAGTCGATTCGATAACAAATGACGAAAACGGACGGATTTCTCAGGTTTTTACTACGTATGAACACTTCTCACATTCACCCGTGCAACTCCTCTGCTAGCCCTCCTTTCATGCAGAATCTTAAGGTCATAGCTCATGTCCAAGGCATCAAAGCCAGCTATAAAGTCAATAATCGATAACTAAAACTTGAATTGTACTACTTCTTACTGGCTATTACATCAACTTAGAAGCTTCATCTGTTTCTACTATGAAGATTTTCTTGTCTCCGCATACCGCAGCACGCGACATAGCTTTGCAGACGATATGTACAACCGTTCAGAAAAAAGAGCGGCCAATGTGACGATCTAGCTTTAAGTCGATTCGCTAACAAATGACGAAAACGGACGGATTTCTCAGGTTTTTACTACATATGAACACTTTTCACATTCTCCCGTGCAAATCGGCTGCTAGTCCTCCTTTCATGCAGAATCTTGAGGTCCTAGCTCATGTCCAAGGCACCAAAGCCAGCTAAAAAGTCAATAATCGATACCTAAAACTTGAATTGGACTACTTCTTACTGGCTATTACATCCACTTAGAAGCTTCATCTGTGTTCTACTACGGTGCTTTTAGTTTCTCCGCATACCGCAGCACGCGACATAGCTTTGCAGACGATAAGTACAACCGTTTCAGAGAGAAGAGCTGCCAATGTGACGATCTGGCTTTAAGTCGATTGAATAACAAATAACGAAAACTGACGGATGTCTCAGGTTTTTACTGCATGTGAACACTTTTCACATTCTCCTGTGCAACTGGGCTCCTAGTCCTCCTTCTATGCAGAATCTTAAAGTCCTAGCTCATGTCCAAGGCACCAAAGCCAGCTAAAAAGTCAATAATCGATACCTAAAACTTGAATTGGACTAGTTCTTACTGGCTATTACATCCACTTAGAAGCTTCATCTGTGTTGTACTACGGTGCTTTTAGTTTCTCCGCATACCGCAGCACGCGACATAGTTTTGCAGACGATAAGCACAACCGTTTCAGAGAGAAGAGCGGCCAATGTGACGATCTGGCTTTAAGTCGATTCGATAACAAATGACGAAAACGGACGGATTTCTCAGGTTTTTACTACATATGAACACTTTTCACATTCTCCCGTGCAACTCGGCTGCTAGTCCTCCTTTCAGTCAGAATCTCAAGCTCCTAGCTCATGTCCAAGGCACCAAAGCCAGCTAAAAGTTCCATATTCATTACCTAAAACTTGAATTGTGCTACTTCTTACTGGCTATTACATCAACTTAGAAGCTCGATCTGTGTTCTACTATGGTGCTTTTAGTTTCTTAGCATACCGCAGCACGCGACATAGGTTTGCAGACGATAAGTACAACCGTTTCAGAGAGAAGAGCGGCCAATGTGACGATCTGGCTTTAAGTCGATTCGATAACAAATGACGAAAACGGACGGATTTCTCATGATTTTACTACATATGAACACTTTTCACATTCTCCCGTGCAACTCGGCTGCTAGTCCTCCTTTCATGCAGAATCTTAAGGTCCTAGCTCATGTCCAAGGCACCAAAGCCAGCTAAAAAGTCAATAATCGATTCCTAAAACTTGAATTGTACTACTTCTTACTGGCTATTACGTCAACTTAAATGCTTCATCTGTGTTCTACTATGGTGATTTTAGTGTCTTCACATGCCGCTGCACGCGACATAGCTTTGCAGACGATATGTACAACCGTTTCAGAGAGAAGAGCGGCTTATGTGCCCATCTGGCTTAAAGTCGATTCGATAACAAATGACGAAAACGGACGGATTTCTCAGGTTTTTACTACATATGAACAATTATCACATTCTCCCGTGCAACTCGGCTGCTAGTCCTCCTGTCATGCAGAATGTCAAGGTCCTAGCTCATGTCCAAGGCACCAAAGCCAGTTAAAAAGTCAATAATCGATACGTAAATCTTGAATTGGACTACATCTTACCGGCTATTACGTCAACTTAGAAGCTTCGTCTGTGTTCTACTATGGTGCTTTTAGTGTCTCCGCATACCGCAGCATGCGACATAGCTTTGCAGACGATGAGTGCAACCTTTTCAGAGAGAAGTGCGGCCAATGTGACGATCTGGCTTTAAGTCGATTCGATAACAAATGACGAAAAAGGACGGATTTCTCAGGTTATTACTACATATGAACACTTTTCACATTCTCCCGTGCAACTCGGCTGCTAGTCCTCCTTTCATGCAGAATCTTAAGGTCCTAGCTCATGTCCAAGGCACCAAAGCCAGCTAAAAGGTCCATATTCAATACCTATAACTTGAATTGTACTACTTCTTACTGGCTATTACATCAACTTAGAAGCTTGATCTGTGTTCTACTATGGTGCTTTTAGTGTCTCCTCACACCGCAGCACGCGACATAGCTTTGCAGACGATAAGTACAACCGTTTCAGAGAGAAGAGCGGCCAATGTGACGATCTGGCTTTATGTCGATTCTATAACAAATGACGAAAACGGACGGATTTCTCAGGTTTTTACTACATATGAAGACTTTTCACATTCTCCCGTGCAACTCGGCTGCTAGTCCTCCTTTCATGCAGAATCTTAAGGTCCTAGCTCATGTCCAAGGCACCAAAGCCAGCTTAAAAGTCAATAATCGATTTCTAAAACTTGAATTGTACCACTTCTTACTGGCTATTACATCAACTTAGATGCTTTATCTGTGTTCTACTATGGTGATTTTAGTGTCTCCACATACCGCTGCACGCGACATAGCTTTGCAGACGATGTGTACAACCGTTTCAGAGAGAAGAGCGTCCAATGTGACGATCTGGCTTTAAGTCAATTCGATAACAAAGACGGAAACGGACGGATTTCTCAGGTTTTTACTACATATGAACACTTTTCACATTCTCACGTGCAACTCGGCTGCTAGTCCTCCTTTCATGCAGAATCTTAAGGTCCTAGCTCATGTCCAAGGTACCGAAGCCAGCTAAAAAGTCAATAATCTATACCTAAAACTTGAATTGTTCTACTTCTTACTGGCTATTGCATCAACTTAGAAGCTTCATCTGTATTCTACTATGGTGATTTTAGTGTCTCCGCATACCGCAGCACGCGACATAGCTTTGCAGACGATAAGTACAACCGTTTCAGAGAGAAGAGCGGCCAATGTGACGATCTGGCTTTAAGTCGATTCGATAACAAATGACGAAAACGGACGAATTTCTCAGGTTTTTACTACATATGAACACTTTTCACATTCTCCCGTGCAACTCGGCTGCTAGTCCTCCTTTCATGCAGAATGTCAAGGTCCTAGCTCATGGCCAAGGCACCAAAGCCAGTTAAAAAGTCAATAATCGATACCTAAAACTTGAATTGTACTACTTCTTACTGGCTATTAGATCAACTTAGAAGCTTCGTCTGTGTTCTACTATGGTGCTTTTAGTGTCTCCGCATACCGCAGCACGCGACATAGCTTTGCAGACGATAAGTACAACCGCTTCAGAGAGAAGAGCGGCCAATGTGACGATCTGGCTTTAAGTCGATTCGATAACAAATGACGAAAACGAACGGATTTCTTAGGTTTTCACTACATATGAACACTTTTCACATTCTCCCGTGCAACTCGGCTGCTAGTCCTCCATTCATGCAGAATCTTAAGGTCCTAGCTCATGTCCAAGGCACCAAAGCCAGCTAAAAAGTCAATAATCAATACCTAAAACTTGAATTGTACTACATCTTACTGGATATTACATCAACTTAGAAGCTTCATCTGTGTTCTACTGTGGTGATTTTAGTGTCACCGCATACCGCAGCACGTGACATAGCTTTGCAGACGATAAGTACAACCGTTTCAGAGAGAAGAGTGGCTAATGTGACGATCTGGCTTTAAGTCGATTCGATAACAGATGACGAAAACGGACGGATTTCTCAGGTTTTTACTACATATGAACACTTTTCACATCCTCCCGTGCAACTCGGCTGCTAGTCCTCCTTTCATGCAGAATCTTAAGGTCCTAGCTCATGTCCAAGGCACCAAAGCCAGCTAAAAAGACAATAACCGAGACCTAATACTTGAATTGTACTTCTTCTTCCTGGCTATTACATCATCTTAGAAGCTTCATCTGTGTTCTACTATGGTGCTTTTAGTGTCTCCGAATACCGCAGTACGCGACATAGCTTTGCAGACGATATGTACAACCGTTTCAGAGAGAAGAGCGGCTTATGTGCCCATCTGGCTTAAAGTCGATTCGATAACAAATGACGAAAACGGACGGATTTCTCAGGTTTTTACTACATATGAACAATTTTCACATTCTCCCGTGCAACTCGGCTGCTAGTCCTCCTTTCATGCAGAATGTCAAGGTCCTAGCTCATGTCCAAGGCACCAAAGCCAGTTAAAAAGTCAATAATCGATACGTAAATCTTGAATTGGACTACATCTTACCGGCTATTACGTCAACTTAGAAGCTTCGTCTGTGTTCTACTATGGTGCTTTTAGTGTCTCCACATACCGCTGCACGCGACATAGCTTTGCAGACGATATGTACAACCGTTTCAGAGAGAAGAGCGGCCAATGTGACGATCTGGCTTTATGTCGATTCGATAACAAATGACGAAAACGGACGGATGTCTCAGGTTTTTACTACATGTGAACACTTTTCACATTCTCCCGTGCAACTGGGCTGATAGTCCTCCTTTTATGCAGAAACTTAAAGTCCCAGCTCACGTCCAAGGCAAAAGCCAGCTAAAAAGTCAATAATCGATTCCTAAAACTTGAATTGTACTACTTCTTACTGGCTATTACATCAACTTAGATGCTTCATCTGTGTTCTACTACGGTGATTTTAGTGTCTCAGCATACCGCAGTACGCGACATAGATTTGCAGACGATAAGTACAACCGTTTCAGAGAGAAGAGCGGCCAATATGACGATCTGGCCTTAAGCCGATTCAATAACAAATGACGAAAACGGACGGATGTCTCAGGTTTTTACTACATGTGAACACTTTTCACATTCTCCCGTGCAACTGGGCTGCTAGTCCTCCTTTTATGCAGAATCTTTAAGTCATAGCTCATGTCCAAGGCACAAAAGCCAGCTAAAAAGTCAATAATCGATATCTAAAACTTGAATTGTACTACTTCTTACTGGCTATTACATCCACTTAGAAGCTTCATCTGTGTTCTACTACGGTGCTTTTAGTTTCTCCGCATATCGCAGAACGCGACATAGCTTTGCAGACGATAAGTACAACCGTTTCAGAGAGAAGAGTGGCCAATGTGACGATCTGGCTTTAAGTCGATTCCATAACAAATGACGAAAACGGATTTCTCAGGTTTTTACTACATATGAACACTTTTCACATTCTCCCGTGCAACTGGGCTGCTAGTCCTCCTTTTATGCAGAATCTTAAAGTCCAGGCTCATGTCCAAGGCACGAAAGCCAGCTAAAAAGTCAATAATCGATACCTAAATCTTGAATTGGACTACTTATTACTGGCTATTACATCAACTTAGAGGCTTCATCTGTATTCTACTATGGCGCTTTTCCTGTTTCCGCCTACGGCAACACGCGACATAGCTTTGCAGACGGTAAGCACAACCGTTTCAGAGAGAAGAGCGGCCAATGTGACGATCTGGCTTTATGTCGATTCGATAGCAAATGACGAAAAAGGACGGATTTCTCAGGTTTTTACTACATATGAACACTTTTCACATTCTCCCGTGCAAATCGGCTGCTAGTTCTCCTTTCATGCAGAATCTTGAGGTCCTAGCTCATGTCCAAGGCACCAAAGCCAGCTAAAAAGTCAATAATCGATACCTAAAACTTGAATTGGACTACTTCTTACTGGCTATTACATCCACTTAGAAGCTTCATCTGTGTTCTACTACGGTGCTTTTAGTTTCTCCGCATACCGCAGCACGCGACATAGCTTTGCAGACGATAAGTACAACCGTTTCAGAGAGAAGAGCTGCCAATGTGACGATCTGGCTTTAAGTCGATTGAATAACAAATGACGAAAACTGACGGATGTCTCAGGTTTTTACTACATGTGAACACTTTTCACATTCTCCTGTGCAACTGGGCTGCTAGTCCTCCTTTTATGCAGAATCTTAAAGTCCTAGCTCATGTCCAAGGCACCAAAGCCAGCTAAAAAGTCAATAATCGATACCTAAAACTTGAATTGTACTACTTCTTACTGGCTATTACATCAACTTAGATGCTTCATCTGTGTTCTACTATGGTGATTTTAGGGTCTCCACATGCCGCTGCACGCGACATAGCTTTGCAGACGATATGTACAACCGTTTCAGAGAGAAGAGCGGCTTATGTGCCCATCTGGCTTAAAGTCGATTCGATAACAAATGACGAAAACGGACGGATTTATCAGGTTTTTACTACATATGAACAATTTTCACATTCTCCCGTGCAACTCGGCTGCTAGTCCTCCTTTCATGCAGAATGTCAAGGTCCTAGCTCATGTCCAAGGCACCAAAGCCAGTTAAAAAGTCAATAATCGATACGTAAATCTTGAATTGGACTACATCTTACCGGCTATTACGTCAACTTAGAAGCTTCGTCTGTGTTCTACTATGGTGCTTTTAGTGTCTCCGCATACCGCAGCATGCGACATAGCTTTGCAAACGATGAGTGCAACCTTTTCAGAGAGAAGTGCGGCCAATGTGACGATCTGGTTTTAAGTCGATTCGATAACAGATGACGAAAACGGACGGATTTCTCAGGTTTTTACTACATATGAACACTTTTCACATTCTCACGTGCAACTCGGCTGCTAGTCCTCCTTTCATGCAGAATCTTAAGGTCCTAGCTCATGTCCAAGGTACCAAAGCTAGCTAAAAAGTCAATAATCGATACCTAAAACTTGAATTGTACTACATCTTACTGGATATTACATCAACTTAGAAGCTTCATCTGTGTTCTACTGTGGTGATTTTAGTGTCACCGCATACCGCAGCACGTGACATAGCTTTGCAGACGATAAGTACAACCGTTTCAGAGAGAAGAGCGGCCAATGTGACGATCTGGCTTTAAGTCGATTCGATAACAGATGACGAAAACGGACGGATTTCTCAGGTTTTTACTACATATGAACACTTTTCACATCCTCCCGTGCAACTCGGCTGCTAGTCCTCCTTTCACGCAGAATCTTAAGGTCCTAGCTCATGTCCAAGGCACCAAAGCCAGCTAAAAAGACAATAACCGAGACCTAATACTTGAATTGTACTTCTTCTTCCTGGCTATTACATCATCTTAGAAGCTTCATCTGTGTTCTACTATGGTGCTTTTAGTATCTCCGAATACCGCAGTACGCGACATAGCTTTGCAGACGACAAGCACAACCGTTTCAGAGAGAAGAGCGGCCAATGTGACGATCTGGCTTTAAGTCGATTCGATAACAAATGACGAAAAAGGACGGATTTCTCAGGTTATTACTACATATGAACACTTTTCACATTCTCCCGTGCAACTCGGCTGCTAGTCCTCCTTTCATGCAGAATCTTAAGGTCCTAGCTCATGTCCAAGGCACCAAAGCCAGCTAAAAAGTCAATAATCGATTCCTAAAACTTGAATTGTACTACTTCTTACTGGCTATTACATCAACTTAGAAGCTTCATCTGTGTTCTACTATGGTGCTTTTAGTGTCTCCACATACCGCTGCACGCGACATAGCTTTGCAGACGATATGTACAACCGTTTCAGAGAGAAGAGCGGCCAATGTGACGATCTGGCTTTATGTCGTTTCGATAACAAATGACGAAAACGGACGGATTTCTCAGGTTTTTACTACATATGAACACTTTTCACATTCTCCCGTGCAACTCGGCTGCTAGTCCTCCTTTCATGCAGAATCTTAAGGTCCTAGCTCATGTCCAAGGCACCAAAGCCAGCTAAAAAGTCAATAACCGATACCTAAAACTTGAAATGTACTACTTCTTACTGGCTATTACGTCATCTTAGTAGCTTCATCTGGGTTATACTGTGAAGCTTTTAGTGTCTCCGCATACAGCAGTACGCGACATAGCTTTGCAGACGATAAGTACAACCGTTTCAGAGAGAAGAGCGGCCAATGTGACGATCTGACTTTAAGTCGATTCAATAACAAATGACGAAAACGGACGGATGTCTCAGGTTTTTACTACATGTGAACACTTTTCACATTCTCCCGTGCAACTGGGCTGATAGTCCTCCTTTTATGCAGAATCATAAAGTCCTAGCTCACGTCCAAGGCAAAAGAAAGCTAAAAAGTCATTAATCGATTCCTAAAACTTGAATTGTACTACTTCTTACTGGCTATTACATCAACTTAGATGCTTCATCTGTGTTCTACTATGGTGATTTTAGTGTCTCAGCATACCGCAGTACGCGACATAGATTTGCAGACGATAAGTACAACCGTTTCAGAGAGAAGAGCGGCCAATGTGACGATCTGGCCTTAAGCCGATTCAATAACAAATGACGAAAACGGACGGATGTCTCAGGTTTTTACTACATGTGAACACTTTTCACATTCTCCCGTGCAACTCGGCTGCTAGTCCTCCTTTTATGCAGAATCTTTAAGTCATAGCTCATGTCCAAGGCACCAAAGCCAGCTAAAAAGTCAATAATCGATATCTAAAACTTGAATTGTACTACTTCTTACTGGCTATTACATCAACTTAGAAGCTTCATCTGTGTTCTACTACGGTGCTTTTAGTTTCTCCGCATATCGCAGCACGCGACATAGCTTTGCAGACGATAAGTACAACCGTTTCAGAGAGAAGAGCGGCCAATGTGACGATCTGGCTTTAAGTCGATTCCATAACAAATGACGAAAACGGATTTCTCAGGTTTTTACTACATATGAACACTTTTCACATTCTCCCGTGCAACTGGGCTGCTAGTCCTCCTTTTATGCAGAATCTTAAAGTCCAGGCTCATGTCCAAGGCACGAAAGCCAGCTAAAAAGTCAATAATCGATACCTAAATCTTGAATTGGACTACTTATTACTGGCTATTACATCAACTTAGAGGCTTCATCTGTATTCTACTATGGCGCTTTTCCTGTTTCCGCCTACGGCAACACGCGACATAGCTTTGCAGACGGTAAGCACAACCGTTTCAGAGAGAAGAGCGGCCAATGTGACGATCTGGCTTTATGTCGATTCGATAGCAAATGACGAAAAAGGACGGATTTCTCAGGTTTTTACTACATATGAACACTTTTCACATTCTCCCGTGCAAATCGGCTGCTAGTCCTCCTTTCATGCAGAATCTTGAGGTCCTAGCTCATGTCCAAGGCACCAAAGCCAGCTAAAAAGTCAATAATCGATACCTAAAACTTGAATTGGACTACTTCTTACTGGCTATTACATCCACTTAGAAGCTTTATCTGTGTTATACTACGGTGCTTTTAGTTTCTCCGCATACCGCAGCACGCGACATAGCTTTGCAGACGATAAGTACAACCGTTTCAGAGAGAAGAGCTGCCAATGTGACGATCTGGCTTTAAGTCGATTGAATAACAAATGACAAAACTGACGGATGTCTCAGGTTTTTACTACATGTGAACACTTTTCACATTCTCCTGTGCAACTGGGCTGCTAGTCCTCCTTTTATGCAGAATCTTAAAGTCCTAGCTCATGTCCAAGGCACCAAAGCCAGCTAAAAAGTCAATAATCGATACCTAAAACTTGAATTGGACTACTTCTTACTGGCTATTACATCCACTTAGAAGCTTCGTCTGTGTTCTACTACGGTGCTTCTAGTTTCTCCTCACACCGCAGCCCGCGACATAGCTTTGCAGACGATAAGTACAACCGTTTCAGAGAGAAGAGCGGCCAATGTGACGATCTGGCTTTAAGTCGATTCGATAACAAATGACGAAAACGAACGGATTTCATAGGTTTTTACTACATATGAACACTTTTCACATTCTCCCGTGCAACTCGGCTGCTAGTCCTCCATTCATGCAGAATCTTTAGGTCCTAGCTCATGTCCAAGGCACCAAAGCCAGCTAAAAAGTCAATAATCAATACCTAAAACTTGAATTGTACTACTTCTTACTGGCTATTACATCAACTTACAAGCTTCATCTGTGTTCTACTACGGTGCTTTTAGTTTCTCTGCATACCGCAACACGCGACACAGTTTTGCAGACGATAAGTACAACCGTTTCAGAGAGAAGAGCGGCCAATGTGACGATCTGGCTTATTTCGATTCGATAACAAATGACGTAAAAGGACGGATTTCTCAGGTTATTACTACATATGAACACTTTTCACATTCTCCAGTGCAACTCGGCTCCTAGTCCTCCTTTCATGCAGAATCTTAAGGTCCTAGCTCATGTCCAAGGCACCAAAGCCAGCTAAAAGGTCCATATTCAATACATATAACTTGAATTGTACTACTTCTTACTGGCTATTACATCAACTTAGAAGCTTCATCTGTGTTCTACTATGGTGATTTTAGTGTCTCCGCATACCGCAGCACGCGATATAGCTTTGCAGACGATAAGTACAACCGTTTCAGAGAGAAGAGCGGCCAATGTGACGATCTGGCTTTAAGTCGATTCGATAACAAATGACGAAAACGGACGGATTTCTCAGGTTTTTACTACATATGAACACTTTTCACATTCTCACGTGCAACTCGGCTGCTAGTCCTCCTTTCATGCAGAATCTTAAGGTCCTAGCTCATGTCCAAGGTACCGAAGCCAGCTAAAAAGTCAATAATCGATACCTAAAACTTGAATTGTTCTACTTCTTACTGGCTATTGCATCAACTTAGAAGCTTCATCTGTGTTCTACTATGGTGATTTTAGTGTCTCCGCATACCGCAGCACGCGATATAGCTTTGCAGACGATAAGTACAACCGTTTCAGAGAGAAGAGCGGCCAATGTGACGATCTGGCTTTAAGTCGATTCGATAACAAATGACGAAAACGGACGGATTTCTCAGGTTTTTACTACATATGAACACTTTTCACATTCTCCCGTGCAACTCGGCTGCTAGTCCTCCATTCATGCAGAATCTTAAGGTCCTAGCTCATGTCCAATGCTGCAAAGCCAGCTAAAAAGTCAATAATCGATACCTAAAACTTGAATTGTACTACATCTTACTGGATATTACATCAACTTAGAAGCTTCATCTGTGGTCTACTGTGGTGATTTTAGTGTCACCGCATACCGCAGCACGTGACATAGCTTTGCAGACGATAAGTACAACCGTTTCAGAGAGAAGAGCGGCCAATGTGATGATTTGGCTTTAAGTCGATTCGATAACAGATGACGAAAACGGACGGATTTCTCAGGTTCCTACTACATATGAACACTTTTCACATTCTCCCGTGCAACTCGGCTGCTAGTCCTCCTTTCATGCAGAATCTTAAGGTCCTAGCTCATGTCCAAGGCACCAAAGCCAGCTAAAAAGACAATAACCGATACCTAATACTTGAATTGTACTTCTTTTTACTGGCTATTACATCATCTTAGAAGCTTCATCTGTGTTCTACTATGGTGCTTTTAGTGTCTCCGAATACCGCAGTACTTGACATAGCTTTGCAGACGATAAGCACAACCGTTTCAGAGAGAAGAGCGGCCAATGTGACGATCTGGCTTTAAGTCGATTCGATAACAAATGACGAAAAAGGACGGATTTCTCAGGTTATTACTACATATGAACACTTTTCACATTCTCCCGTGCAACTCGGCTGCTAGTCCTCCTTTCATGCAGTATCTTAAGGTCCTAGCTCATGTCCAAGGCACCAAAGCCAGCTAAAAGGTCCATATTCAATACCTATAACTTGAATTGTACTACTTCTTACTGGCTATTACATCAACTTAGAAGCTTGATCTGTGTTCTACTATGGTGCTTTTAGTGTCTCCTCACACCGCAGCACGCGACATAGATTTGCAAACGATAAGTACAAGCGTTTCAGAGAGAAGAGCGGCCAATGTGACGATCTGGCTTTATGTCGATTCGATAACAAATGACGAAAACGGACGGATTTCTCAGGTTTTTACTACATATGAACACTATTCACATTCTCCCGTGCAACTAGGCTGCTAGTCCTCCTTTCATGCAGAATCTTAAGGTCCTAGCTCATGTCCAAGGCACCAAAGCCAGCTAAAAAGTCAATAATCGATTCCTAAAACTTGAATTGTACTACTTCTTACTGGCTATTACATCAACTTAGATGCTTCATCTGTGTTCTACTATGGTGATTTTAGTGTCTCCACATACCGCTGCACGCGACATAGCTTTGCAGACGATATGTACAACCGTTTCAGAGAGAAGAGCGTCCAATGTGACGATCTGGCTTTAAGTCTATTCGATAACAAATGACGAAAACGGACGGATTTCTCAGGTTTTTACTACATATGAACACTTTTCACATTCTCACGTGCAACTCGGATGCTAGTCCTCCTTTCATGCAGAATGTCAAGGTCCTAGCTCATGGCCAAGGCACCAAAGCCAGTTAAAAAGTCAATAATCGATACCTAAAACTTGAATTGTACTACTTCTTACTGGCTATTAGATCAACTTAGAAGCTTCGTCTGTGTTCTACTATGGTGCTTTTAGTGGCTCCGCATACCGCAGCACGTGACATAGCTTTGCAGACGATAAGTACAACCGCTTCAGAGAGAAGAGCGGCCAATGTGACGATCTGGCTTTAAGTCGATTCGATAACAAATGACGAAAACGGACGGATTTCTCAGGTTTTTACTACATATGAACACTTTTCACATTCTCCCGTGCAACTCTGCTGCTAGTCCTCATTTTATGCAGAATCTTAAAGACCTAGCTCATGTTCAATGCACCAAAGCTAGCTAAAAAGTCAATAATCGATACCTAAAACTTGAATTGTACTACATCTTACTGGATATTACATCAACTTAGAAGCTTCATCTGTGTTCTACTGTGGTGCTTTTACTGTCTTTGAATACCGCAGTACGCGACATAGCTTTGCAGACGATAAGTACAACCGTTTCAGAGAGAAGAGCGGCCAATGTGACGATCTGGCTTTAAGTCGATTCGATAACAAATGACGAAAACGGACGGATTTCTCATGTTTTTACTACATATAAACACTTTTCACATTCTCCCGTTCAACTGGGCTGCTAGTCCTCCTTTTATGCAGAATCTTTAAGTCCTAGCTCATGTCCAAGGCACGAAAGCTAGCTAAAAAGTCAATAATCGATACCTAAATCTTGAATTGGACTAATTCTTACTGGCTATTACATCAACTTAGAAGCTTCGTCTGTGTTCTACTATGGTGCTTTTCCTGTTTCCGCCTACGGTAACACGCGACATAGCTTTGCAGACGATAAGCACAACCGTTTCAGAGAGAAGAGTGGCTTTAAGTCGATTCGATAACAAATGACGAAAAAGGACGGATTTCTCATGTTATTACTACATATGAACACTTTTCACATTCTCCCGTGCAACTCGGCTGCTAGTCCTCCTTTCATGCAGAATCTTAAAGTCCTAGCTCATGTCCAAGGCACCAAAGCCAGCTAAAAGGTCCATATTCAATACCTAAAACTTGAATTGTACTACTTCTTACTGGCTATTACATCAACTTAGAAGCTTGATCTGTGTTCTACTATGGTGCTTTTAGTGTCTCAGCATGCCGCAGCACGCGACATAGCTTTTCAGACGATAAGTACAACCGTTTCAGAGAGAAGAGCGGCCAATGTGACGATCTGTCTTTAAGTCGATTCGATAACAAATGACGAAAACGGACGGATTTCTCAGGATATTACTACATATGAACACTTTTCTCATTCTCCCGTGCAACTCGGCTGGTAGTCCTCCTTTCATGCAGAATCTTAAAGTCCTAGCTCATGTCTAAGGCACCAAAGCCAGCTAAAAAGTCAATAATCGATTCCTAAAACTTGAATTGTACTTCTTCTTACTGGCTATTACATCAACTTAGATGCTTCATCTGTGTTCTACTATGGTGATTTTAGTGTCTCCGCATACCGCAGCACGCGACATAGCTTTGCAGACGATAAGCAGAACTGTTTCAGAGAGAAGAGCGGCCAATGTGACGATCTGGCTTTAAGTCGATTCGATAACAAATGAAGAAAACGGACGGATTTCTCAGGTTTTTAATACATATGAACACTTTTCACATTCTCCCGTGTAACTCGGCTGCTAGTCGTCCTTTCATGCAGAATCTTAAGGTCCTAGCACATGTCCAAGGCACCAAAGCCAGCTAAAAAGTCAATAACCGAAACCTAAAACTTGAATTGTACTACTTCTTACTGGCTATTACATCATCTTAGGAGCTTCATCTGTGTTCTACTATGGTGCTTTTAGTTACTCCGAATACCGCAGTACGCGACATAGCTTTGCAGACGATAAGTACAACCGTTTCAGAGAGAAGAGCGGCCAATGTGACGATCTGGCTTTAAGTCGATTCGATAACAAATGACGAAAACGGACGGATTTCTCAGGTTTTTACTACATATGAACACTTTTCACATTCTCCCGTGCAACTCGGCTGCTAGTCCTCCTTTCATGCAGAATCTTAAGGTCCAAGCTCATGTCCAAGGCACCAAAGCCAGCTAAAAAGTCAATAATCGATTCCTAAAACTTGAATTGTACTACTTCTTACTGGCTATTACATCAACTTAGATGCTTCATCTGTGTTCTACTATGGTGATTTTAGGGTCTCCACATGCCGCTGCACGCGACATAGCTTTGCAGACGATATGTACAACCGTTTCAGAGAGAAGAGCGGCTTATGTGCCCATCTGGCTTAAAGTCGATTCGATAACAAATGACGAAAACGGACGGATTTCTCAGGTTTTTACTACATATGAACACTTTTCACATTCTCCCGTGGAACTCGGCTGCTAGTCCACGTTCCATGCAAAATCTTAAGGTCCTAGCTCATGTCCAATGCACCAAAGCCAGCTAAAAAGTCAATAATCGATACCTAAAACTTGAATTGTACTACTTCTTACTGGATATTACATCAACTTAGAAGCTTCATCTTTGTTCTACTGTGGTGATTTTAGTGTCACCGCATACCGCAGCACGTAACATAGCTTTGCAGGCGATAAGTACAACCGTTTCAGAGAGAAGAGCAGCCAATGTGACGATCTGGCTTTAAGTCGATTCGATAACAAATGACGAAAACGGACGGATTTCTAAGGTTTTTACTACATATGAACACTTTTCACATTCTCCCGTGCAACTCGGCTGCTAGTCCTCCTTTCATGAAGAATGTTAAGGTCCTAGCACATGTCCAAGGCACCAAAGCCAGCTAAAATGTCAATAATCGATACCTTAAACTAGAAATGTACTGCTTCTTACTGGGTATTACATCTACTTAGAAGCTTCATCTGTGTTCTACTATGGTGCTTTTAGTGTCTCCACATGCCGCAGCACGCGACATAGCTTTGCAGACGATAAGTTCAACCGTTTCAGAGAGAAGAGCGGCCAATGTGACGATCTGGCTTTAAGTCGATTCGATAACAAATGACGAAATCGGACGTATTTCTCAGGTTTTTACTAAATTTGAACACTTTTCACATTCTCCCGTGCAACTCGGCTGCTAGTCCTCCTTTCATGAAGAACGTTAAGGTCCTAGCACATGTCCAAGGCACCAAAGCCAGCTAAAATGTCAATAATCGATACCTTAAACTAGAAATGTACTACTTCTTACTGGGTATTACATCAACTTAGAAGCTTCATCTGTGTTCTACTACGGTGCTTTTAGTTCCTCCGCATACCGCAGCACGCGACATAGTTTTGCAGTCGATAAGTACAACCGTTTTAGCGAGAAGGGCGGCCAATGTGACGATTTGGCTTTTAGTCGATTCGATAACAAATGACGAAAACGGACGGATTTCTCAGGTTTTTACTACATATGAAAACTTTTCACAGTCTCCCGTGCAACTCGGCTGCTAGTCATTCTTTCATGCAGAATGTAAAGGTCCTAGCTCATGTCCAAGGCACCAAAGCCAGCTAAAAAGTCAATAATCGATACCTAAAACTTGAATTGTTCTACTTCTTACTGGCTATTGCATCATCTTAGAAGCTTCATCTGTGTTCTACTATGGTGATTTTAGTGTCTCCGCGTACCGCAGCACGCGACATAGCTTTGCAGACGATAAGTACAACCGTTTCAGAGAGAAGAGCGGCCAATATGACGATCTGGCTTTAAGTCGATTCCATAACAAATGACGAAAACGGATTTCTCAGGTTTTTACTACATATGAACACTATTCACATTCTCCCGTGCAACTGGGCTGCTAGTCCTCCTTTTATGCAGAATCTTAAAGTCCAGGCTCATGTCCAAGGCACGAAAGCCAGCTAAAAAGTCAATAATCGATACCTAAATCTTGAATTGGACTACTTATTACTGGCTATTACATCAACTTAGAGGCTTCATCTGTATTCTACTATGGCGCTTTTCCTGTTTCCGCCTACGGCAACACGCGACATAGCTTTGCAGACGGTAAGCAGAACCGTTTCAGAGAGAAGAGCGGCCAATGTGACGATCTGGCTTTATGTCTATTCGATAGCAAATGACGAAAAAGGACGGATTTCTCAGGTTTTTACTACATATGAACACTTTTCACATTCTCCCGTGCAAATCGGCTGCTAGTCCTCCTTTCATGCAGAATCTTGCGGTCCTAGCTCATGTCCAAGGCACCAAAGCCAGCTAAAAAGTCAATAATCGATACCTAAAACTTGAATTGGACTACTTCTTACTGGCTATTACATCCACTTAGAAGCTTCATCTGTGTTCTACTACGGTGCTTTTAGTTTCTCCGCATACCGCAGCACGCGACATAGCTTTGCAGACGATAAGTACAACCGTTTCAGAGAGAAGAGCTGCCAATGTGACGATCTGGCTTTAAGTCGATTGAATAACAAATGACGAAAACTGACGGATGTCTCAGGTTTTTACTACATGTGAACACTTTTCACATTCTCCTGTGCAACTGGGCTGCTAGACCTCCTTTTATGCAGAATCTTAAAGTCCTAGCTCATGTCCAAGGCACCAAAGCCAGCTAAAAAGTCAATAATCGATACCTAAAACTTGAATTGGACTACTTCTTACTGGCTATTACATCCACTTAGAAGCTTCATCTGTGTTCTACTACGGTGCTTTTAGTTTCTCCTCACACCGCAGCACGCGACATAGCTTTGCAGACGATAAGTACAACCGTTTCAGAGAGAAGAGCGGCCAATGTGACGATCTGGCTTTAAGTCGATTCGATAACAAATGACGAAAACGGACGGATTTCTCATGATTTTACTACATATGAACACTTATATCATTCTCCCTTGCAACTCGGCTGCTAGTCCTCCTTTCATGCAGAATCTTAAGGTCCTAGCTCATGTCCAAGGCACCAAAGCCAGCTAAAAAGTCAATAATCGATTCCTAAAACTTGAATTGTACTACTTCTTACTGGCTATTACATCAACTTAGATGCTTCATCTGTGTTCTACTATGGTGATTTTAGGGTCTCCACATGCCGCTGCACGCGACATAGCTTTGCAGACGATATGTACAACCGTTTCAGAGAGAAGAGCGGCTTATGTGCCCATCTGGCTTAAAGTCGATTCGATAACAAATGACGAAAACGGACGGATTTCTCAGGTTTTTACTACATATGAACAATTTTCACATTCTCCCGTGCAACTCGGCTGCTAGTCCTCCTTTCATGCAGAATGTCAAGGTCCTAGCTCATGTCCAAGGCACCAAAGCCAGTTAAAAAGTCAATAATCGATACGTAAATCTTGAATTGGACTACATCTTACCGGCTATTACGTCAACTTAGAAACTTCGTCTGTGTTCTACTATGGTGGTTTTAGTGTCTCCGCATACCGCAGCATGCGACATAGCTTTGCAGACGATGAGTGCAACCTTTTCAGAGAGAAGTGCGGCCAATGTGACGATCTGGTTTTAAGTCGATTCGATAACAAATGACGAAAACGGACGGATTTCTCAGGTTTTTACTACATATGAACACTTTTCACATTCTCCCGTGCTACTCGGCTGCTAGTCCTCCTTTTATGCAGAATCTTAAAGCCCTAGCTCATGTCCAAGGCACGAAAGCCAGCTAAAATGTCAATAATCGATACCTAAATCTTGAATTGGACTACTTATTACTGGCTATTACATAAACTTAGAAGCTTCATCTGTGTTCTACTATGGTGCTTTTCCTGTTTCCGCCTACGGCAACACGTGACATAGCTTTGCAGACGATAAGCACAACCGTTTCAGAGAGAAGAGCGGCCAATGTGACGATCTGGCTTTAAGTCGATTCGATAACAAATGACGAAAAAGGACGGATTTCTCAGGTTATTACTACATATGAACACTTTTCACATTCTCCCGTGCAACTCGGCTGCTAGTCCTCCTTTCATGCAGAATCTTAAGGTCCTAGCTCATGTCCAAGGCACCAAAGCCAGCTAAAAGGTCCATATTCAATACCTATAACTTGAATTGTACTACTTCTTACTGGCTATTACATCAACTTAGAAGCTTGATCTGTGTTCTACTATGGTGCTTTTAGTGTCTCCTCACACCGCAGCACGCGACATAGTTTTGCAGACGATAAGTACAACCGTTTCAGAGAGAAGAGCGGCCAATGTGACGATCTGGCTTTATGTCGATTCGATAAGAAATGACGAAAACGGACGGATTTCTCAGGTTTTTACTACATATGAACACTTTTCACATTCTCCCGTGCAACTCGGCTGCTAGTCCTCCTTTCATCCAGAATCTTAAGGTCCTAGCTCATGTCCAAGGCACCAAAGCCAGCTTAAAAGTCAATAATCGATTCCTAAAACTTGAATTGTACTACTTCTTACTGGCTATTACATCAACTTAGATGCTTCATCTGTGTTCTACTATGGTGCTATTAGTGTCTCCGCATACCGCAGCACGCGACATAGCTTTGCAGACGATAAGTACAACCGCTTCAGAGAGAAGAGCGGCCAATGTGGCGATCTGGCTTTAAGTCGATTCGATAACAAGTGACGAAAACGGACGGATTTCTCAGGTTTTTACTACATATGAACACTTTTCACATTCTCCCGTGCAACTCTGCTGCTAGTCCTCCTTTTATGCAGAATCTTAAAGTCCTAGCTCATGTCCAAGGCACGAAAGCCAGCTAAAAGGGCAATATTCAATACCTAAAACTTGAATTGTACTACTTCTTACTGGCTATTACATCAACTTGGAAGTGTCATCTGTGTTCTACTATGGTGCTTTTAGTGTCTCAGCATACCGCAGTACGCGACTTAGCTTTGCAGACGATAAGTACAACCGTTTCAGAGAGAAGAGCGGCCAATGTGACGATCTGGCTTTAAGTCGATTCGATAACAAATGACGAAAACGAACGGATTTCTTAGGTTTTTACTACATATGAACACTTTTCACATTCTCCCGTGCAACTCGGCTGCTAGTCCTCCATTCATGCAGAATCTTTAGGTCCTAGCTCATGTCCAAGGCACCAAAGCCAGCTAAAAAGTCAATAATCAATACCTAAAACTTGAATTGTACTACTTCTTGCTGGCTATTACATCAACTTACAAGCTTCATCTGTGTTCTACTACGGTGCTTTTAGTTTCTCTGCATACCGCAGCACGCGACACAGTTTTGCAGACGATAAGTACAACCGTTTCAGAGAGAAGAGCGGCCAATGTGACGATCTGGCTTTAAGTCGATTCGATAACAAATGACGAAAACGGACGGATTTCTCAGGTTTTTACTACATATGAACAATTTTCACATTCTCCCGTGGAACTCGGCTGCTAGTCCACCTTTCATTCAGAATCTTAAGGTCCTAGCTCATGTCCAATGCACCAAAGCTAGCTAAAAAGTCAATAATCGCTACCTAAAACTTGAATTGTACTACATCTTACTGGATATTACATCAACTTAGAAGCTTCATCTGTGTTCTACTGTGGTGATTTTAGTGTCACCGCATACCGCAGCACGTGACATAGCTTTGCAGACAATAAGTACAACCGTTTCAGAGAGAAGAGCGGCCAATGTGACGATCTGGCTTTAAGTCGATTCGATAACAGATGACGAAAACGGACGGATTTCTCAGGTTTTTACTACATATGAACACTTTTCACATCCTCCCGTGCAACTCGGCTGCTAGTCCTCCTTTCATGCAGAATCTTAAGGTCCTAGCTCATGTCCAAGGCACCAAAGCCTGTTTCCGCCTACGGCAACACGTGACATAGCTTTGCAGACGATAAGCACAACCGTTTCAGAGAGAAGAGCGGCCAATGTGACGATCTGGCTTATTTCGATTCGATAACAAATGACGAAAAAGGACGGATTTCTCAGGTTATTACTACATATGAACACTTTTCACATTCTCCAGTGCAACTCGGCTGCTAGTCCTCCTTTCATGCAGAATCTTAAGGTCCTAGCTCATGTCCAAGGCACCAAAGCCAGCTAAAAGGTCCATATTCAATACCTATAACTTGAATTGTACTACTTCTTACTGGCTATTACATCAACTTAGAAGCTTGATCTGTGTTCCACTATGGTGCTTTTAGTGTCTCCTCACACCGCAGCACGCGACATAGCTTTGCAGACGATAAGTACAACCGTTTCAGAGAGAAGAGCGGCCAATGTGACGATCTGGCTTTAAGTCGATTCGATAACAAATGACGAAAACGGACGGATTTCTCAGGTTTTTACTACATATGAACACTTTTCACATTCTCACGTGCAACTCGGCTGCTAGTCCTCCTTTCATGCAGAATCTTAAGGTCCTAGCTCATGTCCAAGGTACCGAAGCCAGCTAAAAAGTCAATAATCGATACCTAAAACTTGAATTGTTCTACTTCTTACTGGCTATTGCATCAACTTAGAAGCTTCATCTGTGTTCTACTATGGTGATTTTAGTGTCTCCGCATACCGCAGCACGGGATATAGCTTTGCAGACCATAAGTACAACCGTTTCAGAGAGAAGAGCGGCCAATGTGACGATCTGGCTTTAAGTCGATTCGATAACAAATGACGAAAACGGACGGATTTTACAGGTTTTTACTACATATGAACACTTTTCACATTCTCCCGTGCAACTCGGCTGCTAGTCCTCCATTCATGCAGAATCTTAAGGTCCTAGCTCATGTCCAAGGCACCAAAGCCAGCTAAAAACTCAATAATCAATACCTAAAACTTGAATTGTACTACTTCTTACTGGCTATTACATCAACTTACAAGCTTCATCTGTGTTCTACTACGGTGCTTTTAGTTTCTCCGCATACCGCAGCACGCGACACAGTTTTGCAGACGATAAGTACAACCGTTTCAGAGAGAAGAGCGGCAAATGTGACGATCTGGCTTTAAGTCGATTCGATAACAAATGACGAAACCGGACGGATTTCTCAGGTTTTTACTACATATGAACAATTTTCACATTCTCCCGTGGAACTCGGCTGCTAGTCCACCTTTCATGCAGAATCTTAAGGTCCTAGCTCATGTCCAATGCACCAAAGCTAGCTAAAAAGTCAATAATCGATACCTAAAACTTGAATTGTACTACATCTTACTGGATATTACATCAACTTAGAAGCTTCATCTGTGGTCTACTGTGGTGATTTTAGTGTCACCGCATACCGCAGCACGTGACATAGCTTTGCAGACGATAAGTACAACCGTTTCAGAGAGAAGAGCGGCAAATGTGATGATTTGGCTTTAAGTCGATTCGATAACAGATGACGAAAACGGACGGATTTCTCAGGTTTCTACTACATATGAACACTTTTCACATTCTCCCGTACAACTCGGCTGCTAGTCCTCCTTTCATGCAGAATCTTAAGGTCCTAGCTCATGTCCAAGGCACCAAAGCCAGCTAAAAAGACAATAACCGATACCTAATACTTGAATTGTACTTCTTCTTACTGGCTATTACATCATCTTAGAAGCTTCATCTGTGTTCTACTATGGTGCTTTTAGTGTCTCCGAATACCGCAGTACTTGACATAGCTTTGCAGACGATAAGCACAACCGTTTCAGAGAGAAGAGCGGCCAATGTGACGATCTGGCTTTAAGTCGATTCGATAACAAATGACGAAAAAGGACGGATTTCTCAGGTTATTACTACATATGAACACTTTTCACATTCTCCCGTGCAACTCGGCTGCTAGTCCTCCTTTCATGCAGTATCTTAAGGTCCTAGCTCATGTCCAAGGCACCAAAGCCAGCTAAAAGGTCCATATTCAATACCTATAACTTTAATTGTACTACTTCTTACTGGATATTACATCAACTTAGAAGCTTGATCTGTGTTCTACTATGGTGCTTTTAGTGTCTCCTCACACCGCAGCACGCGACATAGCTTTGCAAACGATAAGTACAAGCGTTTCAGAGAGAAGAGCGGCCAATGTGACGATCTGGCTTTATGTCGATTCGATAACAAATGACGAGAACGGACGGATTTCTCAGGTTTTTACTACATATGAACACTTTTCACATTCTCCCGTGCAACTCGGCTGCTAGTCCTCCTTTCATGCAGAATCTTAAGGTCCTAGCTCATGTCCAAGGCACCAAAGCCAGCTTATAAGTCAATAATCGATTCCTAAAACTTGAATTGTACTACTTCTTACTGGCTATTACATCAACTTAGATGCTTCATCTGTGTTCTACAATGGTGATTTTAGTGTCTCCACATACCGCTGCACGCGACATAGCTTTGCAGACGATATGTACAACCGTTTCAGAGAGAAGAGCGTCCAATGTGACGATCTGGCTTTAAGTCTATTCGATAACAAATGACGAAAACGGACGGATTTCTCAGGTTTTTACTACATATGAACACTTTTCACATTCTCACGTGCAACTCGGCTGCTAGTCCTCCTTTCATGCAGAATGTCAAGGTCCTAGCTCATGGCCAAGGCACCAAAGCCAGTTAAAAAGTCAATAATCGATACCTATAACTTGAATTGTACTACTTCTTACTGGCTATTAGATCAACTTAGAAGCTTCGTCTGTGTTCTACTATGGTGCTTTTAGTGTCTCCGCATACCGCAGCACGTGACATAGCTTTGCAGACGATAAGTACAACCGTTTCAGAGAGAAGAGCGGCCAATGTGACGATCTGGCTTTAAGTCGATTCGATAACAAATGACGAAAACGGACGGATTTCTCAGGTTTTTACTACATATGAACACTTTTCACATTCTCCCGTGCAACTCTGCTGCTAGTCCTCCTTTTATGCAGAATCTTAAAGACCTAGCTCATGTTCAATGCACCAAAGCTAGCTAAAAAGTCAATAATCGATACCTAAAACTTGAATTGTACTACTTCTTACTGGATATTACATCAACTTAGAAGCTTCATCTGTGTTCTACTGTGGTGCTTTTACTGTCTTTGAATACCGCAGTACGCGACATAGCTTTGCAGACGATAAGTACAACCGTTTCAGAGAGAAGAGCGGCCAATGTGACGATCTGGCTTTAAGTCGTTTCGATAACAAATGACGAAAACGGACGGATTTCTCATGTTTTTACTACATATAAACACTTTTCACATTCTCCCGTTCAACTGGGCTGCTAGTCCTCCTTTTATGCAGAATCTTTAAGTCCTAGCTCATGTCCAAGGCACGAAAGCTAGCTAAAAAGTCAATAATCGATACCTAAATCTTGAATTGGACTAATTCTTACTGGCTATTATATCAACTTAGAAGTTTCGTCTGTGTTCTACTATGGTGCTTTTCCTGTTTCCGCCTACGGCAACACGCGACATAGCTTTGCAGACGATAAGCAACACCGTTTCAGAGAGAAGAGCGGCCAATGTGACGATCTGGCTTTAAGTCGATTCGATAACAAATGACGAAAAAGGACGGATTTCTCATGTTATTACTACATATGAACACTTTTCACATTCTCCCGTGCAACTCGGCTGCTTGTCCTCCTTTCATGCAGAATCTTAAGGTCCTAGCTCATGTCCAAGGCACCAAAGCCAGCTAAAAGGTCCATATTCAATACCTAAAACTTGAATTGTACTACTTCTTACTGGCTATTACACCAACTTAGAAGCTTGATCTGTGTTCTACTATGGTGCTTTTAGTGTCTCAGCATGCCGCAGCACGCGACATAGCTTTTCAGACGATAAGTACAACCGTTTCAGAGAGAAGCGCGGCCAATGTGACGATCTGTCTTTAAGTCGATTCGATAACAAATGACGAAAACGGACGGATTTCTCAGGATATTACTACATATGCACACTTTTCACATTCTCCCGTGGAACTCGGCTGCTAGTCCACGTTTCATGCAAAATCTTAAGGTCCTAGCTCATGTCCAATGCACCAAAGCCAGCTAAAAGTCAATAATCGATACCTAAAACTTGAATTGTACTACTTCTTACTGGATATTACATCAACTTAGAAGCTTCATCTGTGTTCTACTGTGGTGATTTTAGTGTCACCGCATACCGCAGCACGTGACATAGCTTTGCAGGCGATAAGTACAACGGTTTCAGAGAGAAGAGCAGCCAATGTGACGATCTGGCTTTAAGTCGATTCGATAACAAATGACGAAAACGGACGGATTTCTAAGGTTTTTACTACATATGAACACTTTTCACATTCTCCCGTGCAACTCGGCTGCTAGTCCTCCTTTCATGAAGAATGTTAAAGTCCTAGCACATGTCCAAGGCACCAAAGCCAGCTAAAATGTCAATAATCGATACCTTAAATTAGAAATGTACTACTTCTTACTGGGTATTACATCTACTTAGAAGCTTCATCTGTGTTCTACTATGGTGCTTTTAGTGTCTCCACATGCCGCAGCACGCGACATAGCTTTGCAGACGATAAGTTCAACCGTTTCAGAGAGAAGAGCGGCCAATGTGACGATCTGGCTTTAAGTCGATTCGATAACAAATGACGAAAACGGACGTATTTCTCAGGTTTTTACTAAATTTGAACACTTTTCACATTCTCCCGTGCAACTCGGCTGCCAGTCCTCCTTTCATGAAGAATGTTAAGGTCCTAGCACATGTCCAAGGCACCAAAGCCAGCTAAAATGTCAATAATCGATACCTTAAACTAGAAATGTACTACTTCTTACTGGATATTACATCAACTTAGAAGCTTCATCTATGTTCTACTACGGTGCTTTTAGTTCCTCCGCATACCGCAGCACGCGACATAGTTTTGCAGTCGATAAGTACAACCGTTTCAGAGAGAAGGGCGGCCAATGTGACGATCTGGCTTTAAGTCGATTCGATAACAAATGACGAAAACGGACGGATTTCTCAGGTTTTTACTACATATGAACACTTTTCACATTCTCCTGTGGAACTCGGCTGCTAGTTCACGTTTCATGCAAAATCTTAAGGTCCTAGCTCATGTCCAGAGCACCAAAGCCAGCTAAAAAGTCAATAATCGATACCTAAAACTTGAATTGTACTACTTCTTACTGGATATTACATCAACTTAGAAGCTTCATCTGTGTTCTACTGTGGTGATTTTAGTGTCACCGCATACCGCAGCACGTGACATAGCTTTGCAGGCTATAAGTACAACCGTTTCAGAGAGAAGAGCAGTCAATGTGACGGTCTGGCTTTAAGTCGATTCGATAACAAATGACGAAAACGGACGGATTTCTCAGGTTTTTACTACATATGAACACTTTTCACATTCTCCCGTGCAACTCGGCTGCTAGTCCTCCTTTCATGCAGAATCTTAAGGTCCAAGCTCATGTCCAAGGCACCAAAGCCAGCTAAAAAGTCAATAATCAATACCTAAAACTTGAATTGTACTACTTCTTACTGGCTATTACATCAACTTAGAAGCTTCATCTGTGTTCTACTACGGTGCTTTTAGTTCCTCCGCATACCGCAGCACGCGACATAGTTTTGCAGTCGATAAGTACAACCGTTTCAGAGAGAAGGGCGGCCAATGTGACGATCTGGCTTTAAGTCGATTCGATAACAAATGACGAAAACGGACGGATTTCTCAGGTTTTTACTACTTATGAACACTTTTCACATTCTCCCGTGCAACTCTGCTGCTAGTCCTCCTTTTATGCAGAATCTTAAAGTCCTAGCTCATGTCCAAGGCACGAAAGCCAGCTAAACGGGCAATATTCAATACCTAAAACTTGAATTGTACTACTTCTTACTGGCTATTACATCAACTTAGAAGCTTGATCTGTGTTCTACTATGGTGCTTTTAGTGTCTCAGCAACCGCAGTACGCGACATAGCTTTGCAGACGATAAGTACAACCGTTTCAGAGAGAAGAGCGGCCAATGTGACGATCTGTCTTTAAGTCGATTCGATAACAAATGACGAAAACGGACGGATTTCTCAGGATATTACTACATATGAACACTTTTCACATTCTCCCGTGGAACTCGGCTGCTAGTCCACGTTTCATGCAAAATCTTAAGGTCCTAGCTCATGTCCAATGCACCAAAGCCAGCTAAAAAGTCAATAATCGATACCTAAAACTTGAATTGTACTACTTCTTACTGGATATTACATCAACTTAGAAGCTTCATCTGTGTTCTACTATGGTGATTTTAGTGTCACCGCATACCGCAGCACGTGACATAGCTTTGCAGGCGATAAGTACAACGGTTTTAGAGAGA
The DNA here is from genome assembly GCF_023897955.1 of Schistocerca gregaria. Lineage (NCBI taxonomy): Eukaryota > Metazoa > Arthropoda > Insecta > Orthoptera > Acrididae > Schistocerca > Schistocerca gregaria. The sequence goes on from NW_026061829.1 coordinate 4,764,036, forward strand.
AGAGCAGCCAATGTGACGATCTGGCTTTAAGTCGATTCGATAACAAATGACGAAAACGGACGGATTTCTAAGGTTTTTACTACATATGAACACTTTTCACATTCTCCCGTGCAACTCGGCTGCTAGTCCTCCTTTCATGAAGAATGTTAAAGTCCTAGCACATGTCCAAGGCACCAAAGCCAGCTAAAATGTCAATAATCGATACCTTAAATTAGAAATGTACTACTTCTTACTGGGTATTACATCTACTTAGAAGCTTCATCTGTGTTCTACTATGGTGCTTTTAGTGTCTCCACATGCCGCAGCACGCGACATAGCTTTGCAGACGATAAGTTCAACCGTTTCAGAGAGAAGAGCGGCCAATGTGACGATCTGGCTTTAACTCGATTCGATAACAAATGACGAAAACGGACGTATTTCTCAGGTTTTTACTAAATTTGAACACTTTTCACATTTTCCCGTGCAACTCGGCTGCTAGTCCTCCTTTCATGAAGAATGTTAAGGTCCTAGCACATGTCCAAGGCACCAAAGCCAGCTAAAATGTCAATAATCGATACCTTAAACTAGAAATGTACTACTTCTTACTGGATATTACATCAACTTAGAAGCTTCATCTGTGTTCTACTACGGTGCTTTTAGTTCCTCCGCATACCGCAGCACGCGACATAGTTTTGCAGTCGATAAGTACAACCGTTTCAGAGAGAAGGGCGGCCAATGTGACGATCTGGCTTTAAGTCGATTCGATAACAAATGACGAAAACGGACGGATTTCTCAGGTTTTTACTACATATGAACACTTTTCACATTCTCCTGTGGAACTCGGCTGCTAGTCCACGTTTCATGCAAAATCTTAAGGTCCTAGCTCATGTCCAGAGCACCAAAGCCAGCTAAAAAGTCAATAATCGATACCTAAAACTTGAATTGTACTACTTCTTACTGGATATTACATCAACTTAGAAGCTTCATCTGTGTTCTACTGTGGTGATTTTAGTGTCACCGCATACCGCAGCACGTGACATAGCTTTGCAGGCGATAAGTACAACCGTTTCAGAGAGAAGAGCAGCCAATGTGACGATCTGGCTTTAAGTCGATTCGATAACAAATGACGAAAACGGACGGATTTCTCAGGTTTTTACTACATATGAACACTTTTCACACTCTCCCGTGCAACTCGGCTGCTAGTCCTCCTTTCATGCAGAATCTTAAGGTCCAAGCTCATGTCCAAGGCACCAAAGCCAGCTAAAAAGTCAATAATCAATACCTAAAACTTGAATTGTACTACTTCTTACTGGCTATTACATCAACTTAGAAGCTTCATCTGTGTTCTACTACGGTGCTTTTAGTTCCTCCGCATACCGCTGCACGCGACATAGTTTTGCAGTCGATAAGTACAACCGTTTCAGAGAGAAGGGCGGCCAATGTGACGATCTGGCTTTAAGTCGATTCGATAACAAATGACGAAAACGGACGGATTTCTCAGGTTTTTACTACATATGAACACTTTTCACATTCTCCCGTGCAACTCGGCTGCTAGTCCTTCTTTCATGAAGAATGTTAAGGTCCTAGCACATGTGCAAGGCACCAAAGCCAGCTAAAATGTCAATAATCGATACCTTAAACTAGAAATGTACTACTTTTTACTGGCTATTACATCAACTTAGAAGCTTCGTCTGTGTTCTACTATGGTGCTTTTCCTGTTTCCGCCTACGGCAACACGTGACATAGCTTTGCAGACGATAAGTACAACCGTTTCAGAGAGAAGAGCGGCCAACGTGACGATCTGGCTTTAGTCGATTCGATAACAAATAACGAAAACGGACGGATTTCTAAGGTTTTTACTACATATGAACACTTTTCACATTCTCCCGTGCAACTCGGTTGCTAGTCCTCCTTTCATGCAGAATCTTAAGGTCCTAGCTCATGTCCAAGGCACCAAAGCCAGCTAAAAAGTCAATAATCGATACCTAAAACTTGAATTGTACTACTTCTTACTGGATATTACATCAACTTAGAAGCTTCATCTGTGTTCTACTGTGGTGATTTTAGTGTCTCCGCATACCGCAGCACGTGACATAGCTTTGCAGACGATAAACACAACCGTTTCAGAGAGAAGAGCGGCCAATGTGACGACCTGGCTTTAAGTCGATTCGATAACAAATGACGAAAAAGGACGGATTTCTCAGGTTTTTACTACATTTGAACAGTTTTCACATTCTCCCATGCTTTTCGGCTGCTAGTCCACCTTTCATGCAGAATATTAAGGTCCTAGCTCATGGCCAATGCACCAAAGCCAGCTAAAAAGTCAATAATCGATACCTAAAACTTGAATTGTACTACTTCTTACTGGGTATTACATCAACTTAGAAGCTTCATCTGTGTTCTACAGTTGTGTTATTAGTGTCTCCGCATAACGCAGCACATGACATAGCTTTGCAGACGATAAGTACAACCGTTTCAGAGAGAAGAGCGGCCAATGTGACGATCTGGCTTTAAGTCGATTCGATAACAAATGACGAAAACGGACGGATTTCTAAGGTTTTTACTACATATGAACACTTTTCACATTCTCCCGTGCAACTCGGCTGCTAGTCCTCCTTTCATGAAGAATGTTAAGGTCCTAGCTCATGTCCAAGGGTCCAAAGCCAGCTAAAAAGTTAATAATCGATAACTTAAACTTGAATTGTACTACTTCATACTGGGTAATACATCAACTTAGAAGCTTCATCTGTGTTCTACTATGGTGCTTTTAGTGTCTCCGTATACCGCAGCACGCGACATAGTTTTGCAGACGATAAGTACAATCGTTTTAGAGAGAAGAGCGGCCAATGTGACGATCTGGCTTTAAGTCGATTCGATAACAAATGACGAAAACGGACGGATTTCTCAGGTTTTTACTTCATATGAACACTTTGCACATTCTCCCGTGCAACTGGGCTGCTAGTCCTCCTTTTATGCAGAATCTTAAAGTCCTATTTCATGTCTAAGGCACGAAAGCCAGCTAAAAAGTCAATAATCGATACCTAAATCTTGAATTGGACTACTTCTTACTGGCTATTACATCAACTTAGAAGCTTCATCTGTGTTCTACTATGGTGCTTTTCCTGTTTCCGCCTACGGCAACACGCGACATAGCTTTGCAAACGATAAGCACAAATGTTTCAGAGAGAAGAGCGGCCAATGTGACGATCTGGCTTTAAGTCGATTCGCTAACAAATGACGAAAAAGGACGGATTTCTAAGGTTATTACTACATATGAACACTTTTCACATTCTCCCGTGAATCTCGGCTGCTAGTCCTCCTTTCATGCAGAATCTTAAGGTCCTAGCTCATGTTCAAGGCACAAAAGCCAGCTAATAGGTCCATATTCAATACCTAAAACTTGAATTGTACTACTTCTTACTGGCTATTACATCAACTTAGAAGCTTGATCTGTGTTCTACTAAGGTGCTTTTAGTGTCTCAGCATGCCGCAGCACGCGACATAGCTTTTCAGGCGATAAGTACAACCGTTTCAGAGAGAAGAGCGGCCAATGTGACGATCTGTCTTTAAGTCGATTCGATAACAAATGACGAAAACGGACGGATTACTCAGGTTTTTACTACATATGAACACATTTCACATTCTCCCGCGCAACTCGGCTGCTAGTCCTCCTTTCATGCAGTATCTTAAAGTCCTAGCTCATGTCCAAGGCACCAAAGCCAGCTAAAAAGTCAATAATCGATTCCTAAAACTTGAATTGTACTACTTCTTACTGGCTATTACATTAACTTAGATGCTTCATCTGTGTTCTACTATGGTGATTTTAGTGTCTCCACATACCGCTGCACGCGACATAGCTTTGCAGACGATATGTACAAACGTTTCAGAGAGAAGAGCGGCCAATGTGACCATCTGGCTTTAAGTCGATTCGATAACAAATGACGAAAACGGACGGATTTCTCAGGTTTTTACTACATATGAACACTTTTCACATTCTGACGTGCAACTCGGCTGCTAGTCCTCCTTTCATGCAGAATCTTAAGGTCCTAGCTCATGTCCAAGTTACCGAAGCCAGCTAAAAAGACAATAATCGATACCTAAAACTTGAATTGTTCTACTTCTTACTGGCTATTGCATCAACTTAGAAGCTTCATCTGTGTTCTACTATGGTGATTTTAGTGTCTCCGCATACCGCAGCACGCGACATAGCTTTGCAGACGATAAGTACAACCGTTTCAGAGAGAAGAGCGGCCAATGTGACGATCTGGCTTTAAGTCGATTCGATAACAAATGACGAAAACGGACGGATTTCTCAGGTTTTAACTACATATGAACACTTTTCACATTCTCCTGTGCAACTCGGCTGCTAGTCCTCCTTTCATGCAGAATGTCAAGGTCCTAGCTCATGGCCAAGGCACCAAAGCCAGTTAAAAAGTCAATAATCGATACCTAAAACTTGAATTGTACTACTTCTTACTGGCTATTACATCAACTTAGAAGCTTCGTCTGTGTTCTACTATGGTGCGTTTCCTGTTTCCGCCTACGGCAACACGTGACATAGCTTTGCAGACGATAAGTACAACCGTTTCAGAGAGAAGAGCGGCCAATGTGACGATCTGGCTTTAAGTCGATTCGATAACAAATGACGAAAACGGACGGATTTCTCAGGTTTTTACTACATATGAACACTTTTCACATTCTCCCGTGCAACTCGGCTGCTAGTCCTCCTTTCATGCAGAATCTTAAGGTCCTAGCTCATGTCCAAGGCACCAAAGCCAGCTAAAAAGTCATTAACCGATACCTAAAACTTGAATTGTACTACTTCTTACTGGCTATTTCATCATCTTAGGAGCTTCATCTGTGTTCTACTATGGTGCTTTTAGTGTCTCCGAATACCGCAGTACGCGACATAGCTTTGCAGATGATAAGTACAACCGTTTCAGAGAGAAGAGCGGCCAATGTGACGATCTGGCTTTAAGTAGATTCGATAACAAATGACGAAAACGGACGGATTTCTCAGGTTTTTACTACATATGAACACTTTTCACATTCTGACGTGCAACTCGGCTGCTAGTCCTCCTTTCATGCACAATCTTACGGTCCTAGCTCATGTCCAAGGCACCAAAGCCAGCTAAAAAGTCAATAACCGATACCTAAAACTTGAATTGTACTACGAATTACTGGCTATTACATCATCTTAGGAGCTTCATCTGTGTTCTACTATGGTGCTTTTAGTGTCTCCGAATACCGCAGTACGCGACATAGCTTTGCAGACGATAAGTACAACCGTTTCAGAGAGAAGAGCGGCCAATGTGACGATCTGGCTTTAAGTCGATTCGATAACAAATGACGAAAACGAACGGATTTCTCAGGTTTTTACTACGTATGACCACTTTTCACATTCTCCCGTGCAACTCGGCTGCTAGTCCTCCTTTCATGCAGAATCGTAAGCTCCTAGCTCATGTCCAAGGCACCAAAGCCAGCTAAAAAGTCAATAACCGATACCTAAAACTTGAATTGTACTACGAATTACTGGCTATTACATCATCTTAGGAGCTTCATCTGTGTTCTACTATGGTGCTTTTAGTGTCTCCGAATACCGCAGTACGCGACATAGCTTTGCAGACGATAAGTACAACCGTTTTAGAGAGAAGAGCGGCCAATGTGACGATCTGGCTTTAAGTCGATTCGATAACAAATGACGAAAACGAACGGATTTCTCAGGTTTTTACTACATATGACCACTTTTCACATTCTCCCGTGCAACTCGGCTGCTAGTCCTCCTTTCATGCAGAATCTTAAGGGCCTAGCTCATGTCCAAGGCACCAAAGCCAGCTAATAAGTCAATAATCAATACCTAAAACTTGAATTGTACTACTTCTTACTGGGTATTACATCAACTTAGAAGCTTCATCTGTGTTCTACTACGGTGCTGTTAGTTTCTCCGCATACTGCAGCACGCGACATAGTTTTGCAGACGATAAGTACAACCATTTCAGAGAGAGGAGCTGCCAATGTGACGATCTGGCTTTAAGTCGATTCGATAACAAATGACGAAAAAGGACGGATTTCTCAGGTTATTACTACATATGAACACTTTTCACATTCTCCCGTGCAACTCGGCTGCTAATCCTCCTATTATGCAGAATCTTAAAGTCCTAGCTCATGTCCAAGGCACCATAGCCAGCTAAAAAGTCAATAATCGATACCTAAAACTTGAATTGGACTACTTCTTACTGGGTATTACATCAACTTAGAAGCTTCATCTGTGTTCTATTATGGTGCTTTTCCTGTTGCCGCCTACGGCAACTCGCGACATAGCTTTGCAGACGATAAGTACAACCGTTTCATAGAGAAGAGCGGCCAATGTGACGATCTGACTTTAAGTCGATTCGATAACAAATGACGAAAACGGACGGATTTCTCAGGTTTTTACTACATATGAACACTTTTCACATTCTCCCGTGCTACTCGGCTGCTAGTCCTCCTTTCATGCAGAATCTTAAGGTCCTAGCTCATGTCCAAGGCACCAAAGCCAGCTAAAAAGTCAATAACCGTTACCTAAAACTTGAATTGTACTTCTTCTTACTGGCTATTACATCATCTTAGAAGCTTCATCTGCGTTCTACTGTGGTGCTTTTAGTGTCTCCGAATACCGCAGTACGCGACATAGTTTTGCAGACGATAAGTACAACCGTTTGAGCGGGAAGAGCGGCCAATGTGACGATCTGACTTTAAGTCGATTCGATAACAAATGACGAAAACGGACGGATTTCTCAGGTTTTTACTACATATGAACACTTTTCACATTCTCCCGTGCAACTCGGCTGCTAGTCCTCCTTTCATGCAGAATCTTAATGTCCTAGCACATATCCAAGGCACCAAAGCCAGCTAAAAGGTCAATATTCAATACCTAAAACTTGAATTGTACTACTTCTTACTGGCTATTACATCAACTTAGAAGCTTGATCTGTGTTCTACTATGGTGCTTTTAGTGTCTCAGCATACAGCAGTACGCGACATAGCTTTGCAGAAGATAAGTACAACCGTTTCAGAGAGAAGAGCGGCCAATGTGACGATCTGGCTTTAAGTCGATTCGATAAAAAATGACGAAAACGAACGGATTTCTCAGGTTTTTGCTACATATGAACACTTTTCACATTCTCCCGTGCAACTCGGCTGCTATTCCACCTTACATGCAGAATATTAAGGTCCTAGCTCATGTCCAATGCACCAAAGCCAGCTGAAAATTCAATAATCGATACCTAAAACTTGAATTGTACTACTTCTTACTGGATATTACATCAACTTAGAATCTTCATCTGTGTTGTACTGTGGTGAGTTTAGTGTCTCCGCATACCGCAGCACGTGACATAGCTTTGCAGACGATAAGTACAACCGTTTCAGAGAGAAGAGCGGCCAATGTGACGATCTGGTTTTAAGTCGATTCGATAACAAATGACGAAAACGGACGGATTTCTCAGGTTTTTAGTACATATGAACACTTTTCACATTCTCCCGTGCAACTCGGCTGCTAGTCCTCCTTTCATGCAGAATCTTAAGCTCCTAGCTCATGTCCAAGGGACCAAAGCCAGCTAAGAAGTCAATAATCGATACCTTAAACTTGAATTGTACTACTTCTTACTGGGTATTACATCAACTTAGAAGCTTCATCTGTGTTCTACTATGGTGCTTTTAGTGTCTCCGCATACCGCAGCACGCGCTATAGCTTTGCAGACGATAAGTACATCCGTTTCAAAGAGAAGAGCGGCCAATGTGACGATCTGGCTTTAAGTCGATTCGATAACAAATGACGAAAACGGACGGATTTCTCAGGTTTTTACTACATTTGAACAGTTTTCACATTCTCTCGTGCAACTCGGCTGCTAGTCCTCCTTTCATGCAGAATCTTAAGGTCCTAGCCCATGTCCAAGGCACCAAAGCCAGCTAAAAAGTCAGTAATCAATAACTAAAACTTGAATTGTACTACTTCTTACTGGCTATTACATCAACTTAGAAGCTTCATCTGTGTTCTACTGCGGTGCTTTTAGTTTCTCCGCATACCGCAGCACGCGACATAGTTTTGCAGACGATAAGTACAACCATTTCAGAGAGAGGAGCTGCCAATGTGACGATCTGGCTTTAAATCGATTCGATAACAAATGACGAAAAAGGACGGATTTCTCAGGTTATTACTACATATGAACACTTTTCACATTCTCCCGTGCAACTCGGCTGCTAGTCCTCCTATTATGCAGAATCTTAAAGTCCTAGCTCATGTCCAAGGCACCAAAGCCAGCTAAAAAGTCAATAATCGACACCTAAAACTTGAATTGGACTACTTCTTATTGGGTATTACATCAACTTAGAAGCTTCATCTGTGTTCTATTATGGTGCTTTTCCTGTTTCCGCCTACGGCAACTCGCGACATAGCTTTGCAGACGATAAGTACAACCGTTTCAGAGAGAAGAGCGGCCAATGTGACGATCTGGCTTTAAGTCGATTCGATAACAAATAAGGAAAACGGACGGATTTCTAGGTTTTTACTACATATGAACACTTTTCACATTCTCCCGTGCAACTCGGCTGCTAGTCCTCCTTTCATGCAGAATCTTAAGGTCCTAGCTCATGTCCAAGGCACCAAAGCCAGCTAAAAAGTCAATAACCGATACCTAAAACTTGAATTGTACTTCTTCTTACTGGCTATTACATCATCTTAGAAGCTTCATCTGTGTTCTACTATGGTGCTTTTAGTGTCTCCGAATACCGCAGTACGCGACATAGTTTTGCAGGCGATAAGTACAACCGTTTCAGAGAGAAGAGCGGCCAATGTGACGATCTGACTTTAAGTCGATTCGATAACAAATGACGAAAACGGAAGGATTTCTCAGGTTTTTACTACATATGAACACTTTTCACATTCTCCCGTGCAACTCGGCTGCTAGTCCTCCTTTCATGCAGAATCTTAATGTCCTAGCACATGTCCAAGGCACCAAAGCCAGCTAAAAGGTCAATATTCAATACCTAAAACTTGAATTGTACTACTTCTTACTGGCTATTACATCAACTTAGAAGCTTGATCTGTGTTCTACTATGGTGCTTTTAGTGTCTCAGCATACCGCAGTACGCGACATAGCTTTGCAGACGATAAGTACAACCGTTTCAGAGAGAAGAGCGGCCAATGTGACGATCTGGCTTTAAGTCGATTCGATAACAAATGACGAAAACGGACGGATTTCTCAGGTTTTTGCTACATATGAGCACTTTTCACATTCTCCCGTGCAACTCGGCTGCTATTCCACCTTTCATGCAGAATATTAAGGTCCTAGCTCATGTCCAATGCACCAAAGCCAGCTAAAAATTCAATAATCGATACCTAAAATTTGAATTGTACTACTTCTTACTGGATATTACATCAACTTAGAATCTTCATCTGTGTTCTACCGTGGTGATTTTAGTGTCTCCGCATACCGCAGCACGTGACATAGCTTTGCAGACGATAAGTACAACCGTTTCAGAGAGAAGAGCGGCCAATGTGACGATCTGGCTTTAAGTCGATTCGATAACAAATGACGAAAACGGTTGGATTTCTAAGGTTTTTACTACATATGTACACTTTTCACATTCTCCCGTGCAACTCGGCTGCTAGTCCTCCTTTTATGAAGAATGTTAAGGTCCTAGCTCATGTCCAAGGGACCAAAGTCAGCTAAGAAGTCAATAATCGATACCTTAAACTTGAATTGTACTACTTCTTACTGGGTATTACATCAACTTAGAAGCTTCATCTGTGTTCTACTATGGTGCTTTTAGTGTCTCCGCATACCGCAGCACGCGACATAGCTTTGCAGACGATAAGTACATCCGTTTCAAAGAGAAGAGCGGCCAATGTGACGATCTGGCTTTAAGTCGATTCGATAACAAATGACGAAAACGGACGGATTTCTCAGGATTTTACTACATTTGAACAGTTTTCACATTCTCTCGTGCAACTCGGCTGCTAGTCCTCCTTTCATGCAGAATATTAAGGTCCTAGCTCATGTCCAAGTCACCAAAGCCAGCTAAAAATTCAATATTCAGTACCTTATACTTGAATTTTACTACTTCTTACTGGCTATTACATCAACTTAGAAGCTTGATCTGTGTCCTACTATGGTGCTTTTAGTGTCTCAGCATACCGCAGCACGCGACATAGCTTTGCAGACGATAAGTACAAGCGTTTCAGAGAGAAGAGCGGCCAATGTGACGATCTGGCTTTAAGTCGATTCGATAACAAATGACGAAAACGGACGGATTTCTAAGGTTTTTACTACATATGAACACTTTTCACATTCTCCCGTGCAACTCGGTTGCAAGTCCTCCTTTCATGCAGAATCTTAAGGTCCTAGCTCATGTCCAAGGCACCAAAGCCAGCTAAAAAGTCAATAATCGATACCTAAAACTTGAATTGTACTACTTCTTACTGGCTATTACATCAACTTAGAAGCTTCGTCTGTGTTCTACTGTGGTGATTTTAGTGTCTCCGCATACCGCAGCACGTGACATAGCTTTGCAGACGATAAGTACAACCGTTTCAGAGAGAAGAGCGGCCAATGTGACGATCTGGCTTTAAGTCGATTCGATAACAAATGACGAAAACGGACGGATTTCTCAGGTTTTTACTACATCTGAACAGTTTTCACATTCTCTCGTGCAACTCGGCTGCTAGTCCTCCTTTCACGCAGAATATTAAGGTCCTAGCTCATGTCCAAGGCACCAAAGCCAACTAAAAAATCAATATTCAGTACCTTATACGTGAATTTTACTACTTCTTACTGGCTATTACATCAACTTAGAAGCTTGATCTGTGTTCTACTATGGTGCTTTTTGTGTCTCAGCATACCGCAGCACGCGACATAGCTTTGCAGACGATAAGTACAACCGTTTCAGAGAGAAGAGCGGCCAATGTGACGATCTGGCTTTAAGTCGATTCGATAACAAATGACGAAAACGGACGGATTTCTAAGGTTTTTACTACATATGAACACTTTTCACATTCTCCCGTGCAACTCGGTTACAAGTCCTCCTTTCATGCAGAATCTTAAGGTCCTAGCTCATGTCCAAGGCACCAAAGCCAGCTAAAAAGTCAGTAAACGATACCTAAAACTTGAATTGTACTACTTCTTACTGGCTATTGCATCAACTTAGAAGCTTCATCTGTGTTCTATTAAGGTGCTTTTAGTGTCTCCGAATACCGCAGTACGCGACATAGTTTTGCAGACGATAAGTACAACCGTTTCAGAGAGAAGAGCGGCCAATGTGACGATCTGGCTTTAAGTCGATTCGATAACAAATGACGAAAACGGACGGATTTCTCAGGTTTTTACTACATATGAACACTTTTCACATTCTCCCGTGCAACTCGGCTGCTAGACCTCCTTTCATGCAGAATCTTAATGTCCTAGCACATGTCCAAGGCACCAAAGCCAGCTAAAAGGTCAATATTCAATACCTAAAACTTGAATTGTACTACTTCTTACTAACTATTACATCAACTTAGAAGCTTGATCTGTGTTCTACTATGGTGCTTTTAGTGTCTCAGCATACCGCAGTACGCGACATAGCTTTGCAGACGATAAGTACAACCGTTTCAGAGAGAAGAGCGGCCAATGTGACGATCTGGCTTTAAGTCGATTCGATAACAAATGACGAAAACGGATGGATTTCTAAGGTTTTTACTACATATGAACACTTTTCACATTCTCCCGTGCAACTCGGCTGCTAGTCCTCCTTTCATGAAGAATGTTAAGGTCCTAGCTCATGTCCAAGGGACCAAAGCCAGCTAAAAAGTCAATAATCGATACCTTAAACTTGAATTGTACTACTTCTTACTGGGTATTACATCAACTTAGAAGCTTCATCTGTGTTCTACTATGTTGCTTTTAGTGTCTCAGCATACCGCAGTACGCGACATAGCTTTGCAGACGATAAGTACAACCGTTTCAGAGAGAAGAGCGGCCAATGTGACCATCTGGCTTTAAGTCGATTCGATAACAAATGACGAAAACGGACGGATTTCTCAGGTTTTTACTACATTTGAACAGTTTTCACATTCTCCCGTGCAACTCGGCTGCTAGTCCTCCTTTCATGCAGCATATTAAGGTCCTAGCTCATGTCCAAGGCACCAATGCCAGCTAAAAATTCAATACTCAGTACCTTATACTTGAATTTTACTACTTCTTACTGGCTATTACATCAACATAGAAGCTTGATCTGTGTTCTACTATGGTGCTTTTAGTGTCTCAGCATACCGCAGCACGCGACGTAGCTTTGCAGACGATAAGTACAACCGTTTCAGAGAGAAGAGCGGCCAATGTGACGATCTGTCTTTAAGTCGATTCGATAACAAATGACGAAAACGGACGGATTACTCAGGTTTTTACTACATATGAACACATTTCACATTCTCCCGCGCAACTCGGCTGCTAGTCCTCCTTTCATGCAGTATCTTAAAGTCCTAGCTCATGTCCAAGGCACCAAAGCCAGCTAAAAAGTCAATAATCGATTCCTAAAACTTGAATTGTACTACTTCTTACTGGCTATTACATTAACTTAGATGCTTCATCTGTGTTCTACTATGGTGATTTTAGTGTCTCCACATACCGCTGCACGCGACATAGCTTTGCAGACGATATGTACAAACGTTTCAGAGAGAAGAGCGGCCAATGTGACCATCTGGCTTTAAGTCGATTCGATAACAAATGACGAAAACGGACGGATTTCTCAGGTTTTTACTACATATGAACACTTTTCACATTCTGACGTGCAACTCGGCTGCTAGTCCTCCTTTCATGCAGAATCTTAAGGTCCTAGCTCATGTCCAAGTTACCGAAGCCAGCTAAAAAGACAATAATCGATACCTAAAACTTGAATTGTTCTACTTCTTACTGGCTATTGCATCAACTTAGAAGCTTCATCTGTGTTCTACTATGGTGATTTTAGTGTCTCCGCATACCGCAGCACGCGACATAGCTTTGCAGACGATAAGTACAACCGTTTCAGAGAGAAGAGCGGCCAATGTGACGATCTGGCTTTAAGTCGATTCGATAACAAATGACGAAAACGGACGGATTTCTCAGGTTTTAACTACATATGAACACTTTTCACATTCTCCTGTGCAACTCGGCTGCTAGTCCTCCTTTCATGCAGAATGTCAAGGTCCTAGCTCATGGCCAAGGCACCAAAGCCAGTTAAAAAGTCAATAATCGATACCTAAAACTTGAATTGTACTACTTCTTACTGGCTATTACATCAACTTAGAAGCTTCGTCTGTGTTCTACTATGGTGCGTTTCCTGTTTCCGCCTACGGCAACACGTGACATAGCTTTGCAGACGATAAGTACAACCGTTTCAGAGAGAAGAGCGGCCAATGTGACGATCTGGCTTTAAGTCGATTCGATAACAAATGACGAAAACGGACGGATTTCTCAGGTTTTTACTACATATGAACACTTTTCACATTCTCCCGTGCAACTCGGCTGCTAGTCCTCCTTTCATGCAGAATCTTAAGGTCCTAGCTCATGTCCAAGGCACCAAAGCCAGCTAAAAAGTCATTAACCGATACCTAAAACTTGAATTGTACTACTTCTTACTGGCTATTTCATCATCTTAGGAGCTTCATCTGTGTTCTACTATGGTGCTTTTAGTGTCTCCGAATACCGCAGTACGCGACATAGCTTTGCAGATGATAAGTACAACCGTTTCAGAGAGAAGAGCGGCCAATGTGACGATCTGGCTTTAAGTAGATTCGATAACAAATGACGAAAACGGACGGATTTCTCAGGTTTTTACTACATATGAACACTTTTCACATTCTGACGTGCAACTCGGCTGCTAGTCCTCCTTTCATGCACAATCTTACGGTCCTAGCTCATGTCCAAGGCACCAAAGCCAGCTAAAAAGTCAATAACCGATACCTAAAACTTGAATTGTACTACGAATTACTGGCTATTACATCATCTTAGGAGCTTCATCTGTGTTCTACTATGGTGCTTTTAGTGTCTCCGAATACCGCAGTACGCGACATAGCTTTGCAGACGATAAGTACAACCGTTTCAGAGAGAAGAGCGGCCAATGTGACGATCTGGCTTTAAGTCGATTCGATAACAAATGACGAAAACGAACGGATTTCTCAGGTTTTTACTACGTATGACCACTTTTCACATTCTCCCGTGCAACTCGGCTGCTAGTCCTCCTTTCATGCAGAATCGTAAGCTCCTAGCTCATGTCCAAGGCACCAAAGCCAGCTAAAAAGTCAATAACCGATACCTAAAACTTGAATTGTACTACGAATTACTGGCTATTACATCATCTTAGGAGCTTCATCTGTGTTCTACTATGGTGCTTTTAGTGTCTCCGAATACCGCAGTACGCGACATAGCTTTGCAGACGATAAGTACAACCGTTTTAGAGAGAAGAGCGGCCAATGTGACGATCTGGCTTTAAGTCGATTCGATAACAAATGACGAAAACGAACGGATTTCTCAGGTTTTTACTACATATGACCACTTTTCACATTCTCCCGTGCAACTCGGCTGCTAGTCCTCCTTTCATGCAGAATCTTAAGGGCCTAGCTCATGTCCAAGGCACCAAAGCCAGCTAATAAGTCAATAATCAATACCTAAAACTTGAATTGTACTACTTCTTACTGGGTATTACATCAACTTAGAAGCTTCATCTGTGTTCTACTACGGTGCTGTTAGTTTCTCCGCATACTGCAGCACGCGACATAGTTTTGCAGACGATAAGTACAACCATTTCAGAGAGAGGAGCTGCCAATGTGACGATCTGGCTTTAAGTCGATTCGATAACAAATGACGAAAAAGGACGGATTTCTCAGGTTATTACTACATATGAACACTTTTCACATTCTCCCGTGCAACTCGGCTGCTAATCCTCCTATTATGCAGAATCTTAAAGTCCTAGCTCATGTCCAAGGCACCATAGCCAGCTAAAAAGTCAATAATCGATACCTAAAACTTGAATTGGACTACTTCTTACTGGGTATTACATCAACTTAGAAGCTTCATCTGTGTTCTATTATGGTGCTTTTCCTGTTGCCGCCTACGGCAACTCGCGACATAGCTTTGCAGACGATAAGTACAACCGTTTCATAGAGAAGAGCGGCCAATGTGACGATCTGACTTTAAGTCGATTCGATAACAAATGACGAAAACGGACGGATTTCTCAGGTTTTTACTACATATGAACACTTTTCACATTCTCCCGTGCTACTCGGCTGCTAGTCCTCCTTTCATGCAGAATCTTAAGGTCCTAGCTCATGTCCAAGGCACCAAAGCCAGCTAAAAAGTCAATAACCGTTACCTAAAACTTGAATTGTACTTCTTCTTACTGGCTATTACATCATCTTAGAAGCTTCATCTGCGTTCTACTGTGGTGCTTTTAGTGTCTCCGAATACCGCAGTACGCGACATAGTTTTGCAGACGATAAGTACAACCGTTTGAGCGAGAAGAGCGGCCAATGTGACGATCTGACTTTAAGTCGATTCGATAACAAATGACGAAAACGGACGGATTTCTCAGGTTTTTACTACATATGAACACTTTTCACATTCTCCCGTGCAACTCGGCTGCTAGTCCTCCTTTCATGCAGAATCTTAATGTCCTAGCACATATCCAAGGCACCAAAGCCAGCTAAAAGGTCAATATTCAATACCTAAAACTTGAATTGTACTACTTCTTACTGGCTATTACATCAACTTAGAAGCTTGATCTGTGTTCTACTATGGTGCTTTTAGTGTCTCAGCATACAGCAGTACGCGACATAGCTTTGCAGAAGATAAGTACAACCGTTTCAGAGAGAAGAGCGGCCAATGTGACGATCTGGCTTTAAGTCGATTCGATAAAAAATGACGAAAACGAACGGATTTCTCAGGTTTTTGCTACATATGAACACTTTTCACATTCTCCCGTGCAACTCGGCTGCTATTCCACCTTACATGCAGAATATTAAGGTCCTAGCTCATGTCCAATGCACCAAAGCCAGCTGAAAATTCAATAATCGATACCTAAAACTTGAATTGTACTACTTCTTACTGGATATTACATCAACTTAGAATCTTCATCTGTGTTGTACTGTGGTGAGTTTAGTGTCTCCGCATACCGCAGCACGTGACATAGCTTTGCAGACGATAAGTACAACCGTTTCAGAGAGAAGAGCGGCCAATGTGACGATCTGGTTTTAAGTCGATTCGATAACAAATGACGAAAACGGACGGATTTCTCAGGTTTTTAGTACATATGAACACTTTTCACATTCTCCCGTGCAACTCGGCTGCTAGTCCTCCTTTCATGCAGAATCTTAAGCTCCTAGCTCATGTCCAAGGGACCAAAGCCAGCTAAGAAGTCAATAATCGATACCTTAAACTTGAATTGTACTACTTCTTACTGGGTATTACATCAACTTAGAAGCTTCATCTGTGTTCTACTATGGTGCTTTTAGTGTCTCCGCATACCGCAGCACGCGCTATAGCTTTGCAGACGATAAGTACATCCGTTTCAAAGAGAAGAGCGGCCAATGTGACGATCTGGCTTTAAGTCGATTCGATAACAAATGACGAAAACGGACGGATTTCTCAGGTTTTTACTACATTTGAACAGTTTTCACATTCTCTCGTGCAACTCGGCTGCTAGTCCTCCTTTCATGCAGAATCTTAAGGTCCTAGCCCATGTCCAAGGCACCAAAGCCAGCTAAAAAGTCAGTAATCAATAACTAAAACTTGAATTGTACTACTTCTTACTGGCTATTACATCAACTTAGAAGCTTCATCTGTGTTCTACTGCGGTGCTTTTAGTTTCTCCGCATACCGCAGCACGCGACATAGTTTTGCAGACGATAAGTACAACCATTTCAGAGAGAGGAGCTGCCAATGTGACGATCTGGCTTTAAATCGATTCGATAACAAATGACGAAAAAGGACGGATTTCTCAGGTTATTACTACATATGAACACTTTTCACATTCTCCCGTGCAACTCGGCTGCTAGTCCTCCTATTATGCAGAATCTTAAAGTCCTAGCTCATGTCCAAGGCACCAAAGCCAGCTAAAAAGTCAATAATCGACACCTAAAACTTGAATTGGACTACTTCTTATTGGGTATTACATCAACTTAGAAGCTTCATCTGTGTTCTATTATGGTGCTTTTCCTGTTTCCGCCTACGGCAACTCGCGACATAGCTTTGCAGACGATAAGTACAACCGTTTCAGAGAGAAGAGCGGCCAATGTGACGATCTGGCTTTAAGTCGATTCGATAACAAATAAGGAAAACGGACGGATTTCTAGGTTTTTACTACATATGAACACTTTTCACATTCTCCCGTGCAACTCGGCTGCTAGTCCTCCTTTCATGCAGAATCTTAAGGTCCTAGCTCATGTCCAAGGCACCAAAGCCAGCTAAAAAGTCAATAACCGATACCTAAAACTTGAATTGTACTTCTTCTTACTGGCTATTACATCATCTTAGAAGCTTCATCTGTGTTCTACTATGGTGCTTTTAGTGTCTCCGAATACCGCAGTACGCGACATAGTTTTGCAGGCGATAAGTACAACCGTTTCAGAGAGAAGAGCGGCCAATGTGACGATCTGACTTTAAGTCGATTCGATAACAAATGACGAAAACGGAAGGATTTCTCAGGTTTTTACTACATATGAACACTTTTCACATTCTCCCGTGCAACTCGGCTGCTAGTCCTCCTTTCATGCAGAATCTTAATGTCCTAGCACATGTCCAAGGCACCAAAGCCAGCTAAAAGGTCAATATTCAATACCTAAAACTTGAATTGTACTACTTCTTACTGGCTATTACATCAACTTAGAAGCTTGATCTGTGTTCTACTATGGTGCTTTTAGTGTCTCAGCATACCGCAGTACGCGACATAGCTTTGCAGACGATAAGTACAACCGTTTCAGAGAGAAGAGCGGCCAATGTGACGATCTGGCTTTAAGTCGATTCGATAACAAATGACGAAAACGGACGGATTTCTCAGGTTTTTGCTACATATGAGCACTTTTCACATTCTCCCGTGCAACTCGGCTGCTATTCCACCTTTCATGCAGAATATTAAGGTCCTAGCTCATGTCCAATGCACCAAAGCCAGCTAAAAATTCAATAATCGATACCTAAAATTTGAATTGTACTACTTCTTACTGGATATTACATCAACTTAGAATCTTCATCTGTGTTCTACCGTGGTGATTTTAGTGTCTCCGCATACCGCAGCACGTGACATAGCTTTGCAGACGATAAGTACAACCGTTTCAGAGAGAAGAGCGGCCAATGTGACGATCTGGCTTTAAGTCGATTCGATAACAAATGACGAAAACGGTTGGATTTCTAAGGTTTTTACTACATATGTACACTTTTCACATTCTCCCGTGCAACTCGGCTGCTAGTCCTCCTTTTATGAAGAATGTTAAGGTCCTAGCTCATGTCCAAGGGACCAAAGTCAGCTAAGAAGTCAATAATCGATACCTTAAACTTGAATTGTACTACTTCTTACTGGGTATTACATCAACTTAGAAGCTTCATCTGTGTTCTACTATGGTGCTTTTAGTGTCTCCGCATACCGCAGCACGCGACATAGCTTTGCAGACGATAAGTACATCCGTTTCAAAGAGAAGAGCGGCCAATGTGACGATCTGGCTTTAAGTCGATTCGATAACAAATGACGAAAACGGACGGATTTCTCAGGATTTTACTACATTTGAACAGTTTTCACATTCTCTCGTGCAACTCGGCTGCTAGTCCTCCTTTCATGCAGAATATTAAGGTCCTAGCTCATGTCCAAGTCACCAAAGCCAGCTAAAAATTCAATATTCAGTACCTTATACTTGAATTTTACTACTTCTTACTGGCTATTACATCAACTTAGAAGCTTGATCTGTGTCCTACTATGGTGCTTTTAGTGTCTCAGCATACCGCAGCACGCGACATAGCTTTGCAGACGATAAGTACAAGCGTTTCAGAGAGAAGAGCGGCCAATGTGACGATCTGGCTTTAAGTCGATTCGATAACAAATGACGAAAACGGACGGATTTCTAAGGTTTTTACTACATATGAACACTTTTCACATTCTCCCGTGCAACTCGGTTGCAAGTCCTCCTTTCATGCAGAATCTTAAGGTCCTAGCTCATGTCCAAGGCACCAAAGCCAGCTAAAAAGTCAATAATCGATACCTAAAACTTGAATTGTACTACTTCTTACTGGCTATTACATCAACTTAGAAGCTTCGTCTGTGTTCTACTGTGGTGATTTTAGTGTCTCCGCATACCGCAGCACGTGACATAGCTTTGCAGACGATAAGTACAACCGTTTCAGAGAGAAGAGCGGCCAATGTGACGATCTGGCTTTAAGTCGATTCGATAACAAATGACGAAAACGGACGGATTTCTCAGGTTTTTACTACATCTGAACAGTTTTCACATTCTCTCGTGCAACTCGGCTGCTAGTCCTCCTTTCACGCAGAATATTAAGGTCCTAGCTCATGTCCAAGGCACCAAAGCCAACTAAAAAATCAATATTCAGTACCTTATACGTGAATTTTACTACTTCTTACTGGCTATTACATCAACTTAGAAGCTTGATCTGTGTTCTACTATGGTGCTTTTTGTGTCTCAGCATACCGCAGCACGCGACATAGCTTTGCAGACGATAAGTACAACCGTTTCAGAGAGAAGAGCGGCCAATGTGACGATCTGGCTTTAAGTCGATTCGATAACAAATGACGAAAACGGACGGATTTCTAAGGTTTTTACTACATATGAACACTTTTCACATTCTCCCGTGCAACTCGGTTACAAGTCCTCCTTTCATGCAGAATCTTAAGGTCCTAGCTCATGTCCAAGGCACCAAAGCCAGCTAAAAAGTCAGTAAACGATACCTAAAACTTGAATTGTACTACTTCTTACTGGCTATTGCATCAACTTAGAAGCTTCATCTGTGTTCTATTAAGGTGCTTTTAGTGTCTCCGAATACCGCAGTACGCGACATAGTTTTGCAGACGATAAGTACAACCGTTTCAGAGAGAAGAGCGGCCAATGTGACGATCTGGCTTTAAGTCGATTCGATAACAAATGACGAAAACGGACGGATTTCTCAGGTTTTTACTACATATGAACACTTTTCACATTCTCCCGTGCAACTCGGCTGCTAGACCTCCTTTCATGCAGAATCTTAATGTCCTAGCACATGTCCAAGGCACCAAAGCCAGCTAAAAGGTCAATATTCAATACCTAAAACTTGAATTGTACTACTTCTTACTAACTATTACATCAACTTAGAAGCTTGATCTGTGTTCTACTATGGTGCTTTTAGTGTCTCAGCATACCGCAGTACGCGACATAGCTTTGCAGACGATAAGTACAACCGTTTCAGAGAGAAGAGCGGCCAATGTGACGATCTGGCTTTAAGTCGATTCGATAACAAATGACGAAAACGGATGGATTTCTAAGGTTTTTACTACATATGAACACTTTTCACATTCTCCCGTGCAACTCGGCTGCTAGTCCTCCTTTCATGAAGAATGTTAAGGTCCTAGCTCATGTCCAAGGGACCAAAGCCAGCTAAAAAGTCAATAATCGATACCTTAAACTTGAATTGTACTACTTCTTACTGGGTATTACATCAACTTAGAAGCTTCATCTGTGTTCTACTATGTTGCTTTTAGTGTCTCAGCATACCGCAGTACGCGACATAGCTTTGCAGACGATAAGTACAACCGTTTCAGAGAGAAGAGCGGCCAATGTGACCATCTGGCTTTAAGTCGATTCGATAACAAATGACGAAAACGGACGGATTTCTCAGGTTTTTACTACATTTGAACAGTTTTCACATTCTCCCGTGCAACTCGGCTGCTAGTCCTCCTTTCATGCAGCATATTAAGGTCCTAGCTCATGTCCAAGGCACCAATGCCAGCTAAAAATTCAATACTCAGTACCTTATACTTGAATTTTACTACTTCTTACTGGCTATTACATCAACATAGAAGCTTGATCTGTGTTCTACTATGGTGCTTTTAGTGTCTCAGCATACCGCAGCACGCGACGTAGCTTTGCAGACGATAAGTACAACCGTTTCAGAGAGAAGAGCGGCCAATGTGACGATCTGGCTTTAAGTCGATTCGATAACAAATGACGAAAACGGACGTATTTCTAAGGTTTTTACTACATATGAACACTTTTCACATTCTCCCGTGCAACTCGGTTGCACGTCCTCTTTTCATGCAGAATCTTAAGGTCCTAGCTCATGTCCAAGGCACCAAAGCCAGCTAAAAAGTCAATAATCGATACCTAAGACTTGAATTGTACTACTTCTTACTGGATATTACATCAACTTAGAAGCTTCATCTGTGTTCTACTGTGGTGATTTTAGTGTCTCCGCATACCGCAGCGCGTGACATAGCTTTGCAGACGATAAGTACAACCGTTTCAGAGAGAAGAGCGGCCAATGTGACGATCTAGCTTTAAGTCGATTCGATAACAAATGACGAAAACGGACGGATTTCTCAGGTTTTTACTACATTTGAACAGTTTTCACATTCTCCCGTGCAACTGGGCTGCTAGTCCTCCTTTTATGCAGAATCTTAAAGTCCTAGCTCATGTCCAAGGCACGAAAGCCAGCTAAAAAGTCAATAATCGATACCTAAATCTTGAATTGTACTACTTCTTACTGGCTATTACATCAACTTAGAAGCTTCATCTGTGTTCTACTATGGTGCTTTTAGTGTCTCCTCATACCGCAGCAACCGACATAGCTTTGCAGACGATAAGTACAACCGTTTCAGAGAGAAGAGTGGCCAATGTGACGATCTGGCTTTAAGTCGATTCGATAACAAATGACGAAAACGGACGGATTTCTCAGGTTTTTACTACATATGAACACTTTTCACATTCTCCCGTGCAACTGGGCTGCTAGTCCTCCTTTTATGCAGAATCTTAAAGTCCTAGCTCATGTCCAAGGCACGAAAGCCAGCTAAAAAGTTAATAATCGATACCTAAATCTTGAATTGTACTACTTCTTACTGGCTATTACATCAACTTAGAAGATTCATCTGTGTTCTACTATGGTGCTTTTCCTGTTTCCGCCTACGGCAACACGCGACATAGCTTAGCAGACTATAAGCACAACCGTTTCAGAGAGAAGAGCGGCCAATGTGACGATCTGGCTTTAAGTCGATTCGATAACAAATGACGAAAAAGGACGGATTTCTCAGGTTATTACTACATATGAACGCTTTTCACATTCTCCCGTGCAACTCGGCTGCTAGTCCTCCTTTCATGCAGAATCTTAAGGTCCTAGCTCATGTCCAAGGCACCAAAGCCAGCTAAAAGGTCCATATTCAATACCTAAAACTTGAATTGTACTACTTCTTACTGGCTATTACATCAACTTAGAAGCTTGATCTGTGGTCTACTATGGTGCTTTTAGTGTCTCAGCATGCCGCAGCACGCGACATAGCTTTGCAGACGATAAGTACAACCGTTTCAGAGAGAAGAGCGGCCAATGTGACGATCTGGCTTTAAGTCGATTCGATAACAAATGACGAAAACTGACGGATTTCTCAGGTTTTTATTACATATGAACACTTTTCACATTCTCCCGTGCAACTCGGCTGCTTGTCCTCCTTTTATGCAGAATCTTAAGGTCCTAGCTCATGTCCAAGGCACCAAAGCTAGCTAAAAAGTCAATAATCGATTCCTAAAACTTGAATTGTACTACTTCTTACTGGCTATTACATCAACTTAGAAGCTTCATCTGTGTTCTACTGTGGTGATTTTAGTGTCTCCGCATACCGCAGCACGTGACATAGCTTTTCAGACGATAAGTACAATCGTTTCAGAGAGAAGAGCGGCCAATGTGACGATCTGGCTTTAAGTCGATTCGCTAACAAATGACGAAAAACGACGGATTACTCAGGTTATTACTACATATGAACACTTTTCACATTCTCCCGTGCAACTCGGCTGCTAGTCCTCCTCTCATGCAGAATCTTAAGGTCCTAGCTCATGTCCAAGGCACCAAAGCCAGCTAAAAGTTCCATATTCAATACCTAAAACTTGAATTGTACTACTTCTTACTGGATATTACATCAACTTAGAAGCTTGATCTGTGGTCTACTATGGCGCTTTTAGTGTCTCCGAATACCGCAGTACGCGACATAGTTTTGCAGACGATAAGTACAACCGTTTCAGAGAGAAGAGCGGCCAATGTGACGATCTGGCTTTAAGTCGATTCGATAACAAATGACGAAAACGGACGGATTTCTCAGGTTTTTACTACATCTGAACAGTTTTCACATTCTCTCGTGCAACTCGGCTGCTAGTCCTCCTTTCATGCAGAATATTAAGGTCCTAGCTCATGTCCAAGGCACCAAAGCCAGCTAAAAATTCAATATTCAGTACCTTATACTTGAATTTTACTACTTCTTACTGGCTATTACATCAACTTAGAAGCTTGATCTGTGTTCTACTATGGTGCTTTTAGTGTCTCAGCATACCGCAGCACGCGACATAGCTTTGCAGACGATAAGTACAAGCGTTTCAGAGAGAAGAGCGGCCAATGTGACGATCTGGCTTTAAGTCGATTCGATAACAAATGACGAAAACGGACGGATTTCTCAGGTTTGTACTACATATGAACACTTTTCACATTCTCCCGTGCAACTCGGTTGCGTCCTCCTTTCATGCAGAATCTTAAGGTCCTAGCTCATGTCCAAGGCACCAAAGCCAGCTAAAAAGTCAATAATCGATAACTAAAACTTGAATTGTACTACTTCTTACTGGCTATTACATCAACTTAGAAGCTTCGACTGTGTTCTACTGTGGTGATTTTAGTGTCTCCGCATACCGCAGCACGTGACATAGCTTTGCAGACGATAAGTACAACCGTTTCAGAGAGAAGAGCGGCCAATGTGACGATCTGGCTTTAAGTCGATTCGATAACAAATGACGAAAACGGACGGATTTCTCAGGTTTTTACTACATCTGAACAGTTTTCACATTCTCTCGTGCAACTCGGCTGCTAGTCCTCCTTTCACGCAGAATATTAAGGTCCTAGCTCATGTCCAAGGCACCAAAGCCAACTAAAAAATCAATATTCAGTACCTTATACGTGAATTTTACTACTTCTTACTGGCTATTACATCAACTTAGAAGCTTGATCTGTGTTCTACTATGGTGCTTTTTGTGTCTCAGCATACCGCAGCACGCGACATAGCTTTGCAGACGATAAGTACAACCGTTTCAGAGAGAAGAGCGGCCAATGTGACGATCTGGCTTTAAGTCGATTCGATAACAAATGACGAAAACGGACGGATTTCTAAGGTTTTTACTACATATGAACACTTTTCACATTCTCCCGTGCAACTCGGTTACAAGTCCTCCTTTCATGCAGAATCTTAAGGTCATAGCTCATGTCCAAGGCACCAAAGCCAGCTAAAAAGTCAGTAAACGATACCTAAAACTTGAATTGTACTACTTCTTACTGGCTATTGCATCAACTTAGAAGCTTCATCTGAGTTCTATTAAGGTGCTTTTAGTGTCTCCGAATACCGCAGTACGCGACATAGTTTTGCAGACGATAAGTACAACCGTTTCAGAGAGAAGAGCGGCCAATGTGACGATCTGGCTTTAAGTCGATTCGATAACAAATGACGAAAACGGACGGATTTCTCAGGTTTTTACTACATATGAACACTTTTCACATTCTCCCGTGCAACTCGGCTGCTAGTCCTATTTTCATGCAGAATCTTAATGTCCTAGCACATGTCCAAGGCACCAAAGCCAGCTAAAAGGTCAATATGCAATACCTAAAACTTGAATTGTACTACTTCTTACTAACTATTACATCAACTTAGAAGCTTGATCTGTGGTCTACTATGGTGCTTTTAGTGTCTCAGCATACCGCAGTACGCGACATAGCTTTGCAGACGATAAGTACAACCGTTTCAGAGAGAAGAGCGGCCAATGTGACGATCTGGCTTTAAGTCGATTCGATAACAAATGACGAAAACGGATGGATTTCTAAGGTTTTTACTACATATGAACACTTTTCACATTCTCCCGTGCAACTCGGCTGCTAGTCCTCCTTTCATGAAGAATGTTAAGGTCCTAGCTCATGTCCAAGGCACCAAAGCCAGCTAAAAAGTCAATAATCGATACCTAAGACTTGAATTGTACTACTTCTTACTGGATATTACATCAACTTAGAAGCTTCATCTGTGTTCTACTGTGGTGATTTTAGTGTCTCCGCATACCGCAGCGCGTGACATAGCTTTGCAGACGATAAGTACAACCGTTTCAGAGAGAAGAGCGGCCAATGTGACGATCTGGCTTTAAGTCGATTCGATAACAAATGACGAAAACGGACGGATTTCTCAGGTTTTTACTACATTTGAACAGTTTTCACATTCTCCCGTGCAACTCGGCTGCTAGTCCACCTTTCATGTAGAATATTAAGGTCCTAGCTCATGTCCAATGCACCAAAGCCTGCTAAAAAGTCAATAATCGATACCTAAAACTTGAATTGTACTACTTCTTACTGGGTATTACATCAACTTAGAAGCTTCATCTGTGTTCTACTATGGTGCTTTTAGTGTCTCCCCATACCGCAGCAACCGACATAGCTTTGCAGACGATAAGTACAACCGTTTCAGAGAGAAGAGTGGCCAATGTGACGATCTGGCTTTAAGTCGATTCGATAACAAATGACGAAAACGGACGGATTTCTCAGGTTTTTACTACATATGAAAACTTTTCACATTCTCCCGTGCAACTGGGCTGCTAGTCCTCCTTTTATGCAGAATCTTAAAGTCCTAGCTCATGTCCAAGGCACGAAAGCCAGCTAAAAAGTCAATAATCGATACCTAAATCTTGAATTGTACTACTTCTTACTGGCTATTACATCAACTTAGAAGATTCATCTGTGTTCTACTATGGTGCTTTTCCTGTTTCCGCCTACGGCAACACGCGACATAGCTTTGCAGACTATAAGCACAACCGTCTCAGAGAGAGAGCGGCCAATGTGACGATCTGGCTTTAAGTCGATTCGATAACAAATGACGAAAAAGGACGGATTTCTCAGGTTATTACTACATATGAACACTTTTCACATTCTCCCGTGCAACTCGGCTGCTAGTCCTCCTTTCATGCAGAATCTTAAGGTCCTAGCTCATGTCCAAGGCACCAAAGCCAGCTAAAAGGTCCATATTCAATACCTAAAACTTGAATTGTACTACTTCTTACTGGCTATTACATCAACTTAGAAGCTCGATCTGTGGTCTACTATGGTGCTTTTAGTGTCTCAGCATGCCGCAGCACGCGACATAGCTTTGCAGACGATAAGTACAACCGTTTCAGAGGGAAGAGCGGCCAATGTGACGATCTGGCTTTAAGTCGATTCGATAACAAATGACGAAAACTGACGGATTTCTCAGGTTTTTATTACATATGAACACTTTTCACATTCTCCCGTGCAACTCGGCTGCTTGTCCTCCTTTTATGCAGAATCTTAAGGTCCTAGCTCATGTCCAAGGCACCAAAGCTAGCTAAAAAGTCAATAATCGATTCCTAAAACTTGAATTGTACTACTTCTTACTGGCTATTACATCAACTTAGAAGCTTCATCTGTGATCTACTGTGGTGATTTTAGTGTCTCCGCATACCGCAGCACGTGACATAGCTTTTCAGACGATAAGTACAATCGTTTCAGAGAGAAGAGCGGCCAATGTGACGATCTGGCTTTAAGTCGATTCGCTAACAAATGACGAAAAACGACGGATTACTCAGGTTATTACTACATATGAACACTTTTCACATTCTCCCGTGCAACTCGGCTGCTAGTCCTCCTCTCATGCAGAATCTTAAGGTCCTAGCTCATGTCCAAGGCACCAAAGCCAGCTAAAAGGTCCATATTCAATACCTAAAACTTGAATTGTACTACTTCTTACTGGGTATTACATCAACTTAGAAGCTTGATCTGTGGTCTACTATGGCGCTTTTAGTGTCTCAGCATCCCGCAGCACGCGACATAGCTTTGCAGACGATAAGCACAACCGTTTCAAAGAGAAGTGCGGCCAATGTGACGATCTGGCTTTAAGTCGATTCGATAACAAATGACGAAAACGGACGGATTTCTCAGGTTTTTACTACATATGAACACTTTTCACATTCTCCCGTGGAACTCGGCTGCTAGTCCACCTTTCATGCAGAATCTTAAGGTCCTAGCTCATGTCCAATGCACCAAAGCCAGCTGAAAAGTCAATAATCGGTACCTAAAACTTGAATTGTACTACTTCTTACTGGATATTACATCATCTTAGAAGCTTCATCTGTGTTCTACTGCGGTGAATTTAGTGTCACCACATACCGCAGCACGTGACATAGCTTTGCAGACGATAAGTACAACCGC
Organism: Schistocerca gregaria; assembly: GCF_023897955.1. Taxonomy (NCBI): domain Eukaryota; kingdom Metazoa; phylum Arthropoda; class Insecta; order Orthoptera; family Acrididae; genus Schistocerca; species Schistocerca gregaria. The sequence continues at coordinate 4,791,476 of NW_026061829.1, forward strand.
TTCAGAGAGAAGAGCGGCCAATGTGACGATCTGGCTTTAAGTCGATTCGATAACAAATGACGAAAAAGGACGGATTTCTCAGGTTATTACTACATATGAACACATTTCACATTCTCCCGTGCAACTCGGCTGCTAGTCCTCCTTTCATGCAGAATCTTTAGGTCCTAGCTCATGTCCAAGGCACCAAAGCCAGCTAAAAACTCAATATTCGATACCTAAAACTTGAATAGTACTACCTCTTATTGGGTATTACATCAACTTAGAAGCATCATCTGTGTTGTACTATGGTGCTTTTAGTGTCTCCGCATACCGCAGCACGCGACATAGCTTTGCAGACGATAAGTACAACCGTTTCAGAGAGAAGAGCGGAAAATGTGACGATCTGGCTTTAAGTCAATTCGATAACAAATGACGAAAACGGACCGATGTCTTAGGTTTTTACTACATATGAACACTTTTCACATTCTCCCGTGCAACTGGGCTGCTAGTCCTCCTTTTATGCAGAATCTTAAAGTCCTAGCTCATGTCCAAAGCACCAAAGCCATCTAAAAAGTCAATAATCGATACCTAAAACTTGAATTGGACTACTTCTTACTGGCTATTACATCAACTTTGAAGCTTCATCTGTGTTCTATTATGGTGCTTTTCCTGTTTCCGCCTACGGCAACACGCGACATAGCTTTGCAGACGATAAGTACAACCGTTTCAGAGAGAAGAGCGGCCAATGTGACGATCTGGCTTTAAGTCGATTCGATAACAAATGACGAAAACGGACGGATTTCTCAGGTTTGTACTACATATGAACAGTTTTCACATTCTCCCGTGCAACTCGGCTGCTAGTCCTCCTTTCATGCAGAATCTTAAGTTCCTAGCTCATGTCCAAGGCACCAAAGCCAGCTAAAAAGTCAATAACCGATACCTAAAACTTGAATTGTACTTCTTCTTACTGGTTATTACATCATCTTAGAAGCTTCATCTGTGTTCTACTATGGTGCTTTTAGTGTCTCCGAATACCGCAGTACGCGACATAGCTTTGCAGACGATAAGTACAACCGTTTCAGAGAGAAGAGCGGCCAATGTGACGATCTGGCTTTAAGTCGATTCGATAACAAATGACGAAAAAGGACGGATTTCTCAGGTTATTACTACATATGAACACTTTTCACATTCTCCCGTGCAACTCGGCTGCTAGTCCTCCTTACATGCAGAATCTTAAAGTCCTAGCTCATGTCCAAGGCACCAAAGCTAGCTAAAAAGTCAATAATCGATTCCTAAAACTTGAATTGTACTACTTCTTACTGGCTATTACATCAACTTAGATGCTTCATCTGTGTTCTACTATGGTGATTTTAGTGTCTCCACATACCGCTGCACGCGACATAGCTTTGCAGACGATATGTACAAACGTTTCAGAGAGAAGAGCGGCCAATGTGACCATCTGGCTTTAAGTCGATTCGATAACAAATGACGAAAACGGACGGATTTCTCAGGTTTTTACTACATATGAACACTTTTCACATTCTCCCGCGGAACTCGGCTGCTAGTCCACCTTTCATGCAGAATCTTAAGGTCCTAGCCCATGTCCAATGCACCAAAGCCAGCTGAAAAGTCAATAATCGATACCTAAAACTTGAATTGTACTACTTCTTACTGGATATTACATCATCTTAGAAGCTTCATCTGTGTTCTACTGCGGTGAATTTAGTGTCACCACATACCGCAGCACGTGACATAGCTTTGCAGACGATAAGTACAACCGCTTCAGAGAGAAGAGCGGCCAATGTGACGATCTGGCTTTAAGTCGATTCGATAACAAATGACGAAAAAGGACGGATTTCTCAGGTTATTACTACATATGAACACATTTCACATTCTCCCGTGCAACTCGGCTGCTAGTCCTCCTTTCATGCAGAATCTTAAGGTCCTAGCTCATGTCCAAGGCACCAAAGCCAGCTAAAAACTCAATATTCGATACCTAAAACTTGAATAGTACTACCTCTTATTGGGTATTACATCAACTTAGAAGCATCATCTGTGTTGTACTATGGTGCTTTTAGTGTCTCCGCATACCGCAGCACGCGACATAGCTTTGCAGACGATAAGTACAACCGTTTCAGAGAGAAGAGCGGAAAATGTGACGATCTGGCTTTAAGTCAATTCGATAACAAATGACGAAAACGGACCGATGTCTTAGGTTTTTACTACATATGAACACTTTTCACATTCTCCCGTGCAACTGGGCTGCTAGTCCTCCTTTTATGCAGAATCTTAAAGTCCTAGCTCATGTCCAAGGCACCAAAGCCATCTAAAAAGTCAATAATCGATACCTAAAACTTGAATTGGACTACTTCTTACTGGCTATTACATCAACTTTGAAGGTTCATCTGTGTTCTATTATGGTGCTTTTCCTGTTTCCGCCTACGGCAACACGCGACATAGCTTTGCAGACGATAAGTACAACCGTTTCAGAGAGAAGAGCGGCCAATGTGACGATCTGGCTTTAAGTCGATTCGGTAACAAATGACGAAAACGGACGGATTTCTCAGGTTTGTACTACATATGAACACTTTTCACATTCTCCCGTGCAACTCGGCTGCTAGTCCTCCTTTCATGCAGAATCTTAAGGTCCTAGCTCATGTCCAAGGCACCAAAGCCAGCTAAAAGGTCCATATTCAATACCTAAAACTTGAATTGTACTACTTCTTACTGGCTATTACATCAACTTAGAAGCTCGATCTGTGGTCTACTATGGTGCTTTTAGTGTCTCAGCATGCCGCAGCACGCGACATAGCTTTGCAGACGATAAGTACAACCGTTTCAGAGAGAAGAGCGGCCAATGTGACGATCTGGCTTTAAGTCGATTCGATAACAAATGACGAAAACTGACGGATTTCTCAGGTTTTTATTACATATGAACACTTTTCACATTCTCCCGTGCAACTCGGCTGCTTGTCCTCCTTTTATGCAGAATCTTAAGGTCCTAGCTCATGTCCAAGGCACCAAAGCTAGCTAAAAAGTCAATAATCGATTCCTAAAACTTGAATTGTACTACTTCTTACTGGCTATTACATCAACTTAGAAGCTTCATCTGTGATCTACTGTGGTGATTTTAGTGTCTCCGCATACCGCAGCACGTGACTTAGCTTTTCAGACGATAAGTACAATCGTTTCAGAGAGAAGAGCGGCCAATGTGACGATCTGGCTTTAAGTCGATTCGCTAACAAATGACGAAAAACGACGGATTACTCAGGTTATTACTACATATGAACACTTTTCACATTCTCCCGTGCAACTCGGCTGCTAGTCCTCCTCTCATGCAGAATCTTAAGGTCCTAGCTCATGTCCAAGGCACCAAAGCCAGCTAAAAGGTCCATATTCAATACCTAAAACTTGAATTGTACTACTTCTTACTGGGTATTACATCAACTTAGAAGCTTGATCTGTGGTCTACTATGGCGCTTTTAGTGTCTCAGCATCCCGCAGCACGCGACATAGCTTTGCAGACGATAAGCACAACCGTTTCAAAGAGAAGTGCGGCCAATGTGACGATCTGGCTTTAAGTCGATTCGATAACAAATGACGAAAACGGACGGATTTCTCAGGTTTTTACTACATATGAACACTTTTCACATTCTCCCGTGGAACTCGGCTGCTAGTCCACCTTTCATGCAGAATCTTAAGGTCCTAGCTCATGTCCAATGCACCAAAGCCAGCTGAAAAGTCAATAATCGGTACCTAAAACTTGAATTGTACTACTTCTTACTGGATATTACATCATCTTAGAAGCTTCATCTGTGTTCTACTGCGGTGAATTTAGTGTCACCACATACCGCAGCACGTGACATAGCTTTGCAGACGATAAATACAACCGCTTCAGAGAGAAGAGCGGCCAATGTGACGATCTGGCTTTAAGTCGATTCGATAACAAATGACGAAAAAGGACGGATTTCTCAGGTTATTACTACATATGAACACATTTCACATTCTCCCGTGCAACTCGGCTGCTAGTCCTCCTTTCATGCAGAATCTTTAGGTCCTAGCTCATGTCCAAGGCACCAAAGCCAGCTAAAAACTCAATATTCGATACCTAAAACTTGAATAGTACTACCTCTTATTGGGTATTACATCAACTTAGAAGCATCATCTGTGTTGTACTATGGTGCTTTTAGTGTCTCCGCATACCGCAGCACGCGACATAGCTTTGCAGACGATAAGTACAACCGTTTCAGAGAGAAGAGCGGAAAATGTGACGATCTGGCTTTAAGTCAATTCGATAACAAATGACGAAAACGGACCGATGTCTTAGGTTTTTACTACATATGAACACTTTTCACATTCTCCCGTGCAACTGGGCTGCTAGTCCTCCTTTTATGCAGAATCTTAAAGTCCTAGCTCATGTCCAAGGCACCAAAGCCATCTAAAAAGTCAATAATCGATACCTAAAACTTGAATTGGACTACTTCTTACTGGCTATTACATCAACTTTGAAGCTTCATCTGTGTTCTATTATGGTGCTTTTCCTGTTTCCGCCTACGGCAACACGCGACATAGCTTTGCAGACGATAAGTACAACCGTTTCAGAGAGAAGAGCGGCCAATGTGACGATCTGGCTTTAAGTCGATTCGATAACAAATGACGAAAACGGACGGATTTCTCAGGTTTGTACTACATATGAACAGTTTTCACATTCTCCCGTGCAACTCGGCTGCTAGTCCTCCTTTCATGCAGAATCTTAAGGTCCTAGCTCATGTCCAAGGCACCAAAGCCAGCTAAAAAGTCAATAACCGATACCTAAAACTTGAATTGTACTTCTTCTTACTGGTTATTACATCATCTTAGAAGCTTCATCTGTGTTCTACTATGGTGCTTTTAGTGTCTCCGAATACCGCAGTACGCGACATAGCTTTGCAGACGATAAGTACAACCGTTTCAGAGAGAAGAGCGGCCAATGTGACGATCTGGCTTTAAGTCGATTCGATAACAAATGACGAAAAAGGACGGATTTCTCAGGTTATTACTACATATGAACACTTTTCACATTCTCCCGTGCAACTCGGCTGCTAGTCCTCCTTACATGCAGAATCTTAAAGTCCTAGCTCATGTCCAAGGCACCAAAGCTAGCTAAAAAGTCAATAATCGATTCCTAAAACTTGAATTGTACTACTTCTTACTGGCTATTACATCAACTTAGATGCTTCATCTGTGTTCTACTATGGTGATTTTAGTGTCTCCACATACCGCTGCACGCGACATAGCTTTGCAGACGATATGTACAAACGTTTCAGAGAGAAGAGCGGCCAATGTGACCATCTGGCTTTAAGTCGATTCGATAACAAATGACGAAAACGGACGGATTTCTCAGGTTTTTACTACATATGAACACTTTTCACATTCTCCCGCGGAACTCGGCTGCTAGTCCACCTTTCATGCAGAATCTTAAGGTCCTAGCCCATGTCCAATGCACCAAAGCCAGCTGAAAAGTCAATAATCGATACCTAAAACTTGAATTGTACTACTTCTTACTGGATATTACATCATCTTAGAAGCTTCATCTGTGTTCTACTGCGGTGAATTTAGTGTCACCACATACCGCAGCACGTGACATAGCTTTGCAGACGATAAGTACAACCGCTTCAGAGAGAAGAGCGGCCAATGTGACGATCTGGCTTTAAGTCGATTCGATAACAAATGACGAAAAAGGACGGATTTCTCAGGTTATTACTACATATGAACACATTTCACATTCTCCCGTGCAACTCGGCTGCTAGTCCTCCTTTCATGCAGAATCTTAAGGTCCTAGCTCATGTCCAAGGCACCAAAGCCAGCTAAAAACTCAATATTCGATACCTAAAACTTGAATAGTACTACCTCTTATTGGGTATTACATCAACTTAGAAGCATCATCTGTGTTGTACTATGGTGCTTTTAGTGTCTCCGCATACCGCAGCACGCGACATAGCTTTGCAGACGATAAGTACAACCGTTTCAGAGAGAAGAGCGGAAAATGTGACGATCTGGCTTTAAGTCAATTCGATAACAAATGACGAAAACGGACCGATGTCTTAGGTTTTTACTACATATGAACACTTTTCACATTCTCCCGTGCAACTGGGCTGCTAGTCCTCCTTTTATGCAGAATCTTAAAGTCCTAGCTCATGTCCAAGGCACCAAAGCCATCTAAAAAGTCAATAATCGATACCTAAAACTTGAATTGGACTACTTCTTACTGGCTATTACATCAACTTTGAAGGTTCATCTGTGTTCTATTATGGTGCTTTTCCTGTTTCCGCCTACGGCAACACGCGACATAGCTTTGCAGACGATAAGTACAACCGTTTCAGAGAGAAGAGCGGCCAATGTGACGATCTGGCTTTAAGTCGATTCGGTAACAAATGACGAAAACGGACGGATTTCTCAGGTTTGTACTACATATGAACGGTTTTCACATTCTCCCGTGCAACTCGGCTGCTAGTCCTCCTTTCATGCAGAATCTTAAGGTCCTAGCTCATGTCCAAGGCACCAAAGCCAGCTAAAAGGTCAATAACCGATACCTAAAACTTGAATTGTACTTCTTCTTACTGGTTATTACATCATCTTAGAAGCTTCATCTGTGTTCTACTATGGTGCTTTTAGTGTCTCCGAATACCTGCAGTACGCGACATAGCTTTGCAGACGATAAGTACAACCGTTTCAGAGAGAAGAGCGGCCAATGTGACGATCTGGCTTTAAGTCGATTCGATAACAAATGACGAAAACGGACGGATTTCTCAGGTTTTTACTACATATGAACACTTTTCACATTCTCCCGTGCAACTCGGCTGCTAGTCCTCCTTTCATGCTGAATCTTAAGGTATTAGCACATGTCCAAGGCACCAAAGCCAGCAAAAAGGTCAATATTCAATACGTAAAACTTGAATTGTACTACTTCTTACTGGCTATTACATCAACTTAGAAGCTTCATCTGTGTTCTACTGTGGTGATTTTAGTGTCTCCGCATACCGCAGCACGTGACATAGCTTTGCAGACGACAAGTACAACCGTTTCAGAGAGAAGAGCGGCCAATGTGACGATCTGGCTTTAAGTCGATTCGATAACAAATGACGAAAACGGACGGATTTCTAAGGTTTTTACTACATATGAACACTTTTCACATTCTCCCGTGCAACTCGGCTGCTAGTCCTCCTTTCATGCAGAATATTAAGGTCCTAGCTCATGTCCAAGGCAGCAAAACCAGCTAAAAAGTCAATAATCAATACCTAAAACTTGAATTGTACTACTTCTTACTGGCTATTACATCAACTTAGAAGCTTCATCTGTGTTCAACTACGGTGCTTTTAGTTTCTCCGCATACCGCAGCACGCGACATAGTTTTGCAGACGATAAGTACAACCGTTTCAGAGAGAAGAGCGGCCAATGTGACGATCTGGCTTTAAGTCGATTCGATAACAAATGACGAAAACGGACGGATGTCTCATTTTTTTACTACATATGAACATTTTTCACATTCTCCCGTGCAACTCGGCTGCTAGTCCTCCTTTCATGCAGAATCTTAAGGTCCTAGCTCAAGTCCAAGGCACCAAAGCCAGCTAAAAGGTCAATATTCAATACCTAAAACTTGAATTGTACTACTTCTTACTGGCTATTACATCAACTTAGAAGCTTGATCTGTATTCTACTATTGTGCTTAAGTACAACCGTTTCAGAGAGAAAGGCGGCCAATGAGACGATCTGGCTTTAAGTCGATTCGATAACAAATGACGAAAACGGACGGATTTCTCAGGTTTTTACTACATATAAACACTTTTCACATACTCCCGTGCAACTCGGCTGCTAGTCCTCCTTTCATGCAGAATCTTAAGGTAACAGCTCATGTCCAAGGCACCAAAGACAGCTAAAAAGTCAATAATCGATACCTAAAACTTGAATTGTACTACTTCCTACTGGATATTACATCAACTTAGAAGCTACTTCTGTGTTCTACTGTGGTGCTTTTAGTGTCTCCGAATACCGCAGTACGCGACATAGCTTTGCAGACGGTAAGTACAACCGTTTCAGAGAGAAGAGCGGCCAATGTGACGATCTGGCTTTAAGTCGATTCGATAACAAATGACGAAAACGGACGGATGTCTCAGGTTTTTACTACATATGAACACTTTTCACATTCTCCCGTGCAACTCGGCTGCTAGTCCTCCTTTCATGCAGAATCTTAAGGTCCTAGCTCATGTCCAAGGCACCAAAGCCAGGTAAAAGTTCAATATTCAATATCTATAACTTGAATTGTACTACCTCTTACTGGCTATTACATCAACTTTGAAGCTTCATCTGTGTTCTACTATGGTGCTTGTAGTGTCTCCGAATACCGCAGCACGCGACAGAGCTTTGCAGACGATAAGTACAACCGTTTCAGAGAGAAGAGCGGCCAATGTGTCGATATGGCTTTAAGTCGATGCGATAACAAATGACGAAAACGGACGGATTTCTCAGGTTTTTAATACATATGAACACTTTTCACATTCTCCCGTGCAACTCGGCTGCTAGTCCTCCTTTCATGCAGAATCTTAAGGTCCTAGCTTATGTCCAAGGCACCAAAGCCAGCTAAAAAGTCAATAATCGATACCTAAAACTTGAATTGGACTACTTCTTACTGGCTATGACATCAACTTAGAAGCTTCATCTGTGTTCTATTATGGTGCTTTTCCTGTTTCCGCCTACGGCAACACGCGACATAGCTTTGCAGACGATAAGTACAACCATTTCAGAGAGAAGATCGGCCAATGTGACGATCTGGCTTTAAGTCGATTCGATAACAAATGACGAAAACGGACGGATTTCTCTGGTTTTTACTACATATGAACACTTTTCACATTCTCCCGTGCAACTCGGCTACAAGTCCTCCTTTCATGCAGAATCTTAAGGTCCTAGCTCATGTCCAAGGCACCAAAGCCAGCTAAAAAGTCAATAACCGATACCTAAAACTTGAATTGTACTACTTCTTACTGGCTATTACATCATTTTAGAAGCTTCATCTGTGTTCTACTATGGTGCTTTTAGTGTCTCCGAATACCGCAGTACGCGACATAGCTTTGCAGACGATAAGTACAACCGTTTCAGAGAGAAGAGCGGCCAATGTGACGATCTGGCTTTAAGTCGATTCGATAACAAATGACGAAAACGGACGGATTTCTCAGGTTTTTACTACATATAATCACTTTTCACATTCTCCCGTGCAACTCGGCTGCTAGTCCTCCTTTCATGCAGAATCTTAAGGTCCTAGCTCATGTCCAAGGCACCAAAGCCAGCTAAAAGGTCAATATTCAATACCTAAAACTTGAATTGTACTACCTCTTACTGTTTATTACATCAAATTAGAAGCTTCATCTGTGTTCTACTATGGTGCTTGTAGTGTCTCAGCATACCGCAGCACGCGACAGAGCTTTGCAGACGATAAGTACAACCGTTTCAGAGAGAAGAGCGGCCAATGTGTCGATATGGCTTTAAGTCGATGCGATAACAAATGACGAAAACGGACGGATTTCTCAGGTTTTTACTACATATGAACACTTTTCACATTCTCCCGTGCAACTTGGCTGCTAGTCCTCCTTTCATGCAGAATCTTAAGGTCCTAGCTTATGTCCAAGGCACCAAAGCCAGCTTAAAAGTCAATAATCAATACCTGAAACTTGAATTGTACTACTTCTTACTGGCTAATACATCAACTTAGAAGCTTCATCTGTGTTCTACTACGGTGCTTTTAGTTTCTCCGCATACCGCAGCACGCGACATAGTTTTGCAGACGATAAGTACAACCGTTTCAGAGAGAAGAGCGGCCAATGTGACGATGTGGCTTTAAGTCGATTCGATAACAAATGACGAAAACGGACGGATGTCTCAGGTTTTTACTACATATGAACACTTTTCACATTCTCCCGTGCAACTCGGCTGCTAGTCCTCCTTTCATGCAGAATCTTAAGGTCCTAGCAATGTCCAAGGCACCAAAGCCAGCTAAAAAGTCAATAATCAATACCTAAAACTTGAATTGTACTAATTCTTACTGGGTATTGCATCAACTTACAAGCTTCATCTGTGTTCTACTATGGTGCTTTTAGTGTCTCCGCATACCGCAGCACGCGACATAGCTTTGCAGACGATAAGTACAAGCGTTTCAGAGAGAAGAGCGGCCAATGTGACGATCTGGCTTTAAGTCGATTCGATAACCAATGACGAAAACAGACGTATTTCTCAGGTTTTTACTACATTTGAACACTTTTCACATTCTCTCATGCAACTCGGCTGCTAGTCCTCCTTTCATGCAGAATATTAAGGTCCTAGCTCATGTCCAAGGCACCAAAGCCAGCTAAAAATTCAATATTCAATACCTAAAACTTGAATTGTACTACTTGTTACTGGCTATTACATCAACTTAGAAGCTTCATCTGTGTTCTACTATGGTGCTTTTAGTGTCTCAGCATACCGCAGCACGCGACATAGCTTTGCAGACGATAAGTACAACCGTTTCAGAGAGAAGAGCGGCCAATCTGACGATCTGGCTTTAAGTCGATTCGATAACAAATGACGAAAGCGGACGGATGTCTCAGGTTTTTACTGCATATGAACACTTTTCACATTCTCCCGTGCAACTCGGCTGCTAGTCCTCCTTTCATGCAGAATCTTAAGGTCCTAGCTCATGTCCAAGGCACCAAAGCCAGCTAAAAAGTCAATAATCGATACATAAAACTTGAATTGTACTACTTCTTACTGGCTATTACATTAACTTAGAAGCTTCATCTGTGTTCTACTATGGTGCTTTTAGTGTCTCCGCATACCGCAGCACGCGACATAGCTTTGTAGAAGATAAGTACAACCGTTTCAGAGAGAAGAGCGGCCAATGTGACGATCTGGCTTTAAGTCAATTCGATAACAAATGACGAAAACGGACGGATTTCTCAGGTTTTTATTACATATGAACACTTTTCACATTCTCCAGTGCAACTCGGCTGCTAGTCCTCCTTTCATGCAGAATATTAAGATCCTAGCTCATGTCAAAGGCACCAAAGCCAGCTAAAAAGTCAATAATCAATACCTAAAACTTGAATTGTACTACTTCTTACTGGCTATTACATCAACTTAGAAGCTTCATCTGTGTTCTACTACGGTGCTTTTAGTTTCTCCGCATACCGCAGCACGCGACATAGTTTTGCAGACGATAAGTACAACCGTTTCAGAGAGAAGAGCGGCCAATGTGACGATGTGGCTTTAAGTCGATTCGATAACAAATGACGAAAACGGACGGATGTCTCATTTTTTTACTACATATGAACACTTTTCACATTCTCCCGTGCAACTCGGCTGCTAGTCCTCCTTTCATGCAGAATCTTAAGGTCCTAGCTCATGTCCAAGGCACCAAAGCCAGATAAAAGGTCAATATTCAATACCTAAAACTTGAATTGTACTACTTCTTACTGGCTATTACATCACCTTAGAAGCGTGATCTGTGTTCTACTATGGTGCTTTTAGTGTCTCCGCATACCGCAGCACGCGACATAGCTTTGCAGACGATAAGTACAAGCGTTTCAGAGAGAAGAGCGGCCAATGTGTCGATCTGGCTTTAAGTCGATTCGATAACAAATGACGAAAACGGACGGATTTCTCAGGTTTTAACTGCATATGAACACTTTTCACATTCTCCCGTGCAACTCGGCTGCTAGTCCTCCTTTCATGCAGAATCTTAAGGTCCTAGCTCATGTCCAAGGCACCAAAGCCAGCTAAAAAGTCAATAACCGATACCTAAAACTTGAATTGTACTACTTGTTACTGGCTATTATATCATTTTAGAAGCTTCATCTGTGTTCTACTATAGTGCTTTTAGTGTCTCCGAATACCGCAGTACGCAACATAGCTTTGCAGACGATAAGTACAACCGTTTCAGAGAGAAGAGCGGCCAATGTGACGATCTGGCTTTAAGTCGATTCGATAACAAATGACGAAAACGGACGGATTTCTCAGGTTTTTACTACATATGAACACTTTTCACATTCTCCCGTGAAACTCGGCTGCTAGTCCTCCTTTCATGCAGAATCTTAAGGTCCTAGCTCATGTCCAAGGCACCAAAGCCAGCTAAAAAGTCAATAATCAATACCCAAAACTTGAATTGTACTGCTTCTTACTGGCTATTACATCAACTTAGAAGCTTCATCTGTGTTCTACTACGGTGCTTTTAGTTTCTCCGCATGCCGCAGCACGCGACATAGTTTTGCAGACGATAAGTACAACCGTTTCAGAGAGAAGAGCGGCCAATGTGACGATCTGGCTTTAAGTCGATTCGATAACAAATGACGAAAACAGACGTATTTCTCAGGTTTTTACTACATTTGAACACTTTTCACATTATCTCATGCAACTCGGCTGCTAGTCCTCCTTTCATGCAGAATATTAAGGTCCTAGCTCATGTCCAAGAAACCAAAGCCAGCTAAAAATTCAATATTCGATACCTAAAACTTGAATTGTACTACTTCTTACTGGCTATTACATCAACTTAGAAGCTTCATCTGTGTTCTACTATGGTGCTTTTAGTGTCTCAGCATACCGCAGCACGCGACATAGCTTTGCAGACGATAAGTACAACCGTTTCAGAGAGAAGAGCGGCCAATGTGACGATCTGGCTTTAAGTCGATTCGATAACAAATGACGAAAACGGACGGATGTCTCAGGTTTTTACTGCATATGAACACTTTTCACATTCTCCCATGCAACTCGGCTGCTAGTCCTCCTTTCATGCAGAATCTTAAGGTCCTAGCTTATGTCCAAGGCACCAAAGCCAGCTAAAAAGTCAATAATCGATACCTAAAACTTGAATTGTACTACTTCTTACTGGCTATTACATTAACTTAGAAGCTTCATCTGTGTTCTACTATGGTGCTTTTAGTGTCTCCGCATACCGCAGCACGCGACATAGCTTTGTAGACGATAAGTACAACCGTTTCAGAGAGAAGAGCGGCCAATGTGACGATCTGGCTTTAAGTCAATTCGATAACAAATGACGAAACGGACGGATTTCTCAGGTTTTTATTACATATGAACACTTTTCACATTCTCCCGTGCAACTCGGCTGCTAGTCCTCCTTTCATGCAGAATCTTAAGGTCCTAGCTCATGTCCAAGGCACCAAAGCCAGCTAAAAAGTCAATAATCGATACCCAAAACCTGAATTGGATTACTTCTTACTGGCTATTACATCAACTTAGATGCTTCATCTGTTCCTACTATGGTGATTTTAGTGTCTCCGCATACCACAACTCGCGACATAGCTTTGCAGACGATAAGTACAACCGTTTCAGAGAGAAGAGCGGCTAATGTGACGATCTGGCTTTAAGTCGATTCGATAACAAATGACGAAAACGGACGGATTTCTAAGGTTTTTACTACATATGAACACTTTTCACATTCTCCCGTGCAACTCGGCTGCTAGTCCTCCTTTCATGCAGAATATTAAGATCCTAGCTCATGTCCAAGGCATCAAAGCCAGCTAAAAAGTCAATAATCAATACCTAAAACTTGAATTGTACTACTTCTTACTGGCTATTACATCAACTTAGAAGCTTCATCTGTGTTCTACTACGGTGCTTTTAGTTTCTCCGCATACCGCAGCACGCGACATAGTTTTGCAGACGATAAGTACAACCGTTTCAGAGAGAAGAGCGGTCAATGTGACGATGTGGCTTTAAGTCGATTCGATAACAAATGACGAAAACGGACGGATGTCTCATTTTTTTACTACATAGGAACACTTTTCACATTCTCCCGTGCAACTCGGCTGCTAGTCCTCCTTTCATGCAGAATCTTAAGGTCCTAGCTCATGTCCAAGGCACCAAAGCCAGCTAAAAGGTCATTATTCAGTACCTAAAACTTGACTTGTACTTCTTCTTACTGGCTATTACATCAACTTAGAAGCGTGATCTGTGTTCTACTATGGTGCTTTTAGTGTCTCAGCATACCGCAGCACGCGACATAGTTTTGCAGACGATAAGTACAACCGTTTCAGAGAGAAGAGCGGCCAATGTGACGATCTGGCTTTAAGTCGATTCGATAACAAATGACGAAAACGGACGGATTTCACAGGTTTTTACTACATATGAACACTTTTCACATTCTGCCGTGCAACTCGGCTGCTAGTCCTCCTTTCATGCAGAATCTTAAGGTCCTAGCTCATGGTCAAGGCACCAAAGCCAGCTAAAAAGTCAATAACCGATACCTAAAACTTGAATTGGACTACTTCTTACTGGCTATTACATCAACTTAGAAGCTTCATCTGTGTTCTATTATGGTGCTTTTCCTGTTTCCGCCTACGGCAACACGCGACATAGTTTTGCAGACGATAAGTACAACCGTTTCAGAGAGAAGATCGGCAAATGTGACGATCTGGCTTTAAGTCGATTTGGTAACAAATGACGAAAACGGACGGATTTCTCAGGTTTTTACTACATATGAACACATTTCACATTCTCCCGTGCAACTCGGCTGCTAGTCCTCCTTTCATGCAGAATCTTAAGTTCCTAGCTCATGTCCAAGGCACCAAAGCCAGCTAAAAAGTCAATAACCGATACCTAAAACTTGAATTGTACTACTTCTTACTGGCTATTACATCATTTTAGAAGCTTCATCTGTGTTCTACTATGGTGCTTTTAGTGTCTCCGAATACCGCAGGTCGCGACATAGCTTTGCAGACGATAAGTACAACCGTTTCAGAGAGCAGAGCGGTCAATGTGACGATCTGGTTTTAAGTCGATTCGATAACAAATGACGAAAACGGACGGATTTCTCAGGTTTTTACTACATATGAACACTTTTCACATTCTCCCGTGCAACTCGGCTGCTAGTCCTCCTTTCATGCAGAATATTAAGGTCCTAGCTCATGTCCAAGGCACCAAAGCCAGCTAAAAATTCAATATTCAATACCTAAAACTAGAATTGTACTACTTCTTACTGGATATTACATCAACTTAGAAGCTTCATCTGTGTTCTACTATGGTGCTTGTAGTGTTTCAGCATACCGCAGCACGCGACATAGCTTTGCAGACGATAAGTACAACAGTTTCAGAGAGAAGAGCGGCCAATGTGACGATCTGGCTTTAAGTCGATTCGATAACAAATGACGAAAACGGACGGATGTCTCAGGTTTTTACTGCATATGAACACTTTTCACATTCTCCCGTGCAACTCGGCTGCTAGTCCTCCTTTCATGCAGAATCTTAAGGTCCTAGCTCATGTCCAAGGCACCAAAGCCAGCTCAAAAGTCAATAATCGATATCTAAAACTTGAATTGTACTACTTCTTACTGGCTATTACATCAACTTAGAAGCTTCATCTGTGTTCTACTATGGTGCTTTTAGTGTCTCCGCATAACGCAGCACGCGACATAGCTTTGTAGACGATAAGTACAACCGTTTCAGAGAGAAGAGCGGCCAATGTGTCGATCTGGCTCTAAGTCGATTCGATATCAAATGACGAAAACGGACGGATTTCTCAGGTTTTTACTACATATGAACACTTTTCACATTCTCCCGTGCAACTCGGCTGCTAGTCCTCCTTTCATGCAGAATCTTAAGGTCCTAGCTCATGTCCAAGGCACCAAAGCCAGCTAAAAAGTCAATAATCAATACCTAAAACTTGAATTGTACTAATTCTTACTGGGTATTACATCAACTTAGAAGCTTCATCCGTGTTCTACTATGGTGCTTTTAGTGTCTCCGCATACCGCAGCACGCGACATAGCTTTGCAGACGATAAGTACAACCGTTTCAGAGAGAAGAGCGGCCAATGTGACGATCTGGCTTTAAGTTGATTCGATAACAAATGACGAAAACAGACGTATTTCTCAGGTTTTTAATTACATTTGAACACTTTTCACATTCTCTCATGCAACTCGGCTGCTAGTCCTCCTTTCATGCAGAATATTAAGGTCCTAGCTCATGTCCAAGGCACCAAAGCCAGCTAAAAATTCAACATTCAATACCTAAAACTTGAATTGTACTACTTCTTACTGGCTATTACATCAACTTAGAAGCTTCATCTGTGTTCTACTATGGTGCTTTTAGTGTCTCCGCATACCGCAGCACGCGACATAGCTTTGTAGACGATAAGTACAAACGTTTCAGAGAGAAGAGCGGAAAATGTGACGATCTGGTTTTAAGTCGATTCGATAACAAATGAAGAAAACGGACGGATTTCTCAGGTTTTTATTACATATGAACACTTTTCACATTCTCCCGTGCAACTCGGCTGCTAGTCCTCGTTTCATGCAGAATCTTAAGCTCTCAGCTCATGTCCAAGGCACCAAAGCCAGCTAAAAAGTCAATAATCGATACCCAAAACTTGAATTGGATTACTTCTTACTGGCTATTACATCAACTTAGATGCTTCATCTGTTCCTACTATGGTGATTTTAGTGTCTCCGCATACCACAGCTCGCGACATAGCTTTGCAGACGATAAGTACAACCGTTTCAGAGAGAAGAGTGGCTAATGTGACGATCTGGCTTTAAGTCGATTCGATAACAAATGAGGAAAATGGACGGATTTCTCAGGTTTTTGCTACATATGAACACTTTTCACATCCTCCCGTGCAACTCGGCTACTAGTCCTCCTTTCATGCAGAATCTTAAGGTCCTAGCTCATGTCCACGGCACCAAAGCCAGCTAAAAAGTCAATAATCGATACCTAAAACTTGAATTCTACTACTTCTTACTGGCTATTACATCAACTTAGAAGCTTCATCTGTGTTCTACTACGGTGCTTTTAGTTTCTCCGCATACCGCAGCACGCGACATTGTTTTGCAGACGATAAGTACAACCGTTTCAGAGAGAAGAGCGGCCAATCTGACGATCTGGCTTTAAGTCGATTCGATAACAAATGAGGAAAATGGACGGATTTCTCACGTTTTTACTACATATGAACACTTTTCACATTCTCCCGTGCAACTCGGCTGCTAGTCCTCCTTTCATGCAGAAACTTAAGGTCCTAGCTCATGTCCAAGGCACCAAAGCCAGCTAAAAGGTCAATATTCAATACCTAAAACTTGAATTGTACTACTTCTTACTGGCTATTACATCAACTTAGAAGCTTGATCTGTGTTCTACTATGGTGCTTTTAGTGTCTCCGCATACCGCAGCACGCGACATAGCTTTGCAGACGATAAGTACAACCGTTTCAGAGAGAAGAGCGGCCAATTTGACGATCTGGCTTTAAGTCGATTCGATAACAAATGACGAAAACGGACTGATTTCTCAGGTTTTTACTACATATGAACACTTTTCACATTCTCCCGTGCAACTCGGCTGCTAGTCCTCCTTTCATGCAGAAACCTAAGGTCCTAGCTCATGTCCAAGGCACCAAAGCCAGCTAAAAAGTCAATAATCGATTCCTAAAACTAGAATTGTACTACTTCTTACTGGATATTACATCAACTTAGAAGCTTCATCTGTGTTCTACTGTGGTGCTTTTAGTGTCTCCGAATACCGCAGTACGCGACATAGCTTTGCAGACGATAAGTACAACCGTTTCAGAGAGCAGAGCGGCCAATGTGACGATCTGGCTTTAAGTCGATTCGATAACAAATGACGAAAACGGACGGATTTCTCAGGTTTTTACTACATACGAACACTTTTCACATTCTCCCGTGCAACTCGGCTGCTAGTCCTCCTTTCATGCTGAATCTTAAGGTCCTAGCTCATGTCCAAGGCACCAAAGCCAGCTAAAAAGTCAATAATCAATACCTAAAACTTGAATTGTACTACTTCTTACTGGCTATTACATCAACTTAGAAGCTTCATGTGTGTTCTACTACGGTGGTTTTAGTTTCTCCGCATACCGCAGCACGCGACATAGTTTTGCAGACGATAAGTACAACAGTTTCAGAGAGAAGAGCGGCCAATGTGACGATCTGGCTTTAAGTCGATTCGATAGCAAATGACGAAAACGGATGGATGTCTCAGGTTTTTACTGCATATGAACACTTTTCACATTCTCCCGTGCAACTCGGCTGCTAGTCCTCCTTTCATGCAGAATCTTAAGGTCCTAGCTCATGTCCAAGACACCAAAGCCAGCTCAAAAGTCAATAATCGATACCTAAAACTTGAATTGTACTACTTCTTACTGGCTATTACATCATTTTAGAAGCTTCATCTGTGTTCTACTATGTTGCTTTTAGTGTCTCCGAATACCGCAGTACGCGACATAGCTTTGCTGACGATAAGTACAACCGTTTCAGAGAGAAGAGCGGCCAATGAGACGATCTGGCTTTAAGTCGATTCGATAACAAATGACGAAAACGGACGGATTTCTCAGGTTTTTACTACATATGAACACTTTTCACATTCTCCCGTGCAACTCGGCTGCTAGTCCTCCTTTCATGCAGAATCTTAAGGTCCTAGCTCATGTCCAAGGCACCAAAGCCAGCTAAAAAGTCAATAATCAATACCTAAAACTTGAAATGTACTGCTTCTTACTGGCTATTACATCAACTTAGAAGCTTCATCTGTGTTCTACTACGTTGCTTTTAGTTTCTCCGCATACCGCAGCACGCGACATTGTTTTGCAGACGATAAGTACAACCGTTTCAGAGAGAAGAGCGGCAAATGTGACGATCTGGCTTTAAGTCGATTCGATAACAAATGACGAAAACGGACGGATTTCTCAGGTTTTTACTACATATGAACACTTTTCACATTCTCTTGTGCAACTTGGCTGCTAGTCCTCCTTTAATGCAGAATCTTAAGGTCCTAGCTCATGTCCAAGGCACCAAAGCCAGCTAAAAAGTCAATAATCAATACCTAAAACTTGAATTGTACTACTTCTTACTGGCTAATACATCAACTTAGAAGCTTCATCTGTGTTCTACTACGGTGCTTTTAGTTTCTCCGCATACCGCAGCACGCGACATAGTTTTGTAGACGATAAGTACAACCGTTTCAGAGAGAAGAGCGGCCAATGTGACGATCTGGTTTTAAGTCGATTCGATAACAAATGACGAAAACGGACGGATTTCTCAGGTTTTTACTACATATGAACACTTTTCACATTCTCCCGTGCAACTCGGCTGCTAGTCCTCCTTTCATGCAGAATATTAAGGTCCTAGCTCATGTCCAAGGCACCAAAGCCAGCTAAAAATTCAATATTCAATACCTAAAACTAGAATTGTACTACTTCTTACTGGGTATTACATCAACTTAGAAGCTTCATCTGTGTTCTACTATGGTGCTTATAGTGTCTCAGCATACCGCAGCACGCGACATAGCTTTGCAGACGATAAGTACATCCGTTTCAGAGAGAAGATCGGCCAATGTGACGATCTGGCTTTAAGTCGATTCGATAACAAATGACGAAAACGGACGGATTTCTCAGGTTTTTACTACATATGAACACTTTTCACATTCTCCCGTGCAACTCGGCTGCTAGTCCTCCTTTCATGCAGAATCGTAAGGTCCTAGCTCATGTCCAAGGCACCAAAGCCAGCTAAAAAGTCAATAACCGATACCTAAAACTTGAATTGTACTACTTCTTACTGGCTATTACATCATTTTGGAAGCTTCATCTGTGTTCTACTATGGTGCTTTTAGTGTCTCCGAATACCGCAGGTCGCGACATAGCTTTGCAGACGATAAGTACAACCGTTTCAGAGAGCAGAGCGGTCAATGTGACGATCTGGTTTTAAGTCGATTCGATAACAAATGACGAAAACGGACGGATTTCTCATGTTTTTACTACATATGAACACTTTTCACATTCTCCCGTGCAACTCGGCTGCTAGTCCTCCTTTCATGCAGAATATTAAGGTCCTAGCTCATGTCCGAGGCACCAAAGCCAGCTAAAAATTCAATATTCAATACCTAAAACTAGAATTGTACTACTTCTTACTGCATATTACATCAACTTAGAAGCTTCATCTCTGTTCTACTATGGTGCTTGTAGTGTTTCAGCATACCGCAGCACGCGACATAGTTTTGTAGACGATAAGTACTACAGTTTCAGAGAGAAGAGCGGCCAATGTGACGATCTGGCTTTAAGTCGATACGATAACAAATGACGAAAACGGACGGATGTCTCAGGTTTTTACTGCATATGAACACTTTTCACATTCTCCCGTGGAACTCGGCTGCTAGTCCTCCTTTCATGCAGAATCTTAAGGTCCTAGCTCATGTCCAAGGCACCAAAGCCAGCTCAAAAGTCAATAATCGATACCTAAAACTTGAATTGTACTACTTCTTACTGGCTATTACATCAACTTAGAAGCTTCATCTGTGTTCTACTATGGTGTTTTTAGTGTCTCCGCATAACGCAGCACGCGACATAGCTTTGTAGACGATAAGTACAAGCGTTTCAGAGAGAAGAGCGGCCAATGTGTCGATCTGGTTCTAAGTCGATTCGATAACAAATGACGAAAACGGACGGATTTCTCAGGTTTTTACTACATATGAACACTTTTCACATTCTCCCGTGCAACTCGGCTGCTAGTCCTCCTTTCATGCAGAATCTTAAGGTCCTAGCTCATGTCCAAGGCACCAAAGCCAGCTAAAAAGTCAATAATCAATACCTAAAACTTGAATTGTACTAATTCTTACTGGGTATTACATCAACTTAGAAGCTTCATCCGTGTTCTACTATGGTGCTTTTAGTGTCTCCGCATACCGCAGCACGCGACATAGCTTTGCAGACGATAAGTACAACCGTTTCAGAGAGAAGAGCGGCCAATGTGACGATCTGGCTTTAAGTCGATTCGATAACAAATGACGAAAACGGACGGATTTCTCAGGTTTTTACTACATACGAACACTTTTCACATTCTCCCGTGCAACTCGGCTGCTAGTCCTCCTTTCATGCTGAATCTTAAGGTCCTAGCTCATGTCCAAGGCACCAAAGCCAGCTAAAAAGTCAATAATCAATACCTAAAACTTGAATTGTACTACTTCTTACTGGCTATTACATCAACTTAGAAGCTTCATGTGTGTTCTACTACGGTGGTTTTAGTTTCTCCGCATACCGCAGCACGCGACATAGTTTTGCAGACGATAAGTACAACAGTTTCAGAGAGAAGAGCGGCCAATGTGACGATCTGGCTTTAAGTCGATTCGATAACAAATGACGAAAACGGATGGATGTCTCAGGTTTTTACTGCATATGAACACTTTTCACATTCTCCCGTGCAACTCGGCTGCTAGTCCTCCTTTCATGCAGAATCTTAAGGTCCTAGCTCATGTCCAAGACACCAAAGCCAGCTCAAAAGTCAATAATCGATACCTAAAACTTGAATTGTACTACTTCTTACTGGCTATTACATCATTTTAGAAGCTTCATCTGTGTTCTACTATGTTGCTTTTAGTGTCTCCGAATACCGCAGTACGCGACATAGCTTTGCTGACGATAAGTACAACCGTTTCAGAGAGAAGAGCGGCCAATGAGACGATCTGGCTTTAAGTCGATTCGATAACAAATGACGAAAACGGACGGATTTCTCAGGTTTTTACTACATATGAACACTTTTCACATTCTCCCGTGCAACTCGGCTGCTAGTCCTCCTTTCATGCAGAATCTTAAGGTCCTAGCTCATGTCCAAGGCACCAAAGCCAGCTAAAAAGTCAATAATCAATACCTAAAACTTGAAATGTACTGCTTCTTACTGGCTATTACATCAACTTAGAAGCTTCATCTGTGTTCTACTACGTTGCTTTTAGTTTCTCCGCATACCGCAGCACGCGACATAGTTTTGCAGACGATAAGTACAACCGTTTCAGAGAGAAGAGCGGCAAATGTGACGATCTGGCTTTAAGTCGATTCGATAACAAATGACGATAACGGACGGATTTCTCAGGTTTTTACTACATATGAACACTTTTCACATTCTCCCGTGCAACTCGGCTGCTAGTCCTCCTTTCATGAAGAATGTTAAGGTCCTAGCTCATGTCCAAGGCACCAAAGCCAGCTAAAAAGTCAATAATCGATACCTAAGACTTGAATTGTACTACTTCTTACTGGATATTACATCAACTTAGAAGCTTCATCTGTGTTCTACTGTGGTGATTTTAGTGTCTCCGCATACCGCAGCGCGTGACATAGCTTTGCAGACGATAAGTACAACCGTTTCAGAGAGCAGAGCGGTCAATGTGACGATCTGGTTTTAAGTCGATTCGATAACAAATGACGAAAACGGACGGATTTCTCATGTTTTTACTACATATGAACACTTTTCACATTCTCCCGTGCAACTCGGCTGCTAGTCCTCCTTTCATGCAGAATATTAAGGTCCTAGCTCATGTCCGAGGCACCAAAGCCAGCTAAAAATTCAATATTCAATACCTAAAACTAGAATTGTACTACTTCTTACTGCATACTACATCAACTTAGAAGCTTCATCTGTGTTCTACTATGGTGCTTGTAGTGTTTCAGCATACCGCAGCACGCGACATAGTTTTGTAGACGATAAGTACTACAGTTTCAGAGAGAAGAGCGGCCAATGTGACGATCTGGCTTTAAGTCGATACGATAACAAATGACGAAAACGGACGGATAACTCAGGTTTTTACTGCATATGAACACTTTTCACATTCTCCCGTGGAACTCGGCTGCTAGTCCTCCTTTCATGCAGAATCTTAAGGTCCTAGCTCATGTCCAAGGCACCAAAGCCAGCTCAAAAGTCAATAATCGATACCTAAAACTTGAATTGTACTACTTCTTACTGGCTATTACATCAACTTAGAAGCTTCATCTGTGTTCTACTATGGTGTTTTTAGTGTCTCCGCATAACGCAGCACGCGACATAGCTTTGTAGACGATAAGTACAAGCGTTTCAGAGAGAAGAGCGGCCAATGTGTCGATCTGGCTCTAAGTCGATTCGATAACAAATGACGAAAACGGACGGATTTCTCAGGTTTTTACTACATATGAACACTTTTCACATTCTCCCGTGCAACTCGGCTGCTAGTCCTCCTTTCATGCAGAATCTTAAGGTCCTAGCTCATGTCCAAGGCACCAAAGCCAGCTAAAAAGTCAATAATCAATACCTAAAACTTGAATTGTACTAATTCTTACTGGGTATTACATCAACTTAGAAGCTTCATCCGTGTTCTACTATGGTGCTTTTAGTGTCTCCGCATACCGCAGCACGCGACATAGCTTTGCAGACGATAAGTACAACCGTTTCAGAGAGAAGAGCGGCCAATGTGACGATCTGGCTTTAAGTCGATTCGATAACAAATGACGAAAACAGACGTATTTCTCAGGTTTTTATTACATTTGAACACTTTTCACATTCTCTCATGCAACTCGGCTGCTAGTCCTCCTTTCATGCAGAATATTAAGGTCCTAGCTCATGTCCAAGGCACCAAAGCCAGCTAAAAATTCAACAATCAATACCTAAAACTTGAATTGTACTACTTCTTACTGGCTATTACATCAACTTAGAAGCTTCATCTGTGTTCTACTATGGTGCTTGTAGTGTCTCAGCATACCGCAGCAGGCGACATAGCTTTGCAGACGATAAGTACAACCGTTTCAGAGAGAAGAGCGGCCAATGTGACGATCTGGCTTTAAGTCGATTCGATAACAAATGACGAAAACGGACGGATGTCTCAGGTTTTTACTGCATATGAACACTTTTCACATTCTCCCGTGCAACTCGGCTGCTAGTCCTCCTTTCATGCAGAATCTTAAGGTCCTAGCTCATGTCCAAGGCACCAAAGCCAGCTAAAAAGTCAATAATCGATACCTAAAACTTGAATTGTACTACTTCTTACTGGCTATTACATTAACTTAAAAGCTTCATCTGTGTTCTACTATGGTGCTTTTAGTGTCTCCGCATACCGCAGCACGCGACATAGCTTTGTAGACGATAAGTACAAACGTTTCAGAGAGAAGAGCGGCCAATGTGACGATCTGGTTTTAAGTCGATTCGATAACAAATGAAGAAAACGGACGGATTTCTCAGGTTTTTATTACATATGAACACTTTTCACATTCTCCCGTGCAACTCGGCTGCTAGTCCTCGTTTCATGCAGAATCTTAAGCTCTCAGCTCATGTCCAAGGCACCAAAGCCAGCTAAAAAGTCAATAATCGATACCCAAAACTTGAATTGGATTACTTCTTACTGGCTATTACATCAACTTAGATGCTTCATCTGTTCCTACTATGGTGATTTTAGTGTCTCCGCATACCACAGCTCGCGACATAGCTTTGCAGACGATAAGTACAACCGTTTCAGAGAGAAGAGCGGCTAATGTGACGATCTGGCTTTAAGTCGATTCGATAACAAATGAGGAAAATGGACGGATTTCTCAGGTTTTTGCTACATATGAACACTTTTCACATCCTCCCGTGCAACTCGGCTGCTAGTCCTCCTTTCATGCAGAATCTTAAGGTCCTACCTCATGTCCACGGCACCAAAGCCAGCTAAAAAGTCAATAATCGATACCTAAAACTTGAATTCTACTACTTCTTACTGGCTATTACATCAACTTAGAAGCTTCATCTGTGTTCTACTACGGTGCTTTTAGTTTCTCCGCATACCGCAGCACGCGACATTGTTTTGCAGACGATAAGTACAACCGTTTCAGAGAGAAGAGCGGCCAATCTGACGATCTGGCTTTAAGTCGATTCGATAACAAATGACGAAAACGGACGGATTTCTCAGGTTTTTACTACATATGAACACTTTTCACATTCTCCCGTGCAACTTGGCTGCTAGTCCTCCTTTCATGCAGAATCTTAAGGTCCTAGCGCATGTCCAAGGCACCAAAGCCAGCTAAAAAGTCAATAATCTTTACCTAAAACTTGAATTGTGCTACTTCTTACTGGCTATTACATTAACTTAGAAGCTTCATCTGTGTTCTACTATGGTGCTTTTAGTGTCTCCGCATACCGCAGCACGCGACATAGCTTTGTAGACGATAAGTACAACCGTTTCAGAGAGAAGAGCGGCTAATGTGACGATCTGGCTTTAAGTCGATTCGATAACAAATGAGGAAAATGGACGGATTTCTCAGGATTTTACTACATATGAACACTTTTCACATTCTCCCGTGCAACTCGGCTGCTAGTCCTCCTTTCATGCAGAAACTTAAGGTCCTAGCTCATGTCCAAGGCACCAAAGCCAGCTAAAAGGTCAATATTCAATACCTAAAACTTGAATTGTACTACTTCTTACTGGCTATTACATCAACTTAGAAGCTTGATCTGTGTTCTACTATGGTGCTTTTAGTGTCTCCGCATACCGCAGCACGCGACATAGCTTTGCAGACGATAAGTACAACCGTTTCAGAGAGAAGAGCGGCCAATTTGACGATCTGGCTTTAAGTCGATTCGATAACAAATGACGAAAACGGACGGATTTCTCAGGTTTTTACTACATATGAACACTTTTCACATTCTCCCATGCAACTCGGCTGCTAGTCCTCCTTTCATGCAGAAACCTAAGGTCCTAGCTCATGTCCAAGGCACCAAAGCCAGCTAAAAAGTCAATAATCGATTCCTAAAACTAGAATTGTACTACTTCTTACTGGATATTACATCAACTTAGAAGCTTCATCTGTGTTCTACTGTGGTGCTTTTAGTGTCTCCGAATACCGCAGTACGCGACATAACTTTGCAGACGATAAGTACAACCGTTTCAGAGAGCAGAGCGGCCAATGTGACGATCTGGCTTTAAGTCGATTCGATAACAAATGACGAAAACGGACGGATTTCTCAGGTTTTTACAACATACGAACACTTTTCACATTCTCCCGTGCAACTCGGCTGCTAGTCCTCCTTTCATGCAGAATCTTAAGGTCCTAGCTCATGTCCAAGGCACCAAAGCCAGCTAAAAAGTCAATAATCAATACCTAAAACTTGAATTGTACTACTTCTTACTGGCTATTACATCAACTTAGAAGCTTCATGTGTGTTCTACTACGGTGGTTTTAGTTTCTCCGCATACCGCAGCACGCGACATAGTTTTGCAGACGATAAGTACAACAGTTTCAGAGAGAAGAGCGGCCAATGTGACGATCTGGCTTTAAGTCGATTCGATAAAAATGACGAAAACGGATGGATGTCTCAGGTTTTTACTACATATGAACACTTTTCACATTCTCCCGTGCAACTCGGCTGCTAGTCCTCCTTTCATGCAAAATTTTAAGGTCCTAGCTCATGTCCAAGGCACCAAAGCCAGCTAAAAAGTCAATAATCAATACCTAAAACTTGAATTGTACTAATTCTTACTGGGTATTACATCAGCTTAGAAGCTTCATCTGTGTTCTACTATGGTGCTTTTAGTGTCTCCGCATACCGCAGCACGCGACATAGCTTTGCAGTCGATAAGTACAACCGTTTCAGAGAGAAGAGCGGCTAATGTGACGATCTGGCTTTAAGTCGATTCGATAACAAATGACGAAAACAGACGTATTTCTCAGGTTTTTACTACATTTGAACACTTTTCACATTCTCACATGCAACTCGGCTGCTAGTCCTCCTTTCATGCAGAATATTAAGGTCCTAGCTCATGTCCAAGGCATCAAAGCCAGCTAAAAATTCAATATTCAATACCTAAAACTTGAATTGTACTACTTCTTACTGGCTATTACATCAACTTAGAAGCTTCATCTGTGTTCTACTATGGTGCTTGTAGTGTCTCAGCATACCGCAGCAGGCGACATAGCTTTGGAGACGATAAGTACAACCGTTTCAGAGAGAAGAGCGGCCAATGTGACGATCTGGCTTTAAGTCGATTCGATAACAAATGACGAAAACGGACGGATGTCTCAGGTTTTTCCTGCATATGAACACTTTTCACATTCTCCCGTGCAACTCGGCTGCTAGTCCTCCTTTCATGCAGAATCTTAAGGTCCTAGCTCATGTCCAAGGCACCAAAGCCAGCTAAAAAGTCAATAATCGATACCTAAAACTTGAGTTGTACTACTTCTTACTGGCTATTACATTAACTTAGAAGCTTCATCTGTGTTCTACTACGGTGCTTTTAGTGTCTCCGCATACCGCAGCACGCGACATAGCTTTGTAGACGATAAGTACAACCGTTTCAGAGAGAATAGCGGCCAATGTGACGATCTGGTTTTAAGTCGATTCGATAACAAATGACAAAAACGGACGGATTTCTCAGGTTTTTATTACATATGAACACTTTTCACATTCTCCTTTGCAACTCGGCTGCTAGTCCTCCTTTCATGCAGAATCATAAGCTCTTAGCTCATGTCCAAGGCACCAAAGCCAGCTAAAAAGTCAATAATCGATACCCAAAACTTGAATTGGATTACTTCTTACTGGCTATTACATCAACTTAGATGCTTCATCTGTTCCTACTATGGTGATTTTAGTGTCTCCGCATACCACAGCTTGCGTCATAGCTTTGCAGACGATAAGTACAACCGTTTCAGAGAGAAGAGCGGCTAATGTGACGATCTGGCTTTAAGTCGATTCGATAACAAATGAGGAAAACGGACGGATTTCTCAGGTTTTTACTACTTATGAACACTTTTCACATCCTCCCGTGCAACTCGGCTGCTAGTCCTCCTTTCATGCAGAATCTTAAGGTCCTAGCTCATGTCCACGGCACCAAAGCCAGCTAAAAAGTCAATAATCGATACCTAAAATTTGAATTCTACTACTTCTTACTGGCTATTACATCAACTTAGAAGCTTCATCTGTGTTCTACTACGGTGCTTTTAGTTTCTCCGCATACCGCAGCACGCGACATGGTTTTGCAGACGATGAGTACAACCGTTTCAGAGAGAAGAGCGGCCAATATGACGATGTGGCTTTAAGTCGATTCGATAACAAATGACGAAAACGTACGGATCTCTCAGGTTTCTACTACATATGAACACTTTTCACATTCTCCCGTGCAACTCGGCTGCTAGTCCTCCTTTCATGCAGAATCTTAAGGTCCTAGCTCATGTCCAAGGCACCAAAGCCAGCTCAAAAGTCAATAATCGATATCTAAAACTTGAATTGTACTACTTCTTACTGGCTATTACATCAACTTAGAAGCTTCATCTGTGTTCTACTATGGTGCTTTTAGTGTCTCCGCATAACGCAGCACGCGACATAGCTTTGTAGACGATAAGTACAACCGTTTCAGAGAGAAGAGCGGCCAATGTGTCGATCTGGCTCTAAGTCGATTCGATATCAAATGACGAAAACGGACGGATTTCTCAGGTTTTTACTACATATGAACACTTTTCACATTCTCCCGTGCAACTCGGCTGCTAGTCCTCCTTTCATGCAGAATCTTAAGGTCCTAGCTCATGTCCAAGGCACCAAAGCCAGCTAAAAAGTCAATAATCAATACCTAAAACTTGAATTGTACTAATTCTTACTGGGTATTACATCAACTTAGAAGCTTCATCCGTGTTCTACTATGGTGCTTTTAGTGTCTCCGCATACCGCAGCACGCGACATAGCTTTGCAGACGATAAGTACAACCGTTTCAGAGAGAAGAGCGGCCAATGTGTCGATCTGGCTTTAAGTCGATTCGATAACAAATGACGAAAACAGACGTATTTCTCAGGTTTTTAATTACATTTGAACACTTTTCACATTCTCTCATGCAACTCGGCTGCTAGACCTCCTTTCATGCAGAATATTAAGGTCCTAGCTCATGTCCAAGGCACCAAAGCCAGCTAAAAATTCAACATTCAATACCTAAAACTTGAATTGTACTACTTCTTACTGGCTATTACATCAACTTAGAAGCTTCATCTGTGTTCTACTATGGTGCTTTTAGTGTCTCCGCATACCGCAGCACGCGACATAGCTTTGTAGACGATAAGTACAAACGTTTCAGAGAGAAGAGCGGAAAATGTGACGATCTGGTTTTAAGTCGATTCGATAACAAATGAAGAAAACGGACGGATTTCTCAGGTTTTTATTACATATGAACACTTTTCACATTCTCCCGTGCAACTCGGCTGCTAGTCCTCGTTTCATGCAGAATCTTAAGCTCTCAGCTCATGTCCAAGGCACCAAAGCCAGCTAAAAAGTCAATAATCGATACCCAAAACTTGAATTGGATTACTTCTTACTGGCTATTACATCAACTTAGATGCTTCATCTGTTCCTACTATGGTGATTTTAGTGTCTCCGCATACCACAGCTCGCGACATAGCTTTGCAGACGATAAGTACAACCGTTTCAGAGAGAAGAGCGGCTAATGTGACGATCTGGCTTTAAGTCGATTCGATAACAAATGAGGAAAATGGACGGATTTCTCAGGTTTTTGCTACATATGAACACTTTTCACATCCTCCCGTGCAACTCGGCTGCTAGTCCTCCTTTCATGCAGAATCTTAAGGTCCTAGCTCATGTCCACGGCACCAAAGCCAGCTAAAAAGTCAATAATCGATACCTAAAACTTGAATTCTACTACTTCTTACTGGCTATTACATCAACTTAGAAGCTTCATCTGTGTTCTACTACGGTGCTTTTAGTTTCTCCGCATACCGCAGCACGCGACATTGTTTTGCAGACGATAAGTACAACCGTTTCAGAGAGAAGAGCGGCCAATCTGACGATCTGGCTTTAAGTCGATTCGATAACAAATGACGAAAACGGACGGATTTCTCATGTTTTTACTACATATGAACACTTTTCACATTCTCCCGTGCAACTTGGCTGCTAGTCCTCCTTTCATGCAGAATCTTAAGGTCCTAGCTCATGTCCAAGGCACCAAAGCCAGCTAAAAAGTCAATAATCAATACCTAAAACTTGAAATGTGCTACTTCTTACTGGCTATTACATTAACTTAGAAGCTTCATCTGTGTTCTACTATGGTGCTTTTAGTGTCTCCGCATACCGCAGCACGCGACATAGCTTTGTAGACGATAAGTACAACCGTTTCAGAGAGAAGAGCGGCTAATGTGACGATCTGGCTTTAAGTCGATTCGATAACAAATGAGGAAAATGGACGGATTTCTCACGTTTTTACTACATATGAACACTTTTCACATTCTCCCGTGCAACTCGGCTGCTAGTCCTCCTTTCATGCAGAAACTTAAGGTCCTAGCTCATGTCCAAGGCACCAAAGCCAGCTAAAAGGTCAATATTCAATACCTAAAACTTGAATTGTACTACTTCTTACTGGCTATTACATCAACTTAGAAGCTTGATCTGTGTTCTACTATGGTGCTTTTAGTGTCTCCGCATACCGCAGCACGCGACATAGCTTTGCAGACGATAAGTACAACCGTTTCAGAGAGAAGAGCGGCCAATTTGACGATCTGGCTTTAAGTCGATTCGATAACAAATGACGAAAACGGACTGATTTCTCAGGTTTTTACTACATATGAACACTTTTCACATTCTCCCGTGCAACTCGGCTGCTAGTCCTCCTTTCATGCAGAAACCTAAGGTCCTAGCTCATGTCCAAGGCACCAAAGCCAGCTAAAAAGTCAATAATCGATTCCTAAAACTAGAATTGTACTACTTCTTACTGGATATTACATCAACTTAGAAGCTTCATCTGTGTTCTACTGTGGTGCTTTTAGTGTCTCCGAATACCGCAGTACGCGACATAGCTTTGCAGACGATAAGTACAACCGTTTCAGAGAGCAGAGCGGCCAATGTGACGATCTGGCTTTAAGTCGATTCGATAACAAATGACGAAAACGGACGGATTTCTCAGGTTTTTACTACATACGAACACTTTTCACATTCTCCCGTGCAACTCGGCTGCTAGTCCTCCTTTCATGCTGAATCTTAAGGTCCTAGCTCATGTCCAAGGCACCAAAGCCAGCTAAAAAGTCAATAATCAATACCTAAAACTTGAATTGTACTACTTCTTACTGGCTATTACATCAACTTAGAAGCTTCATGTGTGTTCTACTACGGTGGTTTTAGTTTCTCCGCATACCGCAGCACGCGACATAGTTTTGCAGACGATAAGTACAACAGTTTCAGAGAGAAGAGCGGCCAATGTGACGATCTGGCTTTAAGTCGATTCGATAACAAATGACGAAAACGGATGGATGTCTCAGGTTTTTACTGCATATGAACACTTTTCACATTCTCCCGTGCAACTCGGCTGCTAGTCCTCCTTTCATGCAGAATCTTAAGGTAATAGCTCATGTCCAAGACACCAAAGCCAGCTCAAAAGTCAATAATCGATACCTAAAACTTGAATTGTACTACTTCTTACTGGCTATTACATCATTTTAGAAGCTTCATCTGTGTTCTACTATGTTGCTTTTAGTGTCTCCGAATACCGCAGTACGCGACATAGCTTTGCTGACGATAAGTACAACCGTTTCAGAAAGAAGAGCGGCCAATGAGACGATCTGGCTTTAAGTCGATTCGATAACAAATGACGAAAACGGACGGATTTCTCAGGTTTTTACTACATATGAACACTTTTCACACTCTCCCGTGCAACTCGGCTGCTAGTCCTCCTTTCATGCAGAATCTTAAGGTCCTAGCTCATGTCCAAGGCACCAAAGCCAGCTAAAAAGTCAATAATCAATACCTAAAACTTGAAATGTACTGCTTCTTACTGGCTATTACATCAACTTAGAAGCTTCATCTGTGTTCTACTACGTTGCTTTTAGTTTCTCCGCATACCGCAGCACGCGACATAGTTTTGCAGACGATAAGTACAACCGTTTCAGAGAGAAGAGCGGCAAATGTGACGATCTGGCTTTAAGTCGATTCGATAACAAATGACGAAAACGGACGGATTTCTCAGGTTTTTACTACATATGAACACTTTTCACATTCTCTTGTGCAACTTGGCTGCTAGTCCTCCTTTAATGCAGAATCTTAAGGTCCTAGCTCATGTCCAAGGCACCAAAGCCAGCTAAAAAGTCAATAATCAATACCTAAAACTTGAATTGTACTACTTCTTACTGGCTAATACATCAACTTAGAAGCTTCATCTGTGTTCTACTACGGTGCTTTTAGTTTCTCCGCATACCGCAGCACGCGACATAGTTTTGTAGACGATAAGTACAACCGTTTCAGAGAGAAGAGCGGCCAATGTGACGATCTGGTTTTAAGTCGATTCGATAACAAATGACGAAAACGGACGGATTTCTCAGGTTTTTACTACATATGAACACTTTTCACATTCTCCCGTGCAACTCGGCTGCTAGTCCTCCTTTCATGCAGAATATTAAGGTCCTAGCTCATGTCCAAGGCACCAAAGCCAGCTAAAAATTCAATATTCAATACCTAAAACTAGAATTGTACTACTTCTTACTGGGTATTACATCAACTTAGAAGCTTCATCTGTGTTCTACTATGGTGCTTATAGTGTCTCAGCATACCGCAGCACGCGACATAGCTTTGCAGACGATAAGTACATCCGTTTCAGAGAGAAGATCGGCCAATGTGACGATCTGGCTTTAAGTCGATTCGATAACAAATGACGAAAACGGACGGATTTCTCAGGTTTTTACTACATATGAACACTTTTCACATTCTCCCGTGCAACTCGGCTGCTAGTCCTCCTTTCATGCAGAATCTTAAGGTCCTAGCTCATGTCCAAGGCACCAAAGCCAGCTAAAAAGTCAATAACCGATACCTAAAACTTGAATTGTACTACTTCTTACTGGCTATTACATCATTTTAGAAGCTTCATCTGTGTTCTACTATGGTGCTTTTAGTGTCTCCGAATACCGCAGGTCGCGACATAGCTTTGCAGACGATAAGTACAAGCGTTTCAGAGAGAAGAGCGGCCAATGTGTCGATCTGGCTCTAAGTCGATTCGATAACAAATGACGAAAACGGACGGATTTCTCAGGTTTTTACTACATATGAACACTTTTCACATTCTCCCGTGCAACTCGGCTGCTAGTCCTCCTTTCATGCAGAATCTTAAGGTCCTAGCTCATGTCCAAGGCACCAAAGCCAGCTAAAAAGTCAATAATCAATACCTAAAACTTGAATTGTACTAATTCTTACTGGGTATTACATCAACTTAGAAGCTTCATCCGTGTTCTACTATGGTGCTTTTAGTGTCTCCGCATACCGCAGCACGCGACATAGCTTTGCAGACGATAAGTACAACCGTTTCAGAGAGAAGAGCGGCCAATGTGACGATCTGGCTTTAAGTCGATTCGATAACAAATGACGAAAACAGACGTATTTCTCAGGTTTTTATTACATTTGAACACTTTTCACATTCTCTCATGCAACTCGGCTGCTAGTCCTCCTTTCATGCAGAATATTAAGGTCCTAGCTCATGTCCAAGGCACCAAAGCCAGCTAAAAATTCAACAATCAATACCTAAAACTTGAATTGTACTACTTCTTACTGGCTATTACATCAACTTAGAAGCTTCATCTGTGTTCTACTATGGTGCTTGTAGTGTCTCAGCATACCGCAGCAGGCGACATAGCTTTGCAGACGATAAGTACAACCGTTTCAGAGAGAAGAGCGGCCAATGTGACGATCTGGCTTTAAGTCGATTCGATAACAAATGACGAAAACGGACGGATGTCTCAGGTTTTTACTGCATATGAACACTTTTCACATTCTCCCGTGCAACTCGGCTGCTAGTCCTCCTTTCATGCAGAATCTTAAGGTCCTAGCTCATGTCCAAGGCACCAAAGCCAGCTAAAAAGTCAATAATCGATACCTAAAACTTGAATTGTACTACTTCTTACTGGCTATTACATTAACTTAGAAGCTTCATCTGTGTTCTACTATGGTGCTTTTAGTGTCTCCGCATACCGCAGCACGCGACATAGCTTTGTAGACGATAAGTACAAACGTTTCAGAGAGAAGAGCGGCCAATGTGACGATCTGGTTTTAAGTCGATTCGATAACAAATGAAGAAAACGGACGGATTTCTCAGGTTTTTATTACATATGAACACTTTTCACATTCTCCCGTGCAACTCGGCTGCTAGTCCTCGTTTCATGCAGAATCTTAAGCTCTCAGCTCATGTCCAAGGCACCAAAGCCAGCTAAAAAGTCAATAATCGATACCCAAAACTTGAATTGGATTACTTCTTACTGGCTATTACATCAACTTAGATGCTTCATCTGTTCCTACTATGGTGATTTTAGTGTCTCCGCATACCACAGCTCGCGACATAGCTTTGCAGACGATAAGTACAACCGTTTCAGAGAGAAGAGCGGCTAATGTGACGATCTGGCTTTAAGTCGATTCGATAACAAATGAGGAAAATGGACGGATTTCTCAGGTCTTTGCTACATATGAACACTTTTCACATCCTCCCGTGCAACTCGGCTGCTAGTCCTCCTTTCATGCAGAATCTTAAGGTCCTAGCTCATGTCCACGGCACCAAAGCCAGCTAAAAAGTCAATAATCGATACCTAAAACTTGAATTCTACTACTTCTTACTGGCTATTACATCAACTTAGAAGCTTCATCTGTGTTCTACTACGGTGCTTTTAGTTTCTCCGCATACCGCAGCACGCGACATTGTTTTGCAGACGATAAGTACAACCGTTTCAGAGAGAAGAGCGGCCAATCTGACGATCTGGCTTTAAGTCGATTCGATAACAAATGACGAAAACGGACGGATTTCTCAGGTTTTTACTACATATGAACACTTTTCACATTCTCCCGTGCAACTTGGCTGCTAGTCCTCCTTTCATGCAGAATCTTAAGGTCCTAGCGCATGTCCAAGGCACCAAAGCCAGCTAAAAAGTCAATAATCAATACCTAAAACTTGAATTGTGCTACTTCTTACTGGCTATTACATTAACTTAGAAGCTTCATCTGTGTTCTACTATGGTGCTTTTAGTGTCTCCGCATACCGCAGCACGCGACATAGCTTTGTAGACGATAAGTACAACCTTTTCAGAGAGAAGAGCGGCTAATGTGACGATCTGGCTTTAAGTCGATTCGATAACTAATGAGGAAAATGGACGGATTTCTCACGTTTTTACTACATATGAACACTTTTCACATTCTCCCGTGCAACTCGGCTGCTAGTCCTCCTTTCATGCAGAAACTTAAGGTCCTAGCTCATGTCCAAGGCACCAAAGCCAGCTAAAAGGTCAATATTCAATACCTAAAACTTGAATTGTACTACTTCTTACTGGCTATTACATCAACTTAGAAGCTTGATCTGTGTTCTACTATGGTGCTTTTAGTGTCTCCGCATACCGCAGCACGCGACATAGCTTTGCAGACGATAAGTACAACCGTTTCAGAGAGAAGAGCAGCCAATTTGACGATCTGGCTTTAAGTCGATTCGATAACAAATGACGAAAACGGACGGATTTCTCAGGTTTTTACTACATATGAACACTTTTCACATTCTCCCATGCAACTCGGCTGCTAGTCCTCCTTTCATGCAGAAACCTAAGGTCCTAGCTCATGTCCAAGGCACCAAAGCCAGCTAAAAAGTCAATAATCGATTCCTAAAACTAGAATTGTACTACTTCTTACTGGATATTACATCAACTTAGAAGCTTCATCTGTGTTCTACTGTGGTGCTTTTAGTGTCTCCGAATACCGCAGTACGCGACATAACTTTGCAGACGATAAGTACAACCGTTTCAGAGAGCAGAGCGGCCAATGTGACGATCTGGCTTTAAGTCGATTCGATAACAAGTGACGAAAACGGACGGATTTCTCAGGTTCTTACAACATACGAACACTTTTCACATTCTCCCGTGCAACTCGGCTGCTAGTCCTCCTTTCATGCAGAATCTTAAGGTCCTAGCTCATGTCCAAGGCACCAAAGCCAGCTAAAAAGTCAATAATCAATACCTAAAACATGAATTGTACTACTTCTTACTGGCTATTACATCAACTTAGAAGCTTCATGTGTGTTCTACTACGGTGGTTTTAGTTTCTCCGCATACCGCAGCACGCGACATAGTTTTGCAGACGATAAGTACAACAGTTTCAGAGAGAAGAGCGGCCAATGTGACGATCTGGCTTTAAGTCGATTCGATAAAAATGACGAAAACGGATGGATGTCTCAGGTTTTTACTACATATGAACACTTTTCACATTCTCCCGTGCAACTCGGCTGCTAGTCCTCCTTTCATGCAAAATTTTCAGGTCCTAGCTCATGTCCAAGGCACCAAAGCCAGCTAAAAAGTCAATAATCAATACCTAAAACTTGAATTGTACTAATTCTTACTGGGTATTACATCAGCTTAGAAGCTTCATCTGTGTTCTACTATGGTGCTTTTAGTGTCTCCGCATACCGCAGCACGCGACATAGCTTTGCAGTCGATAAGTACAACCGTTTCAGAGAGAAGAGCGGCTAGTGTGACGATCTGGCTTTAAGTCGATTCGATAACAAATGACGAAAACAGACGTATTTCTCAGGTTTTTACTACATTTGAACACTTTTCACATTCTCACATGCAACTCGGCTGCTAGTCCTCCTTTCATGCAGAATATTAAGGTCCTAGCTCATGTCCAAGGCATCAAAGCCAGCTAAAAATTCAATATTCAATACCTAAAACTTGAATTGTACTACTTCTTACTGGCTATTACATCAACTTAGAAGCTTCATCTGTGTTCTACTATGGTGCTTGTAGTGTCTCAGCATACCGCAGCAGGCGACATAGCTTTGGAGACGATAAGTACAACCGTTTCAGAGAGAAGAGCGGCCAATGTGACGATCTGGCTTTAAGTCGATTCGATAACAAATGACGAAAACGGACGGATGTCTCAGGTTTTTCCTGCATATGAACACTTTTCACATTCTCCCGTGCAACTCGGCTGCTAGTCCTCCTTTCATGCAGAATCTTAAGGTCCTAGCTCATGTCCAAGGCACCAAAGCCAGCTAAAAAGTCAATAATCGATACCTAAAACTTGAGTTGTACTACTTCTTACTGGCTATTACATTAACTTAGAAGCTTCATCTGTGTTCTACTACGGTGCTTTTAGTGTCTCCGCATACCGCAGCACGCGACATAGCTTTGTAGACGATAAGTACAACCGTTTCAGAGAGAATAGCGGCCAATGTGACGATCTGGTTTTAAGTCGATTCGATAACAAATGACAAAAACGGACGGATTTCTCAGGTTTTTATTACATATGAACACTTTTCACATTCTCCTTTGCAACTCGGCTGCTAGTCCTCCTTTCATGCAGAATCATAAGCTCTTAGCTCATGTCCAAGGCACCAAAGCCAGCTAAAAAGTCAATAATCGATACCCAAAACTTGAATTGGATTACTTCTTACTGGCTATTACATCAACTTAGATGCTTCATCTGTTCCTACTATGGTGATTTTAGTGTCTCCGCATACCACAGCTTGCGTCATAGCTTTGCAGACGATAAGTACAACCGTTTCAGAGAGAAGAG
This sequence comes from Schistocerca gregaria, assembly GCF_023897955.1. Lineage (NCBI taxonomy): Eukaryota > Metazoa > Arthropoda > Insecta > Orthoptera > Acrididae > Schistocerca > Schistocerca gregaria. Next base: position 4,828,747 of record NW_026061829.1, read on the forward strand.
CGGCTAATGTGACGATCTGGCTTTAAGTCGATTCGATAACAAATGAGGAAAACGGACGGATTTCTCAGGTTTTTACTACATATGAACACTTTTCACATCCTCCCGTGCAACTCGGCTGCTAGTCCTCCTTTCATGCAGAATCTTAAGGTCCTAGCTCATGTCCACGGCACCAAAGCCAGCTAAAAAGTCAATAATCGATACCCAAAACTTGAATTGGATTACTTCTTACTGGCTATTACATCAACTTAGAAGCTTCATCTGTGTTCTACTATGGTGCTTTTAGTGTCTCCACATACCGCAGCACGCGACATAGCTTTGCAGACTATAAGTACAACCGTTTCAGAGAGAAGAGCGGCCAATGTGACGATCTGGCTTTAAGTCGATTCGATAACAAATGACGAAAACGGACGGATTTCTAAGGTTTTTACTACATATGAACACTTTTCACATTCTCCCGTGCAACTCGGCTGCTAGTCCTCCTTTCATGCAAAATGTTAAGGTCCTAGCTCATGTCCAAGGCACCAAAGCCAGCTAAAAAGTCAATAATCGATACCTAAAACTTGAATTGTACTACTTCTTACTGGCTATTACATCATCTTAGAAGCTTCATCTGTGTTCTACTATGGTGCTTTTAGTGTCTCCACATACCGCAGTACGCGACATAGCTTTGCAGACGATAAGTACAAGCGTTTCAGAGAGAAAAGCGTCCAATGTGACGATCAGGCTTTAAGTCGATTCGATAACAAATGACGAAAACGGACGGATTTCTAAGGTTTTTACTACATATGAACACTTTTAACATTCTCCCGTGCAATTCGGCTGCTAGTCCTCCTTTCATGCAGAATGTTAAGGTCCTAGCTCATGTCCAAGGCACCTAAGCCAGCTAAAAAGTCAATAATCGATACCTAAAACATGAATTGTACAACTTCCTACTGGCTATTACATCAACTTAAAAGCTTCATCTGTGTTCTACTATGGTGATTTTAGTGTCTCCGCATACCGCAGCACGCGACATAGCTTTGCAGACGATAAGTACAAGCGTTTCAGAGAGAAGAGCGGCCAATGTGACGATCTGGCTTTAAGTCGATTCGATAACAAATGACGAAAACGGAAGGATTTCTAAGGTTTTTACTACATATGAACACTTTTCACATTCTCCCGTGCAACGCGGCTGCTAGTCCTCCTTTCATGCAGAAATTTAAGGTCCTAGCTCATGTCCAAGGCATCAAAGCCAGCTAAAAAGTCAATAATCGATACCTAAAACTTGAATTGTACTACTTCTTACTGGCAATTACATCAACTTAGAAGCTTCATCTGTGTTCTACTATGGTGCTTTTAGTGTCTCCACATACCGCAGCACGCGACATAGCTTTGCAGACGATAAGTACAACCGTTTCAGAGAGAAGAGCGGCCAATGTGACGATCTGGCTTTAAGTCGATTCGATAACAAATGACGAAAACGGACTGATTTCTCAGGATTTTACTACATATGAACACTTTTCACAGTCTCCCGTGCAACTCGGCTGCTAGTCCTCCTTTCATGCAGAATCTTAAGGTCCTAGCTCATGTCCAAGGCACCAAAGCCAGCTAAAAAGTCAATAATCGATACCTAAAACTTGAATTGGATTACTTCTTACTGGCTATTACATCAACTTAGATGCTTCATCTGTGTTCTACTATGGTGATTTTAGTGTCTCCGCGACATAGCATTGCAGACGATAAGTACAACCGTTTCAGAGAGAAGAGCGGCCAATGTGACGATCTGGCTTTAAGTCGATTCGATAACAAATGACGAAAATGGACGGATTTCTAAGGTTTTTACTACATATGAACACTTTTCACATTCTCCCGTGCAACGCGGCTGCTAGTCCTCCTTTCATGCAAAATGTTAAGGTCCTAGCTCATGTCCAAGGCACCAAAGCCAGCTCAAAAGTCAATAATCGATACCTAAAACTTGAATTGTACTACTTCTTACTGGCTATTACATCAACTTAGAAGCTTCATCTGTGTTCTACTATTGTGCTTGTAGTGTCTCAGCATACCGCAGCAGGCGACATAGCTTTGCAGACGATAAGTACAACCGTTTCAGAGAGAAGAGCGACCAATGTGACGATCTGGCTTTAAGTCGATTCGATAACAAATGACGAAAACGGACGGATTTCTCAGGTATTTCCTGCATATGAACACTTTTCACATTCTCCCGTGCAACTCGGCTGCTAGTCCTCCTTTCATGCAGAATCTTAGGGTCCTAGCTCATGTCCAAGGCACCAAAGCCAGCTAAAAAGTCAATAATCCATACCTAAAACTTGAATTGTACTACTTCTTACTGGCTATTACATTAACTTAGAAGCTTCATCTGTGTTCTACTATGGTGCTTTTAGTGTCTCCGCATACCGCAGCACGCGACATAGCTTTGTAGACGATAAGTACAACCGTTTCAGAGAGAAGAGCGGCCAATGTGACGATCTGGTTTTAAGTCGATTCGATAACACATGAGGAAAACGGACGGATTTCTCAGGTTTTTACTACATATGAACACTTTTCACATCCTCCCGTGCAACTCGGCTGCTAGTCCTCCTTTCATGCAGAATCTTAAGGTCCTAGCTCATGTCCACGGCACCAAAGCCAGCTAAAAAGTCAATAATCGATACCTAAAATTTGAATTCTACTACTTCTTCCTGGCTATTACATCAACTTAGAAGCTTCATCTGTGTTCTACTACGGTGCTTTTAGTTTCTCCGCATACCGCAGCACGCGACATAGCTTTGTAGACGATAAGTACAACCGTTTCAGAGAGAAGAGCGGCCAATGTGACGATCTGGTTTTAAGTCGATTCGATAACAAATGACGAAAACGGACGGATTTCTCAGGTTTTTACTACATATGAACACTTTTCACATTCTCCCGTGCAACTCGGCTGCTAGTCCTCCTTTTGATGCAGAATCTTAAGGTCCTAGCTCATGTCCAAGGCACCAAAGCCAGCTAAAAGGTCAATATTCAATACCTAAAACTTGAATTGTACTACTTCTTACTGGCTATTACATCGACTTAGAAGCTTGAACTGTGTTCTACTATGGTGAGTGCAGTGTCTCCGGATACCGCAGCACGCGACATAGCTTTGCAGACGATAAGTACAAGCGTTTCGGAGAGAAGAGCGGCCAATGTGACGTTCTGGCTTTAAGTCGATTCGATAACAAATAACGAAAATGGACGGATTTCTGAGGTTTTTACTACATATGAACACTTTTCACATTCTCCCGTGCAACTCGGCTGCTAGTAATCCTTTCATGCAGAATGTTAAGGTCCTAGCTCATGTCCAAGGCAACAAAGCCAGCTAAAATGTCAATAATCGATACCTAAAACTTGAATTGTACTACTTCTTACTGGCTATTACATCAACTTAGAAGCTTCATCTGTGTTCTACTATGGTGCTTTTAGTGTCTCCACATACCGCAGTACGCGACATAGCTTTGCAGACGATAAGTACAAGCGTTTCCGAGAGCACAGCGGGCAATGTGACGATCTGGCTTTAAGTCGATTCGATAACAAATGACGAAAACGGACGGATTTCTAAGGTTTTTACTACATATGAACACTTTTAACATTCTCCCGTGCAATTCGGCTGCTAGTCCTCCTTTCATGCAGAATGTTAAGGTCCTAGCTCATGTCCAAGGCACGAAAGCCAGCTAAAAAGTCAATAATCGATACCTAAAACATGAATTGTACTACTTCTTACTGGCTATTACATCAACTTAAAAGCTTCATCTGTGTTCTACTATGGTGATTTTAGTGTCTCCGCATACCGCAGCACGCGACATAGCTTTGTAGACGATAAGTACAAGCGTTTCAGAGAGAAGAGCGGCCAATGTGACGATCTGGCTTTAAGTCGATTCGATAACAAATGACGAAAACGGAAGGATTTCTAAGGTTTTTACTACATATGAACACTTTTCACATTCTCCCGTGCAACGCGGCTGCTAGTCCTGCTTTCATGCAGAAATTTAAGGTCGTAGCTCATGTCCAAGGCACCAAAGCCAGCTAAAAAGTCAATAATCGATACCTAAAACTTGAATTGTACTACTTCTTACTGGCAATTACATCAACTTAGAAGCTTCATCTTTGTTCTACTATGGTGCTTTTAGTGTCTCCACATACCGCAGCACGCGACATAGCTTTGCAGACGATAAGTACAACCGTTTCAGAGAGAAGAGCGGCCAATGTGACGATCTGGCTTTAAGTCGATTCGATAACAAATGACGAAAACGGACTGATTTCTCAGGATTTTACTACATATGAACACTTTTCACAGTCTCCCGTGCAACTCAGCTGCTAGTCCTCCTTTCATGCAGAATCTTAAGGTCCTAGCTCATGTCCAAGGCACCAAAGCCAGCTAAAAAGTCAATAATCGATACCTAAAACTTGAATTGGATTACTTCTTACTGGCTATTACATCAACTTAGATGCTTCATCTGTGTTCTACTATGGTGATTTTAGTGTCTCCGCTTACCGCAGCACGCGACATAGCATTGCAGACGATAAGTACAACCGTTTCAGAGAGAAGAGCGGCCAATGTAACGATCTGGCATTAAGTCGATTCGATAACAAATGACGAAAACGGACGGATTTCTAAGGTTTTTACTACATATGAACACTTTTCACATTCTCCCGTGCAACGCGGCAGCTAGTCCTCCTTTCATGCAGAATGTTAAGGTCCTAGCTCATGTCCAAGGCACCAAAGCCAGCTAAAAAGTCAATAATCGATACCTAAAACTTGAATTGGACTACTTCTTACTGGCTATTACATCAACTTAGAAGCTTCATCTGTGTTCTACTACGGTGCTTTTCCTGTTTCCGCCTACGGCAACAGGCGACACAGCTTTGCAGACGATAAGTACAACCGTTTCCGAGAGCACAGCGGGCAATGTGACGATCTGGCTTTAAGTCGATTCGATAACAAATGACGAAAACGGACGGATTTCTCAGGTTTTTACTACATATGAACACTTTTCCCATTCTCCCTTGCAACTCGTCTGCCAGTCCTCCTTTCATGCAGAATCGTAAGGTCCTAGCTCATGTCCAAGGCACCAAAGCCAGCTAAAAAGTCAATAATCGATACCTAAAACTTGAAATGGACTACTTCTTACTGGCTATTACATCAACTTAGAAGCTTCATCTGTGTTCTACTATGATGCTTTTCCTGTTTCCGCCTACGGCAACACGCGACATAGCTTTGCAGACGATAAGTACAAGCGTTTCCGAGAGCAGAACGGCCAATGTGACGATCTGGCTTTAAGTCGATTCGATAACAAATGACGAAAATGAACGGATTTCTCTGGTTTTTACTACATATGAACATTTTTCACATTCTTCCCTGAAACTCGGCTGCTAGTCCTCCTTTCATGCAGAATCTTAAGGTCCTAGCTCATGTCCAAGGCACCAAAGCCAGCTAAAAAGTCAATAATCGATACCTAAAACTTGAATTGTACTACTTCTTACTGGCTATTACATCAACTTAGAAGCTTGAACTGTGTTCTACTATGGTGAGTGCAGTGTCTCCGGATACCGCAGCACGCGACATAGCTTTGCAGACGATAAGTACAAGCGTTGCGGAGAGAAGAGCGGCCAATGTGACGATCTGGCTTTAAGTCGATTCGATAACAAATGACGAAAATGGACGGATTTCTAAGGTTTTTACTACATATGAACACTTTTCACATTCTCCCGTGCAACTCGGCTGCTAGTCCTCCTTTCATGCAGAATGTTAAGGTCCTAGCTCATGTCCAAGGCAACAAAGCCAGCTAAAAAGTCAATAATCGATACCTAAAACTTGAATTGTACTACTTCTTACTGGCTATTACATCAACTTAGAAGTTTCATCTGTGTTCTACTATGGTGCTTTTAGTGTCTCCACATACCGCAGCACGCGACATAGCTTTGCAGACGATAAGTACAACCGTTTCAGAGAGAAGAGCGGCCAATGTGACGATCTGGCTTTAAGTCGATTCGATAACAAATGACGAAAACGGACGGATTTCTAAGGTTTTTACTACATATGAACACTTTCCACATTCTCCTGTGCATCTCGGCTGCTAGTCCTCCTTTCATGCAGAATCTTAAGGTCCTAGCTCATGTCCAAGGCACCAAAGCCAGCTAAAAAGTCAATAATCGATACCTAAAACTTGAATTCCACTACTTCTTACTGGCTATTACATCAACTTAGAAGCTTCTTCTGTGTTCTACTATGGTGCTTTTAGTGTCTCCACATACCGCAGCACGCGACATAGCTTTGCAGACGATAAGTACAACCGTTTCAGAGAGAAGAGCGGCCAATGTGACGATCTGGCTTTAAGTCGATTCGATAACAAATGACGAAAACGGACGGATTTCTAAGGTTTTTACTACATATGAACACTTTTCACATTCTCCCCAGCAACTCGGCTGCTAGTCCTCCTTTCATGCAGAATCTTAAGGTCCTAGCTCATGTCCAAGGCACCAAAGCCAGCTAACAAGTCAATAATCGATACCTAAAACTTGAATTCCACTACTTCTTACTGGCTATTACATCAACTTAGAAGCTTCATGTGTGTTCTACTATGGTGATTTTCCTGTTTCCGCCTACGGCAACACGCGACATAGCTTTGCAGACGATAAGTACAACCGTTTCAGAGAGAAGAGCGGCTAATGTGACGATCTGGCTTTAAGTCGATTCGATAACAAATGACGAAAACGGACGGATTTCTCAGGTTTTTACTACATATGAACACTTTTCACATTCTCCTTCTCCCCAGCAACTCGGCTGCTAGTCCTCCTTTCATGCAGAATCTTAAGGTCCTAGCTCATGTCCAAGGCACCAAAGCCAGCTAAAAAGTCAATAATCGATACCTAAAACTTGAATTGGATTACTTCTTACTGGCTATTACATCAACTTAGATGCTTCATCTGTGTTCTACTATGGTGATTTTAGTGTCTCCGCTTACCGCAGCACGCGACATAGCATTGCAGACGATAAGTACAACCGTTTCAGAGAGAAGAGCGGCCAATGTAACGATCTGGCTTTAAGTCGATTCGATAACAAATGACGAAAACGGACGGATTTCTAAGGTTTTTACTACATATGAACACTTTTCACATTCTCCCGTGCAACGCGGCAGCTAGTCCTCCTTTCATGCAGAATGTTAAGGTCCTAGCTCATGTCCAAGGCACCAAAGCCAGCTAAAAAGTCAATAATCGATACCTAAAACTTGAATTGGACTACTTCTTACTGGCTATTACATCAACTTAGAAGCTTCATCTGTGTTCTACTACGGTGCTTTTCCTGTTTCCGCCTACGGCAACACGCGACATAGCTTTGCAGACGATAAGTACAACCGTTTCTGAGAGCACAGCGGGCAATGTGACGATCTGGCTTTAAGTCGATTCGATAACAAATGACGAAAACGGACGGATTTCTCAGGTTTTTACTACATATGAACACTTTTCACATTCTCCCTTGCAACTCGTCTGCCAGTCCTCCTTTCATGCAGAATCGTAAGGTCCTAGCTCATGTCCAAGGCACCAAAGCCAGCTAAAAAGTCAATAATCGATACCTAAAACTTGAAATGGACTACTTCTTACTGGCTATTACATCAACTTAGAAGCTTCATCTGTGTTCTACTATGATGCTTTTCCTGTTTCCGCCTACGGCAACACGCGACATAGCTTTGCAGACGATAAGTACAAGCGTTTCCGAGAGCAGAACGGCCAATGTGACGATCTGGCTTTAAGTCGATTCGATAACAAATGACGAAAATGAACGGATTTCTCTGGTTTTTACTACATATGAACATTTTTCACATTCTTCCCTGAAACTCGGCTGCTAGTCCTCCTTTCATGCAGAATCTTAAGGTCCTAGCTCATGTCCAAGGCACCAAAGCCAGCTAAAAAGTCAATAATCGATACCTAAAACTTGAATTGTACTACTTCTTACTGGCTATTACATCAACTTAGAAGCTTGAACTGTGTTCTACTATGGTGAGTGCAGTGTCTCCGGATACCGCAGCACGCGACATAGCTTTGCAGACGATAAGTACAAGCGTTGCGGAGAGAAGAGCGGCCAATGTGACGATCTGGCTTTAAGTCGATTCGATAACAAATGACGAAAACGGACGGATTTCTAAGGTTTTTACTACATATGAACACTTTTCACATTCTCCCGTGCAACTCGGCTGCTAGTCCTCCTTTCATGCAGAATGTTAAGGTCCTAGCTCATGTCCAAGGCACCAAAGATAGCTAAAAAGTCAATAATCGATACCTAAAACTTGAATTGTACTACTTCTTACTGGCTATTACATCAACTTAGAAGCTTGAACTGTGTTCTACTATGGTGAGTGCAGTGTCTCCGGATACCGCAGCACGCGACATAGCTTTGCAGACGATAGGTACAAGCGTTTCGGAGAGAAGAGCGGCGAATGTGACGATCTGGCTTTAAGTCGATTCGATAACAAATGACGAAAATGGACGGATTTCTAAGGTTTTTACTACATGTGAACACTTTTCACATTCTCCCGTGCAACTCGGCTGCTAGTCCTCCTTTCATGCAGAATGTTAAGGTCCTAGCTCATGTCCAAGGCAACAAAGCCAGCTAAAAAGTCAATAATCGATACCTAAAACTTGAATTGTACTACTTCTTACTGGCTATTACATCAACTTAGAAACTTCATCTGTGTTCTACTATGGTGCTTTTAGTGTCTCCACATACCGCAGCAGGCGACATAGCTTTGCAGACGATAAGTACAAGCGTATCAGAGAGAAGAGCGGCCAATGTGACGATCTGGCTTTAAGTCGATTCGATAACAAATGACGAAAATGGACGGATTTATCAGGTTTTTACTACATATGAACACTTTTCACATTCTCCCGTGCAACTCGGCTGCTAGTCCTCCTTTCATGCTGAATCTTAAGGTACTAGCTCATGTCCAAGGCACCAAAGCCAGCTAAAAAGTCAATAATCGATACCTAAAACTTGAATTGGATTACCTCTTACTGGCTATTACATCAACTTAGAAGCTTCATCTGTGTTCTACTATGGTGCTTTTAGTGTCTCCGCATATTGCAGCACGCGACATAGCTCTGTAGACGATAAGTACAACCGTTTCAGAGAGAAGAGCGGCCAATGTGACGATCTGGCTTTAAGTCGATTCGATAACAAATGATGAAAACGGACGGATTTCTCGGGTTTTTACTACATATGAACACTTTTCACATTCTCCCGTGCAACTCGGCTGCTAGTCCTCCTTCATGCAAATCTTAATTTCCTAGCTCGTGTCCAAGGCACCAAAGAAGGGTAAAAAGTCATTAACCGATACCTAAAACTTTAATTGTACTAATTCTTACTGGCTATTACATCAACTTAGAAGCTTCATCTGTGTTCTACTATGGTGCTTTTGGTGTCTCCGCATACCGCAGCACGCGACATAGCTTTTCAGACGATAAGTACAACTTTTTCAGAGAGAAGAGCGGCCAATGTGACGATATGGCTTTAAGTCGATTCGATAACAAATGACGAAAGTGGACGGATTTCTCAGGTTTTTACTACATATGAACACTTTTCACATTCTCCCATGCAACTCGGCTGCTAGTCCTCCTTTCATGCAGAATATTAAGGTCCTAGCTCATGTCCAAGGCACCAAAGCCAGCTAAAAATTCAATATTCAATACCTAAAACTTGAATTGTACTACTTCTTACTGGCTATTACATCAACTTAGAAGCTTGATCTGTGTTCTACTATGGTGCTTATAGTGTCTCAGCATACCGCAGCACGCGACATAGCTTTGCAAACGACAAGTACAACCGTTTCAGAGAGAAGAACGTCTAATGTGACGATCTGGCTTTAATTCGATTCGATAACAAATGACGAAAACGGACGGATTTCTCGGGTTTTTACTACATATGAACACTTTTCACATTCTCCCATGCAAATCGGCTGCTAGTCCTCCTTTCATGCAGAATGTTAAGGTCCTAGCTCATGTCCAAGGCAACAAAGCCAGCTAAAAAGTCAATAATCGATACCTAAAACTTGAATTGTACTACTTCTTCCTGGTTATTACGTCAACTTAGAAGCTTCATCTGTGTTCTACTATGGTGATTTTAGTGTCTCCGCATACCGCAGCACGCGACATAGCTTTGCAGACGATAAGTACAAGCGTTTCAGAGAGAAGAGCGGCCAATGTGACGATCTGGCTTTAAGTCGATTCGATAACAAATGACGAAAACGGACGAATTTCTCAGGTTTTTACTACATATGAACACTTTTCACATTCTCCCGTGCTACTCGGCTGCTAGTCCTCCTTTCATGCAGAATCTTAAGGTCCTAGCTCATGTCCAAGGCACCAAAGCTAGCTAAAAAGTCAATAATCGATACCTAAAACTTGAATTGTATTACTTCTTACTGGCTATTACATCAGCTTAGAAGCCTCATCTGTGTTCTACTATGGTGATTTTAGTGTCTCCGCATACCGAGCACGCGACGTAGCTTTGTAGACGATAAGTACAACCTTTTCAGAGAGAAGAGCGACCAATGTGACGATCTGGCTTTAAGTCGATTCGATAACAAATGACGAAAACGGACGGATTTCTCAAGTATTTTTTTACATATGAACACTTTTCACATTCTCCCGTGCAACTCGGCTGCTAGTCCTCCTTTCATGCAGAATCTTAAGGCCGTAGCTCATGTCCAAGGCACCAAAGCCAGCTAAAAAGTCAATAATCAATACCTAAAACTTGAATTGTACTACTTCTTACTGGCTATTACATCAACTTAGAAGCTTCATCTGTGTTCTACTATGCTGCTTGTAGTGTCTCAGCATACCGCAGCATGCGACATAGCTTTGCAGACGATAAGTACAAGCGTTTCAGAGAGAAGAGCGGCCAATGTGACGATCTGGCTTTAAGTCGATTCGATAACAAATGACGAAAACGGACGAATTTCTCAGGTTTTTACTACATATGAACACTTTTCACATTCTCCCGTGATACTCGGCTGCTAGTCCTCCTTTCATGCTGAATCTTAAGGTCCTAGCTCATGTCCAAGGCACCAAAGCTAGCTAAAAAGTCAATAATCGATACCTAAAACTTGAATTGTACTACTTCTTACTGGCTATTACATCAACTTAGAAGCTTCATCTGTGTTCTACTATGCTGCTTGTAGTGTCTCAGCATACCGCAGCATGCGACAAAGCTTTGCAGACGATAAGTACAACCGTTTCAGAGAGAAGAGCGACCAATGTGACGATCTGGCTTTAAGTCGATTCGATAACAAATGACGAAAACGGACGGATTTCTCAGGTATTTTTTTTACATATGAACACTTTTCACATTCGCCCGTGCAACTCGGCTGCTAGTCCTCCTTTCATGCAGAATCATAAGGTCCTAGCTCATGTCCAAGGCACCAAAGCCAGCTAAAAAGTCAATAATCGATACCTAAAACTTGAATTCTACTACTTCTTCCTGGCTATTACATCAACTTAGAAGCTTCATCTTTGTTCTACTACGGTGATTTTAGTTTCTCCGCATACCGTAGCACGCGACATAGTTTTACAGACGATAAGTACAACCGTTTCAGAGAGAAGAGCGGCCAATGTGACGATCTGGCTTTAAGTCGATTCGATAACAAATGACGAAAACGGACGGATATCTCATTTTTTTACTACATATGAACACTTTTCACATTCTCCCGTGCAACTCGGCTGATAGTCCTCCTTCATGCAAAATCTTAATTTCCTAGCTCGTGTCCAAGGCACCAAAGAAGGGTAAACGTCATTAACCGATACCTAAAACTTTAATTGTACTACTTCTTACTGGCTATTACATCAACTTAGAAGCTTGAACTGTGTTCTACTATGGTGAGTGCAGTGTCTCCGGATACCGCAGCACGCGACATAGCTTTGCAGACGATAAGTACAAGCGTTTCAGAGAGAAGAGCGGCCAATGTGACGATCTGGCTTTAAGTCGATTCGATAACAAATGACGAAAACGGACGGATTTCTAAGGTTTTTACTACATATGAACACTTTTAACATTCTCCCGTGCAACGCGGCTGCTAGTCCTCCTTTCATGCAGAAATTTAAGGTCCTAGCTCTTGTCCAAGTCAACAAAGCCAGCTAAAAAGTCAATAATCGATACCTAAAACTTGAATTGTACTACTTCTTACTGGCTATTACATCAACTTAGAAGCTTCATCTGTGTTCTACTATGGTGATTTTAGTGTCTCCACATACCGCAGCACGCGACATAGCTTTGCAGACGATAAGTACAACCGTTTCAGAGAGAAGAGCGGCCAATGTGACGATCTGGCTTTAAGTCGATTCGATAACAAATGACGAAAACGGACGGATTTCTAAGGTTTTTACTACATATGAACACTTTTCACATTCTCCTGTGCAACTCGGCTGCTAGTCCTCCTTTCATGCAGAATCTTAAGGTCCTAGCTCATGTCCAAGGCACCAAAGCCAGCTAAAAAGTCAATAATCGATACCTAAAACTTGAATTCCACTACTTCTTACTGGCTATTACATCAACTTAGAAGCTTCATCTGTGTTCTACTATGGTGCTTTTAGTGTCTCCACATACCGCAGCACGCGACATAGCTTTGCAGACGATAAGTACAAGCGTTTCAGAGAGAAGAGCGGCCAATGTGACGATCTGGCTTTATGTCGATTCGATAACAAATGACCAAAACGGACGGATTTCTCAGGTTTTTACTACATATGAACACTTTTCACTTTCTCCCTGCAACTCGGCTGCTAGTCCTCCTTTCATGCAGAATCTTAAGGTCCTAGCTCATGTCCAAGGCACCAGAGCCAGCTAAAAAGTCAATAATCGATACCTAAAACATGAATTGGACTACTTCTTACTGGCAATTACATCAACGTAGAAGCTTCATGTGTGTTCTACTATGGTGATTTTCCTGTTTCCGCCTACGGCAACACGCGACATAGATTTGCAGACGATAAGTACAACCGTTTCAGAGAGAAGAGCGGCTAATGTGACTATCTGGCTTTAAGTCCATTCGATAACAAATGACGAAAACGGACGGATTTCTCAGGTTTTTACTACATATGAACACTTTTCACATTCTCCCCAGCACCTCGGCTGCTAGTCCTCCTTTCATGCAGAATCTTAAGGTCCTAGCTCATGTCCAAGGCACCAAAGCCAGCTAAAAAGTCAATAATCGATACCTAAAACTTGAATTGTACTACTTCTTACTGGCTATTACATCAACTTAGAAGCTTGAACTGTGTTCTACTATGGTGAGTGCAGTGTCTCCTTATACCGCAGCACGCGACATAGCTTTGCAGACGATAAGTACAAGCGTTTCGGAGAGAACAGCGGCGAATGTGACGATCTGGCTTTAAGTCGATTCGATAACAAATGACGAAAAAGGACGGATTTCTAAGGTTTTTACTACATATGAACACTTTTCACATTCTCCCGTGCACCTCGGCTGCTAGTCCTCCTTTCATGCAGAATGTTAAGGTCCTAGCTCATGTCCAAGGCAACAAAGCCAGCTAAAAAGTCAATAATCGATACCTAAAACTTGAATTGTACTACTTCTTACTGGCTATTACATCAACTTAGAAACTTCATCTGTGTTCTACTATGCTGCTTTTAGTGTCTCCACATGCCGCAGCAGGCGACATAGCTTTGCAGACGATAAGTACAAGCGTATCAGAGAGAAGAGCGGCCAATGTGACGATCTGGCTTTAAGTCGATTCGATAACAAATGACGAAAATGGACGGATTTATCAGGTTTTTACTACATATGAACACTTTTCACATTCTCCCGTGCAACTCGGCTGCTAGTCCTCCTTTCATGCTGAATCTTAAGGTACTAGCTCATGTCCAAGGCACCAAAGCCAGCTAAAAAGTCAATAATCGATACCTAAAACTTGAATTGGATTACCTCTTACTGGCTATTACATCAACTTAGAAGCTTCATCTGTGTTCTACTATGGTGCTTTTAGTGTCTCCGCATATTGCAGCACGCGACATAGCTCTGTAGACGATAAGTACAACCGTTTCAGAGAGAAGAGCGGCCAATGTGACGATCTGGCTTTAAGTCGATTCGATAACAAATGATGAAAACGGACGGATTTCTCGGGTTTTTACTACATATGAACACTTTTCACATTCTCCCGTGCAACTCGGCTGCTAGTCCTCCTTCATGCAAATCTTAATTTCCTAGCTCGTGTCCAAGGCACCAAAGAAGGGTAAAAAGTCATTAACCGATACTTAAAACTTTAATTGTACTACTTCTTACTGGCTATTACATCAACTTAGAAGCTTCATCTGTGTTTTACTATGGTGCTTTTGGTGTCTCCGCATACCGCAGCACGCGACATAGCTTTTCACACGATAAGTACAACTTTTTCAGAGAGAAGAGCGGCCAATGTGACGATATGGCTTTAAGTCGATTCGATAACAAATGACGAAAGTGGACGGATTTCTCAGGTTTTTACTACATATGAACACTTGTCACATTCTCCCATGCAACTCGGCTGCTAGTCCTCCTTTCATGCAGAATATTAAGGTCCTAGCTCATGTCCAAGGCACCAAAGCCAGCTAAAAATTCAATATTCAATACCTAAAACTTGAATTGTACTACTTCTTACTGGCTATTACATCAACTTAGAAGCTTGATCTGTGTTCTACTATGGTGCTTATAGTGTCTCAGCATACCGCAGCACGCGACATAGCTTTGCAAACGACAAGTACAACCGTTTCAGAGAGAAGAGCGGCCAATGTGACAATCTGGCTTTAAGTCGATTCGATAACAAATGACTAAAACGGACGGATTTCTCGGGTTTTTACTACATATGAACTCTTTTCACATTCTCCCATGCAAATCGGCTGCTAGTCCTCCTTTCATGCAAAATGTTAAGGTCCTAGCTCATGTCCAAGGCACCAAAGCCAGCTAAAAAGTCAATAATCGATACCTAAAACTTGAATTGTACTACTTCTTCCTGGCTATTACGTCAACTTAGAAGCTTCATCTGTGTTCTACTATGGTGCTTTTAGTGTCTCCGCATACCGCAACACGCGACATAGCTTTGCAATCGATAAGTACAACCGTTTCAGAGAGAAGAACGGCTAATGTGACGATCTGGCTTTAAGTCGATTCGATAACAAATGACGAAAACGGACGGATTTCTCGGGTTTTTACTACATATGAACACTTTTCACATTCTCCCATGCAAATCGGCTGCTAGTCCTCCTTTCAGGCAGAATGTTAAGGTCCTAGCTCATGTCCAAGGCAACAAAGCCAGCTAAAAAGTCAATAATCGATACCTAAAACTTGAATTGTACTACTTCTTCCTGGTTATTACGTCAACTTAGAAGCTTCATCTGTGTTCTACTATGGTGATTTTAGTGTCTCCGCATACCGCAGCACGGGACATAGCTTTGCAGACGATAAGTACAAGCGTTTCAGAGAGAAGAGCGGCCAATGTGACGATCTGGCTTTAAGTCGATTCGATAACAAATGACGAAAACGGACGAATTTCTCAGGTTTTTACTACATATGAACACTTTTCACATTCTCCCGTGCTACTCGGCTGCTAGTCCTCCTTTCATGCAGAATCTTAAGGTCCTAGCTCATGTCCAAGGCACCAAAGCTAGCTAAAAAGTCAATAATCGATACCTAAAACTTGAATTGTATTACTTCTTACTGGCTATTACATCAGCTTAGAAGCCTCATCTGTGTTCTACTATGGTGATTTTAGTGTCTCCGCATACCGAGCACGCGACGTAGCTTTGTAGACGATAAGTACAACCTTTTCAGAGAGAAGAGCGACCAATGTGACGATCTGGCTTTAAGTCGATTCGATAACAAATGACGAAAACGGACGGATTTCTCAAGTATTTTTTTACATATGAACACTTTTCACATTCTCCCGTGCAACTCGGCTGCTAGTCCTCCTTTCATGCAGAATCTTAAGGCCGTAGCTCATGTCCAAGGCACCAAAGCCAGCTAAAAATTCAATACTCAATACCTAAAACTTGAATTGTACTACTTCTTACTGGCTATTACATCAACTTAGAAGCTTCATCTGTGTTCTACTATGCTGCTTGTAGTGTCTCAGCATACCGCAGCATGCGACATAGCTTTGCAGACGATAAGTACAAGCGTTTCAGAGAGAAGAGCGGCCAATGTGACGATCTGGCTTTAAGTCGATTCGATAACAAATGACGAAAACGGACGAATTTCTCATTTTTTTACTACATATGAACACTTTTCACATTCTCCCGTGATACTCGGCTGCTAGTCCTCCTTTCATGCTGAATCTTAAGGTCCTAGCTCATGTCCAAGGCACCAAAGCTAGCTAAAAAGTCAATAATCGATACCTAAAACTTGAATTGTACTACTTCTTACTGGCTATTACATCAACTTAGAAGCTTCATCTGTGTTCTACTATGCTGCTAGTAGTGTCTCAGCATACCGCAGCATGCGACAAAGCTTTGCAGACGATAAGTACAACCGTTTCAGAGAGAAGAGCGACCAATGTGACGATCTGGCTTTAAGTCGATTCGATAACAAATGACGAAAACGGACGGATTTCTCAGGTATTTTTTTTACATATGAACACTTTTCACATTCGCCCGTGCAACTCGGCTGCTAGTCCTCCTTTCATGCAGAATCATAAGGTCCTAGCTCATGTCCAAGGCACCAAAGCCAGCTAAAAAGTCAATAATCGATACCTAAAACTTGAATTCTACTACTTCTTCCTGGCTATTACATCAACTTAGAAGCTTCATCTTTGTTCTACTACGGTGATTTTAGTTTCTCCGCATACCGCAGCACGCGACATAGTTTTACAGACGATAAGTACAACCGTTTCAGAGAGAAGAGCGGCCAATGTGACGATCTGGCTTTAAGTCGATTCGATAACAAATGACGAAAACGGACGGATTTCTCATTTTTTTACTACATATGAACACTTTTCACATTCTCCCGTGCAACTCGGCTGATAGTCCTCCTTCATGCAAAATCTTAATTTCCTAGCTCGTGTCCAAGGCACCAAAGAAGGGTAAAAGTCATTAACCGATACCTAAAACTTTAATTGTACTACTTCTTACTGGCTATTACATCAACATAGAAGCTTCATCTGTGTTCTACTATGGTGCTTTTAGTGAGTCCGCATACCGCAGCACGCGACATAGCTTTGCAGACGATAAGTACAACTTTTTCAGAGAGAAGAGCGGCCAATGTGACGATCTGGCTTTAAGTCGATTCGATAACAAATGACGAAAACGGACGGATTTCTCAGGTTTTTACTACATATGAACACTTTTCACATTCTCCCGTGCAACTCGGCCGCTAGTCCTCCTTTCATGCAGAATCTTAAGGTCCTAGCTCATGTCCAAGGTACCAAAGCCAGCTAAAAATTCAATAATCGATACCTAAAACTTGAATTCTACTTCTTCCTACTGGCTATTACATCAACTTAGAAGCTTCATCTGTGTTCTACTATGGTGCTTTTAGTGTCTCCGCATACCGCAGCACGCGACATAGCTTTCCAAACAATAAGTACAACCGTTTCAGAGAGAAGAGCGACCAATGTGACGATCTGGCTTTAAGTCGATTCGATAACAAATGACGAAAATGGACGGATTTCTCAGGTTTTTACTACATATGAACACGTTTCACATTCTCCCGTGCAACTCGGCTGTTAGTCCTCCTTTCATGCAGAATCTTAAGGTCCTAGCTCATGTCCAAGGCACCAAAGCCAGGTAAAAAGTCAATAATCGATACCTAAAACTTGAATTGGACTACTTCTTACTGGCTATTACATCAACTTAGAAGCTTCATCTGTGTTCTACTATGGTGCTTTTCCTGTTTCCGCCTACGGCAACACGCGACATAGCTTTGCAGACGATAAGTACAACCGTTTCCGAGAGCAGAGCGGCCAATGTGACGCTCTGGCTTTAAGTCGATTCGATAACAAATTACGAAAACGGACGGATTTCTCAGGTTTTTACTACATATGAACACTTTTCACATTCTCCCGTGATACTCGGCTGCTAGTCCTCCTTTCATGCAGAATCTTAAGGTCCTAGCTCATGTCCAAGGCACCAAAGCCAGCTAAAAAGTCAATAATCGATACCTAAAACTTGAATTGGACTACTTCTTACTGGCTATTACATCAACTTAGAAGCTTGGTCTGTGTTCTACTATGGTTATTTTAGTGTCTCCGCATACCGCAGCACGCGACATAGCTTTGCAGACGATAAGTACAAGCGTTTCGGAGAGAAGAGCGGCCAATGTGACTATCTGGCTTTAAGTCGATTCGATAACAAATGACGAAAACGGACGGATTTCTCAGGTTTTTATTACATATGAACACTTTTCACATTCTCCCGTGCAACTCGGCTGCTAGTCCTCCTTTCATGCAGAATCTTAAGGTCCTAGCTCATGTCCAAGGCACCAAAGCCAGCTAAAAAGTCAATAATCGATACCTAAAACTTGAATTGGACTACTTCTTACTGGCTATTACATCAACTTAGAAGCTTCATCTGTGTTCTACCATGGTGCTTTTCCTGTTTCCGCTTACGGCAACACGCGACATAGCTTTGCAGACGATAAGTACAACCGTTTCCGAGAGCAGAGCGGCCAATGTGACGATCTGGCTTTAAGTCGATTCGATAACAAATTACGAAAACGGACGGATTTCTCAGGTTTTCACTACATATGAACACTTTTCACATTCTCCCCTGCAACTCGGCTGCTAGTCCTCCTTTCATGCAGAATCTTAAGGTCCTAGCACATGTCCAAGGCACCAAAGCCAGCTAAAAAGTCAATAATAGATACCTAAAACTTGAATTGTACTACTTCTTACTGGCTATTACATCAACTTAGAAGCTTGGTCTGTGTTCTACTATGGGTATTTTAGTGTCTCCGCATACCGCAGCACGCGACATAGCTATGAAATCGATTAGTACAACCGTTTCAGAGAGAAGAGCGGCCAATGTGACTATCTGGCTTTAAGTCGATTCGATAACAAATGAGGAAAACGGACGGATTTCTCAGGTTTTTATTACATATGAACACTTTTCACATTCTCCCGTGCATCTCGGCTGTTAGTCCTCCTTTCATGCAGAATCTTAAGGTCCTAGCTCATGTCCAGGGCACCAAAGCCAGCTAAAAAGTCAATAATCGATACCTAAAACTTGAATTGGATTACTTCTTACTGGGTATTACATCAGCTTAGAAGCTTCATCTGTGTTCTACTATGGTGCTTTTAGTGTCTCCGCATACCGCAGCACGCGACATAGCTTTGCAGTCGATAAGTACAACCGTTTCAGAGAGAAGAGCGGCTAGTGTGACGATCTGGCTTTAAGTCGATTCGATAACAAATGACGAAAACAGACGTATTTCTCAGGTTTTTACTACATTTGAACACTTTTCACATTCTCACATGCAACTCGGCTGCTAGTCCTCCTTTCATGCAGAATATTAAGGTCCTAGCTCATGTCCAAGGCATCAAAGCCAGCTAAAAATTCAATATTCAATACCTAAAACTTGAATTGTACTACTTCTTACTGGCTATTACATCAACTTAGAAGCTTCATCTGTGTTCTACTATGGTGCTTGTAGTGTCTCAGCATACCGCAGCAGGCGACATAGCTTTGGAGACGATAAGTACAACCGTTTCAGAGAGAAGAGCGGCCAATGTGACGATCTGGCTTTAAGTCGATTCGATAACAAATGACGAAAACGGACGGATGTCTCAGGTTTTTCCTGCATATGAACACTTTTCACATTCTCCCGTGCAACTCGGCTGCTAGTCCTCCTTTCATGCAGAATCT
The DNA here is from genome assembly GCF_023897955.1 of Schistocerca gregaria. NCBI lineage: Eukaryota > Metazoa > Arthropoda > Insecta > Orthoptera > Acrididae > Schistocerca > Schistocerca gregaria. The sequence goes on from NW_026061829.1 coordinate 4,848,590, forward strand.
TAAGGTCCTAGCTCATGTCCAAGGCACCAAAGCCAGCTAAAAAGTCAATAATCGATACCTAAAACTTGAGTTGTACTACTTCTTACTGGCTATTACATTAACTTAGAAGCTTCATCTGTGTTCTACTACGGTGCTTTTAGTGTCTCCGCATACCGCAGCACGCGACATAGCTTTGTAGACGATAAGTACAACCGTTTCAGAGAGAATAGCGGCCAATGTGTCGATCTGGTTTTAAGTCGATTCGATAACAAATGACAAAAACGGACGGATTTCTCAGGTTTTTATTACATATGAACACTTTTCACATTCTCCTTTGCAACTCGGCTGCTAGTCCTCCTTTCATGCAGAATCATAAGCTCTTAGCTCATGTCCAAGGCACCAAAGCCAGCTAAAAAGTCAATAATCGATACCCAAAACTTGAATTGGATTACTTCTTACTGGCTATTACATCAACTTAGATGCTTCATCTGTTCCTACTATGGTGATTTTAGTGTCTCCGCATACCACAGCTTGCGTCATAGCTTTGCAGACGATAAGTACAACCGTTTCAGAGAGAAGAGCGGCTAATGTGACGATCTGGCTTTAAGTCGATTCGATAACAAATGAGGAAAACGGACGGATTTCTCAGGTTTTTACTACATATGAACACTTTTCACATCCTCCCGTGCAACTCGGCTGCTAGTCCTCCTTTCATGCAGAATCTTAAGGTCCTAGCTCATGTCCACGGCACCAAAGCCAGCTAAAAAGTCAATAATCGATACCCAAAACTTGAATTGGATTACTTCTTACTGGCTATTACATCAACTTAGAAGCTTCATCTGTGTTCTACTATGGTGCTTTTAGTGTCTCCACATACCGCAGCACGCGACATAGCTTTGCAGACTATAAGTACAACCGTTTCAGAGAGAAGAGCGGCCAATGTGACGATCTGGCTTTAAGTCGATTCGATAACAAATGACGAAAACGGACGGATTTCTAAGGTTTTTACTACATATGAACACTTTTCACATTCTCCCGTGCAACTCGGCTGATAGTCCTCCTTTCATGCAAAATGTTAAGGTCCTAGCTCATGTCCAAGGCACCAAAGCCAGCTAAAAAGTCAATAATCGATACCTAAAACTTGAATTGTACTACTTCTTACTGGCTATTACATCATCTTAGAAGCTTCATCTGTGTTCTACTATGGTGCTTTTAGTGTCTCCACATACCGCAGTACGCGACATAGCTTTGCAGACGATAAGTACAAGCGTTTCAGAGAGAAAAGCGTCCAATGTGACGATCAGGCTTTAAGTCGATTCGATAACAAATGACGAAAACGGACGGATTTCTAAGGTTTTTACTACATATGAACACTTTTAACATTCTCCCGTGCAATTCGGCTGCTAGTCCTCCTTTCATGCAGAATGTTAAGGTCCTAGCTCATGTCCAAGGCACCTAAGCCAGCTAAAAAGTCAATAATCGATACCTAAAACATGAATTGTACAACTTCCTACTGGCTATTACATCAACTTAAAAGCTTCATCTGTGTTCTACTATGGTGATTTTAGTGTCTCCGCATACCGCAGCACGCGACATAGCTTTGCAGACGATAAGTACAAGCGTTTCAGAGAGAAGAGCGGCCAATGTGACGATCTGGCTTTAAGTCGATTCGATAACAAATGACGAAAACGGAAGGATTTCTAAGGTTTTTACTACATATGAACACTTTTCACATTCTCCCGTGCAACGCGGCTGCTAGTCCTCCTTTCATGCAGAAATTTAAGGTCCTAGCTCATGTCCAAGGCATCAAAGCCAGCTAAAAAGTCAATAATCGATACCTAAAACTTGAATTGTACTACTTCTTACTGGCAATTACATCAACTTAGAAGCTTCATCTGTGTTCTACTATGGTGCTTTTAGTGTCTCCACATACCGCAGCACGCGACATAGCTTTGCAGACGATAAGTACAACCGTTTCAGAGAGAAGAGCGGCCAATGTGACGATCTGGCTTTAAGTCGATTCGATAACAAATGACGAAAACGGACTGATTTCTCAGGATTTTACTACATATGAACACTTTTCACAGTCTCCCGTGCAACTCGGCTGCTAGTCCTCCTTTCATGCAGAATCTTAAGGTCCTAGCTCATGTCCAAGGCACCAAAGCCAGCTAAAAAGTCAATAATCGATACCTAAAACTTGAATTGGATTACTTCTTACTGGCTATTACATCAACTTAGATGCTTCATCTGTGTTCTACTATGGTGATTTTAGTGTCTCCGCGACATAGCATTGCAGACGATAAGTACAACCGTTTCAGAGAGAAGAGCGGCCAATGTGACGATCTGGCTTTAAGTCGATTCGATAACAAATGACGAAAATGGACGGATTTCTAAGGTTTTTACTACATATGAACACTTTTCACATTCTCCCGTGCAACGCGGCTGCTAGTCCTCCTTTCATGCAAAATGTTAAGGTCCTAGCTCATGTCCAAGGCACCAAAGCCAGCTCAAAAGTCAATAATCGATACCTAAAACTTGAATTGTACTACTTCTTACTGGCTATTACATCAACTTAGAAGCTTCATCTGTGTTCTACTATTGTGCTTGTAGTGTCTCAGCATACCGCAGCAGGCGACATAGCTTTGCAGACGATAAGTACAACCGTTTCAGAGAGAAGAGCGACCAATGTGACGATCTGGCTTTAAGTCGATTCGATAACAAATGACGAAAACGGACGGATTTCTCAGGTTTTTCCTGCATATGAACACTTTTCACATTCTCCCGTGCAACTCGGCTGCTAGTCCTCCTTTCATGCAGAATCTTAGGGTCCTAGCTCATGTCCAAGGCACCAAAGCCAGCTAAAAAGTCAATAATCCATACCTAAAACTTGAATTGTACTACTTCTTACTGGCTATTACATTAACTTAGAAGCTTCATCTGTGTTCTACTATGGTGCTTTTAGTGTCTCCGCATACCGCAGCACGCGACATAGCTTTGTAGACGATAAGTACAACCGTTTCAGAGAGAAGAGCGGCCAATGTGACGATCTGGTTTTAAGTCGATTCGATAACACATGAGGAAAACGGACGGATTTCTCAGGTTTTTACTACATATGAACACTTTTCACATCCTCCCGTGCAACTCGGCTGCTAGTCCTCCTTTCATGCAGAATCTTAAGGTCCTAGCTCATGTCCACGGCACCAAAGCCAGCTAAAAAGTCAATAATCGATACCTAAAATTTGAATTCTACTACTTCTTCCTGGCTATTACATCAACTTAGAAGCTTCATCTGTGTTCTACTACGGTGCTTTTAGTTTCTCCGCATACCGCAGCACGCGACATAGCTTTGTAGACGATAAGTACAACCGTTTCAGAGAGAAGAGCGGCCAATGTGACGATCTGGTTTTAAGTCGATTCGATAACAAATGACGAAAACGGACGGATTTCTCAGGTTTTTACTACATATGAACACTTTTCACATTCTCCCGTGCAACTCGGCTGCTAGTCCTCCTTTTGATGCAGAATCTTAAGGTCCTAGCTCATGTCCAAGGCACCAAAGCCAGCTAAAAGGTCAATATTCAATACCTAAAACTTGAATTGTACTACTTCTTACTGGCTATTACATCGACTTAGAAGCTTGAACTGTGTTCTACTATGGTGAGTGCAGTGTCTCCGGATACCGCAGCACGCGACATAGCTTTGCAGACGATAAGTACAAGCGTTTCGGAGAGAAGAGCGGCCAATGTGACGTTCTGGCTTTAAGTCGATTCGATAACAAATAACGAAAATGGACGGATTTCTGAGGTTTTTACTACATATGAACACTTTTCACATTCTCCCGTGCAACTCGGCTGCTAGTAATCCTTTCATGCAGAATGTTAAGGTCCTAGCTCATGTCCAAGGCAACAAAGCCAGCTAAAATGTCAATAATCGATACCTAAAACTTGAATTGTACTACTTCTTACTGGCTATTACATCAACTTAGAAGCTTCATCTGTGTTCTACTATGGTGCTTTTAGTGTCTCCACATACCGCAGTACGCGACATAGCTTTGCAGACGATAAGTACAAGCGTTTCCGAGAGCACAGCGGGCAATGTGACGATCTGGCTTTAAGTCGATTCGATAACAAATGACGAAAACGGACGGATTTCTAAGGTTTTTACTACATATGAACACTTTTAACATTCTCCCGTGCAATTCGGCTGCTAGTCCTCCTTTCATGCAGAATGTTAAGGTCCTAGCTCATGTCCAAGGCACGAAAGCCAGCTAAAAAGTCAATAATCGATACCTAAAACATGAATTGTACTACTTCTTACTGGCTATTACATCAACTTAAAAGCTTCATCTGTGTTCTACTATGGTGATTTTAGTGTCTCCGCATACCGCAGCACGCGACATAGCTTTGTAGACGATAAGTACAAGCGTTTCAGAGAGAAGAGCGGCCAATGTGACGATCTGGCTTTAAGTCGATTCGATAACAAATGACGAAAACGGAAGGATTTCTAAGGTTTTTACTACATATGAACACTTTTCACATTCTCCCGTGCAACGCGGCTGCTAGTCCTGCTTTCATGCAGAAATTTAAGGTCGTAGCTCATGTCCAAGGCACCAAAGCCAGCTAAAAAGTCAATAATCGATACCTAAAACTTGAATTGTACTACTTCTTACTGGCAATTACATCAACTTAGAAGCTTCATCTTTTTTCTACTATGGTGCTTTTAGTGTCTCCACATACCGCAGCACGCGACATAGCTTTGCAGACGATAAGTACAACCGTTTCAGAGAGAAGAGCGGCCAATGTGACGATCTGGCTTTAAGTCGATTCGATAACAAATGACGAAAACGGACTGATTTCTCAGGATTTTACTACATATGAACACTTTTCACAGTCTCCCGTGCAACTCAGCTGCTAGTCCTCCTTTCATGCAGAATCTTAAGGTCCTAGCTCATGTCCAAGGCACCAAAGCCAGCTAAAAAGTCAATAATCGATACCTAAAACTTGAATTGGATTACTTCTTACTGGCTATTACATCAACTTAGATGCTTCATCTGTGTTCTACTATGGTGATTTTAGTGTCTCCGCTTACCGCAGCACGCGACATAGCATTGCAGACGATAAGTACAACCGTTTCAGAGAGAAGAGCGGCCAATGTAACGATCTGGCATTAAGTCGATTCGATAACAAATGACGAAAACGGACGGATTTCTAAGGTTTTTACTACATATGAACACTTTTCACATTCTCCCGTGCAACGCGGCAGCTAGTCCTCCTTTCATGCAGAATGTTAAGGTCCTAGCTCATGTCCAAGGCACCAAAGCCAGCTAAAAAGTCAATAATCGATACCTAAAACTTGAATTGGACTACTTCTTACTGGCTATTACATCAACTTAGAAGCTTCATCTGTGTTCTACTACGGTGCTTTTCCTGTTTCCGCCTACGGCAACAGGCGACACAGCTTTGCAGACGATAAGTACAACCGTTTCCGAGAGCACAGCGGGCAATGTGACGATCTGGCTTTAAGTCGATTCGATAACAAATGACGAAAACGGACGGATTTCTCAGGTTTTTACTACATATGAACACTTTTCCCATTCTCCCTTGCAACTCGTCTGCCAGTCCTCCTTTCATGCAGAATCGTAAGGTCCTAGCTCATGTCCAAGGCACCAAAGCCAGCTAAAAAGTCAATAATCGATACCTAAAACTTGAAATGGACTACTTCTTACTGGCTATTACATCAACTTAGAAGCTTCATCTGTGTTCTACTATGATGCTTTTCCTGTTTCCGCCTACGGCAACACGCGACATAGCTTTGCAGACGATAAGTACAAGCGTTTCCGAGAGCAGAACGGCCAATGTGACGATCTGGCTTTAAGTCGATTCGATAACAAATGACGAAAATGAACGGATTTCTCTGGTTTTTACTACATATGAACATTTTTCACATTCTTCCCTGAAACTCGGCTGCTAGTCCTCCTTTCATGCAGAATCTTAAGGTCCTAGCTCATGTCCAAGGCACCAAAGCCAGCTAAAAAGTCAATAATCGATACCTAAAACTTGAATTGTACTACTTCTTACTGGCTATTACATCAACTTAGAAGCTTGAACTGTGTTCTACTATGGTGAGTGCAGTGTCTCCGGATACCGCAGCACGCGACATAGCTTTGCAGACGATAAGTACAAGCGTTGCGGAGAGAAGAGCGGCCAATGTGACGATCTGGCTTTAAGTCGATTCGATAACAAATGACGAAAATGGACGGATTTCTAAGGTTTTTACTACATATGAACACTTTTCACATTCTCCCGTGCAACTCGGCTGCTAGTCCTCCTTTCATGCAGAATGTTAAGGTCCTAGCTCATGTCCAAGGCAACAAAGCCAGCTAAAAAGTCAATAATCGATACCTAAAACTTGAATTGTACTACTTCTTACTGGCTATTACATCAACTTAGAAGTTTCATCTGTGTTCTACTATGGTGCTTTTAGTGTCTCCACATACCGCAGCACGCGACATAGCTTTGCAGACGATAAGTACAACCGTTTCAGAGAGAAGAGCGGCCAATGTGACGATCTGGCTTTAAGTCGATTCGATAACAAATGACGAAAACGGACGGATTTCTAAGGTTTTTACTACATATGAACACTTTCCACATTCTCCTGTGCATCTCGGCTGCTAGTCCTCCTTTCATGCAGAATCTTAAGGTCCTAGCTCATGTCCAAGGCACCAAAGCCAGCTAAAAAGTCAATAATCGATACCTAAAACTTGAATTCCACTACTTCTTACTGGCTATTACATCAACTTAGAAGCTTCTTCTGTGTTCTACTATGGTGCTTTTAGTGTCTCCACATACCGCAGCACGCGACATAGCTTTGCAGACGATAAGTACAACCGTTTCAGAGAGAAGAGCGGCCAATGTGACGATCTGGCTTTAAGTCGATTCGATAACAAATGACGAAAACGGACGGATTTCTAAGGTTTTTACTACATATGAACACTTTTCACATTCTCCCCAGCAACTCGGCTGCTAGTCCTCCTTTCATGCAGAATCTTAAGGTCCTAGCTCATGTCCAAGGCACCAAAGCCAGCTAACAAGTCAATAATCGATACCTAAAACTTGAATTCCACTACTTCTTACTGGCTATTACATCAACTTAGAAGCTTCATGTGTGTTCTACTATGGTGATTTTCCTGTTTCCGCCTACGGCAACACGCGACATAGCTTTGCAGACGATAAGTACAACCGTTTCAGAGAGAAGAGCGGCTAATGTGACGATCTGGCTTTAAGTCGATTCGATAACAAATGACGAAAACGGACGGATTTCTCAGGTTTTTACTACATATGAACACTTTTCACATTCTCCTTCTCCCCAGCAACTCGGCTGCTAGTCCTCCTTTCATGCAGAATCTTAAGGTCCTAGCTCATGTCCAAGGCACCAAAGCCAGCTAAAAAGTCAATAATCGATACCTAAAACTTGAATTGGATTACTTCTTACTGGCTATTACATCAACTTAGATGCTTCATCTGTGTTCTACTATGGTGATTTTAGTGTCTCCGCTTACCGCAGCACGCGACATAGCATTGCAGACGATAAGTACAACCGTTTCAGAGAGAAGAGCGGCCAATGTAACGATCTGGCTTTAAGTCGATTCGATAACAAATGACGAAAACGGACGGATTTCTAAGGTTTTTACTACATATGAACACTTTTCACATTCTCCCGTGCAACGCGGCAGCTAGTCCTCCTTTCATGCAGAATCTTAAGGTCCTAGCTCATGTCCAAGGCACCAAAGCCAGCTAAAAAGTCAATAATCGATACCTAAAACTTGAATTGGACTACTTCTTACTGGCTATTACATCAACTTAGAAGCTTCATCTGTGTTCTACTACGGTGCTTTTCCTGTTTCCGCCTACGGCAACACGCGACATAGCTTTGCAGACGATAAGTACAACCGTTTCTGAGAGCACAGCGGGCAATGTGACGATCTGGCTTTAAGTCGATTCGATAACAAATGACGAAAACGGACGGATTTCTCAGGTTTTTACTACATATGAACACTTTTCACATTCTCCCTTGCAACTCGTCTGCCAGTCCTCCTTTCATGCAGAATCGTAAGGTCCTAGCTCATGTCCAAGGCACCAAAGCCAGCTAAAAAGTCAATAATCGATACCTAAAACTTGAAATGGACTACTTCTTACTGGCTATTACATCAACTTAGAAGCTTCATCTGTGTTCTACTATGATGCTTTTCCTGTTTCCGCCTACGGCAACACGCGACATAGCTTTGCAGACGATAAGTACAAGCGTTTCCGAGAGCAGAACGGCCAATGTGACGATCTGGCTTTAAGTCGATTCGATAACAAATGACGAAAATGAACGGATTTCTCTGGTTTTTACTACATATGAACATTTTTCACATTCTTCCCTGAAACTCGGCTGCTAGTCCTCCTTTCATGCAGAATCTTAAGGTCCTAGCTCATGTCCAAGGCACCAAAGCCAGCTAAAAAGTCAATAATCGATACCTAAAACTTGAATTGTACTACTTCTTACTGGCTATTACATCAACTTAGAAGCTTGAACTGTGTTCTACTATGGTGAGTGCAGTGTCTCCGGATACCGCAGCACGCGACATAGCTTTGCAGACGATAAGTACAAGCGTTGCGGAGAGAAGAGCGGCCAATGTGACGATCTGGCTTTAAGTCGATTCGATAACAAATGACGAAAACGGACGGATTTCTAAGGTTTTTACTACATATGAACACTTTTCACATTCTCCCGTGCAACTCGGCTGCTAGTCCTCCTTTCATGCAGAATGTTAAGGTCCTAGCTCATGTCCAAGGCACCAAAGATAGCTAAAAAGTCAATAATCGATACCTAAAACTTGAATTCCACTACTTCTTACTGGCTATTACATCAACTTAGAAGCTTCATCTGTGTTCTACTATGGTGCTTTTAGTGTTTCCACATACCGCAGCACGCGACATAGCTTTGCAGACGATAAGTACAAGCGTTTCAGAGAGAAGAGCGGCCAATGTGACGATCTGGCTTTATGTCGATTCGATAACAAATGACCATAACGGACGGATTTCTCAGGTTTTTACTACATATGAACACTTTTCACATTCTCCCCTGCAACTCGGCTGCTAGTCCTCCTTTCATGCAGAATCTTAAGGTCCTAGCTCATGTCCAAGGCACCAAAGCCAGCTAAAAAGTCAATAATCGATACCTAAAACTTGAATTGGACTACTTCTTACTGGCAATTACATCAACTTAGAAGCTTCATGTGTGTTCTACTATGGTGATTTTCCTGTTTCCGCCTACGGCAACACGCGACATAGCTTTGCAGACGATAAGTACAACCGTTTCAGAGAGAAGAGCGGCTAATGTGACGATCTGGCTTTAAGTCGATTCGATAACAAATGACGAAAACGGACGGATTTCTCAGGTTTTTACTACATATGAACACTTTTCACATTCTCCCGTGCAACTCGGTTGCGTCCTCCTTTCATGCAGAATCTTAAGGTCCTAGCTCATGTCCAAGGCACCAAAGCCAGCTAAAAAGTCAATAATCGATACCTAAAACTTGAATTGTACTACTTCTTACTGGCTATTACATCAACTTAGAAGCTTGAACTGTGTTCTACTATGGTGAGTGCAGTGTCTCCGGATACCGCAGCACGCGACATAGCTTTGCAGACGATAGGTACAAGCGTTTCGGAGAGAAGAGCGGCGAATGTGACGATCTGGCTTTAAGTCGATTCGATAACAAATGACGAAAATGGACGGATTTCTAAGGTTTTTACTACATATGAACACTTTTCACATTCTCCCGTGCAACTCGGCTGCTAGTCCTCCTTTCATGCAGAATGTTAAGGTCCTAGCTCATGTCCAAGGCAACAAAGCCAGCTAAAAAGTCAATAATCGATACCTAAAACTTGAATTGTACTACTTCTTACTGGCTATTACATCAACTTAGAAACTTCATCTGTGTTCTACTATGGTGCTTTTAGTGTCTCCACATACCGCAGCAGGCGACATAGCTTTGCAGACGATAAGTACAAGCGTATCAGAGAGAAGAGCGGCCAATGTGACGATCTGGCTTTAAGTCGATTCGATAACAAATGACGAAAATGGACGGATTTATCAGGTTTTTACTACATATGAACACTTTTCACATTCTCCCGTGCAACTCGGCTGCTAGTCCTCCTTTCATGCTGAATCTTAAGGTACTAGCTCATGTCCAAGGCACCAAAGCCAGCTAAAAAGTCAATAATCGATACCTAAAACTTGAATTGGATTACCTCTTACTGGCTATTACATCAACTTAGAAGCTTCATCTGTGTTCTACTATGGTGCTTTTAGTGTCTCCGCATATTGCAGCACGCGACATAGCTCTGTAGACGATAAGTACAACCGTTTCAGAGAGAAGAGCGGCCAATGTGACGATCTGGCTTTAAGTCGATTCGATAACAAATGATGAAAACGGACGGATTTCTCGGGTTTTTACTACATATGAACACTTTTCACATTCTCCCGTGCAACTCGGCTGCTAGTCCTCCTTCATGCCAATCTTAATTTCCTAGCTCGTGTCCAAGGCACCAAAGAAGGGTAAAAAGTCATTAACCGATACCTAAAACTTTAATTGTACTAATTCTTACTGGCTATTACATCAACTTAGAAGCTTCATCTGTGTTCTACTATGGTGCTTTTGGTGTCTCCGCATACCGCAGCACGCGACATAGCTTTTCAGACGATAAGTACAACTTTTTCAGAGAGAAGAGCGGCCAATGTGACGATATGGCTTTAAGTCGATTCGATAACAAATGACGAAAGTGGACGGATTTCTCAGGTTTTTACTACATATGAACACTTGTCACATTCTCCCATGCAACTCGGCTGCTAGTCCTCCTTTCATGCAGAATATTAAGGTCCTAGCTCATGTCCAAGGCACCAAAGCCAGCTAAAAATTCAATATTCAATACCTAAAACTTGAATTGTACTACTTCTTACTGGCTATTACATCAACTTAGAAGCTTGATCTGTGTTCTACTATGGTGCTTATAGTGTCTCAGCATACCGCAGCACGCGACATAGCTTTGCAAACGACAAGTACAACCGTTTCAGAGAGAAGAACGTCTAATGTGACGATCTGGCTTTAATTCGATTCGATAACAAATGACGAAAACGGACGGATTTCTCGGGTTTTTACTACATATGAACACTTTTCACATTCTCCCATGCAAATCGGCTGCTAGTCCTCCTTTCATGCAGAATGTTAAGGTCCTAGCTCATGTCCAAGGCAACAAAGCCAGCTAAAAAGTCAATAATCGATACCTAAAACTTGAATTGTACTACTTCTTCCTGGTTATTACGTCAACTTAGAAGCTTCATCTGTGTTCTACTATGGTGATTTTAGTGTCTCCGCATACCGCAGCACGCGACATAGCTTTGCAGACGATAAGTACAAGCGTTTCAGAGAGAAGAGCGGCCAATGTGACGATCTGGCTTTAAGTCGATTCGATAACAAATGACGAAAACGGACGAATTTCTCAGGTTTTTACTACATATGAACACTTTTCACATTCTCCCGTGCTACTCGGCTGCTAGTCCTCCTTTCATGCAGAATCTTAAGGTCCTAGCTCATGTCCAAGGCACCAAAGCTAGCTAAAAAGTCAATAATCGATACCTAAAACTTGAATTGTATTACTTCTTACTGGCTATTACATCAGCTTAGAAGCCTCATCTGTGTTCTACTATGGTGATTTTAGTGTCTCCGCATACCGAGCACGCGACGTAGCTTTGTAGACGATAAGTACAACCTTTTCAGAGAGAAGAGCGACCAATGTGACGATCTGGCTTTAAGTCGATTCGATAACAAATGACGAAAACGGACGGATTTCTCAAGTATTTTTTTACATATGAACACTTTTCACATTCTCCCGTGCAACTCGGCTGCTAGTCCTCCTTTCATGCAGAATCTTAAGGCCGTAGCTCATGTCCAAGGCACCAAAGCCAGCTAAAAAGTCAATAATCAATACCTAAAACTTGAATTGTACTACTTCTTACTGGCTATTACATCAACTTAGAAGCTTCATCTGTGTTCTACTATGCTGCTTGTAGTGTCTCAGCATACCGCAGCATGCGACATAGCTTTGCAGACGATAAGTACAAGCGTTTCAGAGAGAAGAGCGGCCAATGTGACGATCTGGCTTTAAGTCGATTCGATAACAAATGACGAAAACGGACGAATTTCTCAGGTTTTTACTACATATGAACACTTTTCACATTCTCCCGTGATACTCGGCTGCTAGTCCTCCTTTCATGCTGAATCTTAAGGTCCTAGCTCATGTCCAAGGCACCAAAGCTAGCTAAAAAGTCAATAATCGATACCTAAAACTTGAATTGTACTACTTCTTACTGGCTATTACATCAACTTAGAAGCTTCATCTGTGTTCTACTATGCTGCTTGTAGTGTCTCAGCATACCGCAGCATGCGACAAAGCTTTGCAGACGATAAGTACAACCGTTTCAGAGAGAAGAGCGACCAATGTGACGATCTGGCTTTAAGTCGATTCGATAACAAATGACGAAAACGGACGGATTTCTCAGGTATTTTTTTTACATATGAACACTTTTCACATTCGCCCGTGCAACTCGGCTGCTAGTCCTCCTTTCATGCAGAATCATAAGGTCCTAGCTCATGTCCAAGGCACCAAAGCCAGCTAAAAAGTCAATAATCGATACCTAAAACTTGAATTCTACTACTTCTTCCTGGCTATTACATCAACTTAGAAGCTTCATCTTTGTTCTACTACGGTGATTTTAGTTTCTCCGCATACCGTAGCACGCGACATAGTTTTACAGACGATAAGTACAACCGTTTCAGAGAGAAGAGCGGCCAATGTGACGATCTGGCTTTAAGTCGATTCGATAACAAATGACGAAAACGGACGGATATCTCATTTTTTTACTACATATGAACACTTTTCACATTCTCCCGTGCAACTCGGCTGATAGTCCTCCTTCATGCAAAATCTTAATTTCCTAGCTCGTGTCCAAGGCACCAAAGAAGGGTAAACGTCATTAACCGATACCTAAAACTTTAATTGTACTACTTCTTACTGGCTATTACATCAACTTAGAAGCTTGAACTGTGTTCTACTATGGTGAGTGCAGTGTCTCCGGATACCGCAGCACGCGACATAGCTTTGCAGACGATAAGTACAAGCGTTTCAGAGAGAAGAGCGGCCAATGTGACGATCTGGCTTTAAGTCGATTCGATAACAAATGACGAAAACGGACGGATTTCTAAGGTTTTTACTACATATGAACACTTTTAACATTCTCCCGTGCAACGCGGCTGCTAGTCCTCCTTTCATGCAGAAATTTAAGGTCCTAGCTCTTGTCCAAGTCAACAAAGCCAGCTAAAAAGTCAATAATCGATACCTAAAACTTGAATTGTACTACTTCTTACTGGCTATTACATCAACTTAGAAGCTTCATCTGTGTTCTACTATGGTGATTTTAGTGTCTCCACATACCGCAGCACGCGACATAGCTTTGCAGACGATAAGTACAACCGTTTCAGAGAGAAGAGCGGCCAATGTGACGATCTGGCTTTAAGTCGATTCGATAACAAATGACGAAAACGGACGGATTTCTAAGGTTTTTACTACATATGAACACTTTTCACATTCTCCTGTGCAACTCGGCTGCTAGTCCTCCTTTCATGCAGAATCTTAAGGTCCTAGCTCATGTCCAAGGCACCAAAGCCAGCTAAAAAGTCAATAATCGATACCTAAAACTTGAATTCCACTACTTCTTACTGGCTATTACATCAACTTAGAAGCTTCATCTGTGTTCTACTATGGTGCTTTTAGTGTCTCCACATACCGCAGCACGCGACATAGCTTTGCAGACGATAAGTACAAGCGTTTCAGAGAGAAGAGCGGCCAATGTGACGATCTGGCTTTATGTCGATTCGATAACAAATGACCAAAACGGACGGATTTCTCAGGTTTTTACTACATATGAACACTTTTCACTTTCTCCCTGCAACTCGGCTGCTAGTCCTCCTTTCATGCAGAATCTTAAGGTCCTAGCTCATGTCCAAGGCACCAGAGCCAGCTAAAAAGTCAATAATCGATACCTAAAACATGAATTGGACTACTTCTTACTGGCAATTACATCAACGTAGAAGCTTCATGTGTGTTCTACTATGGTGATTTTCCTGTTTCCGCCTACGGCAACACGCGACATAGATTTGCAGACGATAAGTACAACCGTTTCAGAGAGAAGAGCGGCTAATGTGACGATCTGGCTTTAAGTCCATTCGATAACAAATGACGAAAACGGACGGATTTCTCAGGTTTTTACTACATATGAACACTTTTCACATTCTCCCCAGCACCTCGGCTGCTAGTCCTCCTTTCATGCAGAATCTTAAGGTCCTAGCTCATGTCCAAGGCACCAAAGCCAGCTAAAAAGTCAATAATCGATACCTAAAACTTGAATTGTACTACTTCTTACTGGCTATTACATCAACTTAGAAGCTTGAACTGTGTTCTACTATGGTGAGTGCAGTGTCTCCTTATACCGCAGCACGCGACATAGCTTTGCAGACGATAAGTACAAGCGTTTCGGAGAGAACAGCGGCGAATGTGACGATCTGGCTTTAAGTCGATTCGATAACAAATGACGAAAAAGGACGGATTTCTAAGGTTTTTACTACATATGAACACTTTTCACATTCTCCCGTGCACCTCGGCTGCTAGTCCTCCTTTCATGCAGAATGTTAAGGTCCTAGCTCATGTCCAAGGCAACAAAGCCAGCTAAAAAGTCAATAATCGATACCTAAAACTTGAATTGTACTACTTCTTACTGGCTATTACATCAACTTAGAAACTTCATCTGTGTTCTACTATGCTGCTTTTAGTGTCTCCACATGCCGCAGCAGGCGACATAGCTTTGCAGACGATAAGTACAAGCGTATCAGAGAGAAGAGCGGCCAATGTGACGATCTGGCTTTAAGTCGATTCGATAACAAATGACGAAAATGGACGGATTTATCAGGTTTTTACTACATATGAACACTTTTCACATTCTCCCGTGCAACTCGGCTGCTAGTCCTCCTTTCATGCTGAATCTTAAGGTACTAGCTCATGTCCAAGGCACCAAAGCCAGCTAAAAAGTCAATAATCGATACCTAAAACTTGAATTGGATTACCTCTTACTGGCTATTACATCAACTTAGAAGCTTCATCTGTGTTCTACTATGGTGCTTTTAGTGTCTCCGCATATTGCAGCACGCGACATAGCTCTGTAGACGATAAGTACAACCGTTTCAGAGAGAAGAGCGGCCAATGTGACGATCTGGCTTTAAGTCGATTCGATAACAAATGATGAAAACGGACGGATTTCTCGGGTTTTTACTACATATGAACACTTTTCACATTCTCCCGTGCAACTCGGCTGCTAGTCCTCCTTCATGCAAATCTTAATTTCCTAGCTCGTGTCCAAGGCACCAAAGAAGGGTAAAAAGTCATTAACCGATACTTAAAACTTTAATTGTACTACTTCTTACTGGCTATTACATCAACTTAGAAGCTTCATCTGTGTTTTACTATGGTGCTTTTGGTGTCTCCGCATACCGCAGCACGCGACATAGCTTTTCACACGATAAGTACAACTTTTTCAGAGAGAAGAGCGGCCAATGTGACGATATGGCTTTAAGTCGATTCGATAACAAATGACGAAAGTGGACGGATTTCTCAGGTTTTTACTACATATGAACACTTGTCACATTCTCCCATGCAACTCGGCTGCTAGTCCTCCTTTCATGCAGAATATTAAGGTCCTAGCTCATGTCCAAGGCACCAAAGCCAGCTAAAAATTCAATATTCAATACCTAAAACTTGAATTGTACTACTTCTTACTGGCTATTACATCAACTTAGAAGCTTGATCTGTGTTCTACTATGGTGCTTATAGTGTCTCAGCATACCGCAGCACGCGACATAGCTTTGCAAACGACAAGTACAACCGTTTCAGAGAGAAGAGCGGCCAATGTGACAATCTGGCTTTAAGTCGATTCGATAACAAATGACTAAAACGGACGGATTTCTCGGGTTTTTACTACATATGAACTCTTTTCACATTCTCCCATGCAAATCGGCTGCTAGTCCTCCTTTCATGCAAAATGTTAAGGTCCTAGCTCATGTCCAAGGCACCAAAGCCAGCTAAAAAGTCAATAATCGATACCTAAAACTTGAATTGTACTACTTCTTCCTGGCTATTACGTCAACTTAGAAGCTTCATCTGTGTTCTACTATGGTGCTTTTAGTGTCTCCGCATACCGCAACACGCGACATAGCTTTGCAATCGATAAGTACAACCGTTTCAGAGAGAAGAACGGCTAATGTGACGATCTGGCTTTAAGTCGATTCGATAACAAATGACGAAAACGGACGGATTTCTCGGGTTTTTACTACATATGAACACTTTTCACATTCTCCCATGCAAATCGGCTGCTAGTCCTCCTTTCAGGCAGAATGTTAAGGTCCTAGCTCATGTCCAAGGCAACAAAGCCAGCTAAAAAGTCAATAATCGATACCTAAAACTTGAATTGTACTACTTCTTCCTGGTTATTACGTCAACTTAGAAGCTTCATCTGTGTTCTACTATGGTGATTTTAGTGTCTCCGCATACCGCAGCACGCGACATAGCTTTGCAGACGATAAGTACAAGCGTTTCAGAGAGAAGAGCGGCCAATGTGACGATCTGGCTTTAAGTCGATTCGATAACAAATGACGAAAACGGACGAATTTCTCAGGTTTTTACTACATATGAACACTTTTCACATTCTCCCGTGCTACTCGGCTGCTAGTCCTCCTTTCATGCAGAATCTTAAGGTCCTAGCTCATGTCCAAGGCACCAAAGCTAGCTAAAAAGTCAATAATCGATACCTAAAACTTGAATTGTATTACTTCTTACTGGCTATTACATCAGCTTAGAAGCCTCATCTGTGTTCTACTATGGTGATTTTAGTGTCTCCGCATACCGAGCACGCGACGTAGCTTTGTAGACGATAAGTACAACCTTTTCAGAGAGAAGAGCGACCAATGTGACGATCTGGCTTTAAGTCGATTCGATAACAAATGACGAAAACGGACGGATTTCTCAAGTATTTTTTTACATATGAACACTTTTCACATTCTCCCGTGCAACTCGGCTGCTAGTCCTCCTTTCATGCAGAATCTTAAGGCCGTAGCTCATGTCCAAGGCACCAAAGCCAGCTAAAAATTCAATACTCAATACCTAAAACTTGAATTGTACTACTTCTTACTGGCTATTACATCAACTTAGAAGCTTCATCTGTGTTCTACTATGCTGCTTGTAGTGTCTCAGCATACCGCAGCATGCGACATAGCTTTGCAGACGATAAGTACAAGCGTTTCAGAGAGAAGAGCGGCCAATGTGACGATCTGGCTTTAAGTCGATTCGATAACAAATGACGAAAACGGACGAATTTCTCATTTTTTTACTACATATGAACACTTTTCACATTCTCCCGTGATACTCGGCTGCTAGTCCTCCTTTCATGCTGAATCTTAAGGTCCTAGCTCATGTCCAAGGCACCAAAGCTAGCTAAAAAGTCAATAATCGATACCTAAAACTTGAATTGTACTACTTCTTACTGGCTATTACATCAACTTAGAAGCTTCATCTGTGTTCTACTATGCTGCTAGTAGTGTCTCAGCATACCGCAGCATGCGACAAAGCTTTGCAGACGATAAGTACAACCGTTTCAGAGAGAAGAGCGACCAATGTGACGATCTGGCTTTAAGTCGATTCGATAACAAATGACGAAAACGGACGGATTTCTCAGGTATTTTTTTTACATATGAACACTTTTCACATTCGCCCGTGCAACTCGGCTGCTAGTCCTCCTTTCATGCAGAATCATAAGGTCCTAGCTCATGTCCAAGGCACCAAAGCCAGCTAAAAAGTCAATAATCGATACCTAAAACTTGAATTCTACTACTTCTTCCTGGCTATTACATCAACTTAGAAGCTTCATCTTTGTTCTACTACGGTGATTTTAGTTTCTCCGCATACCGCAGCACGCGACATAGTTTTACAGACGATAAGTACAACCGTTTCAGAGAGAAGAGCGGCCAATGTGACGATCTGGCTTTAAGTCGATTCGATAACAAATGACGAAAACGGACGGATTTCTCATTTTTTTACTACATATGAACACTTTTCACATTCTCCCGTGCAACTCGGCTGATAGTCCTCCTTCATGCAAAATCTTAATTTCCTAGCTCGTGTCCAAGGCACCAAAGAAGGGTAAAAGTCATTAACCGATACCTAAAACTTTAATTGTACTACTTCTTACTGGCTATTACATCAACATAGAAGCTTCATCTGTGTTCTACTATGGTGCTTTTAGTGAGTCCGCATACCGCAGCACGCGACATAGCTTTGCAGACGATAAGTACAACTTTTTCAGAGAGAAGAGCGGCCAATGTGAAGATCTGGCTTTAAGTCGATTCGATAACAAATGACGAAAACGGACGGATTTCTCAGGTTTTTACTACATATGAACACTTTTCACATTCTCCCGTGCAACTCGGCCGCTAGTCCTCCTTTCATGCAGAATCTTAAGGTCCTAGCTCATGTCCAAGGTACCAAAGCCAGCTAAAAATTCAATAATCGATACCTAAAACTTGAATTCTACTTCTTCCTACTGGCTATTACATCAACTTAGAAGCTTCATCTGTGTTCTACTATGGTGCTTTTAGTGTCTCCGCATACCGCAGCACGCGACATAGCTTTCCAAACAATAAGTACAACCGTTTCAGAGAGAAGAGCGACCAATGTGACGATCTGGCTTTAAGTCGATTCGATAACAAATGACGAAAATGGACGGATTTCTCAGGTTTTTACTACATATGAACACGTTTCACATTCTCCCGTGCAACTCGGCTGTTAGTCCTCCTTTCATGCAGAATCTTAAGGTCCTAGCTCATGTCCAAGGCACCAAAGCCAGGTAAAAAGTCAATAATCGATACCTAAAACTTGAATTGGACTACTTCTTACTGGCTATTACATCAACTTAGAAGCTTCATCTGTGTTCTACTATGGTGCTTTTCCTGTTTCCGCCTACGGCAACACGCGACATAGCTTTGCAGACGATAAGTACAACCGTTTCCGAGAGCAGAGCGGCCAATGTGACGCTCTGGCTTTAAGTCGATTCGATAACAAATTACGAAAACGGACGCATTTCTCAGGTTTTTACTACATATGAACACTTTTCACATTCTCCCGTGATACTCGGCTGCTAGTCCTCCTTTCATGCAGAATCTTAAGGTCCTAGCTCATGTCCAAGGCACCAAAGCCAGCTAAAAAGTCAATAATCGATACCTAAAACTTGAATTGGACTACTTCTTACTGGCTATTACATCAACTTAGAAGCTTGGTCTGTGTTCTACTATGGTTATTTTAGTGTCTCCGCATACCGCAGCACGCGACATAGCTTTGCAGACGATAAGTACAAGCGTTTCGGAGAGAAGAGCGGCCAATGTGACTATCTGGCTTTAAGTCGATTCGATAACAAATGACGAAAACGGACGGATTTCTCAGGTTTTTATTACATATGAACACTTTTCACATTCTCCCGTGCAACTCGGCTGCTAGTCCTCCTTTCATGCAGAATCTTAAGGTCCTAGCTCATGTCCAAGGCACCAAAGCCAGCTAAAAAGTCAATAATCGATACCTAAAACTTGAATTGGACTACTTCTTACTGGCTATTACATCAACTTAGAAGCTTCATCTGTGTTCTACCATGGTGCTTTTCCTGTTTCCGCTTACGGCAACACGCGACATAGCTTTGCAGACGATAAGTACAACCGTTTCCGAGAGCAGAGCGGCCAATGTGACGATCTGGCTTTAAGTCGATTCGATAACAAATTACGAAAACGGACGGATTTCTCAGGTTTTCACTACATATGAACACTTTTCACATTCTCCCCTGCAACTCGGCTGCTAGTCCTCCTTTCATGCAGAATCTTAAGGTCCTAGCACATGTCCAAGGCACCAAAGCCAGCTAAAAAGTCAATAATAGATACCTAAAACTTGAATTGTACTACTTCTTACTGGCTATTACATCAACTTAGAAGCTTGGTCTGTGTTCTACTATGGGTATTTTAGTGTCTCCGCATACCGCAGCACGCGACATAGCTATGAAATCGATTAGTACAACCGTTTCAGAGAGAAGAGCGGCCAATGTGACTATCTGGCTTTAAGTCGATTCGATAACAAATGAGGAAAACGGACGGATTTCTCAGGTTTTTATTACATATGAACACTTTTCACATTCTCCCGTGCATCTCGGCTGTTAGTCCTCCTTTCATGCAGAATCTTAAGGTCCTAGCTCATGTCCAGGGCACCAAAGCCAGCTAAAAAGTCAATAATCGATACCTAAAACTTGAATTGGATTACTTCTTACTGGCTATTACATCAACTTAGATGCTTCATCTGTGTTCCATTATGGTGCTTTTAGTGTCTCCACATACCGCAGTACGCGACATAGCTTTGCAGACGATAAGTACAACCGTTTCAGAGAGAAGAGCGGCCAATGTGACGATCTGGCTTTAAGTCGATTCGATAACAAATGACGAAAACGGACCGATTTCTCAGGTTTTTACTAAATATGAACACTTTTCACATTCTCTCGTGCAACTCGGCTGCTAGTCCTCCTTTCATGCAGAATCTTAAGGTCCTAGCTCATGTCCAAGGCACCAAAGCCAGCTAAAAAGTCAATAATCGATACCCAAAACTTGAATTGTACTACTTCTTACTGGCTATTACATTAACTTAGAAGCTTCATCTGTGTTCTACTATGGTGCTTTTAGTGTCTCCGCATACCGCAGCACGCGACAAAGCTTAGTAGACGATAAGTACATCCGTTTCAGAGAGAAGAGCGGCCAATGTGACGATCTGGCTTTAAGTCGATTCGATAACAAATGACGAAAACGGACGAATTTCTCAGGTTTTTACTACATATGAACACTTTTCACATTCTCCCGTGCTACTCGGCTGCTAGTCCTCCTTTCATGCAGAATCTTAAGGTCCTAGCTCATGTCCAAGGCACCAAAGCTAGCTAAAAAGTCAATAATCGATACCTAAAACTTGAATTGTACTACTTCTTACTGGCTATTACATCAACTTAGAAGCCTCATCTGTGTTCTACTATGCTGCTTGTAGTGTCTCAGCATACCGCAGCATGCGACATAGCTTTGCAGACGATAAGTACAAGCGTTTCAGAGAGAAGAGCGGCCAATGTGACGATCTGGCTTTAAGTCGATTCGATAACAAATGACGAAAACGGACGAATTTCTCAGGTTTTTACTATATATGAACACTTTTCACATTCTCCCGTGCAACTCGGCTGTTAGTCCTCCTTTCATGCAGAATCTTAAGGTCCTAGCTCATGTCCAAGGCACCAAAGCCAGCTAAAAAGTCAATAATCGATACCTAAAAATTGAATTGGACTACTTCTTACTGGCTAATACATCAACTTAGAAGCTTCATCTGTGTTCTACTATGGTGCTTTTCCTGTTTCCGCCTACGGCAACACGCGACATAGCTTTGCAGACGATAAGTACAACCGTTTCCGAGAGCAGAGCGGCCAATGTGACGATCTGGCTTTAAGTCGATTCGATAACAAATTACGAAAACGGACGGATTTCTCAGCTTTTTACTACATATGAACACTTTTCACATTCTCCCCTGCAACTCGGCTGCTAGTCCTCCTTTCATGCAGAATCTTAAGGTCCTAGCTCATGTCCAAGGCACCAAAGCCAGCTAAAAAGTCAATAATAGATACCTAAAACTTGAATTGTACTACTTCTTACTGGCTATTACATCAACTTAGAAGCTTGGTCTGTGTTCTACTATGGTGATTAAGTGTGTCTGCATACCGCAGCACGCGACATAGCTTTGCAGACGATAAGTACAAGCGTTTCGGAGAGAAGAGTGGCCAATGTGACTATCTGGCTTTAAGTCGATTCGATAACAAATGACGAAAACGGACGGATTTCTCAGGTTTTTATTACATATGAACACTTTTCACATTCTACCGTGCAACTCGGCTGCTAGTCCTCCTTTCATGCAGAATCTTAAGGTCCTAGCTCATGTCCAAGGCACTAAAGCCAGCTAAAAAGTCAATAATCGATATCTAAAACTTGAATTGTACTATTTCTTACTGGCTATTACATCAACTTAGAAGGTTCATCTGTGTTCTACTATGGTGCTTTTAGTGTCTCCACATACGGCAGTAAGCGACATAGCTTTGCAGACGATAAGTACATCCGTTTCAGAGAGAAGAGAGGCCAATGTGATGATCTGGCTTTAAGTCGATTCGATAACAAATGACGAAAACGGATGGATTTCTCAGGTTTTTACTACATATGAAGACTTTTCACATTCTCCCGTGCAACTCGGCTGCTAGTCCTCCTTTCATGCAGAATCGTAAGGTCCTAGCTCATGTCCAAGGCACCAAAGCCAGCTAAAAAGTCAATAATCGATACCTAAAACATGAATTGTACTACTTCTTACTGGCTATTACATTAACTTAGAAGCTTCATCTGTGTTCTACTATGGTGCTTTTAGTGTCTCCGCATACCGCAGCACGCGACATAGCTTAGTAGACGATAAGTACAACCGTTTCAGAGAGAAGAGCGGCCAATGTGACGATCTGGCTTTAAGTCGATTCGATAACAAATGACGAAAACGGACGGATTTCTCAGGTTTTTATTACATATGAACACTTTTCACATTCTCCCGTGCAACTCGGCTGCTAGTCCTCCTTTCATGCAGAATCTTAAGGTCCTAGCTCATGTCCAAGGCACCAAAGCCAGCTTAAAATTCAATAATCGATAACCAAAACTTGAATTGGATTACTTCTTACTGGCTATTACATCAACTTAGATGCTTCACCTGTGTTCTACTATGGTAATTTTAGTGTCTCCACATACCGCAGCACGCGACATAGCTTTGCTGACGATAAGTACACCCGTTTCAGAGAGAAGAGCGACCAATGTGACGATCTGGCTTTAAGTCGATTCGATAACATATGACGAAAACGGACGGATTTCTCAGGTTTTTACTACATATGAACACTTTTTACATTCTCCCGTGCAACTCGGCTGCTAGTCCTCCTTTCATGCAGAATCGTAAGGTCCTAGCTCATGTCCAAGGCACCAAAGCCAGCTAAAATGTCAATAATCGATACCTAAAACATGAATTGTACTACTTCTTACTGGCTATTACATTAACTTAGAAGGTTCATCTGTGTTCTACTATGGTGCTTTTAGTGTCTCCGCATACCGCAGCACGCGACATAGCTTAGTAGACGATAAGTACAACCGTTTCAGAGAGAAGAGCGGCCAATGTGACGATCTGGCTTTAAGTCGATTCGATAACAAATGACGAAAACGGACGGATTTCTCAGGTTTTTACTACATATGAACACATTTCACATTCTCCCGTGCAACTCGGCTGCTAGTCCTCCTTTCATGCAGAATCTTAAGGTCCTAGCGCATGTCCAAGGCACCAAAGCCAGCTAAAAAGTCAATAATCGATAACCAAAACTTGAATTGGATTACTTCTTACTGGCTATTACATCAACTTAGATGCTTCACCTGTGTTCTACTATGGTGCTTTTAGTGTCTCAACATACCGCAGTACGCGACATAGCTTTGCAGACGATAAGTACAACCGTTTCAGAGAGAAGAGCGGCCAATGCGATGATCTGGCTTTAAGTCGATTCGATAACAAATGACGAAAACGGATGGATTTCTCAGGTTTTTACTACATATGAAGACTTTTCACATTCTCCCGTGCAACTCGGCTGCTAGTCCTCCTTTCATGCAGGATCGTAAGGTCCTAGGTCATGTCCAAGGCACCAAAGCCAGCTAAAAAGTCAATAATCGATACCTAAAACTTGAATTGTACTAATTCTTGCTGGCTATTACATCAACTTAGAAGCCTGGTCTGTGTTCTACTATGGTTATTTTAGTGTCTCCGCATACCGCAGCACGCGACATAGCTTTGCAGACGATAAGTACAAGCGTTTCGGAGAGAAGAGCGGCCAATGTGACTATCTGGCTTTAAGTCGATTCGATAACAAATGACGAAAACGGACGGATTTCTCAGGTTTTTATTACATATGAACACTTTTCACATTCTCCCGTGCAACTCGGCTGCTAGTCCTCCTCTCATGCAGAATCTTAAGGTCCTAGCTCATGTCCAAGGCACCAAAGCCAGCTAAAAAGTCAATAATCGATACCTAAAACTTGAATTGTACTATTTCTTACTGGCTATTACATCAACTTAGAAGGTTCATCTGTGTTCTACTATGGTGCTTTTAGTGTCTCCACATACCGCAGTACGCGACATAGCTTTGCAGACGATAAGTACAACCGTTTCAGAGAGAAGAGCGGCCAATGTGATGATCTGGCTTTAAGTCGATTCGATAACAAATGACGAAAACGGACGGATTTCTCAGGTATTTATTACATATGAACACTTTTCACATTCTCCTGTGCAACTCGGCTGCTAGACCTCCTTTCATGCTGAATCTTAAGGTCCTAGCTCATGTTCAAGGCACCAAAGCCACCTAAAAAGTCAATAATCGATACCGAAAACTTGAATTGGATTACTTCTTACTGGCTATTACATCAACTTAGAGGCTTCATCTGTGTTCTACTATGGTAATTTTAGTGTCTCCACATACCGCAGCACGCGACATAGCTTTGCAGTCGATAAGTACACCCGTTTCAGAGAGAAGAGCGGCCAATGTGACGATCTGGCTTTAAGTCGATTGGATAACAAATGACGAAAACGGACGGATTTCTCAGGTTCTTACTACATATGAACACTTTTCACATTCTCACGTGCAACTCGGCTGCTAGTCCTCCTTTCATGCAGAATCTTAAGGTCCTAGCTCATGTCCAAGGCACTAAAGCCAGCTAAAAAGTCAATAATCGATATCTAAAACTTGAATTGTACTATTTCTTACTGGCTATTACATCAACTTAGAAGGTTCATCTGTGTTCTACTATGGTGCTTTTAGTGTCTCCACATACCGCAGTACGCGACATAGCTTTGCAAACGATAAGTACAACCGTTTCAGAGAGAAGAGCGGCCAATGTGATGATCTGGCTTTAAGTCGATTCGATAACAAATGACGAAAACGGACGGATTTCTCAGGTTTTTACTACATATGAAGACTTTTCACATTCTCCCGTGCAAATCGGCTGCTAGTCCTCCTTTCATGCAGAATCGTAAGGTCCTAGTTCATGTCCAAGGCACCAAAGCCAGCTAAACAGTCAATAATCGATACCTAAAACATGAATTGTACTACTTCTTACTGGCTATTACATTAACTTAGAAGCTTCATCTGTGTTCTACTATGGTGCTTTTAGTGTCTCCGCGTACCGCAGCACGCGACATAGCTTAGTAGACGATAAGTACAACCGTTTCAGAGAGAAGAGCGGCCAATGTGACGATCTGGCTTTAAGTCGATTCGATAACAAATGACGAAAACGGACGGATTTCTCAGGTTTTTATTACATATGAACACTTTTCACATTCTCCCGTGCAACTCGGCTGCTAGTCCTCCTTTCATGCAGAATCTTAAGGTCCTAGCTCATGTCCAAGGCACCAAAGCCAGCTAAAAAGTCAATAATCGATAACCAAAACTTGAATTGGATTACTTCTTACTGGCTATTACATCAACTTACATGCTTCACCTGTGTTCTACTATGGTAATTTTAGTGTCTCCACATACCGCAGTACGCGACATAGCTTTGCAGACGATAAGTACAACCGTTTCAGAGAGAAGAGCGGCCAATGTGATGATCTGGCTTTAAGTCGATTCGATAACAAATGACGAAAACTGATGGATTTCTCAGGTTTCTTATTACATATGAACACTTTTCACATTCTCCTGTGCAACTCGGCTGCTAGACCTCCTTTCATGCTGAATCTTAAGGTCCTAGCTCATGTCCAAGGCACCAAAGCCAGCTAAAAAGTCAATAATCGATACCGAAAACTTGAATTGGATTACTTCTTACTGGCTATTACATCAACATAGATGCTTCATCTGTTTCCTACTATGGTGATTTTAGTGTCTCCGCATACCGCAGCTCGCGACATAGCTTTGCAGACGATAAATACAAGCGTTTCAGAGAGCAGAGCGACCAATGTGACGATCTGGCTTTAAGTCGATTCGATAACAAATGACAAAAACGGACGGATTTCTCAGGTTTTTATTACATATGAACACTTTTCACATTCTCCCGTGCTACTCGGCTGCTAGTCCTCCTTTCATGCTGAATCTTAAGGTCCTAGCTCATGTCCAAGGCACCAAAGCCAGCTAAAAAGTCAATAATCGATACCTAAAACTTGAATTGTACTATTTCTTACTGGCAATTACATCAACTGAGAAGGTTCATCTGTGTTCTACTATGGTGCTTTTAGTGTCTCCACATACCTCAGTACGCGACATAGCTTTGCAGACGATAAGTACAACCGTTTCAGAGAGAAGAACGGCCAATGTGATGATCTGGCTTTAAGTCGATTCGTTAACAAATGACGAAAACGTACGGATTTCTCAGGTTTTTACTACATATGAAGACTTTTCACATTCTCCCGTGCAACTCGGCTGCTAGTCCTCCTTTCATGCAGAATGATAAGGTCCTAGCTCATGTCCAAGGCACCAAAGCCAGCTAAAAAGTCAATAATCGATACCTAAAACTTGAATTGTACTACTTCTTACTGGCTATTACATTAACTTAGAAGCTTCATCTGTGTTCTACTATGGTGCTTTTAGTGTCTCCGCATACCGCAGCACGCGACATAGCTTAGTAGACGATAAGTACAACCGTTTCCGAGAGCAGAACGGCCAATGTGACGATCTGGCTTTATGTCGATTCGATAACAAATGACGAAAACGGACGGATTTCTCAGGTTTTTATTACATATGAACACTTTTCACATTCTCCCGTGCAACTCGGCTGCTAGTTCTCCTTTCATGCTGAATCTTAAGGTCCTAGCTCATGTCCAAGGCACCAAAGCCAGCTAAAAAGTCAATAATCGATACCTAAAACTTGAATTGGATTACTTCTTACTGGCTATTACATCAACTTAGATGCTTCATCTGTTTCCTACTATGGTGATTTTAGTGTCTCCGCATACCGCAGCTCGCGACATAGCTTTGCAGACGATAAATACAAGCGTTTCAGAGAGAAGAGCGGCCAATGTGACGATCTGGCTTTAAGTCGATTCGATAACAAATGACGAAAACGGACGAATTTCTCAGGTTTTTACTACATATGAACACTTTTCACATTCTCCCGTGCTACTCGGCTGCTAGTCCTCCTTTCATGCAGAATCTTAAGGTCCTAGCTCATGTCCAAGGCACCAAAGCCAGCTCAAAAGTCAATAATCGATACGTAAAACTTGAATTGTACTACTTCTTACTGGCTATTACATCAACTTAGAAGCTTCATCTGTGTTCTACTATGGTGCTTTTAGTGTCTCCGCATACCGCAGCACGCGACATTGCTTTGTAGACGATAAGTACAACCGTTTCAGAGAGAAGAGCGGCCAATGTGACCATCTGGCTTTAAGTCGATTCGATAACAAATGACGAAAACGGACGGATTTCTCAGGTTTTTACTACATATGAACACTTTTCACATTCTCCCATGCAACTCGGCTGCTAGTCCTCCTTTCATGCAGAATCTTAAGGTCCTAGCTCATGTCCAAGGCACCAAAGCCAGCTAAAAAGTCAATAATCGATACCTTAAACTTGAATTCTACTACTTCTTACTGGCTATTACATCAACTTAGAAGCTTCATCTGTGTTCTACTATGGTGCTTTTAGTGTCTCCACATACCGCAGTACGCGACATAGCTTTGCAGACGATAAGTACAACCGTTTCAGAGAGAAGAGCGGCCAATGTGACGATCTGGCTTTAAGTCGATTCGATAACAAATGACGAAAACGGACGGATTTCTAAGGTTTTTACTACATATGAACACTTTTCACATTCTCCCGTGCAACGCGGCTGGTAGTAATCCTTTCATGCAGAATGTTAAGGTCCTAGCTCATGTCCAAGGCACCAAAGCCAGCTAAAAAGTCAATAATCGATACCTAAGACTTGAATTGTACTACTTCTTACTGGCTATTACATTAACTTAGAAGCTTAATCTTTGTTCTACTATGGTGCTTTTAGTGTCTCCGCATACCGCAGCATGAGACATAGCTTAGTAGACGATAAGTACAACCGTTTCCGAGAGCAGAGCGACCAATGTGACGATCTGGCTTTAAGTCGATTCGATAACAAATGACGAAAACGGACGGATTTCTCAGGTTTTTATTACATATGAACACTTTTCACATTCTCCCGTGCAACTCGGCTGCTAGTCCTCCTTTCATCCTGAATCTTAAGGTCCTAGCTCATGTCCAAGGCACCAAAGCCAGCTAAAAAGTCAATAATCGATACCTAAAACTTGAATTGTACTATTTCTTACTGGCTATTACATCAACTTAGAAGGTTCATCTGTGTTCTACTATGGTGCTTTTAGTGTCTCTACATACCGCAGTACGCGACATAGCTTTGCAGACGATAAGTACAACCGTTTCAGAGAGAAGTGCGGCCAATGTGATGATTTGGCTTTAAGTCGATTCGATAACAAATGACGAAAACGGACGGATTTCTCAGGTTTTTACTACATATGAAGACTTTTCACATTCTCCCGTGCAACTCGGCTGCTAGTCCTCCTTTCATGCAGAATCATAAGGTCCTAGCTCATGTCCAAGGCACCAAAGCCAGCTAAAAAGTCAATAATCGATACCTAAAACTTGAATTGTACTACTTCTTACTGGCTATTACATTAACTTAGAAGCTTCATCTGTGTTCTACTATGGTGCTTTTAGTGTCTCCGCATACCGCAGCACGCGCCATAGCTTAGTAGACGATAAGTACAACCGTTTCAGAGAGAAGAGCGGCCAATGTGACGATCTGGCTTTAAGTCGATTCGATAACAAATGTCGAAAACGGACGGATTTCTCAGGTTTTTACTACATATGAACACTTTTCACATTCTCCCGTGCAACGCGGCTGGTAGTAATCCTTTCATGCAGAATGTTAAGGTCCTAGCTCATGTCCAAGGCACCAAAGCCAGCTAAAAAGTCAATAATCGATACCTAAGACTTGAATTGTACTACGTCTTACTGTCTATTACATTAACTTAGAAGCTTAATCTGTGTTCTACTATGGTGCTTTTAGTGTCTCCGCATACCGCAGCACGCGACATTGCTTTGTAGACGATAAGTACAACCGTTTCAGAGAGAAGAGCGGCCAATGTGACGATCTGGCTTTAAGTCGATTCGATAACAAATGACGAAAACGGACGGATTTCTCAGGTTTTTACTACATATGAACACTTTTCACATTCTCCCGTGCAACTCGGCTGCTAGTCCTCCTTTCATGCAGAATCTTAATGTCCTAGCTCATGTCCAAGGCACCAAAGCCAGCTAAAAAGTCAATAATCGATACCTAAAACTTGAATTGTACTACTTCTTCCTGGCTATTACATCAACTTAGAAGCCTCATCTGTTCTACTATGCTGCTTGTAGTATCTCAGCATACCGCATCATGCAACATAGCTTTGCAGACGATAAGTACAAGCGTTTCAGAGAGAAGAGCGGCCAATGTGACGATCTGGCTTTAAGTCGATTCGATAACAAATGACGAAAACGGACGGATTTCTCAGGTTTTTATTACATATGAACACTTTTCACATTCTCCCGTGCAACTCGGCTGCTAGTTCTCCTTTCATGCTGAATCTTAAGGTCCTAGCTTATGTCCAAGGCACCAAAGCCAGCTAAAAAGTCAATAATCGATACCTAAAACTTGAATTGGATTACTTCTTACTGGCTATTACATCAACTTAGATGCTTCATCTGTTTCCTACTATGGTGATTTTAGTGTCTCCGCATACCGCAGCTCGCGACATAGCTTTGCAGACGATAAATACAACCGTTTCAGAGAGAAGAGCGGCCAATGTGACGATCTGGCTTTAAGTCGATTCGATAACAAATGACGAAAACGGACGAATTTCTCAGGTTTTTACTACATATGAACACTTTTCACATTCTCCCGTGCTACTCGGCTGCTAGTCCTCCTTTCATGCAGAATCTTAAGGTCCTAGCTCATGTCCAAGGCATCAAAGCTATTTAAAAAGTCAATAATCGATACCTAAAACTTGAATTGTACTACTTCTTACTGGCTATTACATCAACTTAGAAGTTTCATCGGTGTTCTACTATGGTGCTTTTAGTGTCTCCGCATACCGCAGCACGCGACATTGCTTTGTAGACGATAAGTACAACCGTTTCAGAGAGAAGAGCGGCCAGTGTGACGATCTGGCTTTAAGTCGATTCGATAACAAATGACGAAAACGGACGGATTTCTCAGGTTTTTACTACATATGAACACTTTTCACATTCTCCCGTGCAACGCGGCTGGTAGTAATCCTTTCATGCAGAATGTTAAGGTCCTAGCTCATGTCCAAGGCACCAAAGCCAGCTAAAAAGTCAATAATCGATACCTAAGACTTGAATTGTACTACTTCTTACTGGCTATTACATTAACTTAGAAGCTTAATCTGTGTTCTACTATGGTGCTTTTAGTGTCTCCGCATACCGCAGCACGCGACATAGCATAGTGGACGATAAGTACAACCGTTTCCGAGAGCAGAACGGCCAATGTGACGATCTGGCTTTAAGTCGATTCGATAACAAATGACGAAAACGGACGGATTTCTCAGGTTTTTATTACATATGAACACTTTTCACATTCTCCCCTGCAACTCGGCTGCTAGTCCTCCTTTCATGCTGAATCTTAAGGTCCTAGCTCATGTCCAAGGCACCAAAGCTAGCTAAAAAGTCAATAATCGATACCTAAAACTTGAATTGTACTACTTCGTACTGGCTATTACATCAACTTAGAAGCCTCATCTGTTCTACTATGCTGCTTGTAGTATCTCAGCATACCGCAGCATGCAACATAGCTTTGCAGACGATAAGTACAAGAGTTTCAGAGAGAAGAGCGGCCAATGTGACGATCTGGCTTTAAGTCGATTCGATAACAAATGACGAAAACGGACGAATTTCTCAGGTTTTTATTACATATGAACACTTTTCACATTCTCCCGTGCAACTCGGCTGCTAGTTCTCCTTTCATGCTGAATCTTAAGGTCCTAGCTCATGTCCAAGGCACCAAAGCCAGCTAAAAAGTCAATAATCGATACCTAAAACTTGAATTGGATTACTTCTTACTGGCTATTACATCAACTTAGAAGCTTCATCTGTGTTCTACTATGGTGCTTTTAGTGTCTCCGCATACCGCAGCACGCGACATTGCTTTGTAGACGATAAGTACAACCGTTTCAGAGAGAAGAGCGGCCAATGTGACGATCTGGCTTTAAGTCGATTCGATAACAAATGACGAAAACGGACGGATTTCTCAGGTTTTTACTACATATGAACACTTTTCACATTCTCCCTGCAACTCGGCTGCTAGTCCTCCTTTCATGCAGAATCTTAAGGTCCTAGCTCATGTCCATGGCACCAAAGCCAGCTAAAAAGTCAATAATCGATACCTAAGACTTGAATTGTACTACTTCTTACTGGCTATTACATTAACTTAGAAGCTTAATCTGTGTTCTACTATGGTGCTTTTAGTGTCTCCACATACCGCAGCACGAGACATAGCTTAGTAGACGATAAGTACAACCGTTTCCGAGAGCAGAGCGACCAATGTGACGATCTGGCTTTAAATCGATTCGATAACAAATGACGAAAACGGACGGATTTCTCAGGTTTTTATTACATATGAACACTTTTCACATTCTCCCGTGCAACTCGGCTGCTAGTCCTCCTTTCATGCTGAATCATAAGGTCCTAGCTCATGTCCAAGGCACCAAAGCCAGCTAAAAAGTCAATAATCGATACCTAAAACTTGAATTGTACTATTTCTTACTGGCTATTACATCAACTTAGAAGGTTCATCTTTGTTCTACTATGGTGCTTTTAGTGTCTCCACATACCGCAGTACGCGACACAGCTTTGCAGACGATAAGTACAACCGTTTCAGAGAGAAGAGCGGCCAATGTGATGATCTGGCTTTAAGTCGATTCGATAACAAATGACGAAAACGGACGGATTTCTAAGGTTTTTACTACATATGAACACTTTTCACATTCTCCCGTGCAACTCGGCTGCTAGTCCTCCTTTCATGCAGAATCATAAGGTCCTAGCTCATGTCCAAGGCACCAAAGCCAGCTAAAAAGTCAATAATCGATACCTAAAACTTGAATTGTACTACTTCTTACTGGCTATTATATTAACTTAGAAGCTTCATCTGTGTTCTACTATGGTGCTTTTAGTGTCTCCGCATACCGCAGCACGCGACATAGCTTAGTAGACGATAAGTCAACCGTTTCAGAGAAGAGGGGCCAATGTGACAATCTGGGTTTAAGTCGATTCGATAACAAATGACGAAAACGGACGAATTTCTCAGGTTTTTATTATATATGAACACTTTTCACATTCTCCCGTGCAACTGGGCTGCTAGTTCTCCTTTCATGCAGAATCTTAAGGTCCTAGCTCATGTCCAAGGCACCAAAGCCAGCTAAAAAGTCAATAATCGATACCTAAAACTTGAATTGGATTACTTCTTACTGGCTATTACATCAACTTAGATGCTTCATCTGTTTCCTACTATGGTGATTTTAGTGTCTCCGCATACCGCAGCTCGCGACATAGCTTTGCAGACGATAAATACAAGCGTTTCAGAGAGAAGAGCGGCCAATGTGACGATCTGGCTTTAAGTCGATTCGATAACAAATGACGAAAACGGACGAATTTCTCAGGTTTTTACTACATATGAACACTTTTCACATTCTCCCGTGCTACTCGGCTGCTAGTCCTCCTTTCATGCAGAATCTTAAGGTCCTAGCTCATGTCCAAGGCATCAAAGCTATTTAAAAAGTCAATAATCGATACCTAAAACTTGAATTGTACTACTTCTTACTGGCTATTACATCAACTTAGAAGCTTCATCTGTGTTCTACTATGGTGCTTTTAGTGTCTCCGCATACCGCAGCACGCGACATTGCTTTGTAGACGATAAGTACAACCGTTTCAGAGAGAAGAGCGGCCAATGTGACGATCTGGCTTTAAGTCGATTCGATAACAAATGACGAAAACGGACGGATTTCTCAGTTTTTTACTACATATGAACACTTTTCACATTCTCCCGTGCAACTCGGCTGCTAGTCCTCCTTTCATGCAGAATCTTAAGGTCCTAGCTCATGTCCAAGGCACCAAAGCCAGCTAAAAAGTCAATAATCGATACCTTAAACTTGAATTCTACTACTTCTTACTGGCTATTACATCAACTTAGAAGCTTCATCTGTGTTCTACTATGGTGCTTTTAGTGTCTCCACATACCGCAGCACGCGACATAGCTTTGCAGACGATAAGTACAGCCGTTTCAGAGAGAAGAGCGGCCAATGTGACGATCTGGCTTTAAGTCGATTCGATAACAAATGACGAAAACGGACGGATTTCTAAGGTTTTTGCTACATATGAACACTTTTCACATTCTCCCGTGCAACGCGGCTGGTAGTAATCCTTTCATGCAGAATGTTAAGGTCCTAGCTCATTTCCAAGGCACCAAAGCCAGCTAAAAAGTCAATAATCGATACCTAAGACTTGAATTGTACTACTTCTTACTGGCTATTACATTAACTTAGAAGCTTAATCTGTGTTCTACTATGGTGCTTTTAGTGTCTCCGCATACCGCAGCGCGAGACATAGCTTAGTAGACGATAAGTACAACCGTTTCAGAGAAGAGGGGCCAATGTGACAATCTGGGTTTAAGTCGAATCGATAACAAATGACGAAAACGGACGAATTTCTCAGGTTTTTACTACATATGAACACTTTTCACATTCTCCCGTGCTACTCGGCTGCTAGTCCTCCTTTCATGCAGAATCTTAAGGTCCTAGCTCATGTCCAAGGCATCAAAGCTATTTAAAAAGTCAATAATCGATACCCAAAACTTGAATTGTACTACTTCTTACTGGCTATTACATCAACTTAGAAGCTTCATCTGTGTTCTACTATGATGCTTTTAGTGTCTCCGCATACCGCAGCACGCTACATTGCTTTGTAGACGATAAGTACAACCGTTTCAGAGAGAAGAGCGGCCAATGTGACGATCTGGCTTTAAGTCGATTCGATAACAAATGACGAAAACGGACGGATTTCTCAGGTTTTTACTACATATGAACACTTTTCACATTCTCCCGTGCAACTCGGCTGCTAGTCCTCCTTTCATGCAGAACCTTAAGGTCCTAGCTCATGTCCAAGGCACCAAAGCCAGCTAAAAAGTCAATAATCGATACCTTAAACTTGAATTCTACTATTTCTTACTGGCTATTACATCAACT
This sequence comes from Schistocerca gregaria, assembly GCF_023897955.1. NCBI lineage: Eukaryota > Metazoa > Arthropoda > Insecta > Orthoptera > Acrididae > Schistocerca > Schistocerca gregaria. The sequence goes on from NW_026061829.1 coordinate 4,883,164, forward strand.
TAGAAGCTTCATCTGTGTTCTACTATGGTGCTTTTAGTGTCTCCACATACCGCAGTACGCGACATAGCTTTGCAGACGATAAGTACAACCGTTTCAGAGAGAAGAGCGGCCAATGTGATGATCTGGCTTTAAGTCGATTCGATAACAAATGACGAAAACGGACGGATTTCTCAGGTTTTTACTACATATGAAGACTTTTCACATTCTCCCGTGCAACTCGGCTGCTAGTCCTCCTTTCATGCAGAATCATAAGGTCCTAGCTCATGTCCAAGGCACCAAAGCCAGCTAAAAAGTCAATAATCGATACCTAAAACTTGAATTGTACTACTTCTTACTGGCTATTACATCAACTTAGAAGCTTCATCTGTGTTCTACTATGGTGCTTTTAGTGTCTCCGCATACCGCAGCACGCGACATAGCTTAGTAGACGATAAGTCAACCGTTTCAGAGAAGAGGGGCCAATGTGACAATCTGGGTTTAAGTCGATTCGATAACAAATGACGAAAACGGACGAATTTCTCAGGTTTTTATTACATATGAACACTTTTCACATTCTCCCGTGCAACTCGGCTGCTAGTTCTCCTTTCATGCTGAGTCTTAAGGTCCTAGCTCATGTCCAAGGCACCAAAGCCAGCTAAAAAGTCAATAATCGATACCTAAAACTTGAATTGGATTACTTCTTACTGGCTATTACATCAACTTAGATGCTTCATCTGTTTCCTACTATGGTGATTTTAGTGTCTCCGCATACCGCAGCTCGCGACATAGCTTTGCAGACGATAAATACTAGCGTTTCAGAGAGAAGAGCGGCCAATGTGACGATCTGGCTTTAAGTCGATTCGATAACAAATGACGAAAACGGACGAATTTCTCAGGTTTTTACTACATATGAACACTTTTCACATTCTCCCGTGCTACTCGGCTGCTAGTCCTCCTTTCATGCAGAATCTTAAGGTCCTAGCTCATGTCCAAGGCATCAAAGCTATTTAAAAAGTCAATAATCGATACCTAAAACTTGAATTGTACTACTTCTTACTGGCTATTACATCAACTTAGAAGCTTCATCTGTGTTCTACTATGGTGCTTTTAGTGCCTCCGCATACCGCAGCACGCGACATTGCTTTGTAGACGATAACTACAACCGTTTCAGAGAGAAGAGCGGCCAATGTGACGATCTGGCTTTAAGTCGATTCGATAACAAATGACGAAAACGGACGGATTTCTCAGTTTTTTACTACATATGAACACTTTTCACATTCTCCCGTGCAACTCGGCTGCTAGTCCTCCTTTCATGCAGAATCTTAAGGTCCTAGCTCATGTCCAAGGCACCAAAGCCAGCTAAAAAGTCAATAATCGATTCCTTAAACTTGAATTCTACTACTTCTTACTGGCTATTACATCAACTTAGAAGCTTCATCTGTGTTCTACTATGGTGCTTTTAGTGTCTCCACATACCGCAGCACGCGACATAGCTTTGCAGACGATAAGTACAACTGTTTCAGAGAGAAGAGCGGCCAATGTGACGATCTGGCTTTAAGTCGATTCGATAACAAATGACGAAAACGGACGGATTTCTAAGGTTTTTGCTACATATGAACACTTTTCACATTCTCCCGTGCAACGCGGCTGGTAGTAATCCTTTCATGCAGAATGTTAAGGTCCTAGCTCATGTCCAAGGCACCAAAGCCAGCTAAAAAGTCAGTAATCGATACCTAAGACTTGAATTGTACTACTTCTTACTGGCTATTACATTAACTTAGAAGCTTAATCTGTGTTCTACTATGGTGCTTTTAGTGTCTCCGCATACCGCAGCGCGAGACATAGCTTAGTAGACGATAAGTACAACCGTTTCAGAGAAGAGGGGCCAATGTGACAATCTGGGTTTAAGTCGATTCGATAACAAATGACGAAAACGGACGAATTTCTCAGGTTTTTATTACATATGAACACTTTTCACATTCTCCCGTGCAACTCGGCTGCTAGTTCTCCTTTCATGCTGAATCTTAAGGTCCTAGCTCATGTCCAAGGCACCAAAGCCAGCTAAAAAGTCAATAATCGATACCTAAAACTTGAATTGGATTACTTCTTACTGGCTATTACATCAACTTAGATGCTTCATCTGTTTCCTACTATGGTGATTTTAGTGTCTCCGCATACCGCAGCTCGCGACATAGCTTTGCAGACGATAAATACAAGCGTTTCAGAGAGAAGAGCGACCAATGTGACGATCTGGCTTTAAGTCGATTCGATAACAAATGACGAAAACGGACGAATTTCTCAGGTTTTTACTACATATGAACACTTTTCACATTCTCCCGTGCTACTCGGCTGCTAGTCCTCCTTTCATGCAGAATCTTAAGGTCCTAGCTCATGTCCAAGGCATCAAAGCTATTTAAAAAGTCAATAATCGATACCTAAAACTTGAATTGTACTACTTCTTACTGGCTATTACATCAACTTAGAAGCTTCATCTGTGTTCTACTATGGTGCTTTTAGTGTCTCCGCATACCGCAGCACGCGACATTGCTTTGTAGACGATAAGTACAACCGTTTCAGAGAGAAGAGCGGCCAATGTGACGATCTGGCTTTAAGTCGATTCGATAACAAATGACGAAAACGGACGGATATCTCAGGTTTTTACTACATATGAACACTTTTCACATTCTCCCGTGCAACTCGGCTGCTAGTCCTCCTTTCATGCAGAATCTTAAGGTCCTAGCTCATGTCCAAGGCACCAAAGCCAGCTAAAAAGTCAATAATCGATACCTTAAACTTGAATTCTACTATTTCTTACTGGCTATTACATCAACTTAGAAGCTTCATCTGTGTTCTACTATGGTGCTTTTAGTGTCTCCACATACCGCAGTACGCGACATAGCTTTGCAGACGGTAAGTACAACCGTTTCAGAGAGAAGAGCGGCCAATGTGATGATCTGGCTTTAAGTCGATTCGATAACAAATGACGAAAACGGACGGATTTCTCAGGTTTTTACTACATATGAAGACTTTTCACATTCTCCCGTGCAACTCGGCTGCTAGTCCTCCTTTCATGCAGAATCATAAGGTCCTAGCTCATGTCCAAGGCACCAAAGCCAGCTAAAAAGTCAATAATCGATACCTAAAACTTGAATTGTACTACTTCTTACTGGCTATTACATTAACTTAGAAGCTTCATCTGTGTTCTACTATGGTGCTTTTAGTGTCTCCGCATACCGCAGCACGCGACATAGCTTAGTAGACGATAAGTACAACCGTTTCCGAGAGCAGAACGGCCAATGTGACGATCTGGCTTTAAGTCGATTCGATAACAAATGACGAAAACGGACGGATTTCTCAGGTTTTTATTACATATGAACACTTTTCACATTCTCCCCTGCAACTCGGCTGCTAGTCCTCCTTTCATGCTGAATCTTAAGGTCCTAGCTCATGTCCAAGGCACCAAAGCTAGCTAAAAAGTCAATAATCGATACCTAAAACTTGAATTGTACTACTTCTTACTGGCTATTACATCAACTTAGAAGCCTCATCTGTTCTACTATGCTGCTTGTAGTATCTCAGCATACCGCAGCATGCAACATAGCTTTGCAGACGATAAGTACAAGCGTTTCAGAGAGAAGAGCGGCCAATGTGACGATCTGGCTTTAAGTCGATTCGATAACAAATGACGAAAACGGACGAATTTCTCAGGTTTTTACTACATATGAACACTTTTCACATTCTCCCGTGCTACTCGGCTGCTAGTCCTCCTTTCATGCAGAATCTTAAGGTCCTAGCTCATGTCCAAGGCATCAAAGCTATTTAAAAAGTCAATAATCGATACCTAAAACTTGAATTGTACTACTTCTTACTGGCTATTACATCAACTTAGAAGCTTCATCTGTGTTCTACTATGGTGCTTTTAGTGTCTCCGCATACCGCAGCACGCGACATTGCTTTGTAGACGATAAGTACAACCGTTTCAGAGAGAAGAGCGGCCAATGTGACGATCTGGCTTTAAGTCGATTCGAAAACAAATGACGAAAACGGACGGATTTCTCAGGTTTTTACTACATATGAACACTTTTCACATTCTCCCGTGCAACGCGGCTGGTAGTAATCCTTTCATGCTGAATGTTAAGGTCCTAGCTCATGTCCAAGGCACCAAAGCCAGCTAAAAAGTCAATAATCGATACCTAAAACTTGAATTGTACTACTTCTTACTGGCTATTACATTAACTTAGCAGCTTCATCTGTGTTCTACTATGGTGCTTTTAGTGTCACCGCATACCGCAGCACGCGACATACCTTAGTAGACGATAAGTACAACCGTTTCCGAGAGCAGAACGGCCAATGTGACGATCTGGCTTTAAGTCGATTCTATAACAAATGACGAAAACGGACGGATTTCTCAGGTTTTTATTACATATGAACACTTTTCACATTCTCCCGTGCAACTCGGCTGCTAGTTCTCCTTTCATGCTGAATCTTAAGGTCCTAGCTCATGTCCAAGGCACCAAAGCCAGCTAAAAAGTCAATAATCGATACCTAAAACTTGAATTGTATTACTTCTTACTGGCTATTACATCATCTTAGATGCTTCATCTGTTTCCTACTATGGTGATTTTAGTGTCTCCGCATACCGCAGCTCTCGACATAGCTTTGCAGACGATAAATACAAGCGTTTCAGAGAGAAGAGCGGCCAATGTGACGATCTGGCTTTAAGTCGATTCGATAACAAATGACGAAAACGGACGAATTTCTCAGGTTTTTACTACATATGAACACTTTTCACATTCTCCCGTGCAACTCGGCTGGTAGTAATCCTTTCATGCAGAATGTTAAGGTCCTAGCTCATGTCCAAGGCATCAAAGCCAGCTAAAAAGTAAATAATCGATACCTAAAACTTGAATTGTACTACTTCTTACTGGCTATTACATCAACTTAGAAGCTTCATCTGTGTTCTACTACGGTGATTTTAGTTTCTCCGCATACCGCAGCACGCGACATAGTTTTACAGACGATTAGTACAACCGTTTCAGAGAGAAGAGCGACCAATGTGACGATCTGGCTTTAAGTCGATGCGATAACAAATGACGAAAACGGACGGATTTCTCAGGTTTTTACTACATATGAACACTTTTCACATTCTCCCGTGCAACTCGGCTGCTAGTCCTCCTTTCATGCAGAATCGTAAGGTCCTAGCTCATGTCCAAGGCACCAAAGCCAGCTAAAAAGTCAATAATCGATACCTTAAACATGAATTCTACTACTTCTTACTGGCTATTACATCAACTTAGAAGCTTCATCTGTGTTCTACTATGGTGCTTTTGGTGTCTCCACATACCGCAGCACGCGACATAGCTTTGCAGACGATAAGTACAACCGTTTCAGAGAGAAGAGCGGCCAATGTGACGATCTGGCTTTAAGTCGATTCGATAACAAATGACGAAAACGGACGGATTTCTAAGGTTTTTACTACATATGAACACTTTTCACATTCTCCCGTGCAACGCGGCTGGTAGTAATCCTTTCATGCAGAATGTTAAGGTCCTAGCTCATGTCCAAGGCACCAAAGCCAGCTAAAAAGTCAATAATCGATACCTAAGACTTGAATTGTACTACTTCTTACTGGCTATTACATTAACTTAGAAGCTTAATCTGTGTTCTACTATGGTGCTTTTAGTGTCTCCGCATACCGCAGCACGAGACATAGCTTAGTAGACGATAAGTACAACCGTTTCCGAGAGCAGAGCGACCAATGTGACGATCTGGCTTTAAGTCGATTCGATAACAAATGACGAAAACGGACGGATTTCTTAGGTTTTTATTACATATGAACACTTTCACATTCTCCCGTGCAACTCGGCTGCTAGTCCTCCTTTCATGCTGAATCTTAAGGTTCTAGCTCATGTCCAAGGCACCAAAGCCAGCTAAAAAGTCAATAATCGATACCTAAAACTTGAATTGTACTATTTCTTACTGGCTATTACATCAACTTAGAAGGTTCATCTGTGTTCTACTATGGTGCTTTTAGTGTCTCCACATACCGCAGTACGCGACATAGCTTTGCAGACGATAAGTACAACCGTTTCAGAGAGAAGAGCGGCCAATGTGATGATCTGGCTTTAAGTCGATTCGATAACAAATGACGAAAACGGACGGATTTCTCAGGTTTTTATAACATATGAACACTTTTCACATTCTCCCCTGCAACTCGGCTGCTAGTCCTCCTTTCATGCTGAATCTTAAGGTCCTAGCTCATGTCCAAGGCACCAACGCTAGCTAAAAAGTCAATAATCGATACCTAAAACTTGAATTGTACTACTTCTTACTGGCTATTACATCAACTTAGAAGCCTCATCTGTTCTACTATGCTGCTTGTAGTATCTCAGCATACCGCAGCATGCAACATAGCTTTGCAGACGATAAGTACAGGCGTTTCAGAGAGAAGAGCGGCCAATGTGACGATCTGGCTTTAAGTCGATTCGGTAACAAATGACGAAAACGGACGAATTTCTCAGGTTTTTACTACATATGAACCTTTTTCACATTCTCCCGTGCTACTCGGCTGCTAGTCCTCCTTTCATGCAGAATCTTAAGGTCCTAGCTCATGTCCAAGGCATCAAAGCTATTTAAAAAGTCAATAATCGATACCTAAAACTTGAATTGTACTACTTCTTACTGGCTATTACATCAACTTAGAAGCTTCATCTGTGTTCTACTATGGTGCTTTTAGTGTCTCCGCATACCGCAGCACGCGACATTGCTTTGTAGACGATAAGTACAACCGTTTCAGAGAGAAGAGCGGCCAATGTGACGATCTGGCTTTAAGTCGATTCGATAACAAATGACGAAAACGGACGGATTTCTCAGGTTTTTACTACATATGAACACTTTTCACATTCTCCCGTGTAACTCGGCTACTAGTCCTCCTTTCATGCAGAATCATAAGGTCCTAGCTCATGTCCAAGGCACCAAAGCCAGCTAAAAAGTCAATAATCGATACCTTAAACTTGAATTCTACTACTTCTTACTGGCTATTACATCAACTTAGAAGCTTCATCTGTGTTCTACTATGGTGATTTTAGTGTCTCCACATACCGCAGCACGCGACATAGCTTTGCAGACGATAAGTACAACCGTTTCAGAGAGAAGAGTGGCCAATGTGACGATCTGGCTTTAAGTCGATTCGATAACAAATGACGAAAACGGACGGATTTCTAAGGTTTTTACTACATATGAACACTTTTCACATTCTCCCGTGCAACGCGGCTGGTAGTAATCCTTTCATGCAGAATGTTATGGTCCTAGCTCATGTCCAAGGCACCAAAGCCAGCTAAAAAGTCAATAATCGATACCTAAGACTTGAATTGTACTACTTCTTACTGGCTATTACATTAACTTAGAAGCTTAATCTGTGTTCTACTATGGTGCTTTTAGTGTCTCCGCATACCGCAGCACGAGACATAGCTTAGTAGACGATAAGTACAACCGTTTCCGAGAGCAGAGCGACCAATGTGACGATCTGGCTTTAAGTCGATTCGATAACAAATGACGAAAACGGACGGATTTCTCAGGTTTTTATTACATATGAACACTTTTCACATTCTCCCGAGCAACTCGGCTGCTAGTCCTCCTTTCATGCTGAATCTTAAGGTCCTAGCTCATGTCCAAGGCACCAAAGCCAGCTAAAAAGTCAATAATCGATACCTAAAACTTGAATTGTACTATTTCTTACTGGCTATTACATCAACTTAGAAGGTTCATCTGTGTTCTACTATGGTGCTTTTAGTGTCTCCACATACCGCAGTACGCGACACAGCTTTGCAGACGATAAGTACAACCGTTTCAGAGAGAAGAGCGGCCAATGTGATGATCTGGCTTTAAGTCGATTCGATAACAAATGACGAAAACGGACGGATTTCTAAGGTTTTTACTACATATGAACACTTTTCACATTCTCCCGTGAAACTCGGCTGCTAGTCCTCCTTTCATGCAGATTCTTAAGGTCCTAGCTCATGTCCAAGGCACCAACGCCAGCTAAAAAGTCAATAATCGATACCTAAAACTTGAATTGTACTACTTCTTACTGGCTATTACATTAACTTAGAAGCTTCATCTGTGTTCTACTATGGTGCTTTTAGTGTCTCCGCATACCGCAGCACGCGACATAGCTTAGTAGACGATAAGTACAACCGTTTCCGAGAGCAGAACGGCCAATGTGACGATCTGGCTTTAAGTCGATTCGATAACAAATGACGAAAACGGACGGATTTCTCAGGTTTTTATTACATATGAACACTTTTCACATTCTCCCGTGCAACTCGGCTGCTAGTTCTCCTTTCATGCTGAATCTTAAGGTCCTAGCTCATGTCCAAGGCACCAAAGCCAGCTAAAAAGTCAATAATCGATACCTAAAACTTGAATTCGATTACTTCTTACTGGCTATTACATCAACTTAGATGCTTCATCTGTTTCCTACTATGGTGATTTTAGTGTCTCCGCATACCGCAGCTCGCGACATAGCTTTGCAGACGATAAATACAAGCGTTTCAGAGAGAAGAGCGGCCAATGTGACGATCTGGCTTTAAGTTCATTCGATAACAAATGACGAAAACGGACGAATTTCTCAGGTTTTTACTACATATGAACACTTTTCACATTCTCCCGTGCAACTCGGCTGGTAGTAATCCTTTCATGCAGAATGTTAAGGTCCTAGCTCATGTCCAAGGCACCAAAGCCAGCTAAAAAGTCAATAATCGATACCTAAAACTTGAATTGTACTACTTCTTCCTGGCTATTACATCAACTTAGAAGCTTCATCTGTGTTCTACTACGGTGATTTTAGTTTCTCCGCATACCGCAGCACGCGACATAGTTTTACAGACGATTAGTACAACCGTTTCAGAGAGAAGAGCGACCAATGTGACGATCTGGCTTTAAGTCGATGCGATAACAAATGACGAAAACGGACGGATTTCTCAGGTTTTTACTACATATGAACACTTTTCACATTCTCCCGTGCAACTCGGCTGCTAGTCCTCCTTTCATGCAGAATCGTAAGGTCCTAGCTCATGTCCAAGGCACCAAAGCCAGCTAAAAAGTCAATAATCGATACCTTAAACATGAATTCTACTACTTCTTACTGGCTATTACATCAACTTAGAAGCTTCATCTGTGTTCTACTATGGTGATTTGGTGTCTCCACATACCGCAGCACGCGACATAGCTTTGCAGACGATAAGTACAACCGTTTCAGAGAGAAGAGCGGCCAATGTGACTATCTGGCTTTAAGTCGATTCGATAACAAATGACGAAAACGGACGGATTTCTAAGGTTTTTACTACATATGAACACTTTTCACATTCTCCCGTGCAACGCGGCTGGTAGTAATCCTTTCATGCAGAATGTTAAGGTCCTAGCTCATGTCCAAGGCACCAAAGCCAGCTAAAAAGTCAATAATCGATACCTAAGACTTGAATTGTACTACTTCTTACTGGCTATTACATTAACTTAGAAGCTTAATCTGTGTTCTACTATGGTGCTTTTAGTGTCTCCGCATACCGCAGCACGAGACATAGCTTAGTAGACGATAAGTACAACCGTTTCCGAGAGCAGAGCGACCAATGTGACGATCTGGCTTTAAGTCGATTCGATAACAAATGACGAAAACGGACGGATTTCTTAGGTTTTTATTACATATGAACACTTTCACATTCTCCCGTGCAACTCGGCTGCTAGTCCTCCTTTCATGCTGAATCTTAAGGTCCTAGCTCATGTCCAAGGCACCAAAGCCAGCTAAAAAGTCAATAATCGATACCTAAAACTTGAATTGTACTATTTCTTACTGGCTATTACATCAACTTAGAAGGTTCATCTGTGTTCTACTATGGTGCTTTTAGTGTCTCCACATACCGCAGTACGCGACATAGCTTTGCAGACGATAAGTACAACCGTTTCAGAGAGAAGAGCGGCCAATGTGATGATCTGGCTTTAAGTCGATTCGATAACAAATGACGAAAACGGACGGATTTCTCAGGTTTTTATTACATATGAACACTTTTCACATTCTCCCCTGCAACTCGGCTGCTAGTCCTCCTTTCATGCTGAATCTTAAGGTCCTAGCTCATGTCCAAGGCACCAACGCTAGCTAAAAAGTCAATAATCGATACCTAAAACTTGAATTGTACTACTTCTTACTGGCTATTACATCAACTTAGAAGCCTCATCTGTTCTACTATGCTGCTTGTAGTATCTCAGCATACCGCAGCATGCAACATAGCTTTGCAGACGATAAGTACAGGCGTTTCAGAGAGAAGAGCGGCCAATGTGACGATCTGGCTTTAAGTCGATTCGATAACAAATGACGAAAACGGACGAATTTCTCAGGTTTTTACTACATATGAACCCTTTTCACATTCTCCCGTGCTACTCGGCTGCTAGTCCTCCTTTCATGCAGAATCTTAAGGTCCTAGCTCATGTCCAAGGCATCAAAGCTATTTAAAAAGTCAATAATCGATACCTAAAACTTGAATTGTACTACTTCTTACTGGCTATTACATCAACTTAGAAGCTTCATCTGTGTTCTACTATGGTGCTTTTAGTGTCTCCGCATACCGCAGCACGCGACATTGCTTTGTAGACGATAAGTACAACCGTTTCAGAGAGAAGAGCGGCCAATGTGACGATCTGGCTTTATGTCGATTCGATAACAAATGACGAAAACGGACCGATTTCTCAGGTTTTTACTACATATGAACACTTTTCACATTCTCCCGTGTAACTCGGCTACTAGTCCTCCTTTCATGCAGAATCATAAGGTCCTAGCTCATGTCCAAGGCACCAAAGCCAGCTAAAAAGTCAATAATCGATACCTTAAACTTGAATTCTACTACTTCTTACTGGCTATTACATCAACTTAGAAGCTTCATCTGTGTTCTACTATGGTGATTTTAGTGTCTCCACATACCGCAGCACGCGACATAGCTTTGCAGACGATAAGTACAACCGTTTCAGAGAGAAGAGTGGCCAATGTGACGATCTGGCTTTAAGTCGATTCGATAACAAATGACGAAAACGGACGGATTTCTAAGGTTTTTACTACATATGAACACTTTTCACATTCTCCCGTGCAACGCGGCTGGTAGTAATCCTTTCATGCAGAATGTTATGGTCCTAGCTCATGTCCAAGGCACCAAAGCCAGCTAAAAAGTCAATAATCGATACCTAAGACTTGAATTGTACTACTTCTTACTGGCTATTACATTAACTTAGAAGCTTAATCTGTGTTCTACTATGGTGCTTTTAGTGTCTCCGCATACCGCAGCACGAGACATAGCTTAGTAGACGATAAGTACAACCGTTTCCGAGAGCAGAGCGACCAATGTGACGATCTGCCTTTAAGTCGATTCGATAACAAATGACGAAAACGGACGGATTTCTCAGGTTTTTATTACATATGAACACTTTTCACATTCTCCCGAGCAACTCGGCTGCTAGTCCTCCTTTCATGCTGAATCTTAAGGTCCTAGCTCATGTCCAAGGCACCAAAGCCAGCTAAAAAGTCAATAATCGATACCTAAAACTTGAATTGTACTATTTCTTACTGGCTATTACATCAACTTAGAAGGTTCATCTGTGTTCTACTATGGTGCTTTTAGTGTCTCCACATACCGCAGTACGCGACACAGCTTTGCAGACGATAAGTACAACCGTTTCAGAGAGAAGAGCGGCCAATGTGATGATCTGGCTTTAAGTCGATTCGATAACAAATGACGAAAACGGAAGGATTTCTAAGGTTTTTACTACATATGAACACTTTTCACATTCTCCCGTGAAACTCGGCTGCTAGTCCTCCTTTCATGCAGATTCTTAAGGTCCTAGCTCATGTCCAAGGCACCAACGCCAGCTAAAAAGTCAATAATCGATAGCTAAAACTTGAATTGTACTACTTCTTCCTGGCTATTACATCAACTTAGAAGCTTCATCTGTGTTCTACTACGGTGCTTTTAGTTTCTCCGCATACCGCAGCACGCGACATAGTTTTACAGACGATTAGTACAACCGTTTCAGAGAGAAGAGCGACCAATGTGACGATCTGGCTTTAAGTCGATTCGATAACAAATGACGAAAACGGACGGATTTCTCAGGTTATTACTACATATGGACACTTTTCACATTCTCCCGTGCATCTCGGCTGCTAGTCCTCCTTTTATGCAGAATCTTAAGGTCCTAGCTCATGTCCAAGGCACCAAAGCCAGCTAAAAAGTAAATAATCGATACCTAAAACTTGAATTGGACTACTTCTTACTGGCTATTACATCAACTTAGAAGCTTCATCTGTGTTCTACTATGGTGCTTTTCCTGTTTCCGCCTACGGCAACACGCGACATAGCTTTGCAGACGATAAGTACAACCGTTTCCGAGAGCAGAGCGGCCAATGTGACGATCTGGCTTTAAGTCGATTCGATAACAAATGACGAAAACGGACGGATTTCTAAGGTTTTTACTACATATGAACACTTTTCACATTTTCCCCTGCAACTCGGCTGCTAGTCCTCCTTTCATGCAGAATCTTAAGGTCCTAGCTCATGTCCAAGGCACCAAAGCCAGCTAAAAAGTCAATAATCGATACCTAAAACTTTAATTGGACTACTTCTTACTGGCTATTACATCAACTTAGAAGCTTCATCTGTGTTCTACTATGGTGCTTTTCCTGTTTCCGCCTACGGCAACACGCGACATAGCTTTGCAGACGATAAGTACAACCGTTTCCGAGAGCAGAGCGGCCAATGTGACGATCTGGCTTTAAGTCGATTCGATAACAAATGACGAAAACGGACGAATTCTCAGGTTTTTACTACATATGAACACTTTTCACATTCTCCCGTGCTATTCGGCTGCTAGTCCTCCTTTCATGCTGAATCTTAAGGTCCTAGCTCATGTCCAAGGCACCAAAGCTAGCTAAAAAGTCAATAATCGATACCTAAAACTTGATTTGTACTACGTCTTACTGACTATTACATCAACTTAGAAGCTTCATCTGTGTTCTGCTATGCTGCTTGTAGTGTCTCAGCATACCGCAGCATGCGACATAGCTTTCCAGACGATAAATACAAGCGTTTCAGAGAGAAGAGCGGCCAATGTGACGATCTGGCTTTAAGTTCATTCGATAACAAATGACGAAAACGGACGAATTTCTCAGGTTTTTACTACATATGAACACTTTTCACATTCTCCCGTGCAACTCGGCTGCTAGTCCTCCTTTCATGCAGAATCTTAATGTCCTAGCTCATGTCCAAGGCACCAAAGCCAGCTAAAAAGTCAATAATCGATACCTTAAACTTGAATTCTACTACTTCTTACTGGCTATTACATCAACTTAGAAGCTTCATCTGTGTTCTACTATGGTGCTTTTAGTGTCTCCACATACCGCAGCACGCGACATAGCTTTGCAGACGATAAGTACAACCGTTTCAGAGAGAAGAGCGGCCAATGTGACGATCTGGCTTTAAGTCGATTCGATAACAAATGACGAAAACGGACGGATTTCTAAGGTTTTTACTACATATGAACACTTTTCACATTCTCCCGTGCAACTCGGCTGGTAGTAATCCTTTCGTGCAGAATGTTAAGGTCGTAGCTCATGTCCAAGGCACCAAAGCCAGCTAAAAAGTCAATAATCGATACCTAAAACTTGAATTGTACTACTTCTTCCTGGCTATTACATCAACTTAGAAGCTTCATCTGTGTTCTACTACGGTGCTTTTAGTTTCTCCGCATACCGCAGCACGCGACATAGTTTTACAGACGATTAGTACAACCGTTTCAGAGAGAAGAGCGACCAATGTGACGATCTGGCTTTAAGTCGATTCGATAACAAATGACGAAAACGGACGGATTTCTCAGGTTATTACTACATATGGACACTTTTCACATTCTCCCGTGCAACTCGGCTGCTAGTCCTCCTTTTATGCAGAATCTTAAGGTCCTAGCTCATGTCCAAGGCACCAAAGCCAGCTAAAAAGTAAATAATCGATACCTAAAACTTGAATTGGACTACTTCTTACTGGCTATTACATCAACTTAGAAGCTTCATCTGTGTTCTACTATGGTGCTTTTCCTGTTTCCGCCTACGGCAACACGCGACATAGCTTTGCAGACGATAAGTACAACCGATTCCGAGAGCAGAGCGGCCAATGTGACGATCTGGCTTTAAGTCGATTCGATAACAAATGACGAAAACGGACGGATTTCTAAGGTTTTTACTACATATGAACACTTTTCACATTTTCCCCTGCAACTCGGCTGCTAGTCCTCCTTTCATGCAGAATCTTAAGGTCCTAGCTCATGTCCAAGGCACCAAAGCCAGCTAAAAAGTCAATAATCGATACCTAAAACTTTAATTGGACTACTTCTTACTGGCTATTACATCAACTTAGAAGCTTCATCTGTGTTCTACTATGGTGCTTTTCCTGTTTCCGCCTACGGCAACACGCGACTTAGCTTTGCAGACGATAAGTACAACCGTTTCCGAGAGCAGAGCGGCCAATGTGACGATCTGGCTTTAAGTCGATTCGATAACAAATGACGAAAACGGACGAATTCTCAGGTTTTTACTACATATGAACACTTTTCACATTCTCCCGTGCTATTCGGCTGCTAGTCCTCCTTTCATGCTGAATCTTAAGGTCCTAGCTCATGTCCAAGGCACCAAAGCTAGCTAAAAAGTCAATAATCGATACCTAAAACTTGATTTGTACTACTTCTTACTGACTATTACATCAACTTAGAAGCTTCATCTGTGTTCTGCTATGCTGCTTGTAGTGTCTCAGCATACCGCAGCATGCGACATAGCTTTGCAGACGATAAGTACAACCGTTTCAGAGAGAAGAGCGGCCAATGTGACGATCTGACTTTAAGTCGATTCGATAACAAATGACGAAAACGGACGGATTTCTCAGGTTTTTATTACCAATGAACAATTTTCACATTCTCCCGTGCAACTCGGCTGCTAGTCCTCCTTTCATGCAGAATCTTAATGTCCTAGCTCATGTCCAAGGCACCAAAGCCAGCTAAAAAGTCAATAATCGATACCCTAAACTTGAATTCTACTACTTCTTACTGGCTATTACATCAACTTAGAAGCTTCATCTGTGTTCTACTATGGTGCTTTTAGTGTCTCCACATACCGCAGCACGCGACATAGCTTTGCAGACGATAAGTACAACCGTTTCAGAGAGAAGAGCGGCCAATGTGACGATCTGGCTTTAAGTCGATTCGATAACAAATGACGAAAACGGACGGATTTCTAAGGTTTTTACTACATATGAACACTTTTCACATTCTCCCGTGCAACTCGGCTGGTAGTAATCCTTTCGTGCAGAATGTTAAGGTCCTAGCTCATGTCCAAGGCACCAAAGCCAGCTAAAAAGTCAATAATCGATACCTAAAACTTGAATTGTACTACTTCTTCCTGGCTATTACATCAACTTAGAAGCTTCATCTGTGTTCTACTACGGTGCTTTTAGTTTCTCCGCATACCGCAGCACGCGACATAGTTTTACAGACGATTAGTACAACCGTTTCAGAGAGAAGAGCGACCAATGTGACGATCTGGCTTTAAGTCGATTCGATAACAAATGACGAAACCGGACGGATTTCTCAGGTTTTTACTACATATGGACACTTTTCACATTCTCCCGTGCAACTCGGCTGCTAGTCCTCCTTTCATGCAGAATCTTAAGGTCCTAGCTCATGTCCAAGGCACCAAAGCCAGCTAAAAAGTAAATAATCGATACCTAAAACTTGAATTGGACTACTTCTTACTGGCTATTACATCAACTTAGAAGCTTCATCTGTGTTCTACTATGGTGCTTTTCCTGTTTCCGCCTACGGCAACACGCGACATAGCTTTGCAGACGATAAGTACAACCGTTTCCGAGAGCAGAGCGGCCAATGTGACGATCTGGCTTTAAGTCGATTCGATAACAAATGACGAAAACGGACGGATTTCTAAGGTTTTTACTACATATGAACACTTTTCACATTTTCCCCTGCAACTCGGCTGCTAGTCCTCCTTTCATGCAGAATCTTAAGGTCCTAGCTCATGTCCAAGGCACCAAAGCCAGCTAAAAAGTCAATAATCGATACCTAAAACTTTAATTGGACTACTTCTTACTGGCTATTACATCAACTTAGAAGCTTCATCTGTGTTCTAATATGGTGCTTTTCCTGTTTCCGCCTACGGCAACACGCGACATAGCTTTGCAGACGATAAGTACAACCGTTTCCGAGAGCAGAGCGGCCAATGTGACGATCTGGCTTTAAGTCGATTCGATAACAAATGACGAAAACGGACGAATTCTCAGGTTTTTACTACATATGAACACTTTTCACATTCTCCCGTGCTATTCGGCTGCTAGTCCTCCTTTCATGCTGAATCTTAAGGTCGTAGCTCATGTCCAAGGCACCAAAGCTAGCTAAAAAGTCAATAATCGATACCTAAAACTTGATTTGTACTACTTCTTACTGACTATTACATCAACTTAGAAGCTTCATCTGTGTTCTGCTATGCTGCTTGTAGTGTCTCAGCATACCGCAGCATGCGACATAGCTTTGCAGACGATAAGTACAACCGTTTCAGAGAGAAGAGCGACCAATGTGACGATCTGGCTTTAAGTCGATTCGATAACAAATGACGAAAACGGACGGATTCCTCAGGTATTTTTTTACATATGAACACTTTTCACATTCTCCCGTGCTACTCGGCTGCTAGTCCTCCTTACATGCAGAATCTTAAGGTCCTAGCTCATGTCGAAGGCACCAAAGCCAGCTAAAAAGTCAATAATCGATACCTAAAACTTGAATTGTACTACTTCTTACTGGCTATTACATCAACTTAGAAGCTTCATCTGTGTTCTACTATGGTGCTTTTAGTGTTTCCACATACCGCAGCACGTGACATAGCTTTGTAGACGAAAATACAACCGTTTCAGAGAGAAGAGCGGCCAATGTGACGATCTGACTTTAAGTCGATTTGATAACAAATGACGAAAACGGACGGATTTCTCAGGTTTTTATTACCAATGAACAATTTTCACATTCTCCCGTGCAACTCGGCTGCTAGTCCTCCTTTCATGCAGAATCTTAAGGTCCTAGCTCATGTCCAAGGCATCAAAGCCAGCTAAAAAGTCAATAATCGATACCTAAAACTTTAATTGTACTACTTCTTACTGGCTATTACATCAACTTAGAAGCTTCATCTGTGTTCTAATATGGTGCTTTTATTGTGTCCACATACCGCAGCACGCGACATAGCTTTGCAGACGATAAGTACAACTTTTTCAGAGAGAAGAGCGGCCAATGTGACGATCTGGCTTTAAGTCGATTCGAAAACAAATGACGAAAACGGACGGATTTCTCAGGTTTTTACTACATATGAACACTTTTCACATTCTCCCGTGCAACTCGGCTGCTAGTCCTCCTTTCATGTAGAATCTTAAGGTCCTAGCTCATGTCCAAGGCACCAAAGCCAGCTAAAAAGTCAATAATCGATACCTAAAACTTGAATTGGATTACTTCTTACTGGCTATTACATCAACTTAGATGCTTCATCTGTGTTCTACTATGGTAATTTTAGTTTCTCCACATACCGCAGCTCGCGACATAGCTTTGCAGACGATAAGTACAACCGTTTCAGAGAGAATAGCGGCCAATGTGACGATCTGGCTTTAAGTCGATTCGATAACAAATGACGAAAACGGACGGATTTCTAAGGTTTTTACTACATATGAACACTTTTCACATTCTCCCGTGCAACTCGGCTGCTAGTCCTCCTTTCATGCAGAATTTTAAGGTACTAGCTCATGTCCAAGGCACAAAAGCCAGCTAAAAAGTCAATAATCGATACGTAAAACTTGAATTGTACTACTTCTTACTGCCTATTACATCAACTTTGAAGCTTCATCTGTGTTCTACTATGGTGCTTTTAGTGTCTCCGCATACCGCAGCACGCGACATAGCTTAGTAGACGATAAGTACAACCATTTCCAAGAGCAGAACGGCCAATGTGACGATCTGGCTTTAAGTCGATTCGATAACAAATGACGAAAACGGACGGATTTCTCAGGTTTTTATTACATATGAACACTTTTCACATTCTCCCGTGCAACTAGGCTGCTAGTTCTCCTTTCATGCTGAATCTTAAGGTCCTAGCTCATGTCCAAGGCACCAAAGCCAGCTAAAAGTCAATAATCGATACCTAAAACTTGAATTGGATTACTTCTTACTGGCTATTACATCAACTTTGATGCTTCATCTGTTTCCTACTATGGTGATTTTAGTGTCTCCGCATACCGCAGCTCGCGACATAGCTTTGCAGAAGATAAATACAAGCGTTTCAGAGAGAAGAGCGGCCAATGTGACGATCTGGCTTTAAGTCGATTCGATAACAAATGACGAAAACGGACGAATTTCTCAGGTTTTTACTACATATGAACACTTTTCACATTCTCCCGTGCAACTCGGCTGCTTGTCCTCCTTTCATGCAGAATCTTAAGCTCCTAGCTCATGTCCAAGGCATCAAAGCTATTTAAAAAGTCAATAATCGATACGTAAAACTTGAATTGTACTACTTCTTACTGGCTATTACATCAACTTAGAAGCTTCATCTGTGTTCTACTATGGTGCTTTTAGTGTCTCCGCATACCACAGCACGCGACATTGCTTTGTAGACGATAAGTACAACTTTTTCAGAGAGAAGAGCGGCCAATGTGACGATCTGGCTTTAAGTCGATTCGATAACAAATGACGAAAACGGACGGATTTCTCAGGTTTTTACTACATATGAACACTTTTCACATTCTCCCGTGCAACTCGGCTGCTAGTCCTCCTTTCATGTAGAATCTTAAGGTCCTAGCTCATGTCCAAGGCACCAAAGCCAGCTAAAAAGTCAATAATCGATACCTAAAACTTGAATTGGACTACATCTTACCGGCTATTACATCAACTTAGATGCTTCATCTGTGTTCTACTATGGTAATTTTAGTTTCTCCACATACCGCAGCTCGCGACATAGCTTTGCAGACGATAAGTACAACCGTTTCAGAGAGAATAGCGGCCAATGTGACGATCTGGCTTTAAGTCGATTCGATAACAAATGACGAAAACGGACGGATTTCTAAGGTTTTTACTACATATGAACACTTTTCACATTCTCCCGTGCAACACGGCTGCTAGTCCTCCTTTCATGCAGAATTTTAAGGTACTAGCTCATGTCCAAGGCACCAAAGCCAGCTAAAAAGTCAATAATCGATACGTAAAACTTGAATTGTACTACTTCTTACTGGCTATTACATCAACTTAGAAGCTTCATCTGTGTTCGACTATGGTGCTTTTAGTGTCTCCGCATACCGCAGCACGCGACATAGCTTAGTAGACGATAAGTACAACCGTTTCCGAGAGCAGAACGGCCAATGTGACGATCTGGCTTTAAGTCGATTCGATAACAAATGACGAAAACGGACGGATTTCTCAGGTTTTTATTACATATGAACACTTTTCACATTCTCCCGTGCAACTCGGCTGCTAGTTCTCCTTTCATGCTGAATCTTAAGGTCCTAGCTCATGTCCAAGGCACCAAAGCCAGCTAAAAAGTCAATAATCGATACCTAAAACTTGAATTGGATTACTTCTTACTGGCTATTACATCAACTTAGATGCTTCATCTGTTTCCTACTATGGTGATTTTAGTGTCTCCGCATACCGCAGCACGCGACATAGCTTTGCAGACGATAAATACAAGCGTTTCAGAGAGGAGAGCGGCCAATGTGACGATCTAACTTTAAGTCGATTCGATAACAAATGACGAAAACGGACGAATTTCTCAGGTTTTTACTACATATGCACACTTTTCACATTCTCCCATGCAACTCGGCTGCTAGTCCTCCTTTCATGCAGAATCTTAAGGTCCTAGCTCATGTCCAAGGCATCAAAGCTATTTAAAAAGTCAATAATCGATACCTAAAACTTGAATTGTACTACTTCTTACTGGCTATTACATCAACTTAGAAGCTTCATCTGTGTTCTACTATGGTGCTTTTAGTGTCTCCGCATACCGCAGCACGCGACATAGCTTAGTAGACGATAAGTACAACCGTTTCCGAGAGCAGAACGGCCAATGTGACGATCTGGCTTTAAGTCGATTCGATAACAAATGACGAAAACGGACGGATTTCTCAGGTTTTTATTACATATGAACACTTTTCACATTCTCCCGTGCAACTCGGCTGCTAGTTCTCCTTTCATGCTGAATCTTAAGGTCCTAGCTCATGTCCAAGGCACCAAAGCCAGCTAAAAAGTCAATAATCGATACCTAAAACTTGAATTCGATTACTTCTTACTAGCTATTACATCAACTTAGATGCTTCATCTGTCTCCTACTATGGTGATTTTAGTGTCTCCGCATACCGCAGCTCGCGACATAGCTTTGCAGACGATAAATACAAGCGTTTCAGAGAGAAGAGCGGCCAATGTGACGATCTGGCTTTAAGTCGATTCGATAACAAATGACGAAAACGGACGAATTTCTCAGGTTTTTACTACATATGAACACTTTTCACATTCTCCCGTGCAACTCGGCTGCTAGTCCTCCTTTCATGCAGGATCTTAAGGTCCTAGCTCATGTCCAAGGCATCAAAGCTATTTAAAAAGTCAATAATAGATACCTAAAACTTGAATTGTACTACTTCTTACTGGCTATTACATCAACTTAGAAGCTTCATCTGTGTTCTACTATGGTGCTTTTAGTGTCTCCGCATACCGCAGCACGCGACATTGCTTTGTAGACGATAAGTACAACCGTTTCAGAGAGAAGAGCGGCCAATGTGACGATCTGGCTTTAAGTCGATTCGATAACAAATGACGAAAACGGACGGATTTCTCAGGTTTTTACTACATATGAACACTTTTCACATTCTCCCGTGCAACTCGGCTGCTAGTCCTCCTTTCATGCAGAATCTTAATGTCATAGCTCATGTCCAAGGCACCAAAGCCAGCTAAAAAGTCAATAATCGATACCTTAAACTTGAATTCTACTACTTCTTACTGGCTATTACATCAACTTAGAAGCTTCATCTGTGTTCTACTATGGTGCTTTTCCTGTTTCCGCCTACGGCAACACGCGACATAGCTTTGCAGACGATAAGTACAACCGTTTCCGAGAGCAGAGCGGCCAATGTGACGATCTGGCTTTAAGTCGATTCGATAACAAATGACGAAAACGGACGGATTTCTCAGGTTTTTAGTACATATGAACACTTTTCACATTTTCCCCTGCAACTCGGCTGCTAGTCCTCCTTTCATGCAGAATCTTAAGGTCCTAGCTCATGTCCAAGGCACCAAAGCCAGCTAAAAAGTCAATAATCGATACCTAAAACTTTAATTGGACTACTTCTTACTGGCTATTACATCAACTTAGAAGCTTCATCTGTGTTCTACTATGGTGCTTTTCCTGTTTCCGCCTACGGCAACACGCGACATAGCTTTGCAGACGATAAGTACAACCGTTTCCGAGAGCAGAGCGGCCAATGTGACGATCTAGCTTTAAGTCGATTCGATAACAAATGACGAAAACGGACGAATTTCTCAGGTTTTTACTACATATGAACACATTTCACATTCTCCCGTGCTATTCGGCTGCTAGTCCTCCTTTCATGCTGAATCTTAAGGTCCTAGCTCATGTCCAAGGCACCAAAGCTAGCTAAAAAGTCAATAATCGATACCTAAAACTTGATTTGTACTACTTCTTACTGACTATTACATCAACTTAGAAGCTTCATCTGTGTTCTGCTATGCTGCTTGTAGTGTCTCAGCATACCGCAGCATGCGACATAGCTTTGCAGACGATAAGTACAACCGTTTCAGAGAGAAGAGCGACCAATGTGACGATCTGGCTTTAAGTCGATTCGATAACAAATGACGAAAACGGACGGATTCCTCAGGTATTTTTTTACATATGAACACTTTTCACATTCTCCCGTGCAACTCGGCTGCTAGTCCTCCTTACATGCAGAATCTTAAAGTCCTAGCTCATGTCGAAGGCACCAAAGCCAGCTAAAAAGTCAATAATCGATACCTAAAACTTGAATTGTACTACTTCTTACTGGCTATTACATCAACTTAGAAGCTTCATCAGTGTTCTACTATGGTGCTTTTAGTGTTTCCACATACCGCAGCACGTGACATAGCTTTGTAGACGATAAGTACAACCGTTTCAGAGAGAAGAGCGGCCAATGTGACGATCTGACTTTAAGTCGATTCGATAACAAATGACGAAAACGGACGGATTTCTCAGGTTTTTATTACCAATGAACAATTTTCACATTCTCCCGTGCAACTCGGCTGCTAGTCCTCCTTTCATGCAGAATCTTAAGGTCCTAGCTCATGTCCAAGGCATCAAAGCCAGCTAAAAAGTCAATAATCGATACCTAAAACTTTAATTGTACTACTTCTTACTGGCTATTACATCAACTTAGAAGCTTCATCGGTGTTCTAATATGGTGCTTTTATTGTGTCCACATACCGCAGCACGCGACATAGCTTTGCAGACGATAAGTACAACTTTTTCAGAGAGAAGAGCGGCCAATGTGACGATCTGGCTTTAAGTCGATTCGATAACAAATGACGAAAACGGACGGATTTCTCAGGTTTTTACTACATATGAACACTTTTCACATTCTCCCGTGCAACTCGGCTGCTAGTCCTCCTTTCATGTAGAATCTTAAGGTCCTAGCTCATGTCCAAGGCACCAAAGCCAGCTAAAAAGTCAATAATCGATACCTAAAACTTTAATTGTACTACTTCTTACTGGCTATTACATCAACTTAGAAGCTTCATCTGTGTTCTACTATGGTGCTTTTCCTGTTTCCGCCTACGGCAACACGCGACATAGCTTTGCAGACGATAAGTACAACCGTTTCCGAGAGCAGAGCGGCCAATGTGACGATCTAGCTTTAAGTCGATTCGATAACAAATGACGAAAACGGACGAATTTCTCAGGTTTTTACTACATATGAACACATTTCACATTCTCCCGTGCTATTCGGCTGCTAGTCCTCCTTTCATGCTGAATCTTAAGGTCCTAGCTCATGTCCAAGGCACCAAAGCTAGCTAAAAAGTCAATAATCGATACCTAAATCTTGATTTGGTCTACTTCTTACTGTCTATTACATTAACTTAGAAGCTTCATCTGTGTTCTACTATGGTGCTTTTCTGTTTCCGCCTACGGCAAAACGCGACATTGCTTTGCAGACGATAAGTACAACCGTTTCCGAGAGCAGAGCGGCCAATGTGACGATCTGGCTTTAAGTCGATTCGATAACAAATGACGAAAACGGACGGATTACTCACGTTTTTACTTCTTATGAACCCTTTTTACATTCTCCCCTGCAACTCGGCTGCTAGTCCTCCTTTCATGCAGAATCTTAAGGTCCTAGCTCATGTCCAAAGCACCAAAGCCAGCTAAAAAGTCAATAATCGATACCTAAAACTTGAATTGTACTACTTCTTACTGGCTATTACATCAACTTAGAAGCTTCATCTGTGTTTTACTATGCTGCTTGCAGTGTCTCAGCATACCGCAGCATGCGACATAGCTTTGCAGACGATAAGTACAAGCGTTTCAGAGAGAACAGCGGCCAATGTGACGATCTGGCTTTAAGTCGATTCGATAACAAATGACGAAAACGGACGAATTTCTCAGGTCTTTACTACATATGATCACTTTTCACATTCTCCCGTGCTACTCGGCTGCTAGTCCTCCTTTCATGCAGAATCTTAAGGTCCTAGCTCATGTCCAATGCACCAAAGCTAGCTAGAGAGTCAATAATCGATACCTAAAACTTGAATTGTACTACTTCTTACTGGCTATTACATCAACTTAGAAGCTTCATCTGTGTTCTACTATGGTGCTTTTCCTGTTTCCGCCTACGGCAACACGCGACATAGCTTTGCAGACGATAAGTACAACCGTTTCAGAGAGCAGAGCGTCCAATGTGACGATCTGGCTTTAAGTCGATTCGATAACAAATGACGAAAACGGACGGATTTCTCAGGTTTTTACTACATATGAACACTTTTCACATTTTCCCCTGCAACTCGGCTGCTAGTCCTCCTTTCATGCAGAATCTTAAGGTCGTAGCTCATGTCCAAGGCACCAAAGCCAGCTAAAAAGTCAATAATCGATACCTAAAACTTGAAATGTACTACTTCTTACTGGCTATTACATCAACTTAGAAGCTTGGTCTGTGTTCTACTATGGTTATTTTAGTGTCTCCACATACCGCAGCACGTGACATAGCTTTGTAGACGATAAGTACAACCGTTTCAGAGAGACGAACGGCCAATGTGACGATCTGACTTAAAGTCGATTCGATAACAAATGACGAAAACGGACGGATTTCTCAGGTTTTTACTACATATGAACACTTTTCACATTCTCCCGTGCAACTCGGCTGCTAGTCCTCCTTTCATGCTGAATCTTAAGGTCCTAGCTCATGTCCAAGGCACCAAAGCTAGCTAAAGAGTCAATAATCGATACCTAAAACTTGAATTGTACTACTTCTTACTGGCTATTACATCAACTTAGAAGCTTCATCTGTGTTCTACTATGCTGCTTGTAGTGTCTCAGCATACCGCAGCATGCGACATAGCTTTGCACACGATAAGTACAAGCGTTTCAGAGAGAAGAGCGGCAAATAAGACGATGTGGCTTTAAGTCGATTCGATAACAAATGACGAAAACGGACGAATTTCACAGGTTTTTAATACATATGAACACTTTTCACATTCTCCCGTGCTACTCGGCTGCTAGTCCTCCTTTCATGCAGAATCTTAAGGTCCTAGCTCATGTCCAAGGCACCAAAGCCAGCTAAAAAGTCAATAATCGATACCTAAAACTTGAATTTTACTACTTCTTACTGACTATTACATCAACTTAGAAGCTTGGTCTGTGTTCTACTATGGTTATTTTAGTGTCTCCGCATACCGCAGCACGCGACATAGCTTTGCAGACGATAAGTACAAGCGTTTCGCAGATAAGAGCGGCCAATGTGACTATCTGGCTTTAAGTCGATTCGATAACAAATGACGAAAACGGACGGATGTCTCAGGTTTTTACTGCATATGAACACTTTTCACATTCTTCCGTGCAACTCGGCTGCTAGTCCTCCTTTCATGCAGAATCTTAAGGTCTTAGCTCATGTCCAAGGCACCAAAGCCAGCTAAAAAGTCAATAATCGATACCTAAAACTTGAAATGTACTACTTCTTACTGGCTATTACATCAACTTAGAAGCTTGGTCTGTGTTCTACTATGGTTATTTTAGTGTCTCCGCATATCGCAGCACGCGACATAGCTTTGCAGACGATAAGTACAAGCGTTTCGGAGATAAGAGCGGCCAATGTGACTATCTGGCTTTAAGTCGATTCGATAACAAATGACGAAAACGTACGGATGTCTCAGGTTTTTACTGCATATGAACACTTTTCACATTCTTCCGTGCAACTCGGCTGCTAGTCCTCCTTACATGCAGAATCTTAAGGTCCTAGCTCATATCGAAGGCACCAAAGCCAGCTAAAAAGTCAATAATCGATACCTAAAACTTGAATTGTACTACTTCTTACTGGCTACTACATCAACTTAGAAGCTTCATCTGTGTTCTACTATTTTGCTTTTAGTGTCTCCACATACCGCAGCACGTGACATAGCTTTGTAGACGATAAGTACAACCGTTTCAGAGAGACGAACGGCCAATGTGACGATCTGACTTAAAGTCGATTCGATAACAAATGACGAAAACGGACGGATTTCTCAGGTTTTTACCACATATGAACAATTTTCACATTCTCCCGTGCAACTCGGCTGCTAGTCCTCCTTTCATGCAGATTCTTAAGGTCCTAGCTCATGTCCAAGGCACCAAAGCCAGCTAAAAAGTCAATAATCGATACGTAAAACTTGAATTCTACTACTTCTTACTGGCTATTCCATCAACTTAGAAGCTTCATCTGTGTTCTACTATAGTGCTTTTAGTGTCTCCACATACCGCAGCACGCGACATAGCTTTGCAGACGATAAGTACAACCGTTTCAGAGAGAAGAGCGGCCAATGTGACGAACTGGCCTTAAGTCGATTCGATAACAAATGACGAAAACGGATGGATTTCTAAGGTTTTTACTACATATGAAGACTTTTCACATTCTCCCGTGCAACTCGGCTGCTAGTCCTCCTTTCATGCAGAATCTTAAGGTACTAGCTCATGTCCAAGGCACCAAAGCCAGCTAAAAAGTCAATAATCGATACGTAAAACTAGAATTGTACTACTTCTTACTGGCTATTACATCAACTTAGAAGCTTCATCTGTGTTCTACTATGGTGCTTTTAGTGTCTCCGCATACCGCAGCACGCGACATAGCTTTGCAGACGATAAGTACAACCGTTTCAGAGAAAAGAGCGGCCAATGTGACGATCTGGCTTTAAGTCGATTCGATAACAAATGACGAAAACGGATGGATTTCTAAGGTTTTTACTACATATGAACACTTTGTACATTCTCTCCTGCAACTCGGCTGCTAGTCCTCCTTTCATGCAGAATCTTAAGGTCCTAGCTCATGTCCAAGGCACCAAAGCTAGCTAAAAAGTCAATAATCGATACCTAAAACGTGAATTGTACTACTTCTTACTGGCTATTACATCAACATAGAAGCATCATCTGTGTTCTACTATGCTGCTTGTAGTGTCTCAGCATACCTCAGCATGCGACATAGCTTTGCAGACGATAAGTACAAGCGTTTCAGAGAGAAGAGCGGCCAATGTGACGATCTGGCTTTAAGTCGATTCGATAACAAATGACGAAAACAGACGAATTTCTCAGGTTTTTACTACATATGAACACTTTTCACATTTTCCCGTGCTACTCGGCTGCTAGTCCTCGTTTCATGCAAAATCTTAAGGTCCTAGCTCATGTCCAAGGCACCAAAGCTAGCTTAAAAGTCAATAATCGATACCTAAAACTTGAATTGTACTACTTCTTACTGGCTATTACATCAACTTAGAAACTTCATCTGTGTTCTACTATGCTGCTTGTAGTGTCTCAGCATACCGCAGCATACGACATAGCTTTGCAGACGATAAGTACAAGCGTTTCAGAGAGAAGAGCGGCCAATGTGACGATCTGGCTTTAAGTCGATTCGATAACAAATGACGAAAACGGACGAATTTCCCAGGTTTTTACTACATGTGAACACTTTTCACATTCTCCCGTGCTACTCGGCTGCTAGTCCTCCTTTCATGCAGAATCTTGAGGTCCTAGCTCATGTCCAAGGCACCAAAGCCAGCTAAAAAGTCAATAATCGATACCTAAAACTTTAATTGGACTACTTCTTACTGGCTATTACATCAACTTAGAAGCTCCATCTGTGTTCTACTATGGTGATTTTTGTGTCTCCGCATACCGCAGCACGCGACATAGCTTTGTAGACGATAAGTACAACC
This sequence comes from Schistocerca gregaria, assembly GCF_023897955.1. Classification (NCBI taxonomy): domain Eukaryota; kingdom Metazoa; phylum Arthropoda; class Insecta; order Orthoptera; family Acrididae; genus Schistocerca; species Schistocerca gregaria. Next base: position 4,910,692 of record NW_026061829.1, read on the forward strand.
GTTTCAGAGAGAAGAGCGGCCAATGTGACGATCTGGCTTTAAGTCGATTCGATAACAAATGACGAAAACGGACGGATTTCTCAGGTTTTTACTACATATGAACACTTTTCACATTCTCCCCTGCAACTCGGCTGCTAGTCCTCCTTTCATGGAGAATCGTAAGGTCCTAGCTCATGTCCAAGGCACCAAAGCCAGCTAAAAGTCAATAATCGATACCTAAAACTTGATTTCTACTACTTCTTACTGGCTATTACATCAACTTAGAAGCTTCATCTGTGTTCTACTATGGTGCTTTTAGTGTCTCCACATACCGCAGCACGCGACATAGCTTTGCAGACGATAAGTACAACCGTTTCAGAGAGAAGAGCGGCCAATGTGACGATCTGGCTTTAAGTCGATTCGATAACAAATGACGAAAACGGACGGATTTCTAAGGTTTTTATTACATATGAACACTTTTCACATTCTCCCGTGCAACTCGGCTGCTAGTCCTCCTTTCATGCAGAATCTTAAGGTCCTAGCTCATGTCCAAGGCACCAAAGCCAGCTAAAAAGGCAATAATCGATACCTAAAACTTGAATTGTACTACTTCTTCCTGGCTATTACATCAACTTAGAAGCTTCATCTGTGTTCTACTACGGTGCTTTTAGTTTCTCCGCATACCGCAGCACGCGACATAGTTTTACAGACGATAAGTACAACCGTTTCAGAGAAAAGAGCGGCCAATGTGACGATCTGGCTTTAAGTCGATTCGATAACAAATGACGAAAACGGACGGATTTCTCAGGTTTTTACTACATATGAACACTTTTCACATTGGCCAATGTGACGATCTGGCTTTAAGTCGATTCGATAACAAATGACGAAAACGGACGGATTTCTCAGGTTTTTACTACATATGAACACTTTTCACATTCTCCCGTGCAACTCGGCTGATAGTCCTCCCTCATGCAAAATCTTAATTTCCTAGCTCGTGTCCAAGGCACCAAAGAAGGGTAAAAGTCATTAACCGATACCTAAAACTTTAATTGTACTACTTCTTACTGGCTATTACATCAACTTTGAAGCTTCATCTGTGTTCTACTATGGTGCTTTTATTGTGTCCGCATACCGCAGCACGCGACATAGCTTTGCAGACGATAAGTACAACTTTTTCAGAGACAAGAGCGGCCATTGTGACGATCTGGCTTTAAGTCGATTCGATAACAAATGACGAAAACGGACGGATTTGTCAGGTTTTTACTACATATGAAGACTTTTCACATTCTCCCGTGCAACTCGGCTGCTAGTCCTCCTTTCATGCAGAATCTTAAGGTCCTAGCTCATGTCCAAGGTACCAAAGCCAGCAAAAAAGTCAATAATCGATACCAAAAACTTGAATTCTACTACTTCTTGCTGGCTATGACATCAACTTAGAAGATTCATCTGTGTTCTGCTATGGTGCTTTTAGTGTCTCCGCATACCGCAGCACGTGACATAGCTTTGCAGACGATAAGTACAACCGTTTCAGAGAGAAGAGCGGCCAATGTGACGATCTGGCTTTAATTCGATTCGATAACAAATGACGAAAACAGACGGATTTCTCAGGTTTTTTCTACATATGAACACTTTTCACATTTTCCCCTGCAACTCGGCTGCTAGACCTCCTTTCATGCAGAATCTTAAGGTCCTAGCTCATGTCCAAGGCATCAAAGCCAGCTAAAAAGTCAATAATCGATACCTAAAACATGAATTGTACCACTTCTTACTGGCTATTACATCAACTTAGAAGCTTCATCTGTGTTCTACTATGCTGCTTGTAGTGTCTCAGCATACCGCAGCATGCGACATAGCTTTGCACACGATAAGTACAAGCGTTTCAGAGAGAAGAGCGGCAAATAAGACGATGTGGCTTTAAGTCGATTCGATAACAAATGACGAAAACGGACGAATTTCACAGGTTTTTAATACATATGAACACTTTTCACATTCTCCCGTGCTACTCGGCTGCTAGTCCTCCTTTCATGCAGAATCTTAAGGTCCTAGCTCATGTCCAAGGCACCAAAGCCAGCTAAAAAGTCAATAATCGATACCTAAAACTTGAATTTTACTACTTCTTACTGACTATTACATCAACTTAGAAGCTTGGTCTGTGTTCTACTATGGTTATTTTAGTGTCTCCGCATACCGCAGCACGCGACATAGCTTTGCAGACGATAAGTACAAGCGTTTCGCAGATAAGAGCGGCCAATGTGACTATCTGGCTTTAAGTCGATTCGATAACAAATGACGAAAACGGACGGATGTCTCAGGTTTTTACTGCATATGAACACTTTTCACATTCTTCCGTGCAACTCGGCTGCTAGTCCTCCTTTCATGCAGAATCTTAAGGTCTTAGCTCATGTCCAAGGCACCAAAGCCAGCTAAAAAGTCAATAATCGATACCTAAAACTTGAAATGTACTACTTCTTACTGGCTATTACATCAACTTAGAAGCTTGGTCTGTGTTCTACTATGGTTATTTTAGTGTCTCCGCATATCGCAGCACGCGACATAGCTTTGCAGACGATAAGTACAAGCGTTTCGGAGATAAGAGCGGCCAATGTGACTATCTGGCTTTAAGTCGATTCGATAACAAATGACGAAAACGTACGGATGTCTCAGGTTTTTACTGCATATGAACACTTTTCACATTCTTCCGTGCAACTCGGCTGCTAGTCCTCCTTACATGCAGAATCTTAAGGTCCTAGCTCATATCGAAGGCACCAAAGCCAGCTAAAAAGTCAATAATCGATACCTAAAACTTGAATTGTACTACTTCTTACTGGCTACTACATCAACTTAGAAGCTTCATCTGTGTTCTACTATTTTGCTTTTAGTGTCTCCACATACCGCAGCACGTGACATAGCTTTGTAGACGATAAGTACAACCGTTTCAGAGAGACGAACGGCCAATGTGACGATCTGACTTAAAGTCGATTCGATAACAAATGACGAAAACGGACGGATTTCTCAGGTTTTTACCACATATGAACAATTTTCACATTCTCCCGTGCAACTCGGCTGCTAGTCCTCCTTTCATGCAGATTCTTAAGGTCCTAGCTCATGTCCAAGGCACCAAAGCCAGCTAAAAAGTCAATAATCGATACGTAAAACTTGAATTCTACTACTTCTTACTGGCTATTCCATCAACTTAGAAGCTTCATCTGTGTTCTACTATAGTGCTTTTAGTGTCTCCACATACCGCAGCACGCGACATAGCTTTGCAGACGATAAGTACAACCGTTTCAGAGAGAAGAGCGGCCAATGTGACGAACTGGCCTTAAGTCGATTCGATAACAAATGACGAAAACGGATGGATTTCTAAGGTTTTTACTACATATGAAGACTTTTCACATTCTCCCGTGCAACTCGGCTGCTAGTCCTCCTTTCATGCAGAATCTTAAGGTACTAGCTCATGTACAAGGCACCAAAGCCAGCTAAAAAGTCAATAATCGATACGTAAAACTAGAATTGTACTACTTCTTACTGGCTATTACATCAACTTAGAAGCTTCATCTGTGTTCTACTATGGTGCTTTTAGTGTCTCCGCATACCGCAGCACGCGACATAGCTTTGCAGACGATAAGTACAACCGTTTCAGAGAAAAGAGCGGCCAATGTGACGATCTGGCTTTAAGTCGATTCGATAACAAATGACGAAAACGGATGGATTTCTAAGGTTTTTACTACATATGAACACTTTGTACATTCTCTCCTGCAACTCGGCTGCTAGTCCTCCTTTCATGCAGAATCTTAAGGTCCTAGCTCATGTCCAAGGCACCAAAGCTAGCTAAAAAGTCAATAATCGATACCTAAAACGTGAATTGTACTACTTCTTACTGGCTATTACATCAACATAGAAGCATCATCTGTGTTCTACTATGCTGCTTGTAGTGTCTCAGCATACCTCAGCATGCGACATAGCTTTGCAGACGATAAGTACAAGCGTTTCAGAGAGAAGAGCGGCCAATGTGACGATCTGGCTTTAAGTCGATTCGATAACAAATGACGAAAACGGACGAATTTCTCAGGTTTTTACTACATATGAACACTTTTCACATTTTCCCGTGCTACTAGGCTGCTAGTCCTCGTTTCATGCAAAATCTTAAGGTCCTAGCTCATGTCCAAGGCACCAAAGCTAGCTTAAAAGTCAATAATCGATACCTAAAACTTGAATTGTACTACTTCTTACTGGCTATTACATCAACTTAGAAACTTCATCTGTGTTCTACTATGCTGCTTGTAGTGTCTCAGCATACCGCAGCATACGACATAGCTTTGCAGACGATAAGTACAAGCGTTTCAGAGAGAAGAGCGGCCAATGTGACGATCTGGCTTTAAGTCGATTCGATAACAAATGACGAAAACGGACGAATTTCCCAGGTTTTTACTACATGTGAACACTTTTCACATTCTCCCGTGCTACTCGGCTGCTAGTCCTCCTTTCATGCAGAATCTTGAGGTCCTAGCTCATGTCCAAGGCACCAAAGCCAGCTAAAAAGTCAATAATCGATACCTAAAACTTTAATTGGACTACTTCTTACTGGCTATTACATCAACTTAGAAGCTCCATCTGTGTTCTACTATGGTGATTTTTGTGTCTCCGCATACCGCAGCACGCGACATAGCTTTGTAGACGATAAGTACAACCGTTTCAGAGAGAAGAGCGGCCAATGTGACGATCTGGCTTTAAGTCGATTCGATAACAAATGACGAAAACGGACGGATTTCTCAGGTTTTTACTACATATGAACACTTTTCACATTCTCCCCTGCAACTCGGCTGCTAGTCCTCCTTTCATGGAGAATCGTAAGGTCCTAGCTCATGTCCAAGGCACCAAAGCCAGCTAAAAGTCAATAATCGATACCTAAAACTTGATTTCTACTACTTCTTACTGGCTATTACATCAACTTAGAAGCTTCATCTGTGTTCTACTATGGTGCTTTTAGTGTCTCCACATACCGCAGCACGCGACATAGCTTTGCAGACGATAAGTACAACCGTTTCAGAGAGAAGAGCGGCCAATGTGACGATCTGGCTTTAAGTCGATTCGATAACAAATGACGAAAACGGACGGATTTCTAAGGTTTTTATTACATATGAACACTTTTCACATTCTCCCGTGCAACTCGGCTGCTAGTCCTCCTTTCATGCAGAATCTTAAGGTCCTAGCTCATGTCCAAGGCACCAAAGCCAGCTAAAAAGGCAATAATCGATACCTAAAACTTGAATTGTACTACTTCTTCCTGGCTATTACATCAACTTAGAAGCTTCATCTGTGTTCTACTACGGTGCTTTTAGTTTCTCCGCATACCGCAGCACGCGACATAGTTTTACAGACGATAAGTACAACCGTTTCAGAGAAAAGAGCGGCCAATGTGACGATCTGGCTTTAAGTCGATTCGATAACAAATGACGAAAACGGACGGATTTCTCAGGTTTTTACTACATATGAACACTTTTCACATTGGCCAATGTGACGATCTGGCTTTAAGTCGATTCGATAACAAATGACGAAAACGGACGGATTTCTCAGGTTTTTACTACATATGAACACTTTTCACATTCTCCCGTGCAACTCGGCTGATAGTCCTCCCTCATGCAAAATCTTAATTTCCTAGCTCGTGTCCAAGGCACCAAAGAAGGGTAAAAGTCATTAACCGATACCTAAAACTTTAATTGTACTACTTCTTACTGGCTATTACATCAACTTTGAAGCTTCATCTGTGTTCTACTATGGTGCTTTTATTGTGTCCGCATACCGCAGCACGCGACATAGCTTTGCAGACGATAAGTACAACTTTTTCAGAGACAAGAGCGGCCATTGTGACGATCTGGCTTTAAGTCGATTCGATAACAAATGACGAAAACGGACGGATTTGTCAGGTTTTTACTACATATGAAGACTTTTCACATTCTCCCGTGCAACTCGGCTGCTAGTCCTCCTTTCATGCAGAATCTTAAGGTCCTAGCTCATGTCCAAGGTACCAAAGCCAGCAAAAAAGTCAATAATCGATACCAAAAACTTGAATTCTACTACTTCTTGCTGGCTATGACATCAACTTAGAAGATTCATCTGTGTTCTGCTATGGTGCTTTTAGTGTCTCCGCATACCGCAGCACGTGACATAGCTTTGCAGACGATAAGTACAACCGTTTCAGAGAGAAGAGCGGCCAATGTGACGATCTGGCTTTAATTCGATTCGATAACAAATGACGAAAACAGACGGATTTCTCAGGTTTTTTCTACATATGAACACTTTTCACATTTTCCCCTGCAACTCGGCTGCTAGACCTCCTTTCATGCAGAATCTTAAGGTCCTAGCTCATGTCCAAGGCATCAAAGCCAGCTAAAAAGTCAATAATCGATACCTAAAACATGAATTGTACCACTTCTTACTGGCTATTACATCAACTTAGAAGCTTCATCTGTGTTCTACTATGCTGCTTGTAGTGTCTCAGCATACCGCAGCATACGACATAGCTTTGCAGACGATAAGTACAAGCGTTTCAGAGAGAAGAGCGGCCAATGTGACGATCTGGCTTTAAGTCGATTCGATAACAAATGACGAAAACGGACGAATTTCCCAGGTTTTTACTACATATGAACACTTTTCACATTCTCCCGTGCTACTCGGCTGCTAGTCCTCCTTTCATGCAGAATCTTAAGGTACTAGCTCATGTCCAAGGCACCAAAGCCAGCTAAAAAGTCAATAATCGATACGTAAAACTAGAATTGTACTACTTCTTACTGGCTATTACATCAACTTAGAAGCTTCATCTGTGTTCTACTATGGTGCTTTTAGTGTCTCCGCATACCGCAGCACGCGACATAGCTTTGCAGACGATAAGTACAACCGTTTCAGAGAAAAGAGCGGCCAATGTGACGATCTGGCTTTAAGTCGATTCGATAACAAATGACGAAAACGGATGGATTTCTAAGGTTTTTACTACATATGAACACTTTTTACATTCTCTCCTGCAACTCGGCTGCTAGTCCTCCTTTCATGCAGAATCTTAAGGTCCTAGCACATGTCCAAGGCACCAAAGCTAGCTAAAAAGTCAATAATCGATACCTAAAACGTGAATTGTACTACTTCTTTTTGGCTATTACATCAACATAGAAGCATCATCTGTGTTCTACTATGGTGCTTTTAGTGTCTCCGAATACCGCAGTACGCGACATAGCTTTGCAGCCGATAAGTACAACCGTTTCAGAGAGCAGAGCGGCCCATGTGACGATTTGGCTTTAAGTCGATTCGATAAAAATGAAGAAAACGGACGGATTTCTCAGGTTTTTAATCTATTTGAACACTTTTCACATGCTCCCGTGCAACTCGGCTGCTTGTCCTCCTTTCATGCAGAATCTTAAGGGCCTACCTCATGTCCAAGGCACCAAAGCCAGCTAAAAAGTCAATAACCGATAACTAAAACTTGAATTGTACTACTTCTTACTGGCTATTACATCAACTTAGAAGCTTCATCTGTGTTCTACTATGGTGCTTTTAGTGTCTCCGCATAGCGCAGCACGCGACATAGCATTGCAGACGATAAGTACAAGCGTTTCAGAGAGAAGAGCGGCCAATGTGACGATCTGGCTTTAAGTCGATTCGATAACAAATGACGAAAACGGACGAATTTCCCAGGTTTTTACTACATATGAACACTTTTCACATTCTCCCGTGCTACTCGGCTGCTAGTCCTCCTTTCATGCAGAATCTTGAGGTCCTAGCTCATGTCCAAGGCACCAAAGCCAGCAAAAAAGTCAATAATCGATACCTAAAACTTTAATTGGACTACTTCTTACTGGCTATTACATCAACTTAGAAGCTCCATCTGTGTTCTACTATGGTGATTTTAGTGTCTCCGCATACCGCAGCACGCGACATAGCTTTGTAGACGATAAGTACAACCGTTTCAGAGAGAAGAGCGGCCAATGTGACGATCTGGCTTTAAGTCGATTCGATAACAAATGACGAAAACGGACGGATTTCTCAGGTTTTTACTACATATGAACACTTTTCACATTCTCCCCTGCAACTCGGCTGCTAGTCCTCCTTTCATGCAGAATCGTAAGGTCCTAGCTCATGTCCAAGGCACCAAAGCCAGCTAAAAGTCAATAATCGATACCTAAAACTTGAATTCTACTACTTCTTACTGGCTATTACATCAACTTAGAAGCTTCATCTGTGTTCTACTACGGTGCTTTTAGTTTCTCCGCATACCGCAGCACGCGACATAGTTTTACAGACGATAAGTACAACCGTTTCAGAGAAAAGAGCGGCCAATGTGACGATCTGGCTTTAAGTCGATTCGATAACAAATGACGAAAACGGACGGATTTCTCAGGTTTTTACTACATATGAACACTTTTCACATTCTCCCGTGCAACTCGGCTGCTAGTCCTCCTTTCATGCAGAATCTTAAGGTCCTAGCTCATGTCCAAGGTACCAAAGCCAGCAAAAAAGTCAATAATCGATACCAAAAACTTGAATTCTACTACTTCTTGCTGGCTATGACATCAACTTAGAAGATTCATCTGTGTTCTGCTATGGTGCTTTTAGTGTCTCCGCATACCGCAGCACGTGACATAGCTTTGCAGACGATAAGTACAACCGTTTCAGAGAGAAGAGCGGCCAATGTGACGATCTGGCTTTAATTCGATTCGATAACAAATGAAAACAGACGGATTTCTCAGGTTTTTTCTACAAATGAACACTTTTCACATTTTCCCCTGCAACTCGGCTGCTAGACCTCCTTTCATGCAGAATCTTAAGGTCCTAGCTCATGTCCAAGGCATCAAAGCCAGCTAAAAAGTCAATAATCGATACCTAAAACATGAATTGTACCACTTCTTACTGGCTATTACATCAACTTAGAAGCTTCATCTGTGATCTCATATGGTGCTTTTAGTGTCTCCACATACCGCAGCACGTGACACAGCTTTGTAGACGATAAGTACAACCGTTTCAGAGAGAAGAGCGGCCAATGTGACGATCTGACTTTAAGTCGATTCGATAACAAATGACGAAAACGGACGGATTTCTCAGGTTTTTATTACATATGAACACTTTTCACATTCTCCCGTGCAACTCGGCTGCTAGTCCTCCTTTCATGCAGAATCTTAAGGTCCTAGCTCATGTCCAAGGCACCAAAGCCAGCTAAAAAGTCAATAATCGATACCTAAAACTTGAATTGGATTACTTCTTACTTCCTATTACATCAACTTAGATGCTTCATCTGTGTTCTACTATGGTGCTTTTAGTGTCTCCACATACCGCAGCACGCGACATAGCTTTGCAGACGGTAAGTACAACCGTTTCAGAGAGAAGAGCGGCCAATGTGACGATCTGGCTTTAAGTCGATTCGATAACAAATGACGAAAACGGATGGATTTCTAAGGTTTTTACTACATATGAACACTTTTCACATTCTCCCGTGCAACTCGGCTGCTAGTCCTCCTTTCATGCAGAATCTTAAGGTACTAGCTCATGTCCAAGGCACCAAAGCCAGCTAAAAAGTCAATAATCGATACGTAAAACTAGAATTGTACTACTTCTTACTGGCTATTACATCAACTTAGAAGCATCATCTGTGTTCTACTATGCTGCTTGTAGTGTCTCAGCATACCTCAGCATGCGACATAGCTTTGCAGACGATAAGTACAAGCGTTTCAGAGAGAAGAGCGGCCAATGTGACGATCTGGCTTTAAGTCGATTCGATAACAAATGACGAAAACGGACGAATTTCTCAGGTTTTTACTACGTATGAACACTTTTCACATTCTCCCCTGCAACTCGGCTGCTAGTCCTCCTTTCATGCAGAATCGTAAGGTCCTAGCTCATGTCCAAGGCACCAAAGCCAGCAAAAAAGTCAATAATCGATACCTAAAACTTTAATTGGACTACTTCTTACTGGCTATTACATCAACTTAGAAGCTCCATCTGTGTTCTACTATGGTGATTTTAGTGTCTCCGCATACCGCAGCACGCGACATAGCTTTGTAGACGATAAGTACAACCGTTTCAGAGAGAAGAGCGGCCAATGTGACGATCTGGCTTTAAGTCGATTCGATAACAAATGACAACAACGGACGGATTTCTCAGGTTTTTACTACATATGAACACTTTTCACATTCTCCCCTGCAACTCGGCTGCTAGTCCTCCTTTCATGCAGAATCGTAAGGTCCTAGCTCATGTCCAAGGCACCAAAGCCAGCTAAAAGTCAATAATCGATACCTAAAACTTGAATTCTACTACTTCTTACTGGCTATTACATCAACTTAGAAGCTTCATCTGTGTTCTACTACGGTGCTTTTAGTTTCTCCGCATACCGCAGCACGCGGCATAGTTTTACAGACGATAAGTACAACCGTTTCAGAGAAAAGAGCGGCCAATGTGACGATCTGGCTTTAAGTCGATTCGATAACAAATGACGAAAACGGACGGATTTCTCAGGTTTTTACTACATATGAACACTTTTCACATTCTCCCGTGCAACTCGGCTGCTAGTCCTCCTTTCATGCAGAATCTTAAGGTCCTAGCTCATGTCCAAGGTACCAAAGCCAGCAAAAAAGTCAATAATCGATACCAAAAACTTGAATTCTACTACTTCTTGCTGGCTATGACATCAACTTAGAAGATTCATCTGTGTTCTGCTATGGTGCTTTTAGTGTCTCCGCATACCGCAGCACGTGACATAGCTTTGCAGACGATAAGTACAACCGTTTCAGAGAGAAGAGCGGCCAATGTGACGATCTGGCTTTAATTCGATTCGATAACAAATGAAAACAGACGGATTTCTCAGGTTTTTTCTACAAATGAACACTTTTCACATTTTCCCCTGCAACTCGGCTGCTAGACCTCCTTTCATGCAGAATCTTAAGGTCCTAGCTCATGTCCAAGGCATCAAAGCCAGCTAAAAAGTCAATAATCGATACCTAAAACATGAATTGTACCACTTCTTACTGGCTATTACATCAACTTAGAAGCTTCATCTGTGATCTCATATGGTGCTTTTAGTGTCTCCACATACCGCAGCACGTGACACAGCTTTGTAGACGATAAGTACAACCGTTTCAGAGAGAAGAGCGGCCAATGTGACGATCTGACTTTAAGTCGATTCGATAACAAATGACGAAAACGGACGGATTTCTCAGGTTTTTATTACATATGAACACTTTTCACATTCTCCCGTGCAACTCGGCTGCTAGTCCTCCTTTCATGCAGAATCTTAAGGTCCTAGCTCATGTCCAAGGCACCAAAGCCAGCTAAAAAGTCAATAATCGATACCTAAAACTTGAATTGGATTACTTCTTACTTCCTATTACATCAACTTAGATGCTTCATCTGTGTTCTACTATGGTGCTTTTAGTGTCTCCACATACCGCAGCACGCGACATAGCTTTGCAGACGGTAAGTACAACCGTTTCAGAGAGAAGAGCGGCCAATGTGACGATCTGGCTTTAAGTCGATTCGATAACAAATGACGAAAACGGATGGATTTCTAAGGTTTTTACTACATATGAACACTTTTCACATTCTCCCGTGCAACTCGGCTGCTAGTCCTCCTTTCATGCAGAATCTTAAGGTACTAGCTCATGTCCAAGGCACCAAAGCCAGCTAAAAAGTCAATAATCGATACGTAAAACTAGAATTGTACTACTTCTTACTGGCTATTACATCAACTTAGAAGCATCATCTGTGTTCTACTATGCTGCTTGTAGTGTCTCAGCATACCTCAGCATGCGACATAGCTTTGCAGACGATAAGTACAAGCGTTTCAGAGAGAAGAGCGGCCAATGTGACGATCTGGCTTTAAGTCGATTCGATAACAAATGACGAAAACGGACGAATTTCTCAGGTTTTTACTACGTATGAACACTTTTCACATTCTCCCTGCAACTCGGCTGCTAGTCCTCCTTTCATGCAGAATCGTAAGGTCCTAGCTCATGTCCAAGGCACCAAAGCCAGCTAAAAGTCAATAATCGATACCTAAAACTTGAATTCTACTACTTCTTACTGGCTATTACATCAACTTAGAAGCTTCATCTGTGTTCTACTATGGTGCTTTTAGTGTCTCCACATACCGCAGCACGCGACATAGCTTTGCAGACGATAAGTACAACCGTTTCAGAGAGAAGAGCGGCCAATGTGACGATCTGGCTTTAAGTCGATTCGATAACAAATGACGAAAACGGACGGATTTCTAAGGTTTTTATTACATATGAACACTTTTCACATTCTCCCGTGAAACTCGGCTGCTAGTCCTCCTTTCATGCAGAATCTTAAGGTCCTAGCTCATGTCCAAGGCACCAAAGCCAGCTAAAAAGTCAATAATCGATACCTAAAACTTGAATTGTACTACTTCTTCCTGGCTATTACATCAACTTAGAAGCTTCATCTGTGTTCTACTACGGTGCTTTTAGTTTCTCCGCATACCGCAGCACGCGACATAGTTTTACAGACGATAAGTACAACCGTTTCAGAGAAAAGAGCGGCCAATGTGACGATCTGGCTTTAAGTCGATTCGATAACAAATGACGAAAACGGACGGATTTCTCAGGTTTTTACTACATATGAACACTTTTCACATTCTCCCGTGCAACTCGGCTGATAGTCCTCCCTCATGCAAAATCTTAATTTCCTAGCTCGTGTCCAAGGCACCAAAGAAGGGTAAAAGTCATTAACCGATACCTAAAACTTTAATTGTACTACTTCTTACTGGCTATTACATCAACTTTGAAGCTTCATCTGTGTTCTACTATGGTGCTTTTATTGTGTCCGCATACCGCAGCACGCGACATAGCTTTGCAGACGATAAGTACAACTTTTCAGAGACAAGAGCGGCCATTGTGACGATCTGGCTTTAAGTCGATTCGATAACAAATGACGAAAACGGACGGATTTCTCAGGTTTTTACTACATATGAAGACTCTTCACATTCTCCCGTGCAACTCGGCTGCTAGTCCTCCTTTCATGCAGAATCTTAAGGTCCTAGCTCATGTCCAAGGTACCAAAGCCAGCAAAAAAGTCAATAATCGATACCAAAAACTTGAATTCTACTACTTCTTGCTGGCTATGACATCAACTTAGAAGATTCATCTGTGTTCTGCTATGGTGCTTTTAGTGTCTCCGCATACCGCAGCACGTGACATAGCTTTGCAGACGATAAGTACAACCGTTTCAGAGAGAAGAGCGGCCAATGTGACGATCTGGCTTTAATTCGATTCGATAACAAATGACGAAAACAGACGGATTTCTCAGGTTTTTTCTACATATGAACACTTTTCACATTTTCCCCTGCAACTCGGCTGCTAGACCTCCTTTCATGCAGAATCTTAAGGTCCTAGCTCATGTCCAAGGCATCAAAGCCAGCTAAAAAGTCAATAATCGATACCTAAAACATGAATTGTACCACTTCTTACTGGCTATTACATCAACTTAGAAGCTTCATCTGTGATCTCATATGGTGCTTTTAGTGTCTCCACATACCGCAGCACGTGACACAGCTTTGTAGACGATAAGTACAACCGTTTCAGAGAGAAGAGCGGCCAATGTGACGATCTGACTTTAAGTCGATTCGATAACAAATGACGAAAACGGACGGATTTCTCAGGTATTTATTACATATGAACACTTTTCACATTCTCCCGTGCAACTCGGCTGCTAGTCCTCCTTTCATGCAGAATCTTAAGGTCCTAGCTCATGTCCAAGGCTCCAAAGCCAGCTAAAAAGTCAATAATCGATACCTAAAACTTGAATTGGATTACTTCTTACTTCCTATTACATCAACTTAGATGCTTCATCTGTGTTCTACTATGGTGCTTTTAGTGTCTCCACATACCGCAGCACGCGACATAGCTTTGCAGACGATAAGTACAACCGTTTCAGAGAGAAGAGCGGCCAATGTGACGATCTGGCTTTAAGTCGATTCGATAACAAATGACGAAAACGGATGGATTTCTAAGGTTTTTACTACATATGAACACTTTTCACATTCTCCCGTGCAACTCGGCTGCTAGTCCTCCTTTCATGCAGAATCTTAAGGTACTAGCTCATGTCCAAGGCACCAAAGCCAGCAAAAAAAGTCAATAATCGATATCTAAAACTAGAATTGTACTACTTCTTACTGGCTATTACATCAACTTAGAAGCTTCATCTGTGTTCTACTATGGCGATTTTAGTGTCTCCGCATACCGCAGCACGCGACATAGCTTTGCAGACGATAAGTACAACCGTTTCAGAGAGAAGAGCGGACAATGTGAGGATCGGGATTTAAGTCGATTCGATAACAAATGACGAAAACGGACGGATTTCTCAGGTTTTTAATACATATGAACACTTTTCACATTCTCCCGTGCAACTGGGCTGCTAGTCCTCCTTTTATGCAGAATCTTAAAGTCCTAGCTCATGTCCAAGGCACCAAAGCCAGCTAAAAAGTCAATAATCGATACCTAAAACTTGAATGGTATTACTTCTTACTGGCTATTACAGCAACTTAGAAGTTTCATCTGTGTTCTACTATGGTGCTTTTAGAGCCTCCGCATACCGCAGCACGCGACATAGCTTTGCAGACGATAAGTACAACCGTTTCCGAGAGCAGAGCGGAAAATGTGACGATCTGGCTTTAAGTCGATTCGATAACAAATGACGAAAACGGACGGATTTCTCAGGTTTTTACTTCATATGAACACTTTTTACATTCTCCCCTGCAACTCGGCTGCTAGTCCTCCTTTCATGCAGAATCTTAAGGTCCTAGCTCATGTCCAAGGCACCAAAGCCAGCTAAAAAGTCAATAATCGATACCTAAAACTTGAATTGTACTACTTCTTACTGGCTATTACATCAACTTAGAAGGTTCATCTGTGTTCTACTATGGTGCTTTTAGTGTCTCCGCATACCGCAGCACGCGACATAGCTTTGCAGACGATAAGTACAAGTGTTTCAGAGAGAAGAGCGGCCAATGTGACGATCTGGCTTTAAGTCGATTCCATAACAAATGACGAAAACGGACCGATTTCTCAGGTTTATACTACATATGAACACTTTTCACATTCTCCCGTGCAACTCGGCTGCTAGTCCTCCTTTCATGCAGAATCTTAAGGTACTAGCTCATGTCCAAGGCACCAAAGCCAGCTAAAAAGTCAATAATCGATACCTAAAACTAGAATTGTACTACTTCTTACTGGCTATTACATCAACTTAGAAGCTTCATCTGTGTTCTACTATGGTGCTTTTCTGTTTCCGCCTACGGCAACAAGCGACATAGCTTTGCAGACGATAAGTACAACCGTTTCCGAGAGTAGAGCGGCCAATGTGAAGATCTGGCTTTAAGTCGATTCGATAACAAATGACGAAAACGGACGGATTTCTCAGGTTTTGACTTCATATCAACACTTTCTACATTCTCCCCTGCAACTCGGCTGCTAGTCCACCTTTCATGCAGAATCTTAAGGTCCTAGCTCATGTCCAAGGCACCAAAGCCAGCTAAAAAGTCAATAATCGATACCTAAAACTTCAATTGTACTACATCTTACTGGCTATTACATCAACTTAGAAGCTTCATCTGTGTTCTACTATGGTGATTTTAGTGTCTCCGCATACCGCAGGACGCGACATAGCTTTGCAGGCGATAAGTACAACCGTTTCAGAGAGAAGAGCGGCCAATGTGACGATCTGGCTTTAAGTGGATTCCATAACAAATGACGAAAATGGACGGATTTCCCAGGTTATTACTACATATGAACACTTTTCACATACTCCCGTGCAACGCGGCCGCTAGTCCTCGTTTCATGCAAAATCATAAGGTCCTAGCTCATGTCCAAGGCACCAAAGCCAGCTAAAAAGTCAATAATCGATACCTAAATCTTGAATTGGACTACTTCTTACTGGCTATTACGTCAACGTAGAAGCTACATCTGTGTTCTACTACGGTGCTTTTAGTTTCTCCGCATACCGCAGCACATGACATAGTTTTACAGACGATAAGTACAACCGTTTCAGAGAGAAGAGCGGCCATTGTGACGATCTGCCTTTAAGTCGATTCGATAACAAATGACGAAAACGGACGGATTTCTCAGGTTTTTACTACATATGAACACTTTTCACATTCTACTGTGCAACTCGGCTGCTAGTCCTCCTTTCATGCAGAATCATAAGGTCCTAGCTCATGTCCAAGGCACCAAAGCTAGCTAAATGTCAATAATCGATACCTAAAACTTGAATTGTACTACTTCTTACTTTCTATTACATCAACTTAGAAGCTTCATCTGTGTTCTACTATGGTGCTTTTAGTGTCTCCGCATACCGCAGCACGCGACATAGCTTTGCAATCGATAAGTACAACCGTTTCAGAGTGAAGAGCGGCTAATGTGATGATCTGGCTTTAAGACAATTCGATAACAAATGACGAAAACGGACGGATTTCTCGGGTTTTTACTACATATGAACACTTTTCACATTCTCCCATGCAAATCGGCAGCTAGTCCTCCTTTCATGCAGAATGTTAAGGTCCTAGCTCATGTCCAAGGCACCAAAGCCAGCTAAAAAGTCAATAGTCGATACCTAAAACTTGAATTGTACTACTTCTTCCTGGCTATTACGTCAAATTAGAAGCTTCATCTGTGTTCTACTATGGTGCTTTTATTGTCTCCGCATACCGCAGCATGCGACATAGCTTTGCAGACGATAAGTACAACCGTTTCAGAGAAAAGAGCGGCCAATGTGACGATCTGGCTTTAAGTCGATTGGATAACAAATGACGAAAACGGACGGATTTCTCAGGTTTTTACTTCATATGAACACTTTTTACATTCTCCCCTGCAACTCGGCTGCTAGTCCTCCTTTCATGCAGAATCTTAAGGTCCTAGCTCATGTCCAAGGCACCAAAGCCAGCTAAAAAGTCAATAATCAATACCTAAAACTTGAATTGTACTACTTCTTACTTTCTATTACATCAACTTAGAAGCTTCATCTGTGTTCTACTATGGTGCTTTTAGTGTCTCCGCATACCGCAGCACGCGACATAGCTTTGCAATCGATAAGTACAACCGTTTCAGAGTGAAGAGCGGCTAATGTGATGATCTGGCTTTAAGACAATTCGATAACAAATGACGAAAACGGACGGATTTCTCGGGTTTTTACTACATATGAACACTTTTGACATTCTCCCGTGCAACTCGGCTGCTAGTCCTCCCTCATGCAAAATCTTAAGTTCCTAGCTCGTGTCCAAGGCACCAAAGAAGTGTAAAAAGTCAATAACCTATACCTAAAACTTTAATTGTACTACTTCTTACTGGCTATTACATCAACTTAGAAGCTTCATCTGTGTTCTACTATGCTGCTTGTAGTGTCTCAGCATACCGCAGCATGCGACATAGCTTTGCAGACGATAAGTACAAGCGTTTCAGAGAGAAGAGCGGCCAATGTGACGATCTGGCTTTAGGTCGATTCGATAACAAATGACGAAAACGGACGGATTTCTCAGGTTTTTACTTCATATGAACACTTTTTACATTCTCCCCTGCAACTCGGCTGCTAGTCCTCCTTTCATGCAGAATCTTAAGGTCCTAGCTCATGTCCAAGGCACCAAAGCCGGCTAAAAAGTCAATAATCAATACCTAAAACTTGAATTGTACTACTTCTTACTGGCTATTACATCAACTTAGAAGCTTCATCTGTGTTCTACTATGGTGCTTTTAGTGCCTCCGCATACCGCAGCACGCGACATAGCATTGCAGACGATAAGTACAAGCGTTTCAGAGAGAAGAGCGGCCAATTTGACGATCTGGCTCTAAGTCGATTCGATAACAAATGACGAAAACGGACGGATGTCTCAGGTTTTTACTACATATGAACACTTTTCATATTCTCCCGTGCAACTCGGCTGATAGTCCTCCTTCATGCAAAATCTTAATTTCCTAGAACGTGTCCAAGGCACCAAACAAGGGTAAAAAGTCATTAACTGATACCTAAAACTTTAATTGTACTACTTCTTACTGGCTATTACATCAACTTAGAAGCTTCATCTGGGTTCTACTATGGTGCTTTTAGTGTGTCCGCATACCGCAGCACGCAACATAGTTTTGCAGACGATAAGTACAACCGTTTCAGAGAGAAGAGCGGCCAATGTGACGATCTGGCTTTAAGTCGATTCGATAACAAATGACGAAAATGGACGGATTTCTCAGGTTTTTACTACATATGAACACTTTTCACATACTCCCGTGCAACGCGGCCCCTAGTCCTCGTTTCATGCAGAATCATAAGGTCCTAGCTCATGTCCAAGGCACCAAAGCCAGCTAAAAAGTCAATAATCGATACCTAAAACTTGAATTGGACTACTTCTTACTGGCTATTACATCAACTTAGAAGCATCATTTGTGTTCTACTATGGTGATTTTAGTGTCTCCGCATATCGCAGCACACGACATAGCTTTGTAGACGATAAGTACAACCGTTTCAGAGAGAAGAGCGGCCAATGTGACGATCTGGCTTTAAGTCGATTCGATAACAAATGACGAAAACGGACGGATTTCTCAGGTTTTTACTACATATGAACACTTTTCACATTCTCCCTTGCAACTAGGCTGCTAGTCCTCCTTTCATGCAAAATCTTAAGGTCCTAGCTCATGTCCAAGGCACCAAAGCCAGCTAAAAAGTCAATAATCAATACCTAAAACTTGAATTGTACTACTTCTTCCTGGCTATTACGTCAACGTAGAAGCTACATCCGTGTTCTACTACGGTGCTTTTAGTTTCTCCGCATACCACAGCACGCGACATAGTTTTGCAGACGATAAGTACAACCGTTTCAGAGAGAAGAGCGGCCATTGTGACGATCTGGCTTTAAGTCGATTCGATAACAAATGACGAAAACGGACGGATTTCTCAGGTTTTTACTACATATGAACACTTTTCACATTCTCCCGTGCAACTCGGCTGCTAGTCCTCCCTCATGCAAAATCTTAAGTTCCTAGCTCGTGTCCAAGGCACCAAAGAAGGGTAAAAAGTCAATAACCGATACCTAAAACTTTAATTGTACTACTTCTTACTTGCTATTACATCAACTTAGAAGCTTCATCTGTGTTCTACTATGGTGCTTTTAGTGTCTTCGCATATCGCAGCTCGCGACATAGCTTTGTAGAGGATAAGTACAACCGTTTCAGAGAGAAGAGCGGCCAATGTGACGATCTTGCTTTAAGTAGATTCGATAACAAATGACGAAAACGGACGGATTTCTCAGGTTTTTGCTACATATGAACACTTTTTACATTCTCCCGTGCAACTCGGCTGCTAGTCCTCCATTCATGCTGAATCATAAGGTCCTAGCTCATGTCCAAGGCACCAAAGCTAGCTAAATGTCAATAATCGATACCTAAAACTTGAATTGTACTACTTCTTACTGGCTATTACATCAACTTAGAAGCTTCATCTGTGTTCTACTATGGTGCTTTTAGTGTCTCCGCATACCGCAGCACATGACATAGTTTTGCAGACGATAAGTACAACCGTTTCAGAGAGAAGAGCGGCCATTGTGACGATCTGGCTTTAAGTCGATTCGATAACAAATGACGAAAACGGACGGATTTCTCAGGTTTTTACTACATATGAACACTTTTCACATTCTACTGTGCAACTCGGCTGCTAGTCCTCCTTTCATGCAGAATGTTAAGGTCCTAGCTCATGTCCAAGGCACCAAAGCCAGCTAAAAAGTCAATAGTCAATACCTAAAACTTGAATTGTACTACTTCTTCCTGGCTATTACGTCAAATTAGAAGCTTCATCTGTGTTCTACTATGGTGCTTTTATTGTCTCCGCATACCGCAGCATGCGACATAGCTTTGCAGACGATAAGTACAACCGTTTCAGAGAGAAGAGCGGCCAATGTGACGATCTGGCTTTAAGTCGATTCGATAACAAATGACGAAAACGGACGGATGTCTCAGGTTTTTACTACATATGAACACTTTTCACATTCTCCCGTGCTACTCGGCTGCTAGTCCTCCTTTCATGCAGAATCTTGAGGTCCTAGCTCATGTCCAAGGCACCAAAGCCAGCTAAAAAGTCAATAATCGATACCTAAAACTTTAATTGGACTACTTCTTACTGGCTATTACATCAACTTAGAAGCTCCATCTGTGTTCTACTATGGTGATTTTAGTGTCTCCGCATACCGCAGCAGGCGACATAGCTTTGTAGACGATAAGTACAACCGTTTCAGAGAGAAGAGCGGCCAATGTGACGATCTGGCTTTAAGTCGATTCGATAACAAATGACGAAAACGGACGGATTTCTCAGGTTTTTACTACATATGAACACTTTTCACATTCTCCCCTGCAACTCGGCTGCTAGTCCTCCTTTCATGCAGAATCGTAAGGTCCTAGCTCATGTCCAAGGCACCAAAGCCAGCTAAAAGTCAATAATCGATACCTAAAACTTGAATTCTACTACTTCTTACTGGCTATTACATCAACTTAGAAGCTTCATCTGTGTTCTACTATGGTGCTTTTAGTGTCTCCACATACCGCAGCACGCGACATAGCTTTGCAGACGATAAGTACAACCGTTTCAGAGAGAAGAGCGGCCAATGTGACGATCTGGCTTTGAGTCGATTCGATAACAAATGACGAAAACGGACGGATTTCTAAGGTTTTTATTACATATGAACACTTTTCACATTCTCCCGTGAAACTCGGCTGCTAGTCCTCCTTTCATGCAGAATCTTAAGGTCCTAGCTCATGTCCAAGGCACCAAAGCCAGCTAAAAAGTCAATAATCGATACCTAAAACTTGAATTGTACTACTTCTTCCTGGCTATTACATCAACTTAGAAGCTTCATCTGTGTTCTACTACGGTGCTTTTAGTTTCTCCGCATACCGCAGCACGCGACATAGTTTTACAGACGATAAGTACAACCGTTTCAGAGAAAAGAGCGGCCAATGTGACGATCTGGCTTTAAGTCGATTCGATAACAAATGACGAAAACGGACGGATTTCTCAGGTTTTTACTACATATGAACACTTTTCACATTCTCCCGTGCAACTCGGCTGATAGTCCTCCCTCATGCAAAATCTTAATTTCCTAGCTCGTGTCCAAGGCAACAAAGAAGGGTAAAAGTCATTAACCGATACCTAAAACTTTAATTGTACTACTTCTTACTGGCTATTACATCAACTTTGAAGCTTCATCTGTGTTCTACTATGGTGCTTTTATTGTGTCCGCATACCGCAGCACGCGACATAGCTTTGCAGACGATAAGTACAACTTTTTCAGAGACAAGAGCGGCCATTGTGACGATCTGGCTTTAAGTCGATTCGCTAACAAATGACGAAAACGGACGGATTTCTCAGGTTTTTACTTCATATGAACACTTTTTACATTCTCCCCTGCAACTCGGCTGCTAGTCCTCCTTTCATGCAGAATCTTAAGGTCCTAGCTCATGTCCAAGGCACCAAAGCCAGCTAAAAAGTCAATAATCAATACCTAAAACTTGAATTGTACTACTTCTTACTGGCTATTACATCAACTTAGAAGCTTCATCTGTGTTCTACTATGGTGCCTTTAGTGCCTCCGCATACCGCAGCACGCGACATAGCATTGCAGACGATAAGTACAAGCGTTTCAGAGAGAAGAGCGGCCAATTTGACGATCTGGCTCTAAGTCGATTCGATAACAAATGACGAAAACGGACGGATGTCTCAGGTTTTTACTACATATGAACACTTTTCATATTCTCCCGTGCAACTCGGCTGATAGTCCTCCTTCATGCAAAATCTTAATTTCCTAGAACGTGTCCAAGGCACCAAACAAGGGTAAAAAGTCATTAACTGATACCTAAAACTTTAATTGTACTACTTCTTACTGGCTATTACATCAACTTAGAAGCTTCATCTGGGTTCTACTATGGTGCTTTTAGTGTGTCCGCATACCGCAGCACGCAACATAGTTTTGCAGACGATAAGTACAACCGTTTCAGAGAGAAGAGCGGCCAATGTGACGATCTGGCTTTAAGTCGATTCGATAACAAATGACGAAAACGGACGGATTTCTCAGGTTTTTATTACATATGAACACTTTTCACATTCTCCCGTGCAACTCGGCTGCTAGTCCTCCTTTCATGCAGAATCTTAAGGTCCTAGCTCATGTCCAAGGCACCAAAGCCAGCAAAAAAAGTCAATAATCGATATCTAAAACTAGAATTGTACTACTTCTTACTGGCTATTACATCAACTTAGAAGCTTCATCTGTGTTCTACTATGGCGATTTTAGTGTCTCCGCATACCGCAGCACGCGACATAGCTTTGCAGACGATAAGTACAACCGTTTCAGAGAGAAGAGCGGACAATGTGACGATCGGGATTTAAGTCGATTCGATAACAAATGACGAAAACGGACGGATTTCTCAGGTTTTTAATACATATGAACACTTTTCACATTCTCCCGTGCAACTGGGCTGCTAGTCCTCCTTTTATGCAGAATCTTTAAGTCCTAGCTCATGTCCAAGGCACCAAAGCCAGCTAAAAAGTCAATAATCGATACCTAAAACTTGAATGGTATTACTTCTTACTGGCTATTACAGCAACTTAGAAGTTTCATCTGTGTTCTACTATGGTGCTTTTAGAGCCTCCGCATACCGCAGCACGCGACATAGCTTTGCAGACGATAAGTACAACCGTTTCCGAGAGCAGAGCGGCCAATGTGACGATCTGGCTTTAAGTCGATTCCATAACAAATGACGAAAACGGACCGATTTCTCAGGTTTATACTACATATGAACACTTTTCACATTCTCCCGTGCAACTCGGCTGCTAGTCCTCCTTTCATGCAGAATCTTAAGGTACTAGCTCATGTCCAAGGCACCAAAGCCAGCTAAAAAGTCAATAATCGATACCTAAAACTAGAATTGTACTACTTCTTACTGGCTATCACATCAACTTAGAAGCTTCATCTGTGTTATACTATGGTGCTTTTCTGTTTCCGCCTACGGCAACAAGCGACATAGCTTTGCAGACGATAAGTACAACCGTTTCCGAGAGTAGAGCGGCCAATGTGAAGATCTGGCTTTAAGTCGATTCGATAACAAATGACGAAAACGGAC
Organism: Schistocerca gregaria; assembly: GCF_023897955.1. Lineage (NCBI taxonomy): Eukaryota > Metazoa > Arthropoda > Insecta > Orthoptera > Acrididae > Schistocerca > Schistocerca gregaria. Next base: position 4,933,812 of record NW_026061829.1, read on the forward strand.
GGATTTCTCAGGTTTTGACTTCATATCAACACTTTTTACATTCTCCCCTGCAACTCGGCTGCTAGTCCACCTTTCATGCAGAATCTTAAGGTCCTAGCTCATGTCCAAGGCACCAAAGCCAGCTAAAAAGTCAATAATCGATACCTAAAACTTCAATTGTACTACATCTTACTGGCTATTACATCAACTTAGAAGCTTCATCTGTGTTCTACTATGGTGATTTTAGTGTCTCCGCATACCGCAGGACGCGACATAGCTTTGCAGGCGATAAGTACAAGCGTTTCAGAGAGAAGAGCGACCAATGTGACGATCTGGCTTTAAGTCGATTCGATAACAAATGACGAAAACGGACCGATTTCTCAGGTTTTTACTACATATGAACACTTTTCACATTCTCCCGTGCAACTCGGCTGCTAGTCCTCCTTTCATGCAGAATCTTAAGGTCCTAGCTCATGTCCAAGGCACCAAAGCCAGCTAAAAAGTCAATAATCAATACCTAAAACTTGAATTGTACTACTTCTTCCTGGCTATTACATCAACTTAGAAGCTTCATCTGTGTTCTACTACGGTGCTTTTAGTTTCTCCGCATACCGCAGCACGCGACATAGTTTTGCAGACGATAAGTACAACCGTTTCAGAGAGAAGAGCGGTCAATGTGACGATCTGGCTTTAAGTGGATTCCATAACAAATGACGAAAATGGACGGATTTCTCAGGTTTTTACTACATATGAACACTTTTCACATACTCCCGTGCAACGCGGCCGCTAGTCCTCGTTTCATGCAAAATCATAAGGTCCTAGCTCATGTCCAAGGCACCAAAGCCAGCTAAAAAGTCAATAATCGATACCTAAATCTTGAATTGGACTACATCTTACTGGCTATTACATCAACTTAGAAGAATCATTTGTGTTCTACTATGGTGCTTTTAGTGTCTCCGCATATCGCAGCACGCGACATAGCTTTGTAGACGATAAGTACAACCGTTTCAGAGAGAAGAGCGGCCAATGTGACGATCTGGCTTTAAGTCGATTTGGTAACAAATGACGAAAACTGACCGATTTCTCAGGTTTTTACTACATATGAACACTTTTCACATTCTCCCTTGCAACTAGGCTGCTAGTCCTCCTTTCATGCAGAATCTTAAGGTCCTAGCTCATGTCCAAGGCACCAAAGCCAGATAAAAAGTCAATAATCAATACCTAAAACTTGAATTGTACTACTTCTTCCTGGCTATTACGTCAACGTAGAAGCTACATCTGTGTTCTACTACGGTGCTTTTAGTTTCTCCGCGTACCGCAGCACATGACATAGTTTTGCAGACGATAAGTACAACCGTTTCAGAGAGAAGAGCGGCCATTGTGACGATCTGGCTTTAAGTCGATTCGATAACAAATGACGAAAACGGACGGATTTCTCAGGTTTTTACTACATATGAACACTTTTCACATTCTACTGTGCAACTCGGCTGCTAGTCCTCCTTTCATGCAGAATCATAAGGTCCTAGCTCATGTCCAAGGCACCAAAGCTAGCTAAATGTCAATAATCGATACCTAAAACTTGAATTGTACTACTTCTTACTTTCTATTACATCAACTTAGAAGCTTCATCTGTGTTCTACTATGGTGCTTTTAGTGTCTCCGCATACCGCAGCACGCGACATAGCTTTGCAATCGATAAGTACAACCGTTTCAGAGTGAAGAGCGGCTAATGTGATGATCTGGCTTTAAGACAATTCGATAACAAATGACGAAAACGGACGGATTTCTCGGGTTTTTACTACATATGAACACTTTTCACATTCTCCCATGCAAATCGGCTGCTAGTCCTCCTTTCATGCAGAATGTTAAGGTCCTAGCTCATGTCCAAGGCACCAAAGCCAGCTAAAAAGTCAATAGTCGATACCTAAAACTTGAATTGTACTACTTCTTCCTGGCTATTACGTCAAATTAGAAGCTTCATCTGTGTTCTACTATGGTGCTTTTATTGTCTCCGCATACCACAGCATGCGACATAGCTTTGCAGACGATAAGTACAACCGTTTCAGAGAGAAGAGCGGCCAATGTGACGATCTGGCTTTAAGTCGATTGGATAACAAATGACGAAAACGGACGGATTTCTCAGGTTTTTACTTCATATGAACACTTTTTACATTCTCCCCTGCAACTCGGCTGCTAGTCCTCCTTTCATGCAGAATCTTAAGGTCCTAGCTCATGTCCAAGGCACCAAAGCCAGCTAAAAAGTCAATAATCAATACCTAAAACTTGAATTGTACTACTTCTTACTTTCTATTACATCAACTTAGAAGCTTCATCTGTGTTCTACTATGGTGCTTTTAGTGTCTCCGCATACCGCAGCACGCGACATAGCTTTGCAATCGATAAGTACAACCGTTTCAGAGTGAAGAGCGGCTAATGTGATGATCTGGCTTTAAGACAATTCGATAACAAATGACGAAAACGGACGGATTTCTCGGGTTTTTATTACATATGAACACTTTTCACATTCTCCCGTGCAACTCGGCTGCTAGTCCTCCCTCATGCAAAATCTTAAGTTCCTTGCTCGTGTCCAAGGCACCAAAGAAGTGTAAAAAGTCAATAACCGATACCTAAAACTTTAATTGTACTACTTCTTACTGGCTATTACATCAACTTAGAAGCTTCATCTGTGTTCTACTATGCTGCTTGTAGTGTCTCAGCATACCGCAGCATGCGACATAGCTTTGCAGACGATAAGTACAAGCGTTTCAGAGAGAAGAGCGGCCAATGTGACGATCTGGCTTTAAGTCGATTCGATAACAAATGACGAAAACGGACGGATTTCTCAGGTTTTTACTTCATATGAACACTTTTTACATTCTCCCCTGCAACTCGGCTGCTAGTCCTCCTTTCATGCAGAATCTTAAGGTCCTAGCTCATGTCCAAGGCACCAAAGCCAGCTAAAAAGTCAATAATCAATACCTAAAACTTGAATTGTACTACTTCTTACTGGCTATTACATCAACTTAGAAGCTTCATCTGTGTTCTACTATGGTGCTTTTAGTGCCTCCGCATACCGCAGCACGCGACATAGCATTGCGGACGATAAGTACAAGCGTTTCAGAGAGAAGAGCGGCCAATTTGACGATCTGGCTCTAAGTCGATTCGATAACAAATGACGAAAACGGACGGATGTCTCAGGTTTTTACTACATATGAACACTTTTCATATTCTCCCGTGCAACTCGGCTGATAGTCCTCCTTCATGCAAAATCTTAATTTCCTAGAACGTGTCCAAGGCACCAAACAAGGGTAAAAAGTCATTAACTGATACCTAAAACTTTAATTGTACTACTTCTTACTGGCTATTACATCAACTTAGAAGCTTCATCTGGGTTCTACTATGGTGCTTTTAGTGTGTCCGCATACCGCAGCACGCAACATAGTTTTGCAGACGATAAGTACAACCGTTTCAGAGAGAAGAGCGGCCAATGTGACGATCTGGCTTTAAGTCGATTCGATAACAAATGACGAAAATGGACGGATTTCTCAGGTTTTTACTACATATGAACACTTTTCACATACTCCCGTGCAACGCGGCCCCTAGTCCTCGTTTCATGCAGAATCATAAGGTCCTAGCTCATGTCCAAGGCACCAAAGCCAGCTAAAAAGTCAATAATCGATACCTAAATCATGAATTGGACTACTTCTTACTGGCTATTACATCAACTTAGAAGCATCATTTGTGTTCTACTATGGTGATTTTAGTGTCTCCGCATATCGCAGCACACGACATAGCTTTGTAGACGATAAGTACAACCGTTTCAGAGAGAAGAGCGGCCAATGTGACGATCTGGCTTTAAGTCGATTCGATAACAAATGACGAAAACGGACGGATTTCTCAGGTTTTTACTACATATGAACACTTTTCACATTCTCCCTTGCAACTAGGCTGCTAGTCCTCCTTTCATGCAGAATCTTAAGGTCCTAGCTCATGTCCAAGGCACCAAAGCCAGCTAAAAAGTCAATAATCAATACCTAAAACTTGAATTGTACTACTTCTTCCTGGCTATTACGTCAACGTAGAAGCTACATCCGTGTTCTACTACGGTGCTTTTAGTTTCTCCGCATACCACAGCACGCGACATAGTTTTGCAGACGATAAGTACAACCGTTTCAGAGAGAAGAGCGGCCATTGTGACGATCTGGCTTTAAGTCGATTCGATAACAAATGACGAAAACGGACGGATTTCTCAGGTTTTTACTACATATGAACACTTTTCACATTCTCCCGTGCAACTCGGCTGCTAGTCCTCCCTCATGCAAAATCTTAAGTTCCTAGCTCGTGTCCAAGGCACCAAAGAAGGGTAAAAAGTCAATAACCGATAGTTAAAACTTTAATTGTACTACTTCTTACTTGCTATTACATCAACTTAGAAGCTTCATCTGTGTTCTACTATGGTGCTTTTAGTGTCTTCGCATATCGCAGCTCGCGACATAGCTTTGTAGAGGATAAGTACAACCGTTTCAGAGAGAAGAGCGGCCAATGTGACGATCTTGCTTTAAGTAGATTCGATAACAAATGACGAAAACGGACGGATTTCTCAGGTTTTTGCTACATATGAACACTTTTCACATTCTCCCGTACAACTCGGCTGCTAGTCCTCCATTCATGCAGAATCATAAGGTCCTAGCTCATGTCCAAGGCACCAAAGCTAGCTAAATGTCAATAATCGATACCTAAAACTTGAATTGTACTACTTCTTACTGGCTATTACATCAACTTAGAAGCTTCATCTGTGTTCTACTATGGTGCTTTTAGTGTCTCCGCATACCGCAGCACATGACATAGTTTTGCAGACGATAAGTACAACCGTTTCAGAGAGAAGAGCGGCCATTGTGACGATCTGGCTTTAAGTCGATTCGATAACAAATGACGAAAACGGACGGATTTCTCAGGTTTTTACTACATATGAACACTTTTCACATTCTACTGTGCAACTCGGCTGCTAGTCCTCCTTTCATGCAGAATGTTAAGGTCCTAGCTCATGTCCAAGGCACCAAAGCCAACTAAAAAGTCAATAGTCAATACCTAAAACTTGAATTGTACTACTTCTTCCTGGCTATTACGTCAAATTAGAAGCTTCATCTGTGTTCTACTATGGTGCTTTTATTGTCTCCGCATACCGCAGCATGCGACATAGCTTTGCAGACGATAAGTACAACCGTTTCAGAGAGAAGAGCGGCCAATGTGACGATCTGGCTTTAAGTCGATTGTATAACAAATGACGAAAACGGACGGATTTCTCGGGTTTTTACTACATATGAATACTTTTCACATTCTCCCATGCAAATCGGCTGCTAGTCCTCCTTTCATGCAGAATCCTAAGGTCCTAGCTCATGTCCAAGGCACCAAAGCCAGCTAAAAAGTCAATAATCAATACCTAAAACTTGAATTGTACTACTTCTTACTGGCTATTACATCAACTTAGAAGCTTCATCTGTGTTCTACTATGGTGCTTTTAGTGCCTCCGCATACCGCAGCACGCGACATAGCATTGCAGACGATAAGTACAAGCGTTTCAGAGAGAAGAGCGGCCAATGTGACGATCTGGCTTTAAGTCGATTCGATAACAAATGACGAAAACGGACGGATGTCTCAGGTTTTTACTACATATGAACACTTTTCACATTCTCCCGTGCAACTCGGCTGATAGTCCTCCTTCATGCAAAATCTTAATTTCCTAGAACGTGTCCAAGGCACCATAGAAGGGTAAAAAGTCATTAACTGATACCTAAAACTTTAATTGTACTACTTCTTACTGGCTATTACATAAACTTAGAAGCTTCATCTTGGTTCTACTATGGTGCTTTTAGTGTGTCCGCATACCGCAGCACGCAACATAGTTTTGCAGACGATAAGTACAACCGTTTCAGAGAGAAGAGCGGCCAATGTGACGATCTGGCTTTAAGTCGATTCGATAACAAATGACGAAAATGGACGGATTTCTCAGGTTTTTACTACATATGAACACTTTTCACATACTCCCGTGCAACGCGGCCCCTAGTCCTCGTTTCATGCAGTATCTTAAGGTCCTAGCTCATGTCCAAGGCACCAAAGCCAGCTAAAAAGTCAATAATCGATACCTAAATCTTGAATTGTACTACTTCTTACTGGCTATTACATCAACTTAGAAGCATCATTTGTGTTCTACTATGGTGATTTTAGTGTCTCCGCATATCGCAGCACGCGACATAGCTTTGTAGACGCTAAGTACAACCGTTTCAGAGAGAAGAGCGGCCATTGTGACGATCTGGCTTTAAGTCGATTCGATAACAAATGACGAAAACGGACGGATTTCTCAGGTTTTTACTACATATGAACACTTTTCACATTCTCCCGTGCAACTCGGCTTCTAGTCCTCCCTCATGCAAAATCTTAAGTTCCTAGCTCGTGTTCAAGGCACCAAAGAAGGGTAAAAAGTCATTAACTGATACCTAAAACTTTAATTGTACTACTTCTTACTGGCTATTACATCAACTTAGAAGCTTCATCTGGGTTCTACTATGGTGCTTTTAGTGTGTCCGCATACCGCAGCACGCAACATAGTTTTGCAGACGATAAGTACAACCGTTTCAGAGAGAAGAGCGGCCAATGTGACGATCTGGCTTTAAGTCGATTCGATAACAAATGACGAAAATGGACGGATTTCTCAGGTTTTTACTACATATGAACACTTTTCACATACTCCCGTGCAACGCGGCCCCTAGTCCTCGTTTCATGCAGTATCTTAAGGTCCTAGCTCATGTCCAAGGCACCAAAGCCAGCTAAAAAGTCAATAATCGATACCTAAATCTTGAATTGTACTACTTCTTACTGGCTATTACATCAACTTAGAAGCATCATTTGTGTTCTACTATGGTGATTTTAGTGTCTCCGCATATCGCAGCACGCGACATAGCTTTGTAGACGCTAAGTACAACCGTTTCAGAGAGAAGAGCGGCCATTGTAACGATCTGGCTTTAAGTCGATTCGATAACAAATGACGAAAACGGACGGATTTCTCAGGTTTTTACTACATATGAACACTTTTCACATTCTCCCGTGCAACTCGGCTTCTAGTCCTCCCTCATGCAAAATCTTAAGTTCCTAGCTCGTGTTCAAGGCACCAAAGAAGGGTAAAAAGTCAATAACCGATACCTAAAACTTTAATTGTACTTCTTCTTACTGGCTATTACATCAACTTAGAAGCTTCACCTGTGTTCTACTATGGTGCTTTTAGTGTCTCCGCATACCGCAGCACGTGACATAGCTTTGCAGACGATAAGTACAACCGTTTCAGAGAGAAGAGCGGCCAATGTGACGATCTGGCTTTAAGTCGATTCGATAACAAATGACGAAAACGGACAGATTTCTCAGGTTTTTACTACATATGAACACTTTTCACATTCTCCCGTGCAACTCGGCTTCTAGTCCTCCCTCATGCAAAATCATAAGTTTCTAGCTCGTGTCCAAGGCACCAAAGAAGGGTAAAAAGTCAATAACCGATACCTAAAACTTTAATTGTACTACTTCTTACTGGCTATTACATCAACTTAGAAGCTTCATCTGTGTTCTGCTATGCTGCTTGTAGTGTCTCAGCATACCGCAGCATGCGACATAGCTTTGCAAAAGATTAGTACAAGCGTTTCAGAGAGAAGAGCGGCCAATGTGACGATCTGGCTTTAAGTCGATTCGATAACAAATGACGAAAACGGACGGATTTCTCAGGTTTTTACTTCATATGAACACTTTTTACATTCTCCCCTGCAACTCGGCTGCTAGTCCTCCTTTCATGCAGAATCTTAAGGTCCTAGCTCATGTCCAAGGCACCAAAGCCAGCTAAAAAGTCAATAATCAATACCTAACACTTGAATTGTACTACTTCTTCCTGGCTATTACATCAACTTAGAAGCTTCATCTGTGTTCTACTACGGTGCTTTTAGTTTCTCCGCTTACCGCAGCACGCGACATAGTTTTGCAGACGATAAGTACAACCGTTTCAGAGGGAAGAGCGGCCAATGTGACGATCTGGCTTTAAGTCGATTCGATAACAAATGACGAAAATGGACGGATTTCTCAGGTTTTTACTACATATGAACACTTTTCACATACTCCCGTGCAACGCGGCCGCTAGTCCTCGTTTCATGCAGAATCATATGGTCCTAGCTCATGTTCAAGGCACCAAAGCCAGCTAAAAATCAATAATCGATACCTAAATCTTGAATTGGACTACTTCTTACTGGCTATTACATCAACTTAGAAGCATCATTTGTGTTCTACTATGGTGCTTTTAGTGTCTCCGCATATCGCAGCACGCGACATAGCTTTGTAGACGATAAGTACAACCGTTTCAGAGAGAAGAGCGGCCAATGTGACAATCTGGCTTTAAGTCGATTCGATAACAAATGACGAAAACGGACCGATTTCTCAGGTTTTACTACATATGAACACTTTGCACATTCTCCCTTGCTACTAGGCTGCTAGTCCTCCTTTCATGCAGAATCTTAAGGTCCTAGCTCATGTCCAAGGCACCAAAGCCAGCTAAAAAGTCAATAATCAATACCTAAAACTTGAATTGTACTACTTCTTCCTGGCTATAACGTCAACGTAGAAGCTACATCCGTGTTCTACTACGGTGCTTTTAGTTTCTCCGCATACCGCAGCACGCGACATAGTTTTGCAGACGATAAGTACAACCGTTTCAGAGAGAAGAGCGGCCATTGTGACGATCTGGCTTTAAGTCGATTCGATAACAAATGACGAAAACGGACGGATTTCTCAGGTTTTTACTACATATAAACACTTTTCACATTCTCCCGTGCAACTCGGCTGCTAGTCCTCCCTCATGCAAAATCTTAAGTTCCTAGCTCGTGTCCAAGGCACCAAAGAAGGGTAAAAAGTCAATAACCGATACCTAAAACTTTAATTGTACTACTTCTTACTTGCTATTACATCAACTTAGAAGCTTCATCTGTGTTCTACTATGGTGCTTTTAGTGTCTCCGCATATCGCAGCTCGCGACATAGCTTTGTAGAGGATAAGTACAACCGTTTCAGAGAGAAGAGCGGCCAATGTGACGATCTTGCTTTAAGTAGATTCGATAACAAATGACGAAAACGGACGGATTTCTCAGGTTTTTGCTACATGTGAACACTTTTCACATTCTCCCGTGCAACTCGGCTGCTAGTCCTCCTTTCATGCAGAATCATAAGGTCCTAGCTCATGTCCAAGGCACCAAAGCTAGCTAAATGTCAATAATCGATACCTAAAACTTGAATTGTACTACTTCTTACTGGCTATTACATCAACTTAGAAGCTTCATCTGTGTTCTACTATGGTGCTTTTAGTGTCTCCGCATACCGCAGCACGCGACATAGTTTTGCAATCGATAAGTACAACCGTTTCAGAGTGAAGAGCGGCTAATGTGACGATCTGGCTTTAAGACGATTCGATAACAAATGACGAAAACGGACAGATTTCTCGGGTTTTTACTACTTATGAATACTTTTCACATTCTCCCATGCAAATCGGCTGCTAGTCCTCCTTTCATGCAGAATGTTAAGGTCCTAGCTCATGTCCAAGGCACCAAAGCCAGCTAAAAAGTCAATAGTCAATACCTAAAACTTGAATTGTACTACTTCTTCCTGGCTATTACGTCAAATTAGAAGCTTCATCTGTGTTCTACTATGGTGCTTTTATTGTCTCCGCATACCGCAGCATGCGACATAGCTTTGCAGACGACAAGTACAACCGTTTCAGAGAGAAGAGCGGCCAATGTGACGATCTGGCTAAGTCGATTCGATAACAAATGACCGAAACGGACGAATTTCTTAGGTTTTTACTACATATGAACACTTTTCACATTCTAACGTGCAACTCGGCTGCTAGTCCTCCTTTCATGCAGAATCTTAAGGTCCTAGCTCATGTCCAAGGCAGCAAAGCTAGTTAAAAAGTCAATAATCGATACCTAAGACTTGAATTGTACTACTTCTTACTGGCTATTACATCAACTTAGAAGCTTCATCTGTGTTCTACTATGGAGCTTTTAGTGCCTCCGCATACCGCAGCACGCGACATAGCTTTGCAGACGATAAGTACAACTTTTTCAGAGAGAAGAGCGGCCAATGTGACGATCTGGCTTTAAGTCGATTCGATAACAAATGACGAAAATGGACGGATATCTCAGGTTTTTACCACATATGAACACTTTTCACATTCTCCCGTGCAACTCGGCTGCTAGCCCTCCTTTCATGCAGAATATTAAGGTCCTAGCTCATGTCCAAGGCACCAAAGCTAGCTAAAAAGTCAATAATTGATACCTAAAACTTGAATTGTACTACTTCTTACTGGCTATTACAACAACTTATAAGCTTCATCTGTGTTCTACTATGGTGATTTTAGTGTCTCCGCATACCGCAGCACGCGACATATTTTTGTAGACGATAAGTACAACCGTGTCAGAGAGAAGAGCGACCAATGTGACGATCTGGCTTTAAGTCGATTCGATAACAAATGACCAAAACGGACGGATGTCTCAGGTTTTTAATACATATGAACACTTTTCACATTCTCCCGTGCAACTGGGCTGCTAGTCCTCCTTTTATGCAGAATCTTAAAGTCCTAGCTCATGTCCAAGGCACCAAAGCCAGCTAAAAAGTCAATAATCGATACCTAAAACTTGAATGGTATTACTTCTTACTGGCTATTACAGCAACTTAGAAGTTTCATCTGTGTTCTACTATGGTGCTTTTAGAGTCTCCGCATACCGCAGCACGCGACATAGCTTTGCAGACGATAAGTACAACCGTTTCAGAGAGAAGAGCGGCCAATGTGACGATCTGGCTTTAAGTCGATTCGATAACAAATGACGAAAACGGACGGATGTCTCAGGTTTTTACTTCATATGAACACTTTTTACATTCTCCCCTGGATCTCGGCTGCTAGTCCTCCTTTCATGCAGAATCTTAAGGTCCTAGTTCATGTCCAAGGCACCAAAGCCAGCTAAAAAGTCAATAATCGATACCTAAAACTTGAATTGTACTACTTCTTCCTGGCTATTACATCAACTTAGAAGCTTCATCTGTGTTCTACTACAGTGCTTTTAGTTTCTCCGCATACCGCAGCACGCGACATAGTTTTAAAGACGATAAGTACAACCGTTTCAGAGAAAAGAGCGGCCAATGTGACGATCTGGCTTTAAGTCGATTCGATAACAAATGACGAAAACGGACGGATTCCTCAGGTTTTTACTACATATGAACACTTTTCACATTCTCCCGTGCAACTCATCTGATAGTCCTCCTTCATGCAAAATCTTAATTTCCTAGCTCGTGTCCAAGGCACCAAAGAAGGGTAAAAGTCATTAACCGATACCTAAAACTTTAATTGTACTACTTCTTACTGGCTATTACATCAACTTAGAAGCTTCATCTGTGTTCTACTATGGTGCTTTTATTGTGTCCGCGTACCGCAGCACGCGACATAGTTTTGCAGACGATAAGTACAACCGTTTCAGACAGAAGAGCGGCCAATGTGACGATCTGGCTTTAAGTCGATTCGATAACAAATGACGAAAATGGACGAATTTCTCAGGTTTTTACTACATATGAACACTTTTCACATACTCCCGTGCAACGCGGCGCTAGTCCTCGTTTCATGCAGAATCATAAGGTCCTAGCTCATGTCCAAGGCTCACCAAAGCCAGCTAAAAAGTCAATAATCGATACCTAAATCTTGAATTGGACTACTTCTTACTGGCTATTACATCAACTTATAAGCATAATTTGCGTTTTACTATGGTGCTTTTAGTGTCTCCGCATATCGCAGCACGCGACATAGCTTTGTAGACGATAAGTACAACCGTTTCAGAGAGAAGAGCGGCCAATGTGACGATCTGGCTTTAAGTCGATTCGATAACAAATGACGAAAGCGGACCGATTTCTCAGGTTTTTACTACATATGAACACTTTTCACATTCTCCTTTGCAACTAGGCTACTAGTCCTCCTTTCATGCAGAATCTTAAGGTCCTAGCTCATGTCCAAGGCACCAAAGCCAGCTAAAAAGTCATTAATCAATACCTAAATCTTGAATTGTACTACTTCTTCCTGGCTATTACGTCAACGTAGAAGCTACATCTGTGTTCTACTACGGTGCTTTTAGTTTCTCCGCAAACCGCAGCACGCGACATAGTTTTGCAGACGATAAGTACAACCGTTTCAGAGAGAAGAGCGGCCATTGTCATGATCTGGCTTTAAGTCCATTCGATAACAAATGACGGAAACGGACAGATTTCTCAGGTTTTTACTACATATGAACACTTTTCACTTTCTTTCGTGCAACTCGGCTGCTAGTCCTCCCTCATGCAAAATCTTAAGTCTCTAGCGCGTGTCCAAGGGACCAAAGAAGGGTAAAAAGTCAATAACCGATACCTAAAACTTTAATTGTACTACTTCTTACTGGCTATTACATCAACGTAGAAGCTTCATCTGTGTTCTACTATGCTGCTTGTAGTGTCTCACCATACCGCAGCATGCGACATAGCTTTGCAGACGATAAGTACAACCGTTTCAGAGAGAAGAGCAGCCAATGTGACGATCTGGCTTTAAGTCGATTCGAAAACAAATGACAAAACGGACGAATTTCTCAGGTTTTTACTACTTATGAACACTTTTCACATTCTCCCGTGCAACTCGGCTGCTAGTCCTCCTTTCATGCAGAATCTTAAGGTCGTAGCTCATGTCCAAGGCACCAAAGCTAGCTAAAAAGTCAATATTCGATACCTAAAACTTGAATTGTACTACTTCTTACTGGCTATTACATCAACTTAGAAGCTTCATCTGTGTTCTACTATGGTGCTTTTAGTGCCTCCGCATACCGCAGCACGCGACATAGCATTGCAGACGATAAGTACAAGCGTTTCAGAGAGAAGAGCGGCCAATGTGACGATCTGGCTTTAAGTCGATTCGATAACAAATGAGGAAAACGGATGGATGTCTCAGGTTTTTACTACATATGAACACTTTTCACATTCTCCCGTGCAACTCGGCTGCTAGTCCTCCTTCATGCAAAATCTTAAGTTCCTAGCTCGTGTCCAAGGCACCAAAGAAGTGTAAAAAGTCAATAATCGATACCTAAAACTTGAATTGTACTACTTCTTACTGGCTATTACAACAACTTAGAAGCTTCATCTGTGTTCTACTATGGTGATTTTAGTGTCTCCGCATACCGCAGCACGCGACATATCTTTGTAGACGATAAGTACAACCGTGTCAGAGAGAAGAGCGACCAATGTGACGATCTGGCTTTAAGTCGATTCGATAACAAATGACGAAAACGGAAGGATTTCTCAGGTATTTTTTTACATGTGAACACTTTTCACATTCTCCTGGGCAACTCGGCTGCTAGTCCTCCTTTCATGCAGAATCTTAACGTCCTAGCTCATGTCCAAGGCACCAAAGCCAGCTAAAAAGTCAATAATCGATACCTAAAACTTGAATTGGACTACTTCTTACTGGCTATTACATCAACTTAGATGCTTCATCTGTGTTCTACTATGGTGATTTTAGTGTCTCCGCATACCGCAGCACGCGACATAGCTTTCCAGACGATAAGTACAACCGTTTCAGAGAGAAGAGCGGCCAATGTGACGATCTGGCTTTAACTCGATTCGATAACAAATGACGAAAACGGACGGAGTTCTCAGGTTTTTACTACATATGAACACTTTTCACATTCTCCCGTGCAACTCGGCTGCTAGTCCTCCTTTAATGCAGAATATTAAGGTCCTAGCTCATGTCCAAGGCACCAGAGCCAGCTAAAAAGTCAATAATCGATACCTAAAACTTGAATTCTACTACTTCTTACTGGCTATTACATCAACTTAGAAGATTCATCTGTGTTCTACTATGGTGCTTTTAGTGCCTCCGCATACCGCAGCACGCGACATAGCTTTGCAGACGATAAGTACAAGCGTTTCAGAGAGAAGAGCGGCCAATGTGACGATCTGGCTTTAAGTCGATTCGATAACAAATGACGAAAACGGACGAATGTCTCAGGTTTTTACTACATATGAACACTTTTCACATTCTACCGTGCAACTCGGCTGCTAGTCCTCCTTCATGCAAAATCTTAAGTTCCTAGCTCGTGTCCAAGGCACCAAAGAAGTGTATAAAGTCAATAATCGATACCTAAAACTTGAATTGTACTACTTCTTACTGGCTATTACAACAACTTAGAAGCTTCATCTGTGTTCTACTATGGTGATTTTAGTGTCTCCGCATACCGCAGCACGCGACATATCTTTGTAGACGATAAGTACAACCGTGTCAGAGAGAAGAGCGACCAATGTGACGATCTGGCATTAAGTCGATTCGATAACAAATGACGAAAACGGACGGATTTCTCAGGTATTTTTTTACATATGAACACTTTTCACATTCTCCTGGGCAACTCGGCTGCTAGTCCTCCTTTCATGCAGAATCTTAACGTCCTAGCTCATGTCCAAGGCACCAAAGCCAGCTAAAAAGTCAATAATCGATACCTAAAACTTGAATTGGACTACTTCTTACTGGCTATTACATCAACTTAGATGCTTCATCTGTGTTCTACTATGGTGATTTTAGTGTCTCCGCATACCGCAGCACGCGACATAGCTTTCCAGACGATAAGTACAACCGTTTCAGAGAGAAGAGCGGCCAATGTGACGATCTGGCTTTAACTCGATTCGATAACAAATGACGAAAACGGACGGAGTTCTCAGGTTTTTACTACATATGAACACTTTTCACATTCTCCCGTGCAACTCGGCTGCTAGTCCTCCTTTAATGCAGAATATTAAGGTCCTAGCTCATGTCCAAGGCACCAGAGCCAGCTAAAAAGTCAATAATCGATACCTAAAACTTGAATTCTACTACATCTTACTGGCTATTACATCAACTTAGAAGCTTCATCTGTGTTCTACTATGGTGCTTTTAGTGTCTCCGCATACCGCAGCACGCGACATAGCTTTGCAGACGATAAGTACAACCGTTTCAGAGAGAAGAGCGGCCAATGTGACGATCTGGCTTTAAGACGATTCGATAACAAATGACGAAAACGGACGGATGTCTCAGGTTTTTAATACATATGAACACTTTTCACATTCTCCCGTGCAACTGGGCTGCTAGGCCTCCTTTTATGCAGAATCTTAAAGTCCTAGCTCATGTCCAAGTCACCAAAGCCAGCTAAAAAGTCAATAATCGATACCTAAAACTTGAATGGTATTACTTCTTACTGGCTATTACAGCAACTTAGAAGTTTCATCTGTGTTCTACTGTGGTGCTTTTAGAGTGTCCGCATACCGCAGCACGCGACATAGCTTTGCAGACGATAAGTACAACCGTTTCCGAGAGCAGAGCGGCCAATGTGACGATCTGGCTTTAAGTCGATTCGATAACAAATGACGAAAACGGACGGATTTCTCAGGTTTTTACTTCATATGAACACTTTTTACATTCTCCCCTGCAACTCGGCTGCTAGTCCTCCTTTCATGCAGAATCTTAAAGTCCTAGCTCATGTCCAAGGCACCAAAGCCTGCTAAAAAGTCAATAATCGATACCTAAAACTTGAATTGTACTACTTCTTCCTGGCTATTACATCAACTTAGAAGCTTCATCTTTGTTTTACTACGGTGCTTTTAGTTTCTCCGCATACCGCAGCACGCGACATAGTTTTAAAGACGATAAGTACAACCGTTTCAGAGAAAAGAGCGGCCAATGTGACGATCTGGCTTTAAGTCGATTCCATAACAAATGACGAAAACGGACGGATTTCTCAGGTTTTTACTACATATGAACACTTTACACATTCTCCCGTGCAACTCGGCTGATAGTCCTCCTTCATGCAAAATCTTAATTTCCTAGCTCGTGTCCAAGGCACCAAAGAAGGGTAAAAGTCATTAACCGATACCTAAAACTTTAATTGTACTACTTCTTACTGGCTATTACATCAACTTAGAAGCTTCATCTGTGTTCTACTATGGTGCTTTTATTGTGTCCGCATACCGCAGCACGCGACATAGTTTTGCAGACGATAAGTACAACCGTTTCAGAGAGAAGAGCGGCCAATGTGACGATCTGGCTTTAAGTCGATTCGATAACAAATGACGAAAATGGACGGATTTCTCAGGTTTTTACTACATATGAACACTTTTCACATACTCCCGTGCAACGCGGCCGCTATTCCTCGTTTCATGCAGAATCATAAGGTCCTAGCTCATGTCCAAGGCACACCAAAGCCAGCTAAAAAGTCAATAATCGATACCTAAATCTTGAAGTGGACTACTTCTTACTGGCTATTACATCAACATATAAGCATCATTTGTGTTCTACTATGGTGCTTTTAGTGTCTCCGCATATCGCATCACGCGACATAGCTTTGTAGACGATAAGTACAACCGTTTCAGAGAGAAGAGCGGCCAATGTGACGATCTGGCTTTAAGTCGATTCGATAACAAATGACGAAAACGGACCGATTTCTCAGGTTTTTACTACATATGAACACTTTTCACATTCTCCTTTGCAACTAGGCTGCTAGTCCTCCTTTCATGCAGAATCTTAAGGTCCTAGCTCATGTCCAAGGCACCAAAGCCAGCTAAAAAGTCAATAATCAATACCTAAAACTTGAATTGCACTACTTCTTCCTGGCTATTACGTCAACGTAGAAGCTACATCTGTGTTCTACTACGGTGCTTTTAGATTCTCCGCATACCGCAGCACGCGACATAGTTTTGCAGACGATAAGTACAACCGTTTCAGAGAGAAGAGCGGCCATTGTGACGATCTGGCTTTAAGTCGATTCGATAACAAATGACGAAAACGGACAGATTTCTCAGGTTTTTACTACATATGAACACTTTTCACATTCTCCCGTGCAACTCGGCTGCTAGTATTCCCTCATGCAAAATCTTAAGTTCCTAGCTCGTGTCCAAGGCACCAAAGAAGGGTAAAAAGTCAATAACCGATACCTAAAACTTTAATTGTACTACTTCTTACTGGCTATTACATCAACTTAGAAGCTTCATCTGTGTTCTACTATGCTGCTTGTAGTGTCTCAGCATACCGCAGCATGCGACATAGCTATGCAGACGATAATTACAAGCGTTTCAGAGAGAAGAGCGGCCAATGTGACGATCTGGCTTTAAGTCGATTCGATAACAAATGACAAAACGGACGAATTTCTCAGGTTTTTACTACTTATGAACACTTTTCACATTCTCCCGTGCAACTCGGCTGCTAGTCCTCCTTTCATGCAGAATCTTAAGGTCCTAGCTCATGTCCAAGGCACCAAAGCTAGCTAAAAAGTCAATATTCGATACCTAAAACTTGAATTGTACTACTTCTTACTGGCTATTACATCAACTTAAAAGCTTCATCTGTGTTCTACTATGGTGCTTTTAGTGCCTCCGCATACCGCAGCACGCGACATAGCTTTGCAGACGATAAGTACAAGCGTTTCAGAGAGAAGAGCGGCCAATGTGACGATCTGGCTTTAAGTCGATTCGATAACAAATGACGAAAACGGACGGATGTCTCAGGTTTTTACTACATATGAACACTTTTCACATTCTCCCGTGCAACTCGGCTGCTAGTCCTCCTTCATGCAAAATCTTAAGTTCCTAGCTCGTGTCCAAGGCACCAAAGAAGTGTAAAAAGTCAATAATCGATACCTAAAACTTGAATTGTACTACTTCTTACTGGCTATTACAACAACTTAGAAGCTTCATCTGTGTTCTACTATGGTGATTTTAGTGTCTCCGCATACCGCAGCACGCGACATATCTTTGTAGACGATAAGTACAACCGTGTCAGAGAGAAGAGCGACCAATGTGACGATCTGGCTTTAAGTCGATTCGATAACAAATGACGAAAACGGACGGATTTCTCAGGTATTTTTTTACATGTGAACACTTTTCACATTCTCCTGGGCAACGATAAGTACAACCGTTTCAGAGAGAAGAGCGGCCAATGTGACGATCTGGCTTTAAGACGATTCGATAACAAATGACGAAAACGGACGGATGTCTCAGGTTTTTAATACATATGAACACTTTTCACATTCTCCCGTGCAACTGGGCTGCTAGGCCTCCTTTTATGCAGAATCTTAAAGTCCTAGCTCATGTCCAAGTCACCAAAGCCAGCTAAAAAGTCAATAATCGATACCTAAAACTTGAATGGTATTACTTCTTACTGGCTATTACAGCAACTTAGAAGTTTCATCTGTGTTCTACTGTGGTGCTTTTAGAGTGTCCGCATACCGCAGCACGCGACATAGCTTTGCAGACGATAAGTACAACCGTTTCCGAGAGCAGAGCGGCCAATGTGACGATCTGGCTTTAAGTCGATTCGATAACAAATGACGAAAACGGACGGATTTCTCAGGTTTTTACTTCATATGAACACTTTTTACATTCTCCCCTGCAACTCGGCTGCTAGTCCTCCTTTCATGCAGAATCTTAAAGTCCTAGCTCATGTCCAAGGCACCAAAGCCTGCTAAAAAGTCAATAATCGATACCTAAAACTTGAATTGTACTACTTCTTCCTGGCTATTACATCAACTTAGAAGCTTCATCTTTGTTTTACTACGGTGCTTTTAGTTTCTCCGCATACCGCAGCACGCGACATAGTTTTAAAGACGATAAGTACAACCGTTTCAGAGAAAAGAGCGGCCAATGTGACGATCTGGCTTTAAGTCGATTCCATAACAAATGACGAAAACGGACGGATTTCTCAGGTTTTTACTACATATGAACACTTTACACATTCTCCCGTGCAACTCGGCTGATAGTCCTCCTTCATGCAAAATCTTAATTTCCTAGCTCGTGTCCAAGGCACCAAAGAAGGGTAAAAGTCATTAACCGATACCTAAAACTTTAATTGTACTACTTCTTACTGGCTATTACATCAACTTAGAAGCTTCATCTGTGTTCTACTATGGTGCTTTTATTGTGTCCGCATACCGCAGCACGCGACATAGTTTTGCAGACGATAAGTACAACCGTTTCAGAGAGAAGAGCGGCCAATGTGACGATCTGGCTTTAAGTCGATTCGATAACAAATGACGAAAATGGACGGATTTCTCAGGTTTTTACTACATATGAACACTTTTCACATACTCCCGTGCAACGCGGCCGCTATTCCTCGTTTCATGCAGAATCATAAGGTCCTAGCTCATGTCCAAGGCACACCAAAGCCAGCTAAAAAGTCAATAATCGATACCTAAATCTTGAAGTGGACTACTTCTTACTGGCTATTACATCAACATATAAGCATCATTTGTGTTCTACTATGGTGCTTTTAGTGTCTCCGCATATCGCATCACGCGACATAGCTTTGTAGACGATAAGTACAACCGTTTCAGAGAGAAGAGCGGCCAATGTGACGATCTGGCTTTAAGTCGATTCGATAACAAATGACGAAAACGGACCGATTTCTCAGGTTTTTACTACATATGAACACTTTTCACATTCTCCTTTGCAACTAGGCTGCTAGTCCTCCTTTCATGCAGAATCTTAAGGTCCTAGCTCATGTCCAAGGCACCAAAGCCAGCTAAAAAGTCAATAATCAATACCTAAAACTTGAATTGCACTACTTCTTCCTGGCTATTACGTCAACGTAGAAGCTACATCTGTGTTCTACTACGGTGCTTTTAGATTCTCCGCATACCGCAGCACGCGACATAGTTTTGCAGACGATAAGTACAACCGTTTCAGAGAGAAGAGCGGCCATTGTGACGATCTGGCTTTAAGTCGATTCGATAACAAATGACGAAAACGGACAGATTTCTCAGGTTTTTACTACATATGAACACTTTTCACATTCTCCCGTGCAACTCGGCTGCTAGTATTCCCTCATGCAAAATCTTAAGTTCCTAGCTCGTGTCCAAGGCACCAAAGAAGGGTAAAAAGTCAATAACCGATACCTAAAACTTTAATTGTACTACTTCTTACTGGCTATTACATCAACTTAGAAGCTTCATCTGTGTTCTACTATGCTGCTTGTAGTGTCTCAGCATACCGCAGCATGCGACATAGCTATGCAGACGATAATTACAAGCGTTTCAGAGAGAAGAGCGGCCAATGTGACGATCTGGCTTTAAGTCGATTCGATAACAAATGACAAAACGGACGAATTTCTCAGGTTTTTACTACTTATGAACACTTTTCACATTCTCCCGTGCAACTCGGCTGCTAGTCCTCCTTTCATGCAGAATCTTAAGGTCCTAGCTCATGTCCAAGGCACCAAAGCTAGCTAAAAAGTCAATATTCGATACCTAAAACTTGAATTGTACTACTTCTTACTGGCTATTACATCAACTTAAAAGCTTCATCTGTGTTCTACTATGGTGCTTTTAGTGCCTCCGCATACCGCAGCACGCGACATAGCTTTGCAGACGATAAGTACAAGCGTTTCAGAGAGAAGAGCGGCCAATGTGACGATCTGGCTTTAAGTCGATTCGATAACAAATGACGAAAACGGACGGATGTCTCAGGTTTTTACTACATATGAACACTTTTCACATTCTCCCGTGCAACTCGGCTGCTAGTCCTCCTTCATGCAAAATCTTAAGTTCCTAGCTCGTGTCCAAGGCACCAAAGAAGTGTAAAAAGTCAATAATCGATACCTAAAACTTGAATTGTACTACTTCTTACTGGCTATTACAACAACTTAGAAGCTTCATCTGTGTTCTACTATGGTGATTTTAGTGTCTCCGCATACCGCAGCACGCGACATATCTTTGTAGACGATAAGTACAACCGTGTCAGAGAGAAGAGCGACCAATGTGACGATCTGGCTTTAAGTCGATTCGATAACAAATGACGAAAACGGACGGATTTCTCAGGTATTTTTTTACATGTGAACACTTTTCACATTCTCCTGGGCAACGATAAGTACAACCGTTTCAGAGAGAAGAGCGGCCAATGTGACGATCTGGCTTTAAGACGATTCGATAACAAATGACGAAAACGGACGGATGTCTCAGGTTTTTAATACATATGAACACTTTTCACATTCTCCCGTGCAACTGGGCTGCTAGGCCTCCTTTTATGCAGAATCTTAAAGTCCTAGCTCATGTCCAAGTCACCAAAGCCAGCTAAAAAGTCAATAATCGATACCTAAAACTTGAATGGTATTACTTCTTACTGGCTATTACAGCAACTTAGAAGTTTCATCTGTGTTCTACTGTGGTGCTTTTAGAGTGTCCGCATACCGCAGCACGCGACATAGCTTTGCAGACGATAAGTACAACCGTTTCCGAGAGCAGAGCGGCCAATGTGACGATCTGGCTTTAAGTCGATTCGATAACAAATGACGAAAACGGACGGATTTCTCAGGTTTTTACTTCATATGAACACTTTTTACATTCTCCCCTGCAACTCGGCTGCTAGTCCTCCTTTCATGCAGAATCTTAAAGTCCTAGCTCATGTCCAAGGCACCAAAGCCTGCTAAAAAGTCAATAATCGATACCTAAAATTTGAATTGTACTACTTCTTCCTGGCTATTACATCAACTTAGAAGCTTCATCTTTGTTTTACTACGGTGCTTTTAGTTTCTCCGCATACCGCAGCACGCGACATAGTTTTAAAGACGATAAGTACAACCGTTTCAGAGAAAAGAGCGGCCAATGTGACGATCTGGCTTTAAGTCGATTCCATAACAAATGACGAAAACGGACGGATTTCTCAGGTTTTTACTACATATGAACACTTTACACATTCTCCCGTGCAACTCGGCTGATAGTCCTCCTTCATGCAAAATCTTAATTTCCTAGCTCGTGTCCAAGGCACCAAAGAAGGGTAAAAGTCATTAACCGATACCTAAAACTTTAATTGTACTACTTCTTACTGGCTATTACATCAACTTAGAAGCTTCATCTGTGTTCTACTATGGTGCTTTTATTGTGTCCGCATACCGCAGCACGCGACATAGTTTTGCAGACGATAAGTACAACCGTTTCAGAGAGAAGAGCGGCCAATGTGACGATCTGGCTTTAAGTCGATTCGATAACAAATGACGAAAATGGACGGATTTCTCAGGTTTTTACTACATATGAACACTTTTCACATACTCCCGTGCAACGCGGCCGCTATTCCTCGTTTCATGCAGAATCATAAGGTCCTAGCTCATGTCCAAGGCACACCAAAGCCAGCTAAAAAGTCAATAATCGATACCTAAATCTTGAATTGGACTACTTCTTACTGGCTATTACATCAACATATAAGCATCATTTGTGTTCTACTATGGTGCTTTTAGTGTCTCCGCATATCGCATCACGCGACATAGCTTTGTAGACGATAAGTACAACCGTTTCAGAGAGAAGAGCGGCCAATGTGACGATCTGGCTTTAAGTCGATTCGATAACAAATGACGAAAACGGACCGATTTCTCAGGTTTTTACTACATATGAACACTTTTCACATTCTCCTTTGCAACTAGGCTGCTAGTCCTCCTTTCATGCAGAATCTTAAGGTCCTAGCTCATGTCCAAGGCACCAAAGCCAGCTAAAAAGTCAATAATCAATACCTAAAACTTGAATTGCACTACTTCTTCCTGGCTATTACGTCAACGTAGAAGCTACATCTGTGTTCTACTACGGTGCTTTTAGATTCTCCGCATACCGCAGCACGCGACATAGTTTTGCAGACGATAAGTACAACCGTTTCAGAGAGAAGAGCAGCCATTGTGACGATCTGGCTTTAAGTCGATTCGATAACAAATGACGAAAACGGACAGATTTCTCAGGTTTTTACTACATATGAACACTTTTCACATTCTCCCGTGCAACTCGGCTGCTAGTATTCCCTCATGCAAAATCTTAAGTTCCTAGCTCGTGTCCAAGGCACCAAAGAAGGGTAAAAAGTCAATAACCGATACCTAAAACTTTAATTGTACTACTTCTTACTGGCTATTACATCAACTTAGAAGCTTCATCTGTGTTCTACTATGCTGCTTGTAGTGTCTCAGCATACCGCAGCATGCGACATAGCTATGCAGACGATAATTACAAGCGTTTCAGAGAGAAGAGCGGCCAATGTGACGATCTGGCTTTAAGTCGATTCGATAACAAATGACAAAACGGACGAATTTCTCAGGTTTTTACTACTTATGAACACTTTTCACATTCTCCCGTGCAACTCGGCTGCTAGTCCTCCTTTCATGCAGAATCTTAAGGTCCTAGCTCATGTCCAAGGCACCAAAGCTAGCTAAAAAGTCAATATTCGATACCTAAAACTTGAATTGTACTACTTCTTACTGGCTATTACATCAACTTAAAAGCTTCATCTGTGTTCTACTATGGTGCTTTTAGTGCCTCCGCATACCGCAGCACGCGACATAGCTTTGCAGACGATAAGTACAAGCGTTTCAGAGAGAAGAGCGGCCAATGTGACGATCTGGCTTTAAGTCGATTCGATAACAAATGACGAAAACGGACGGATGTCTCAGGTTTTTACTACATATGAACACTTTTCACATTCTCCCGTGCAACTCGGCTGCTAGTCCTCCTTCATGCAAAATCTTAAGTTCCTAGCTCGTGTCCAAGGCACCAAAGAAGTGTAAAAAGTCAATAATCGATACCTAAAACTTGAATTGTACTACTTCTTACTGGCTATTACAACAACTTAGAAGCTTCATCTGTGTTCTACTATGGTGATTTTAGTGTCTCCGCATACCGCAGCACGCGACATATCTTTGTAGACGATAAGTACAACCGTGTCAGAGAGAAGAGCGACCAATGTGACGATCTGGCTTTAAGTCGATTCGATAACAAATGACGAAAACGGACGGATTTCTCAGGTATTTTTTTACATGTGAACACTTTTCACATTCTCCTGGGCAACTCGGCTGCTAGACCTCCTTTCATGCAGAATCTTAACGTCCTAGCTCATGTCCAAGGCACCAAAGCCAGCTAAAAAGTCAATAATCGATACCTAAAACTTGAATTGGACTACTTCCTATTGGCTATTACATCAACTTAGATGCTTCATCTGTGTTCTACTATGGTGATTTTAGTGTCTCCGCATACCGCAGCACGCGACAGAGCTTTCCAGACGATAAGTACAACCGTTTCAGAGAGAAGAGCGGCCAATGTGACGATCTGGCTTTAACTCGATTCGATAACAAATGACGAAAACGGACGGAGTTCTCAGGTTTTTACTACATATGAACACTTTTCACATTCTCCCGTGCAACTCGGCTGCTAGTCCTCCTTTAATGCAGAATATTAAGGTCCTAGCTCATGTCCAAGGCACCAGAGCCAGCTAAAAAGTCAATAATCGATACCTAAAACTTGAATTCTACTACTTCTTACTGGCTATTACATCAACTTAGAAGATTCATCTGTGTTCTACTATGGTGCTTTTAGTGCCTCCGCATACCGCAGCACGCGACATAGCTTTGCAGACGATAAGTACAAGCGTTTCAGAGAGAAGAGCGGCCAATGTGACGATCTGGCTTTAAGTCGATTCGATAACAAATGACGAAAACGGACGAATGTCTCAGGTTTTTACTACATATGAACACTTTTCACATTCTACCGTGCAACTCGGCTGCTAGTCCTCCTTCATGCAAAATCTTAAGTTCCTAGCTCGTGTCCAAGGCACCAAAGAAATGTAAAAAGTCAATAATCGATACCTAAAACTTGAATTGTACTACTTCTTACTGGCTATTACAACAACTTAGAAGCTTCATCTGTGTTCTACTATGGTGATTTTAGTGTCTCCGCATACCGCAGCACGCGACATATCTTTGTAGACGATAAGTACAACCGTGTCAGAGAGAAGAGCGACCAATGTGACGATCTGGCTTTAAGTCGATTCGATAACAAATGACGAAAACGGACGGATTTCTCAGGTATTTTTTTACATATGAACACTTTTCACATTCTCCTGGGCAACTCGGCTGCTAGTCCTCCTTTCATGCAGAATCTTAACGTCCTAGCTCATGTCCAAGGCACCAAAGCCAGCTAAAAAGTCAATAATCGATACCTAAAACTTGAATTGGACTACTTCTTACTGGCTATTACATCAACTTAGATGCTTCATCTGTGTTCTACTATGGTGATTTTAGTGTCTCCGCATACCGCAGCACGCGACATAGCTTTCCAGACGATAAGTACAACCCTTTCAGAGAGAAGAGCGGCCAATGTGACGATCTGGCTTTAACTCGATTCGATAACAAATGACGAAAACGGACGGAGTTCTCAGGTTTTTACTACATATGAACACTTTTCACATTCTCCCGTGCAACTCGGCTGCTAGTCCTCCTTTAATGCAGAATATTAAGGTCCTAGCTCATGTCCAAGGCACCAGAGCCAGCTAAAAAGTCAATAATCGATACCTAAAACTTGAATTCTACTACTTCTTACTGGCTATTACATCAACTTAGAAGCTTCATCTGTGTTCTACTATGGTGCTTTTAGTGTCTCCGCATACCGCAGCACGCGACATAGCTTTGCAGACGATAAGTACAACCGTTTCAGAGAGAAGAGCGGCCAATGTGACGATCTGGCTTTAAGACGATTCGATAACAAATGACGAAAACGGACGGATGTCTCAGGTTTTTAATACATATGAACACTTTTCACATTCTCCCGTGCAACTGGGCTGCTAGGCCTCCTTTTATGCAGAATCTTAAAGTCCTAGCTCATGTCCAAGTCACCAAAACCAGCTAAAAAGTCAATAATCGATACCTAAAACTTGAATGGTATTACTTCTTACTGGCTATTACAGCAACTTACAAGTTTCATCTGTGTTCTACTGTGGTGCTTTTAGAGTGTCCGCATACCGCAGCACGCGACATAGCTTTGCAGACGATAAGTACAACCGTTTCCGAGAGCAGAGCGGCCAATGTGACGATCTGGCTTTAAGTCGATTCGATAACAAATGACGAAAACGGACGGATTTCTCAGGTTTTTACTTCATATGAACACTTTTTACATTCTCCCCTGCAACTCGGCTGCTAGTCCTCCTTTCATGCAGAATCTTAAAGTCCTAGCTCATGTCCAAGGCACCAAAGCCAGCTAAAAAGTCAATAATCGATACCTAAAACTTGAATTGTACTACTTCTTCCTGGCTATTACATCAACTTAGAAGCTTCATCTGTGTTCTACTACGGTGCTTTTAGTTTCTCCGCATACCGCAGCACGCGACATAGTTTTAAAGACGATAAGTACAACCGTTTCAGAGAAAAGAGCGGCCAATGTGACGATCTGGCTTTAAGTCGATTCCATAACAAATGACGAAAACGGACGGATTTCTCAGGTTTTTACTACATATGAACACTTTACACATTCTCCCGTGCAACTCGGCTGATAGTCCTCCTTCATGCAAAATCTTAATTTCCTAGCTCGTGTCCAAGGCACCAAAGAAGGGTAAAAGTCATTAACCGATAACTAAAACTTTAATTGTACTACTTCTTACTGGCTATTACATCAACTTAGAAGCTTCATCTGTGTTCTACTATGGTGCTTTTATTGTGTCCGCATACCGCAGCACGCGACATAGTTTTGCAGACGATAAGTACAACCGTTTCAGAGAGAAGAGCGGCCAATGTGACGATCTGGCTTTAAGTCGATTCGATAACAAATGACGAAAATGGACGGATTTCTCAGGTTTTTACTACATATGAACACTTTTCACATACTCCCGTGCAACGCGGCCGCTATTCCTCGTTTCATGCAGAATCATAAGGTCCTAGCTCATGTCCAAGGCACACCAAAGCCAGCTAAAAAGTCAATAATCGATACCTAAATCTTGAATTGGACTACTTCTTACTGGCTATTACATCAACATATAAGCATCATTTGTGTTCTACTATGGTGCTTTTAGTGTCTCCGCATATCGCATCACGCGACATAGCTTTGTAGACGATAAGTACAACCGTTTCAGAGAGAAGAGCGGCCAATGTGACGATCTGGCTTTAAGTCGATTCGATAACAAATGACGAAAACGGACCGATTTCTCAGGTTTTTACTACATATGAACACTTTTCACATTCTCCTTTGCAACTAGGCTGCTAGTCCTCCTTTCATGCAGAATCTTAAGGTCCTAGCTCATGTCCAAGGCACCAAAGCCAGCTAAAAAGTCAATAATCAATACCTAAAACTTGAATTGTACTACTTCTTCCTGGCTATTACGTCAACGTAGAAGCTACATCTGTGTTCTACTACGGTGCTTTTAGTTTCTCCGCATACCGCAGCACGCGACATAGTTTTGCAGACGATAAGTACAACCGTTTCAGAGAGAAGAGCGGCCATTGTGACGATCTGGCTTTAAGTCGATTCGATAACAAATGACGAAAACGGACAGATTTCTCAGGTTTTTACTACATATGAACATTTTTCACATTCTCCCGTGCAACTCGGCTGCTAGTCCTCCCTCATGCAAAATCTTAAGTTCCTAGCTCGTGTCCAAGGCACCAAAGAAGGGTAAAAAGTCAATAACCGATACCTAAAACTTTAATTGTACTACTTCTTACTGGCTATTACATCAACTTAGAAGCTTCATCTGTGTTCTACTATGCTGCTTGTAGTGTCTCAGCATACCGCAGCATGCGACATAGCTATGCAGACGATAAGTACAAGCGTTTCAGAGAGAAGAGCGGCCAATGTGACGATCTGGCTTTAAGTCGATTCGAAAACAAATGACAAAACGGACGAATATCTCAGGTTTTTACTACTTATGAACACTTTTCACATTCTCCCGTGCAACTCGGCTGCTAGTCCTCCTTTCATGCAGAATCTTAAGGTCCTAGCTCATGTCCAAGGCACCAAAGCTAGCTAAAAAGTCAATATTCGATACCTAAAACTTGAATTGTACTACTTCTTACTGGCTATTTTATCAACTTAGAAGCTCATCTGTGTTCTACTATGGTGCTTTTAGTGCCTCCGCATACCGCAGCACGCGACATAGCTTTGCAGACGATAAGTACAAGCGTTTCAGAGAGAAGAGCGGCCATTGTGACGATCTGGCTTTAAGTCGATTCGATAACAAATGACGAAAACGGACAGATTTCTCAGGTTTTTACTACATATGAACACTTTTCACATTCTCCCGTGCAACTCGGCTGCTAGTCCTCCCTCATGCAAAATCTTAAGTTCCTAGCTCGTGTCCAAGGCACCAAAGAAGGGTAAAAAGTCAATAACCGATACCTAAAACTTTAATTGTACTACTTCTTACTGGCTATTACATCAACCTAGAAGCTTCATCTGTGTTCTACTATGGTGCTTTTAGTGTGTCCGCATACCGCAGCACGCGACATAGCTTTGCAGACGATAAGTACAACTTTTTCAGAGAGAAGAGTGGCCAATGTAACGATCTGGCTTTAAGTCGATTCGATAACAAATGACGAAAATGGACGGATATCTCAGGTTTTTACTACATATCAACACTTTTCACATTCTCCCGTGCAACTCGGCTGCTAGCCCTACTTTCATGCAGAATATTAAGGTCCTAGCTCATGTCCAAGGCACCAAAGCCAGCTAAAAATTCAATATTCAATACCTAAAACTTGAATTGTACTACTTCTTACTGGCTATTACATCAACATAGAAGCTTGATCTGTGTTCTACTATGGTGCTTTTAGTGTCTCAGCATACCGCAGCACGCGACATAGCTTTGCAGACGATAAGTACAACCGTTTCAGAGAGAAGAGCGGCCAATGTGACGATCTGGCTTTAAGTCGATTCGATAACAAATGACGAAAACGGACGGATTTCTCAGGTTTTTACTACATATGAACACTTTTCACATTCTCCCGTGCAACTCGGCTGCTAGTCCTCCTTTCATGCAGAATCATAAGGTCCTAGCTCATGTCCAAGGCACCAAAGCTAGCTAAAAGGTCAATAATCGATACCAAAACTTGAATTGTACTACTTCTTACTGGCTATTACATCAACTTAGAAGCTTCATCTGTGTTCTACTATGGTGATTTTAGTGTCTCCGCATACCGCAGCACGCGACATATCTTTGTAGACGATAAGTACAACCGTGTCAGAGAGAAGAGCGACCAATGTGACGATCTGGCTTTAAGTCGATTCGATAACAAATGACGAAAACGGACGGATTTCTCAGGTATTTTTTTACATATGAACACTTTTCACATTCTCCTGGGCAACTCGGCTGCTAGTCCTCCTTTCATGCAGAATCTTAACGTCCTAGCTCATGTCCAAGGCACCAAAGCCAGCTAAAAAGTCAATAATCGATACCTAAAACTTGAATTGGACTACTTCTTACTGGCTATTACATCAACTTAGATGCTTCATCTGTGTTCTACTATGGTGATTTTAGTGTCTCCGCATACCGCAGCACGCGACATAGCTTTCCAGACGATATGTACAACCGTTTCAGAGAGAAGAGCGGCCAATGTGACGATCTGGCTTTAACTCGATTCGATAACAAATGACGAAAACGGACGGAGTTCTCAGGTTTTTACTACATATGAACACTTTTCACATTCTCCCGTGCAACTCGGCTGCTAGTCCTCCTTTAATGCAGAATATTAAGGTCCTAGCTCATGTCCAAGGCACCAGAGCCAGCTAAAAAGTCAATAATCGATACCTAAAACTTGAATTCTACTACTTCTTACTGGCTATTACATCAACTTAGAAGCTTCATCTGTGTTCTACTATGGTGCTTTTAGTGTCTCCGCATACCGCAGCACGCGACATAGCTTTGCAGACGATAAGTACAACCGTTTCAGAGAGAAGAGCGGCCAATGTGACGATCTGGCTTTAAGACGATTCGATAACAAATGACGAAAACGGACGGATGTCTCAGGTTTTTAATACATATGAACACTTTTCACATTCTCCCGTGCAACTGGGCTGCTAGGCCTCCTTTTATGCAGAATCTTAAAGTCCTAGCTCATGTCCAAGTCACCAAAACCAGCTAAAAAGTCAATAATCGATACCTAAAACTTGAATGGTATTACTTCTTACTGGCTATTACAGCAACTTACAAGTTTCATCTGTGTTCTACTGTGGTGCTTTTAGAGTGTCCGCATACCGCAGCACGCGACATAGCTTTGCAGACGATAAGTACAACCGTTTCCGAGAGCAGAGCGGCCAATGTGACGATCTGGCTTTAAGTCGATTCGATAACAAATGACGAAAACGGACGGATTTCTCAGGTTTTTACTTCATATGAACACTTTTTACATTCTCCCCTGCAACTCGGTTGCTAGTCCTCCTTTCATGCAGAATCTTAAAGTCCTAGCTCATGTCCAAGGCACAAAAGCCAGCTAAAAAGTCAATAATCGATACCTAAAACTTGAATTGTACTACTTCTTCCTGGCTATTACATCAACTTAGAAGCTTCATCTGTGTTCTACTACGGTGCTTTTAGTTTCTCCGCATACCGCAGCACGCGACATAGTTTTAAAGACGATAAGTACAACCGTTTCAGAGAAAAGAGCGGCCAATGTGACGATCTGGCTTTAAGTCGATTCCATAACAAATGACGAAAACGGACGGATTTCTCAGGTTTTTACTACATATGAACACTTTACACATTCTCCCGTGCAACTCGGCTGATAGTCCTCCTTCATGCAAAATCTTAATTTCCTAGCTCGTGTCCAAGGCACCAAAGAAGGGTAAAAGTCATTAACCGATAACTAAAACTTTAATTGTACTACTTCTTACTGGCTATTACATCAACTTAGAAGCTTCATCTGTGTTCTACTATGGTGCTTTTATTGTGTCCGCATACCGCAGCACGCGACATAGTTTTGCAGACGATAAGTACAACCGTTTCAGAGAGAAGAGCGGCCAATGTGACGATCTGGCTTTAAGTCGATTCGATAACAAATGACGAAAATGGACGGATTTCTCAGGTTTTTACTACATATGAACACTTTTCACATACTCCCGTGCAACGCGGCCGCTATTCCTCGTTTCATGCAGAATCATAAGGTCCTAGCTCATGTCCAAGGCACACCAAAGCCAGCTAAAAAGTCAATAATCGATACCTAAATCTTGAATTGGACTACTTCTTACTGGCTATTACATCAACATATAAGCATCATTTGTGTTCTACTATGGTGCTTTTAGTGTCTCCGCATATCGCATCACGCGACATAGCTTTGTAGACGATAAGTACAACCGTTTCAGAGAGAAGAGCGGCCAATGTGACGATCTGGCTTTAAGTCGATTCGATAACAAATGACGAAAACGGACCGATTTCTCAGGTTTTTACTACATATGAACACTTTTCACATTCTCCTTTGCAACTAGGCTGCTAGTCCTCCTTTCATGCAGAATCTTAAGGTCCTAGCTCATGTCCAAGGCACCAAAGCCAGATAAAAAGTCAATAATCAATACCTAAAACTTGAATTGTACTACTTCTTCCTGGCTATTACGTCAACGTAGAAGCTACATCTGTGTTCTACTACGGTGCTTTTAGTTTCTCCGCATACCGCAGCACGCGACATAGTTTTGCAGACGATAAGTACAACCGTTTCAGAGAGAAGAGCGGCCAATGTGACGATCTGGCTTTAAGTCGATTCGATAACAAATGACGAAAACGGACAGATTTCTCAGGTTTTTACTACATATGAACATTTTTCACATTCTCCCGTGCAACTCGGCTGCTAGTCCTCCCTCATGCAAAATCTTAAGTTCCTAGCTCGTGTCCAAGGCACCAAAGAAGGGTAAAAAGTCAATAACCGATACCTAAAACTTTAATTGTACTACTTCTTACTGGCTATTACATCAACTTAGAAGCTTCATCTGTGTTCTACTATGCTGCTTGTAGTGTCTCAGCATACCGCAGCATGCGACATAGCTATGCAGACGATAAGTACAAGCGTTTCAGAGAGAAGAGCGGCCAATGTGACGATCTGGCTTTAAGTCGATTCGAAAACAAATGACAAAACGGACGAATTTCTCAGGTTTTTACTACTTATGAACACTTTTCACATTCTCCCGTGCAACTCGGCTGCTAGTCCTCCTTTCATGCAGAATCTTAAGGTCCTAGCTCATGTCCAAGGCACCAAAGCTAGCTAAAAAGTCAATATTCGATACCTAAAACTTGAATTGTACTACTTCTTACTGGCTATTTTATCAACTTAGAAGCTCATCTGTGTTCTACTATGGTGCTTTTAGTGCCTCCGCATACCGCAGCACGCGACATAGCTTTGCAGACGATAAGTACAAGCGTTTCAGAGAGAAGAGCGGCCATTGTGACGATCTGGCTTTAAGTCGATTCGATAACAAATGACGAAAACGGACAGATTTCTCAGGTTTTTACTACATATGAACACTTTTCACATTCTCCCGTGCAACTCGGCTGCTAGTCCTCCCTCATGCAAAATCTTAAGTTCCTAGCTCGTGTCCAAGGCACCAAAGAAGGGTAAAAAGTCAATAACCGATACCTAAAACTTTAATTGTACTACTTCTTACTGGCTATTACATCAACCTAGAAGCTTCATCTGTGTTCTACTATGGTGCTTTTAGTGTGTCCGCATACCGCAGCACGCGACATAGCTTTGCAGACGATAAGTACAACTTTTTCAGAGAGAAGAGTGGCCAATGTAACGATCTGGCTTTAAGTCGATTCGATAACAAATGACGAAAATGGACGGATATCTCAGGTTTTTACTACATATCAACACTTTTCACATTCTCCCGTGCAACTCGGCTGCTAGCCCTCCTTTCATGCAGAATATTAAGGTCCTAGCTCATGTCCAAGGCACCAAAGCCAGCTAAAAATTCAATATTCAATACCTAAAACTTGAATTGTACTACTTCTTACTGGCTATTACATCAACTTAGAAGCTTCATCTGTGTTCTACTATGGTGCTTTTAGTGTCTCCGCATACCGCAGCACGCGCAATAGCTTTGCAGTCGATAAGTACAACCGTTTCAGAGAGAAGAGCGGCTAATTTGACGATCTGGCTTTAAGTCGATTCGATAACAAATGACGAAAACGGACGGATTTCTCGGGTTTTTACTAAATATTAACACTTTTCACATTCTCCCATGCAAATCGGCTGCTAGTATTAATTTCATACAGAATGTTAAGGTCCTAGCTTTTGTCCAAGGCACCAAAGCCAGCTAAAAAGTCAATAATCGATACCTAAAACTTGAATTGTACTACTTCTTCCTGGCTATTACGTCAACTTAGAAGCTTCATCTGTGTTCTACTATGGTGCTTTTAGTGTCTCCGCATACCGCAGCACGCGACATAGCTTTGCAGGCGATAAGTACAACCGTTTCAGAGAGAAGAGCGGCCAATGTGACGATCTGGCTTTAAGTCGGTTCGATAACAAATGACGAAAACGGACGAATTTCTTAGGTTTTTACTACATATGAAAACTTTTCACATTCTCCCGTGCAACTCGGCTGCTAGTCCTCCTTTCATGCAGAATCTTAAGGTCCTAGCTCATGTCCAAGGCACCAAAGCTAGCTAAAAGGTCAATAATCGATACCAAAACTTGAATTGTACTACTTCTTACTGGCTATTACATCAACTTAGAAGCTTCATCTGTGTTCTACTATGGTGCTTTTAGTGTCTCCGCATACCGCAGCACGC
This sequence comes from Schistocerca gregaria, assembly GCF_023897955.1. Lineage (NCBI taxonomy): Eukaryota > Metazoa > Arthropoda > Insecta > Orthoptera > Acrididae > Schistocerca > Schistocerca gregaria. The sequence goes on from NW_026061829.1 coordinate 4,967,396, forward strand.
GACATAGCTTTGCAATCGATAAGTACAACCGTTTCAGAGAGAAGAGCGGCTAATTTGACGATCTGGCTTTAAGTCGATTCGATAACAAATGACGAAAACTAACGGATTTCTCGGGTTTTTACTACATATGAACACTTTTCACATTCTCCCATGGAAATCGGCTGCTAGTCCTCCTTTCATACAGAATGTTAAGGTCCTAACTTTTGTCCAAGGCACCAAAGCCAGCTAAAAAGTCAATAACCGACACCTAAAACTTGAATTGTACTACTTCTTCCTGGCTATTACGTCAACTTAGAAGCTTCGTCTGTGTTCTACTATGGTGCTTTTAGTGTCTCCGCATACCGCAGCACGCGACATAGGTTTGCAGACGATAAGTACAACCGTTTCAGAGAGAAGGGCGGCCAATGTGACCATCTGGCTTTAAGTCGATTCGATAACAAATGACGAAAACGGACGGATTTCTCAGGTTTTTACTACACATGAACACTTTTCACATTTTCCCCTGCAACTCGGCTGCTAGTCCTCCTTTCATGCAGAATCTTAAGGTCCTAGCTCATGTCCAAGGCACCAAAGCCAGCTAAAAAGTCAATAATCGATACCTAAATCTTGAATTGGACTACTTCTTACTCGCTATTACATCAACTTAGAATTTTCATCTGTGTTCTACTATGGTGCTATTCCTGTTTCCGCCTACGGCAACACGCGACATAGCTTTGCAGACGATAAGTACAACCGTTTCAGAGAGGAGAGCGGCCAATGTGACGAACTGGCTTTAAGTAGATTCGATAATAAATGACGAAAACGGACGGATTTCTCAGGTTTTTACTACATATGAACACTTTTCACATTCTCCCGTGCAACTCGGCTGCTAGTCCTACTTTCATGCAGAATCTTAAGGTACCAGCTCATGTCCAAGGCACAAAAGCCAGCTAAAAGGTCAATATTCAATACCTAATACTTGTATTGTACTACTTCTTACTGGCTATTACATCAACTTAGAAGCTTTATCTGTGTCCTACTATAGTGCTTTTAGTGTCTCTGCATACCGCAGCACGCGACATAGCTTTGCAGACGATAAGTACAACCGTTTCAGAGAGAAAAGCGGCCAATGTGTCGATCTGGCTTTAAGTCGATTCGATAACAAATGACGAAAACGGACGGATTTCTCAGCTTTTTACTACATATGAACACTTTTCACATACTCCCGTGCAACTGAGCTGCTAGTCCTCCTTTCATGCAGAATCATAAGGTCCTAGCTCATGTCCAAGGCACCAATGAAGTGTAAAAAGTCAATAACCGATACCTATAACTTGAATTTTACTTCTTCTTACTGGCTATTACATCAACTTAGAAGCTTCATCTGTGTTCTACTATGGTGCTTTTAGTGTCTCCACATACCGCAGCACGCGACATGGCTTTGCAGACGATAAGTACAACCGTTTCAGAGAGAAGAGCGGCCAATGTGGCGATCTGGCTTTAAGTCGATTCCTTAACAAATGACGAAAACGGACGGATTTCTAAGGTTTTTACTACATATGAACACTTTTCACATTCTCCCGTGCAACTCGGCTGCTAGTCCTCCTTTCATGCAGAATGTTAAGGTCCTAGCTCATGTCCAAGGCACCAAAGCCAGCTAAAAAGTCAATAATCGATACCTAAAACTTGAATTGTACTACTTCTTACTGGCTATTACATCAACTTAGAAGCTTCGTCTGTGTTCTACTATGGTGCTTTTAGTGCCTCCGCTTACCGCAGCACGCGACATAGCGTTGCAGACGATAAGTACAAGCGTTTCAGAGAGAAGAGCGGCCAATGTGACGATCTGGCTTTAAGTCGATTCGATAACAAATGACGAAAACGGACGGATTTCTCAGGTTTTTACTATATATGAACACTTTTCACATTCTCCCGTGCAACTCGGCTGCTAGTCCTCCTTTCATGCAGAATCATAATGTCCTAGCTCATGTCCAAGGCACCAAAGCTAGCTAAAATGTCAATAATCGATACCTAAAACTTGAATTGTACTACTTCTTACTGGCTATTACATCAACTTAGAAGCTTCATCTGTGTTCTACTATGGTGCTTTTAGTGTCTCCGCATACCGCAGCACGCGCAATAGCTTTGCAGTCGATAAGTACAACCGTTTCAGAGAGAAGAGCGGCTAATTTGACGATCTGGCTTTAAGTCGATTCGATAACAAATGACGAAAACGGACGGATTTCTCGGGTTTTTACTAAATATTAACACTTTTCACATTCTCCCATGCAAATCGGCTGCTAGTATTAATTTCATACAGAATGTTAAGGTCCTAGCTTTTGTCCAAGGCACCAAAGCCAGCTAAAAAGTCAATAATCGATACCTAAAACTTGAATTGTACTACTTCTTCCTGGCTATTACGTCAACTTAGAAGCTTCATCTGTGTTCTACTATGGTGCTTTTAGTGTCTCCGCATACCGCAGCACGCGACATAGCTTTGCAGGCGATAAGTACAACCGTTTCAGAGAGAAGAGCGGCCAATGTGACGATCTGGCTTTAAGTCGATTCGATAACAAATGACGAAAACGGACGAATTTCTTAGGTTTTTACTACATATGAAAACTTTTCACATTCTCCCGTGCAACTCGGCTGCTAGTCCTCCTTTCATGCAGAATCTTAGGGTCCTAGCTCATGTCCAAGGCACCAAAGCCAGCTAAAAAGTCAATAATCGATACCTAAATCTTGAATTGGACTACTTCTTACTCGCTATTACATCAACTTAGAAGCTTCATCTGTGTTCTACTATGGTGCTTTTCCTGTTTCCGCCTACGGCAACACGCGACATAGCTTTGCAGACGATAAGTACAACCGTTTCAGAGAGAAGAGCGGCCAATGTGACGATCTGGCTTTAAGTCGTTTCGATAACAAATGACGAAAACGGATGGATTTCTCAGGTTTTTACTACATATGAACACTTTTCACATTCTCCCGTGCAACTCGGCTGATAGTCCTCCTTCATGCAAAATCTTAATTTCCTAGCTCGTGTCCAAGGCACCAAAGAAGGGTAAATGTCATTAACCGATACCTAAAACTTTAATTGTACTACTTCTTACTGGCTATTACATCAACTTAGAAGCTTCATCTGTGTTCTACTATGGTGCTTTTAGTGTCTCCGCATACCGCAGCACGCGACATTGCTTTGTAGACGATAAGTACAACCGTTTCAGAGAGAAGAGCGGCCAATGTGACGATCTGGCTTTAAGTCGATTCGATAACAAATGACGAAAACGTACGGATTTCTCAGGTTTTTACTACATATGAACACTTTTCACATTCTCCCGTGCAACTCGGCTGCTAGTCCTCCTTTCATGCAGAATCTTAAGGTCTTAGCTCATGTCCAAGGTACCAAAGCCAGCTAAAAAGTCAATAATGGATACCTAAAACTTGAATTCTACTACTTCTTACTGGCTATTACATCAACTTAGAAGCTTCATCTGTGTTCTACTATGGTGCTTTTAGTGTCTCCGCATACCGCAGCACGCGACATAGCTTTCCAAACGATAAGTACAACCGTTTCAGAGAGAAGAGCGGCCAACGTGACGATCTGGCTTTAGGTCGATTCGATAACAAATGACGAAAACGGACGGATTTCTAAGGTTTTTACTACATATGAACACTTTTCACATTCTCCCGTGCAACTCGGCTGGTAGTTATCCTTTCATGCAGAATGTTAAGGTCCTAGCTCATGTCCAAGGCACCAAAGCCAGCTAAAAAGTCAATAATCGATACCTAAAACTTGAATTGTACTACTTCTTCCTGGCTATTACATCAACTTAGAAGCTTCATCTGTGTTCTACTACGGTGCTTTTAGTTTCTCCGCATACCGCAGCACGCGACATAGTTTTACAGACGATAAGTACAACCGTTTCAGAGAGAAGGGCGGCCAATGTGACGATCTGGCTTTAAGTCGATTCGATAACAAATGACGAAAACGGACGGATTTCTCAGGTTTTTACTACACATGAACACTTTTCACATTTTCCCCTGCAACTCGGCTGCTAGTCCTAGTTTTATGCAGAATCTTAGGGTCCTAGCTCATGTCCAAGGCACCAAAGCCAGCTAAAAAGTCAATAATCGATACCTAAAACTTGAATTGGACTACTTCTTACTGGCTATTACATCAACTTAGAAGCTTCATCTGTGTTCTACTATGGTGCTTTTCCTGTTTCCGCCTACGGCAACACGCGACATAGCTTTGCAGACGATATGTACAACCGTTTCCGAGAGCAGAGCGGCCAATGTGACGATCTGGCTTTAAGACGATTCGATAACAAATGACGAAAACGGACGAATTTCTCAGGTTTTTACTACATATGAACACTTTTCACATTCTCCCGTGCTACTCGGCTGCTAGTCCTCCTTTCATGCTGAATCTTAAGGTCCTAGCTCATGTCCAAGGCACCAAAGCTAGCTAAAAAGTCAATAATCGATACCTAAAACTTTAATTGTACTACTTCTTACTGGCTATTACATCAACTTAGAAGCTTCATCTGTTTTCTACTATGGTGCTTTTAGTGTGTCCGCATACCGCAGCACGCGACATAGCTTTGCAGACGATAAGTACAACCGTTTCAGAGAGAAGAGCGACCAATGTGACGATCTGGCTTTAAGTCGATTCGATAACAAATGACGAAAACGGACGGATTTCTCAGGTATTTTTTTACATATGAACACTTTTCACATTCTCCCGTGCAACTCGGCTGCTAGTCCTCCTTTCATGCAGAATTTTAAGGTACTAGCTCATGTCCAAGGCACCAAAGCCAGCTAAAAAGTCAATAATCGATACCTAAAACTTGAATTGTACTACTTCTTACTGTCTATTACATCAACTTAGAAGCTCCATCTGTGTTCTACTATGGTGCTTTTAGTGTCTCCGCATACCGCAGCACGCGACATAGTTTTGCAGACGATAAGTACAGCCGTTTCAGAGAGAAGAGCGGCCAATGTGACGATCTGGCTTTAAGTCGATTCGATCACAAATGACGAAAACGAACGGATGTCTCAGGTTTTTAATACATATGAACACTTTTCACATTCTCCCGTGCAACTGGGCTGCTAGTCCTCATTTTATGCAGAATCTTAAAGTCCTAGCTCATGTCCAAGGCACCAAAGCCAGCTAAAAAGTCAATAATCGATACCTAACTCTTGAATTGGTCTACTTCTTACTTCCTATTACATCAACTTAGAAGCTTCATCTGTGTTCTACTATGGTGCTTTTCTGTTTCCGCCTACGGCAAAACGCGACATTGCTTTGCAGGCGATAAGTGCAACCGTTTCCGAGAGCAGAGCGGCCAATGTGACGATCTGGCTTTAAGTCGATTCGATAACAAATGCAGAAACGGACGGATTACTCAGGTTTTTACTTCATATAAACACTTTTTACATTCTCCCCTGCAACTCGGCTGCTAGTCCTCCTTTCATGCAGAATCTTAAGGTCCTATCTCATGTCCAAGGCACCAAGGCCAGCTAAAAAGTCAATAATCGATACCTAAAACTTGAATTGTACTACTTCTTACTGGCTATTACATTAACTTAGAAGCTTCATCTGTGTTTTACTATGCTGCTTTTAGTGTCTCCGCATACCGCAGCACGCGACATAGTTTTACAGACGATAAGTACAACCGTTTCAGAGAGAAGGGCGGCCAATGTGACGTTCTGGCTTTAAGTCGATTCGATAACAAATGACGAAAACGGACGGATTTCTCAGGTTTTTACTACACATGAACACTTTTCACATTTTCCCCTGCAACTCGGCTGCTAGTCCTCCTTTCATGCAGAATCTTAAGGTCCTAGCTCATGTCCAAGGCTCCAAAGCCAGCTAAAAAGTCAATAATCCATACCTAAAACTTGAATTGGACTACTTCTTACTGGCTATTACATCAACTTGGAAGCTTCATCTGTGTTCTACTATGGTGCTTTTCCTGTTTCCGCCTACGGCTACACGCGACATAGCTTTGCAGACGATATGTACAACCGTTTCCGAGAGCAGAGCGGCCAATGTGACGATCTGGCTTTAAGTCGATTCGATAACAAATGACGAAAACGGACGAATTTCTCAGGTTTTTACTACATATGAACACTTTTCACATTCTCCCGTGCTACTCGGCTGCTAGTCCTCCTTTCATGCTGAATCATAAGGTCCTAGCTCATGTCCAAGGCACCAAAGCTAGCTAAAAAGTCAATAATCGATACCTAAAACTTGAATTGTACTACTTCTTACTGGCTATTACATCAACTTAGATGCTTCATCTGTGTTCTACTATGCTGCTTGTAGTGTCTCAGCATACCGCAGCATGCGACATTGCTTTGTAGACGATAGGTACAACCGTTTCAGAGAGAAGAGCGGCCAATGTGACGATCTGGCTTTAAGTCGATTCGATAAGAAATGACGAAAACGGACGGATGTCTCAGGTTTTTACTACATATGAACACTTTTCACATTCTCCCGTGCAACTCGGCTGATAGTCCTCCTTCATGCAAAATCTTAATTTCCTAGCTCGTGTCCAAGGCACCAAAGAAGGGTAAATGTCATAAACCGATACCTACAACTTTAATTGTACTACTTCTTACTGGCTATTACATCAACTTAGAAGCTTCATCTGTTTTCTACTATGGTGCTTTTAGTGTGTCCGCATACCGCAGCACGCGACATAGCTTTGCAGACAATAAGTACAACTTTTTCAGAGAGAAGAGCGGCCAATGTGACGATCTGGCCTTAAGTCGTTTCGATAACAAATGAAGAAAACGGATGGATTTCTCAGGTTTTTACTACATATGAACACTTTTCACATTCTCCCGTGCAACTCGGCTGCTAGTCCTCCTTTATTGGAGAATGTTAAGGTCCTAGCTCATGTCCAAGGCACCAAAGCCAGCTAAAAAGTCAATAATCGATACCTAAAACGCGAATTGTACTACTTCTTACTGCATATTACATCAACTTAGAAGCTTCATCTGTGTTCTACTGTGGTGATTTTAGTGTCTCCGCATACCGCAGCACGTGACATAGCTTCGCAGACGATAAGTACAAGTGCTTCAGAGAGAAGAGCGGCCAATGTGATGATCTGGCTTTAAATCGATTCGATAACAAATGACGAAAACGGACGAATTTCTCAGGTTTTTACTACATATGAACACTTTTCACATTCTCCCGTGGTACTCGGCTGCTAGTCCTCCTTTCATGCAGAATCTTAAGGTCCTAGCTCATGTCCAAGGCATCAAAGCTAGCTAAAAAGTCAATAATCGATACCTAAAACTTGAATTGTACTACTTCTTACTGGCTATTACATCAACTTAGAAGCTTCATCTGTGTTCTACTATGGTGCTTTTAGTGTCTCCGCATACCGCAGCACGCGACATTGCTTTGTAGACGATAAGTACAACCGTTTCAGAGAGAAGAGCGGCCAATGTGACGATCTGGCTTTAAGTCGATTCGATAACAAATGACGAAAACGGACGGATGTCTCAGGTTTTTACTACATATGAACACTTTTCACATTCTCCCGTGCTACTCGGCTGCTAGTCCTCCTTTCATGCAGAATCTTAAGGTCCTAGCTCATGTCCAAGGCATCAAAGCTAGCTAAAAAGTCAATAATCGATACCTAAAACTTGAATTGTACTACTTCTTACTGGCTATTACATCAACTTAGAAGCTTCATCTGTGTTCTACTATGGTGCTTTTAGTGTCTCCGCATACCGCAGCACGCGACATTGCTTTGTAGACGATAAGTACAACCGTTTCAGAGAGAAGACAGGCCAATGTGACGATCTGGCTTTAAGTCGATTCGATAACAAATGACGAACACGGACGGATGTCTCAGGTTTTTACTACATATGAACACTTTTCACATTCTCCCGTGCAACTCGGCTGATAGTCCTCCCTCATGCAAAATCTTAATTTCCTAGCTCGTGTCCAAGGCACCAAAGAAGGGTAAATGTCATAAACCGATACCTAAAACTTTAATTGTACTACTTCTTACTGGCTATTACATCAACTTAGAAGCGTCATCTGTTTTCTACTATGGTGCTTTTAGTGTTTCCGCATACCGCAGCACGCGACATAGCTTTGCAGACGATAAGTACAACTTTTTCAGAGAGAAGAGCGGCCAATGTGACGATCTGGCTTTAAGTCGATTCGATAACAAATGACGAAAACGTACGGATTTCTCAGGTTTTTACTACATATGAACACTTTTCACATTCTCCCGTGCAACTCGGCTGCTAGTCCTCCTTTCATGCAGAATCTTAAGGTCTTAGCTCATGTCCAAGGTACCAAAGCCAGCTAAAAAGTCAATAATGGATACCTAAAACTTGAATTCTACTACTTCTTACTGGCTATTACATCAACTTAGAAGCTTCATCTGTGTTCTACTATGGTGCTTTTAGTGTCTCCGCATACCGCAGCACGCGACATAGTTTTACAGACGATAAGTACAACCGTTTCAGAGAGAAGGGCGGCCAATGTGACGATCTGGCTTTAAGTCGATTCGATAACAAGTGACGAAAACGGACGGATTTCTCAGGTTTTTACTACACATGAACACTTTTCACATTTTCCCCTGCAACTCGGCTGCTAGTCCTCCTTTCATGCAGAATCTTAAGGTCCTAGCTCATGTCCAAGGCACCAAAGCCAGCTAAAAAGTCAATAATCGATACCTAAAACTTGAATTGTACTACTTCTTACTGTCTATTACATCAACTTAGAAGCTCCATCTGTGTTCTACTATGGTGCTTTTCCTGTTTTCGCCTACGGCAACACGCGACATAGCTTTGCAGACGATATGTACAACCGTTTCCGAGAGCAGAGCGGCCAATGTGACGATCTGGCTTTAAGTCGATTCGATAACAAATGACGAAAACGGACGGATTTCTCAGGTTTTTACTACATATGAACACTTTTCACATTCTCACGTGCTACTCGGCTGCTAGTCCTCCTTTCATGCTGAATCATAAGGTCCTAGCTCATGTCCAAGGCACCAAAGCTAGCTAAAAAGTCAATAATCGATACCTAAAACTTGAATTGGACTACTTCTTACTGGCTATTACATCAACTTAGATGCTTCATCTATGTTCTACTATGCTGCTTGTAGTGTCTCAGCATACCGCAGCATGCGACATAGCTTTGCAGACGATAAGTACAACCGTTTCAGAGAGAAGAGCGACCAATGTGACGATCTGGCTTTAAGTCGATTCGATAACAAATGACGAAAACGGACGGATTTCTCAGGTTTTTACTTCATATGAACACTTTTTACATTCTCTCCTGCAACTCGGCTGCTAGTCCTCCTTTCATGCAGAATCTTAAGGTCCTAGCTCATGTCCAAGGCACCAAAGCCAGCTAAAAAGTCAATAATCGATACCTAAAACTTGAATTGTACTACTTCTTACTGGCTATTACATCAACTTAGAAGCTTCATCTGTGTTTTACTATGCTGCTTGTAGTGTCTCAGCATACCGCAGCACGCGACATAGCTTTGCAGACGATAAGTACAAGCGTTTCAGAGAGAAGAGCGGCCAATGTGACGATCTGGCTTTAAGTCGATTCGATAACAAATGAAGAAAACGGACGAATTTCTCAGGTTTTTACTACATATGATCACTTTTCACATTCTCCCGTGCTACTCGGCTGCTAGTCCTCCCTTCATGCAGAATCTTAAGGTCCTAGCTCATGTCCAAGGCACCAAAGCCAGCTAAAAAGTCAATAATCGATACCTAAATCTTGAATTGGACTACTTCTTACTGGCTATTACATCAACTTAGAAGCTTCATCTGTGTTCTACTATGGTGCTTTTCCTGTTTCCGCCTACGGCAACACGCGACATAGCTTTGCAGACGATAAGTACAACCGTTTCAGAGAGAAGAGCGGCCAATGTGACGATCTGGCTTTAAGTCGTTTCGATAACAAATGACGAAAACGGATGGATTTCTCAGGTTTTTACTACACATGAACACTTTTCACATTCTCCCGTGCAACTCGGCTGCTAGTCCTCCTTTCATGCAAAATCTTAAGGTCCTAGCTCATGTCCAAGGCAACAAAGCCAGCAAAAACGTCAATAATCGATACGTAAATCTTGAATTGTACTACTTCTTACTGGCTATTACATCAACTTAGAAGCTTCATCTGTGTTCTACTATGGTGCTTTTAGTGTCTACGCATACCGCAGCACGCGACATAGCTTTGCAGACGATAAGTACAACCGTTTCAGAGAGAAGAGCGACCAATGTGACGATCTGGCTTTAAGTCGATTCGATAACAAATGACGAAAACGGACGGATTTCTCAGGTATTTTTTTACATATGAACACTTTTCACATTCTCCCGTGCAACTCGGCTGCTAGTCCTCCTTTCATGCAGAATTTTAAGGTACTAGCTCATGTCCAAGGCACCAAAGCCAGCTAAAAAGTCAATAATCGATACCTAAAACTTGAATTGTACTACTTCTTACTGTCTATTACATCAACTTAGAAGCTCCATCTGTGTTCTACTATGGTGCTTTTAGTGTCTCCGCATACCGCAGCACGCGACATAGTTTTGCAGACGATAAGTACAGCCGTTTCAGAGAGAAGAGCGGCCAATGTGACGATCTGGCTTTAAGTCAATTCGATCACAAATGACGAAAACGAACGGATGTCTCAGGTTTTTAATACATATGAACACTTTTCACATTCTCCCGTGCAACTGGGCTGCTAGTCCTCATTTTATGCAGAATCTTAAAGTCCTAGCTCATGTCCAAGGCACCAAAGCCAGCTAAAAAGTCAATAATCGATACCTAAATCTTGAATTGGTCTACTTCTTACTGGCTATTACATCAACTTAGAAGCTCCATCTGTGTTCTACTTTGGTGCTTTTAGTGTCTCCGCATACCGCAGCACGCGACATAGTTTTGCAGACGAATTACAGCCGTTTCAGAGAGAAGACCGGCCAATGTGACGATCTGGCTTTAAGTCGATTCGATAACAAATGACGAAAACGAACGAATTTCTCAGGTTTTTACTACATATGATCACTTTTCACATTCTCCCGTGCTACTCGGCTGCTAGTCCTCCTTTCATGCAGAATCTTAAAGTCCTAGCTCATGTCCAAGGCACCAAAGCTAGCTAAAAAGTCAATAATCGATACCTAAAACTTGAATTGTACTAATTCTTACTGGCTATTACATCAACTTAGAAGCTTCATCTGTGTTCTACTATGGTGCTTTTAGTGTCTCAGCATACCGCAGCATGCGACGTAGCTTTGCACACGATAAGTACAAGCGTTTCAGAGAGAAGAGCGGCCAATAAGACGATGTGGCTTTAAGTCGATTCGATAACAAATGACGAAAACAGACGAATTTCCCAGGTTTTTACAACATATGAACACTTTTCACATTCTCCCGTGCTACTCGGCTGCTAGTCCTCCTTTCATGCAGAATCTTAAGGTCCTAGCTCATGTCCAAGGCACCAAAGCCAGCTAAAAAGTCAATAATCAATACCTGAAACTTGAATTGTACTACTTCTTCCTGGCTATTACGTCAACGTAGAAGCTACATCTGTGTTCTACTACTGTGCTTTTAGTTTCTCCGCATACCGCAGCACGCGACATAGTTTTGCAGACGATAAGTACAACCGTTTCAGAGAGAAGAGCGGCCATTGTGACGATCTGGCTTTAAGTCGATTCGATAACAAATGACGAAAACGGACAGATTTCTCAGGTTTTTACTACATATGAACACTTTTCACATTCTCCCGTGCAACTCGGCTGCTAGTCCTCCCTCATGCAAAATCTTAAGTTCCTAGCTCGTGTCCAAGGCACCAAAGAAGGGTAAAAAGTCAATAACCGATACCTAAAACTTTAATTGTACTACTTCTTACTGGCTATTACATCAACTTAGAAGCATCATCTGTGTTCTACTATGCTGCTTGTAGTGTCTCAGCATACCGCAGCATGCGACATAGCTTTGCAGACGATAAGTACAAGCGTTTCAGAGAGAAGAGCGGCCAATGTGACGATCTGGCTTTAAGTCGATTCGATAACAAATGACGAAAACGGACGGATTTCTCAGGTTTTTACTTCATGTGAACACTTTTTACATTCTCCCCTGCAACTCGGCTGCTAGTCCTCCTTTCATGCAGAATCTTAAGGTCCTAGCTCATGTCCAAGGCACCAAAGCTAGATAAAAATCAATAATCGATACCTAAAACTTGAATTGGACTACTTCTTACTGGCTATTACATCAACTTAGAAGCTTCATCTGTGTTCTACTATGCTGCTTGTAGTGTCTCAGCATACCGCAGCATGCGACATAGCTTTGCAGACGATAAGTACAAGCGTTTCAGAGAGAAGAGCGGCCAATAAGAGGATGTGGCTTTAAGTCGATTCGATAACAAATGACGAAAACGGACGAATTTCCCAGGTTTTTACTACATATGAACACTTTTCACATTCTCCCGTGCTACTCGGCTGCTAGTCCTCCTTTCATGCAGCATCTTAAGGTCTTAGCTCATGTCCAAGGTACCAAAGCCAGCTAAAAAGGCAATAATGGATACGTAAAACTTGAATTCTACTACTTCTTACTGGCTATTACATCAACTTAGAAGCTTCATCTGTGTTCTACTATGGTGCTTTTAGTGTCTCCGCATACCGCAGCACGCGACATAGTTTTACAGACGATAAGTACAACCGTTTCAGAGAGAAGGGCGGCCAATGTGACGATCTGGCTTTAAGTCGATTCGATAACAAATGACGAAAACGGACGGATTTCTCAGGTTTTTACTACACATGAACACTTTTCACATTTTCCCCTGCAACTCGGCTGCTAGTCCTCCTTTCATGCAGAATCTTAAGGTCCTAGCTCATGTCCAAGGCACCAAAGCCAGCTAAAAAGTCAATAATAGATACCTAAAACTTGAATTGGATTACTTCTTACTGGCTATTACATCAACTTAGATGCTTCATCTGTGTTCTACTATGGTAATTTTAGTGTCTCCACATACCGCAGCACGCGACATAGCTTTGCAGACGATAAGTACAACCGTTTCAGAGAGAAGAGCGGCTAATTTGACGATCTGGCTTTAAGTCGATTCGATAACAAATGACGAAAACGGACGAATTTCTTAGGTTTTTACTACATATTAACACTTTTAACATTCTCCCATGCAAATCGGCTGCTAGTATTAATTTCATACAGAATGTTAAGGTCCTAGCTTTTGTCCAAGGCACCAAAGCCAGCTAAAAAGTCAACAATCGATACCTAAAACTTGAATTGTACTACTTCTTCCTGGCTATTACGTCAACTTAGAAGCTTCATCTGTGTTCTACTATGGTGCTTTTAGTGTCTCCGCATACCGCAGCACGCGACATAGTTTTGCAGACGAATTACAGCCGTTTCAGAGAGAAGACCGGCCAATGTGACGATCTGGCTTTAAGTCGATTCGATAACAAATGACGAAAACGAACGAATTTCTCAGGTTTTTACTACATATGATCACTTTTCACATTCTCCCGTGCTACTCGGCTGCTAGTCCTCCTTTCATGCAGAATCTTAAAGTCCTAGCTCATGTCCAAGGCACCAAAGCTAGCTAAAAAGTCAATAATCGATACCTAAAACTTGAATTGTACTAATTCTTACTGGCTATTACATCAACTTAGAAGCTTCATCTGTGTTCTACTATGGTGCTTTTAGTGTCTCAGCATACCGCAGCATGCGACGTAGCTTTGCAGACGATAAGTACAAGCGTTTCAGAGAGAAGAGCGGCCAATAAGACGATGTGGCTTTAAGTCGATTCGATAACAAATGACGAAAACAGACGAATTTCCCAGGTTTTTACAACATATGAACACTTTTCACATTCTCCCGTGCTACTCGGCTGCTAGTCCTCCTTTCATGCAGAATCTTAAGGTCCTAGCTCATGTCCAAGGCACCAAAGCCAGCTAAAAAGTCAATAATCAATACCTGAAACTTGAATTGTACTACTTCTTCCTGGCTATTACGTCAACGTAGAAGCTACATCTGTGTTCTACTACTGTGCTTTTAGTTTCTCCGCATACCGCAGCACGCGACATAGTTTTGCAGACGATAAGTACAACCGTTTCAGAGAGAAGAGCGGCCATTGTGACGATCTGGCTTTAAGTCGATTCGATAACAAATGACGAAAACGGACAGATTTCTCAGGTTTTTACTACATATGAACACTTTTCACATTCTCCCGTGCAACTCGCCTGCTAGTCCTCCCTCATGCAAAATCTTAAGTTCCTAGCTCGTGTCCAAGGCACCAAAGAAGGGTAAAAAGTCAATAACCGATACCTAAAACTTTAATTGTACTACTTCTTACTGGCTATTACATCAACTTAGAAGCATCATCTGTGTTCTACTATGCTGCTTGTAGTGTCTCAGCATACCGCAGCATGCGACATAGCTTTGCAGACGATAAGTACAAGCGTTTCAGAGAGAAGAGCGGCCAATGTGACGATCTGGCTTTAAGTCGATTCGATAACAAATGACGAAAACGGACGGATTTCTCAGGTTTTTACTTCATGTGAACACTTTTTACATTCTCCCCTGCAACTCGGCTGCTAGTCCTCCTTTCATGCAGAATCTTAAGGTCCTAGCTCATGTCCAAGGCACCAAAGCTAGATAAAAAGTCAATAATCGATACCTAAAACTTGAATTGGACTACTTCTTACTGGCTATTACATCAACTTAGAAGCTTCATCTGTGTTCTACTATGCTGCTTGTAGTGTCTCAGCATACCGCAGCATGCGACATAGCTTTGCAGACGATAAGTACAAGCGTTTCAGAGAGAAGAGGGGCCAATAAGAGGATGTGGCTTTAAGTCGATTCGATAACAAATGACGAAAACGGACGAATTTCCCAGGTTTTTACTACATATGAACACTTTTCACATTCTCCCGTGCTACTCGGCTGCTAGTCCTCCTTTCATGCAGCATCTTAAGGTCTTAGCTCATGTCCAAGGTACCAAAGCCAGCTAAAAAGGCAATAATGGATACGTAAAACTTGAATTCTACTACTTCTTACTGGCTATTACATCAACTTAGAAGCTTCATCTGTGTTCTACTATGGTGCTTTTAGTGTCTCCGCATACCGCAGCACGCGACATAGTTTTACAGACGATAAGTACAACCGTTTCAGAGAGAAGGGCGGCCAATGTGACCATCTGGCTTTAAGTCGATTCGATAACAAATGACGAAAACGGACGGATTTCTCAGGTTTTTACTACACATGAACACTTTTCACATTTTCCCCTGCAACTCGGCTGCTAGTCCTCCTTTCATGCAGAATCTTAAGGTCCTAGCTCATGTCCAAGGCACCAAAGCCAGCTAAAAAGTCAATAATAGATACCTAAAACTTGAATTGGATTACTTCTTACTGGCTATTACATCAACTTAGATGCTTCATCTGTGTTCTACTATGGTAATTTTAGTGTCTCCACATACCGCAGCACGCGACATAGCTTTGCAGACGATAAGTACAACCGTTTCAGAGAGAAGAGCGGCTAATTTGACGATCTGGCTTTAAGTCGATTCGATAACAAATGACGAAAACGGACGAATTTCTTAGGTTTTTACTACATATTAACACTTTTAACATTCTCCCATGCAAATCGGCTGCTAGTATTAATTTCATACAGAATGTTAAGGTCCTAGCTTTTGTCCAAGGCACCAAAGCCAGCTAAAAAGTCAACAATCGATACCTAAAACTTGAATTGTACTACTTCTTCCTGGCTATTACGTCAACTTAGAAGCTTCATCTGTGTTCTACTATGGTGCTTTTAGTGTCTCCGCATACCGCAGCACGCGACATAGCTTTGCAGACAATAAGTACAACCGTTTCAGAGAGAAGAGCGGCCAATGTGACGATCTGGCTTTAAGTCGATTCGATAACAAATGACGAAAACGGGCGAATTTCTTAGGTTTTTACTACATATGAAAACTTTTCACATTCTCCCGTGCAACTCGGCTGCTAGTCCTCCTTTCATGCAGAATCTTAAGGTCCTACCTCATGTCCAAGGCACCAAAGCCAGCTAAAAAGTCAAAAATCGATACCTAAATCTTGAATTGGACTACTTCTTACTGGCTATTACATCAACTTAGAAGCTTCATCTGTGTTCAACTATGGTGCTTTTCCTGTTTCCGCCTACGGCAACACGTGACATTGCTTTGCAGACGATAAGTACAACCGTTTCAGAGAGAAGAGCGGCCAATATGACGATCTGGCTTTAAGTCGTTTCGATAACAAATGACGAAAACGGATGGATTTCTCAGGTTTTTACTACATATGAACACTTTTCACATTCTCCCGTGCAACTCGGCTGCTAGTCCTCCTTTCATGCAGAATCATAAGGTCCTAGCGCATGTCCAAGGCACCAAAGCCAGCTAAAAAGTCAATAATCGATACCTAAAACTTGAATTGTACTACTTCTTACTGGCTATTACATCAACTTAGAAGCTTCATCTGTGTTCTACTATGGTGCTTTTAGTGTCTCCGCATACCGCAGCACGCGACATTGCTTTGTAGACGATAAGTACAACCGTTTCAGAGAGAAGAGCGGCCAATGTGACGATCTGGCTTTAAGTCGATTCGATAACAAATGACGAAAACGGACGGATGTCTCAGGTTTTTACTACATATGAACACTTTTCACATTCTCCCGTGCAACTCGGCTGATAGTCCTCCTTCATGCAAAATCTTAATTTCCTAGCTCGTGTCCAAGGCACCAAAGAAGGGTAAATGTCATAAACCGATACCTAAAACTTTAATTGTACTACTTCTTACTGGCTATTACATCAACTTAGAAGCTTAATCTGTTTTCTACTATGGTGCTTTTAGTGTGTCCGCATACCGCAGCACGCGACATAGCTTTGCAGACGATAAGTACAACTTTTTCAGAGAGAAGAGCGGCCAACGTGACGATCTGGCTTTAAGTCGATTCGATAACAAATGACGAAAACGGACGGATTTCTCAGGTTTTTACTACACATGAACACTTTTCACATTTTCCCCTGCAACTCGGCTGCTAGTCCTCCTTTCATGCAGAATCTTAAGGTCCTAGCTCATGTCCAAGGCACCAAAGCCAGCTAAAAAGTCAATAATAGATACCTAAAACTTGAATTGGATTACTTCTTACTGGCTATTACATCAACTTAGATGCTTCATCTGTGTTCTACTATGGTAATTTTAGTGTCTCCACATACCGCAGCACGCGACATAGCTTTGCAGACGATAAGTACAACCGTTTCAGAGAGAAGAGCGGCTAATTTGACGATCTGGCTTTAAGTCGATTCGATAACAAATGACGAAAACGGACGAATTTCTTAGGTTTTTACTACATATTAACACTTTTAACATTCTCCCATGCAAATCGGCTGCTAGTATTAATATCATACAGAATGTTAAGGTCCTAGCTTTTGTCCAAGGCACCAAAGCCAGCTAAAAAGTCAACAATCGATACCTAAAACTTGAATTGTACTACTTCTTCCTGGCTATTACGTCAACTTAGAAGCTTCATCTGTGTTCTACTATGGTGCTTTTAGTGTCTCCGCATACCGCAGCACGCGACATAGCTTTGCAGACAATAAGTACAACCGTTTCAGAGAGAAGAGTGGCCAATGTGACGATCTGGCTTTAAGTCGATTCGATAACAAATGACGAAAACGGGCGAATTTCTTAGGTTTTTACTACATATGAAAACTTTTCACATTCTCCCGTGCAACTCGGCTGCTAGTCCTCCTTTCATGCAGAATCTTAAGGTCCTACCTCATGTCCAAGGCACCAAAGCCAGCTAAAAAGTCAAAAATCGATACCTAAATCTTGAATTGGACTACTTCTTACTGGCTATTACATCAACTTAGAAGCTTCATCTGTGTTCAACTATGGTGCTTTTCCTGTTTCCGCCTACGGCAACACGCGACATTGCTTTGCAGACGATAAGTACAACCGTTTCAGAGAGAAGAGCGGCCAATATGACGATCTGGCTTTAAGTCGTTTCGATAACAAATGACGAAAACGGATGGATTTCTCAGGTTTTTACTACATATGAACACTTTTCACATTCTCCCGTGCAGCTCGGCTGCTAGTCCTCCTTTCATGCAGAATCATAAGGTCCTAGCTCATGTCCAAGGCACCAAAGCCAGCTAAAAAGTCAATAATCGATACCTAAAACTTGAATTGTACTACTTCTTACTGGCTATTACATCAACTTAGAAGCTTCATCTGTGTTCTACTATGGTGCTTTTAGTGTCTCCGCATACCGCAGCACGCGACATTGCTTTGTAGACGATAAGTACAACCGTTTCAGAGAGAAGAGCGGCCAATGTGACGATCTGGCTTTAAGTCGATTCGATAACAAATGACGAAAACGGACGGATGTCTCAGGTTTTTACTACATATGAACACTTTTCACATTCTCCCGTGCAACTCGGCTGATAGTCCTCCTTCATGCAAAATCTTAATTTCCTAGCTCGTGTCCAAGGCACCAAAGAAAGGTAAATGTCATAAACCGATACCGAAAACTTTAATTGTACTACTTCTTACTGGCTATTACATCAACTTAGAAGCTTAATCTGTTTTCTACTATGGTGCTTTTAGTGTGTCCGCATACCGCAGCACGCGACATAGCTTTGCAGACGATAAGTACAACTTTTTCAGAGAGAAGAGCGGCCAATGTGACGATCTGGCTTTAAGTCGATTCGATAACAAATGACGAAAACGGACGAATTTCTCAGGTTTTTACTACATATGAACACTTTTCACATTCTCCCGTGCAACTGGGCTGCTAGTCCTCATTTTATGCACAATCTTAAAGTCCGAGCTCATGTCCAAGGCACCAAAGCCAGCTAAAAAGTCAATAATCGATACCTAAATCTTGAATTGGTCTACTTCTTACTGGCTATTACATCAACTTAGAAGCTTCATCTGTGTTCTACTATGGTGCTTTTCTGTTTCCGCCTACGGCAAAACGCGACATTGCTTTGCAGGCGATAAGTGCAACCGTTTCCGAGAGCAGAGCGGCCAATGTGACGATCTGGCTTTAAGTCGATTCGATAACAAATGACGAAAACGGACGGATTACTCAGGTTTTTACTTCATATGAACACTTTTTACATTCTCCCCTGCAACTCGGCTGCTAGTCCTCCTTTCATGCAGAATCTTAAGGTCCTATCTCATGTCCAAGGCACCAAGGCCAGCTAAAAAGTCAATAATCGATACCTAAAACTTGAATTGGACTACTTCTTACTGGCTATTACATCAACTTAGAAGCTTCATCTGTGTTCTACTATGGTGCTTTTAGTGTCTCCGCATACCGCAGCACGCGACATAGCTTTGCAGACGATAAGTACAACCGTTTCAGTGAGAAGAGCGGCCAATGTGACGATCTGGCTTTAAGTCGATTCGATAACAAATGACGAAAACGGACGGATGTCTCAGGTTTTTAATACATATGAACACTTTTCACATTCTCCCGTGCAACTGGGCTGCTAGTCCTCCTTTTATGCAGAATCTTAAAGTCCTAGCTCATGTCCAAGGCACCAAAGCCAGCTAAAAAGTCAATAATCGATACCTAAATCTCTAATTGGTCTACTTCTTACTGGCTATTACATCAACTTAGAAGCTTCATCTGTGTTCTACTATGGTGCTTTTCTGTTTCCGTCTACGGCAACACGCGACATAGCTTTGCAAACGATAAGTACAACCGTTTCTGAGAGCAGAGCGACCAATGTGACGATCTGGCTTTAAGTCGATTCGATAACAAATGACGAAAACGGACGGATTACTCAGGTCTTTACTTCATATGAACACTTTTTACATTCTCCCCTGCAACTCGGCTGCTAGTCCTCCTTTCATGCAGAATCTTAAGGTCCTAGCTCATGTCCAAGGCACCAAAGCCAGCTAAAAAGTCAATAATCGATACCTAAAACTTGAATTGTACTACTTCTTACTGGCTATTACATCAACTTAGAAACTTCATCTGTGTTCTACTATTTTGCTTTTAGTGTCTCCACATACCGCAGCACATGACATAGCTTTGTAGACGATAAGTACAACCGTTTCAGATAGAAGAGCGGCCAATGTGACGATCTGACTTAAAGTCGATTCGATAACAAATGACGAAAACGGACGGATTTCTCAGGTTTTTACTACATATGAACACTTTTCACATTCTCCCGTGCAACTCGGCTGCTAGTCCTCGTTTCATGCAGAATCTTAAGGTCCTAGCTCATGTCCAAGGCACCAAAGCCAGCTAAAAAGTCAATAATCGATACCTTAAACTTGAATTTTACTACTTCTTACTGGCTATTACATCAACTTAGAAGCTCCATCTGTGTTCTACTATGGTGATTTTAGTGTCTCCGCATACCGCAGAACGCGACATAGCTTTGTAGACGATAAGTACAACCGTTTCAGAGAGAAGAGCGGCCAGTGTGACGATCTAACTTTAAGTCGATTCGATAACAAATGACGAAAACGGACGGATTTCTCAGGTTTTTACTACATATGAACACTTTTCACATTCTCCCGTGCAACTCGGCTGTTAGTCCTCCTTCATGCAAAATCTTAATTTCCTAGCTCGTGTCCAAGGCACCAAAGAAGGGTAAATGTCATAAACCGATACCTAAAACTTTAATTGTACTACTTCTTACTGGCTATTACATCAACTTAGAAGCTTAATCTGTTTTCTACTATGGTGCTTTTAGTGTGTCCGCATACCGCAGCACGCGACATAGCTTTGCAGACGATAAGTACAACTTTTTCAGAGAGAAGAGCGGCAAATGTGACGATCTGGCTTTAAGTCGATTCGATAACAAATGACGAAAACGGACGGATTTCTCAGGTTTTTACTACACATGAACACTTTTCACATTTTCCCCTGCAACTCGGCTGCTAGTCCTCCTTTCATGCAGAATCTTAAGGTCCTAGCTCATGTCCAAGGCACCAAAGCCAGCTAAAAAGTCAATAATAGATACCTAAAACTTGAATTGGATTACTTCTTACTGGCTATTACATCAACTTAGATGCTTCATCTGTGTTCTACTATGGTAATTTTAGTGTCTCCACATACCGCAGCACGCGACATAGCTTTGCAGACGATAAGTACAACCGTTTCAGAGAGAAGAGCGGCTAATTTGACGATCTGGCTTTAAGTCGATTCGATAACAAATGACGAAAACGGACGAATTTCTTAGGTTTTTACTACATATTAACACTTTTAACATTCTCCCATGCAAATCGGCTGCTAGTATTAATTTCATACAGAATGTTAAGGTCCTAGCTTTTGTCCAAGGCACCAAAGCCAGCTAAAAAGTCAACAATCGATACCTAAAACTTGAATTGTACTACTTCTTCCTGGCTATTACGTCAACTTAGAAGCTTCATCTGTGTTCTACTATGGTGCTTTTAGTGTCTCCGCATACCGCAGCACGCGACATAGCTTTGCAGACAATAAATACAACCGTTTCAGAGAGAAGAGCGGCCAATGTGACGATCTGGCTTTAAGTCGATTCGATAACAAATGACGAAAACGGGCGAATTTCTTAGGTTTTTACTACATATGAAAACTTTTCACATTCTCCCGTGCAACTCGGCTGCTAGTCCTCCTTTCATGCAGAATCTTAAGGTCCTACCTCATGTCCAAGGCACCAAAGCCAGCTAAAAAGTCAAAAATCGATACCTAAATCTTGAATTGGACTACTTCTTACTGGCTATTACATCAACTTAGAAGCTTCATCTGTGTTCAACTATGGTGCTTTTCCTGTTTCCGCCTACGGCAACACGCGACATTGCTTTGCAGACGATAAGTACAACCGTTTCAGAGAGAAGAGCGGCCAATATGACGATCTGGCTTTAAGTCGTTTCGATAACAAATGACGAAAACGGATGGATTTCTCAGGTTTTTACTACATATGAACACTTTTCACATTCTCCCGTGCAGCTCGGCTGCTAGTCCTCCTTTCATGCAGAATCATAAGGTCCTAGCTCATGTCCAAGGCACCAAAGCCAGCTAAAAAGTCAATAATCGATACCTAAAACTTGAATTGTACTACTTCTTACTGGCTATTACATCAACTTAGAAGCTTCATCTGTGTTCTACTATGGTGCTTTTAGTGTCTCCGCATACCGCAGCACGCGACATTGCTTTGTAGACGATAAGTACAACCGTTTCAGAGAGAAGAGCGGCCAATGTGACGATCTGGCTTTAAGTCGATTCGATAACAAATGACGAAAACGGACGGATGTCTCAGGTTTTTACTACATATGAACACTTTTCACATTCTCCCGTGCAACTCGGCTGATAGTCCTCCTTCATGCAAAATCTTAATTTCCTAGCTCGTGTCCAAGGCACCAAAGAAAGGTAAATGTCATAAACCGATACCTAAAACTTTAATTGTACTACTTCTTACTGGCTATTACATCAACTTAGAAGCTTAATCTGTTTTCTACTATGGTGCTTTTAGTGTGTCCGCATACCGCAGCACGCGACATAGCTTTGCAGACGATAAGTACAACTTTTTCAGAGAGAAGAGCGGCCAATGTGACGATCTGGCTTTAAGTCGATTCGATAACAAATGACGAAAACGGACGAATTTCTCAGGTTTTTACTACATATGAACACTTTTCACATTCTCCCGTGCAACTGGGCTGCTAGTCCTCATTTTATGCACAATCTTAAAGTCCGAGCTCATGTCCAAGGCACCAAAGCCAGCTAAAAAGTCAATAATCGATACCTAAATCTTGAATTGGTCTACTTCTTACTGGCTATTACATCAACTTAGAAGCTTCATCTGTGTTCTACTATGGTGCTTTTCTGTTTCCGCCTACGGCAAAACGCGACATTGCTTTGCAGGCGATAAGTGCAACCGTTTCCGAGAGCAGAGCGGCCAATGTGACGATCTGGCTTTAAGTCGATTCGATAACAAATGACGAAAACGGACGGATTACTCAGGTTTTTACTTCATATGAACACTTTTTACATTCTCCCCTGCAACTCGGCTGCTAGTCCTCCTTTCATGCAGAATCTTAAGGTCCTATCTCATGTCCAAGGCACCAAGGCCAGCTAAAAAGTCAATAATCGATACCTAAAACTTGAATTGGACTACTTCTTACTGGCTATTACATCAACTTAGAAGCTTCATCTGTGTTCTACTATGGTGCTTTTAGTGTCTCCGCATACCGCAGCACGCGACATAGCTTTGCAGACGATAAGTACAACCGTTTCAGTGAGAAGAGCGGCCAATGTGACGATCTGGCTTTAAGTCGATTCGATAACAAATGACGAAAACGGACGGATGTCTCAGGTTTTTAATACATATGAACACTTTTCACATTCTCCCGTGCAACTGGGCTGCTAGTCCTCCTTTTATGCAGAATCTTAAAGTCCTAGCTCATGTCCAAGGCACCAAAGCCAGCTAAAAAGTCAATAATCGATACCTAAATCTCTAATTGGTCTACTTCTTACTGGCTATTACATCAACTTAGAAGCTTCATCTGTGTTCTACTATGGTGCTTTTCTGTTTCCGTCTACGGCAACTCGCGACATAGCTTTGCAAACGATAAGTACAACCGTTTCTGAGGGCAGAGCGACCAATGTGACGATCTGGCTTTAAGTCGATTCGATAACAAATGACGAAAACGGACGGATTACTCAGGTCTTTACTTCATATGAACACTTTTTACATTCTCCCCTGCAACTCGGCTGCTAGTCCTCCTTTCATGCAGAATCTTAAGGTCCTAGCTCATGTCCAAGGCACCAAAGCCAGCTAAAAAGTCAATAATCGATACCTAAAACTTGAATTGTACTACTTCTTACTGGCTATTACATCAACTTAGAAACTTCATCTGTGTTCTACTATTTTGCTTTTAGTTTCTCCACATACCGCAGCACATGACATAGCTTTGTAGACGATAAGTACAACCGTTTCAGATAGAAGAGCGGCCAATGTGACGATCTGACTTAAAGTCGATTCGATAACAAATGACGAAAACGGACGGATTTCTCAGGTTTTTACTACATATGAACACTTTTCACATTCTCCCGTGCAACTCGGCTGCTAGTCCTCGTTTCATGCAGAATCTTAAGGTCCTAGCTCATGTCCAAGGCACCAAAGCCAGCTAAAAAGTCAATAATCGATACCTTAAACTTGAATTTTACTACTTCTTACTGGCTATTACATCAACTTAGAAGCTCCATCTGTGTTCTACTATGGTGATTTTAGTGTCTCCGCATACCGCAGAACGCGACATAGCTTTGTAGACGATAAGTACAACCGTTTCAGAGAGAAGAGCGGCCAGTGTGACGATCTAACTTTAAGTCGATTCGATAACAAATGACGAAAACGGACGGATTTCTCAGGTTTTTACTACATATGACGACTTTTCACATTCTCCCGTGCAACTCGGCTGCTAGTCCTCCTTTCATGCAGAATCTTAAGGTACTAGCTCATGTCCAAGGTACCAAATCCAGCAAAAAAGTCAATAATCGATACCAAAAACTTGAAGTCTACTACTTCTTACTGGCTATTACATCAACTTAGAAGTTTCATCTGTGTTCTACTACGGTGCTTTTAGTGTCTCCGCATACAGCAGCACGCGACATAGCTTTGCAGACGATAAGTACAAGCGTTTCAGAGAGAAGAGCGGCCAATGTGACGATCTGGCTCTATGTCGATTCGATAACAAATGACGAAAACGGACGGATTTCTCAGGTTTTTACTTCATATGAACACTTTTCACATTCTCCCGTGCAACTCGGCTGCTAGTCCTCCTTTCATGCAGAATCTTAAGGTCCTTGCTTATGTCCAAGGCACCAAAGCCAGCTAAAAAGTAAATAATCGATACCTAAAACTTGAATTGGACTACATCTTACTCGCTATTACATCAACTTAGAAGCTTCATCTGTGTTCTACTATGGTGCTTTTCCTGTTTCCGCCTACGGCAACACGCGACATAGCTTTGCAGACGATAAGTGCAACCGTTTCAGAGAGAAGAGCGGCCAATGTGACGATCTGGCTTTAAGTCGATTCGATAACAAATGACGAAAACGGACGGATTTCTCAGGTTTTTACTTCATATGAACACTTTTTACATTCTCCCCTGCAACTCGGCTGCTAGTCCTCCTTTCATGCAGAATCTTAAGGTATTAGCTCATGTCCTAGGCACCAAAGCCAGCTAAAAAGTCAATAATCGATACCTAAAACTTGAATTCTACTACTTCTTACTGGCTATTACATCAACTTAGAAGCTTCATCTGTGTTCTACTATAGTGCTTTTAGTGTCTCCACATACCGCAGCACGCGACATAGCTTTGCAGACGATAAGTACAACTGTCTCAGAGAGAAGAGCGGCCAATGTGACGATCTGGCTTTAAGTCGATTCGATAAGAAATGACGAAAACGGATGGATTTCTAAGGATTTTACTACATATGAACACTTTTCACATTCTCCCGTGAAACTCGGCTGCTAGTCCTCCTTTCATGCAGAATCTTAAGGTCCTAGCGCATGTCCAAGGCACCAAAGCCAGCTAAAAAGTCAATAATCGATACGTAAAACTTGAATTGTACTACTTCTTACTGGCAATTACATCAACTTAGAAGCTTCATCTGTGTTCTACTATGGTGCTTTTAGTGTCTCCGCATACCGCAGCACGCGACATAGCTTTGCAGACGATAAGTATAACCGTTTCAGAGAGAAGAGCGGCCAATGTGACGATCTGGCTTTAAGTCGATTCGATAACAAATGACGAAAACGGACGGATGTCTCAGGTTTTTAATACATATGAACACTTTTCACATTCTCCCGTGCAGCTCGGCTGCTAGTCCTCCTTTTATGCAGAATCTTAAAGTCCTAGCTCATGTCCAAGGCACCAAAGCCAGCTAAAATGTCAATAATCGATACCTAAATCTCTAATTGGTCTACTTCTTACTGGCTATTACATCAACTTAGAAGCTTCATCTGTGTTCTACTATGGTGCTTTTCTGTTTCCGTCTACGGCAACACGCGACATAGCTTTGCAGACGATAAGTACAACCGTTTCTGAGAGCAGAGCGACCAATGTGACGATCTGGCTTTAAGTCGATTCGATAACAAATGTCGAAAACGGACGGATTACTCAGGTCTTTACTTCATATGAACACTTTTTACATTCTCCCCTGCAACTCGGCTGCTAGTCCTCCTTTCATGCAGAATCTTAAGGTCCTAGCTCATGTCCAAGGCACCAAAGCCAGCTAAAAAGTCAATAATCAATACCTAAAACTTCAATTGGACTACTTCTTACTCGCTATTACATCAACTTAGAAGCTTCATCTGTGTTCTACTATGGTGCTTTTCCTGTTTCCGCCTACGGCAACACGCGACATAGCTTTGCAGACGATAAGTACAACCGTTTCCGTGAGCAGAGCGGCCAATGTGACGATCTGGCTTTAAGTCGATTCGATAACAAATAACGAAAACGGACGGATTTCTCAGGTTTTTACTTCATATGAACACTTTTTACATTCTCCCCTGCAACTCGGCTGCTAGTCCTCCTTTCATGCAGAATCTTAAGGTCCTAGCTCATGTCCAAGGCACCAAAGCTAGATAAAAAGTCAATAATCGATACCTAAAACTTGAATTGTACTACTTCTTACTGGCTATTACATCAACTTAGAAGCTTCATCTGTGTTCTACTATGCTGCTTGTAGTGTCTCAGCATACCGCAGCATGCGACATAGCTTTGCAGACGATAAGTACAAGCGTTTCAGAGAGAAGAGCGGCCAATAAGAGGATGTGGCTTTAAGTCGATTCGATAACAAATGACGAAAACGGACGAATTTCCCAGGTTTTTACTACATATGAACACTTTTCACATTCTCCCGTGCTACTCGGCTGCTAGTCCTCCTTTCATGCAGAATCTTAAGGTCCTAGCTCATGTCCAAGGCACCAAAGCTAGCTAAAAAGTCAATAATCGATACCTACAACTTGAATTGTACTACTTCTTACTGGCTATTACATCAACTTAGTAGCTCCATCTGTGTTCTACTATGGTGATTTTAGTGTCTCCGCATACCGCAGCACGCGACATAGCTTTGTAGACGATAAGTACAACCGTTTCAGAGAGAAGAGCGGCCAATGTGACGATCTGGCTTTAAGTCGATTCGATAAGAAATGACGAAAACGGATGGATTTCTAAGGTTTTTACTACATGTGAACACTTTTTACATTCTCCCGTGCAACTCGGCTGCTAGTCCTCCTTTCATGCAGAATCTTAAGGTACTAGCTCATGTCCAAGGCACCAAAGCCAGCTAAAAAGTCAATAATCGATACGTAAATCTCTAATTGGTTTACTTCTTACTGGCTATTACATCAACTTAGAAGCTTCATCTGTGTTCTACTATGGTGCTTTTCTTTTTCCGTCTACGGCAACACGCGACATAGCTTTGCAGACGATAAGTACAACCGTTTCTGAGAGCAGAGCGACCAATGTGACGATCTGGCTTTAAGTCGATTCGATAACAAATGACGAAAACGGACGTATTACTCAGGTCTTTACTTCATATGAACACTTTTCACATTCTCCCGTGCTACTCGGCTGATAGTCCTCCTTTCATGCTGAATCTTAAGGTCCTAGCTCATGTCCAAGGCACCAAAGCTAGCTAAAAAGTCAATAATCAATACCTAAAACTTGAATTGTACTACTTCTTACTGACTATTACATCAACATAGAAGCTTCATCTGTGTTCTACTATTTTGCTTTTAGTGTCTCCACATACCGCAGAACATGACATAGCTTTGTAGACGATAAGTACAACCGTTTCAGATAGAAGAGCGGCCAATGTGACGATCTGACTTAAAGTCGATTCGATAACAAAAGGACGAAAACGGACGGATTTCTCAGGTTTTTACTACATATGAACACTTTTCACATTCTCCCGTGCAACTCGGCTGCTAGTCCTCCTTTCATGCAGAATCTTAAGGTCCTAGCTCATGTCCAAGGCACCAAAGCCAGCTAAAAAGTCAATAATCGATACCTAAAACTTGAATTGTACTACTTCTTACTGGCTATTACATCAACTTAGAAACTTCATCTGTGTTCTACTATGCTGCTTGTAGTGTCTCAGCATACCTCAGTATGCGACACAGCTTTGCAGACGATAAGTACAACCGTTTCAGAGAGAAGAGCGGCCAATGTGACGATCTGGCTTTAAGTCGATTCGATAACAAATGCCGAAAACGGACGAATTTCCCAGGTTTTTACTACATATGAACACTTTTCACATTCTCCCGTGCTACTCGGCTGCTAGTCCTTCTTTCATGCAGAATCTTAACGTCCTAGCTCATGTCCAAGGCACAAATGCTAGCTAAAAATTCAATAATCGATACCTAAAACTTGAATTTTACTACTTCTTACTGGCTATTACATCAACTTAGAAGCTCCATCTGTGTTCTACTATTGTGATTTTAGTGTCCCCGGATACCGCAGCACGCGACATAGCTTTGTAGACGATAAGTGCAACCGTTTCAGAGAGAAGAGCGGCCAATGTGACGATCTGGCTTTAAGTCGATTCGATAACAAATGACGAAAACTGACGGATTACTCAGGTTTTTACTTCATATGAACACTTTTTACATTCTCCCCTGCAACTCGGCTGCTAGTCCTCCTTTCATGCAGAATCTTAAGGTCCTAGCTCATGTCCAAGGCACCAAAGCCAGCTAAAAAGTCAATAATCGATACCTAAAACTTGAATTCTACTACTTCTTACTGGCTATTACATCAACTTAGAAGCTTCATCTGTGTTCTACTATAGTGCTTTTAGTGTCTCCGCATACCGCAGCACGCGACATAGCTTTGCAGACGATAAGTACAACCGTTTCAGAGAGAAGAGCGGCCAATGTGACGATCTGGCTTTAAGTCGATTCGATAACAAATGACGAAAACGGACGGATGTCTCAGGTTTTTAATACATATGAACACTTTTCACATTCTCCCGTGCAACTGGGCTGCTAGTCCTCCTTTTATGCAGAATCTCAAAGTCCTAGCTCATGTCCAAGGCACCAAAGCCAGCTAAAAAGTCAATAATCGATACCTAAATCTCTAATTGGTCTACTTCTTACTGGCTATTACATCAACATAGAAGCTTCATCTGTGTTCTACTATGGTGCTTTTCTGTTTCCGTCTACGGCAACACGCGACATAGCTTTGCAGACGATAAGTACAACCGTTTCTGAGAGCAGAGCGACCAATGTGACGATCTGGCTTTAAGTCGATTCGATAACAAATGACGAAAACGGACGGATTACTCAGGTCTTTACTTCATATGAACACTTTTTACATTCTCCCCTGCAACTCGGCTGCTAGTCCTCCTTTCATGCAGAATCTTAAGGTCCTAGCTCATGTCCAAGGCACCAAAGCTAGCTAAAAAGTCAATAATCGATACCTACAACTTGAATTGTACTACTTCTTACTGGCTATTACATCAACTTAGAAGCTTCATCTGTGTTTTACTATGCTGCTTGAGGTGTCTCAGCATACCGCAGCATGCGACATAGCTTTGCAGGCGATAAGTACAAGCGTTTCAGAGAGAAGAGCGGCCAATGTGACGATCTGGCTTTAAGTCGATTCGATAACAAATGACGAAAACGGACGAATTTCTCAGGTTTTTACTACATATGATCACTTTTCACATTCTCCCGTGCTACTCGGCTGCTAGTCCTCCTTTCATGCAGAATCTTAAGGTCCTAGCTCATGTCCAAGACACCAAAGCTAGATAAAAAGTCAATAATCGATACCTAAAACTTGAATTGTACTACTTCTTACTGGCTATTACATCAACTTAGAAGCTTCATCTGTGTTCTACTATGCTGCTTGTAGTGTCTCTGCATACCGCAGCATGCGACATAGCTTTGCAGACGATAAGTACAAGCGTTTCAGAGAGAAGAGCGGCCAATAAGAGGATGTGGCTTTAAGTCGATTCGATAACAAATGACGAAAACGGACGAATTTCCCAGGTTTTTACTACATATGAACACTTTTCACATTCTCCCGTGCTACTCGGCTGCTAGTCCTCCTTTCATGCAGAATCTTAAGGTCCTAGCTCATGACCAAGGCACCAAAGCTAGCTAAAAAGTCAATAATCGATACCTACAACTTGAATTGTACTACTTCTTACTGGCTATTACATCAACTTAGTAGCTCCATCTGTGTTCTACTATGGTGATTTTAGTGTCTCCGCATACCGCAGCACGCGACATTGCTTTGTAGACGATAAGTACAACCGTTTCAGAGAGAAGTGCGGCCAATGTGACGATCTGGCTTTAAGTCGATTCGATAACAAATGACGAAAACGGACGAATTTCTCAGGTTTTTACTACATATGAACACTTTTCACATTCTCCCGTGCTACTCGGCTGCTAGTCCTACTTTCATGCAGAATCTTAAGGTCCTAGCTCATGTCCAAGGCACCAAAGCCAGCTAAAAAGTCAATAATCGATACAAAAAACTTGAATTCTACTACTTCTTACTGGCTATTACATCAACTTAGAAGCTTCATCTGTGTTCTACTATAGTGCTTTTAGTGTCTCCACATACCGCAGCACGCGACATAGCTTTGCAGACGATAAGTACAACCGTTTCAGAGAGAAGAGCGGCCAATGTGACGATCTGGCTTTAAGTCGATTCGATAAGAAATGACGAAAACGGATGGATTTCTAAGGTTTTTACTACATATGAAAACTTTTCACATTCTCCCGTGCAACTCGGCTGCTAGTCCTCCTTTTATGCAGAATCTTAAAGTCCTAGCTCATGTCCAAGGCACCAAAGCAAGCTAAAAAGTCAATAAGCGATATCTAAAACTTGAATTGTACTACTTCTTACTGGCTATTTCATCAACTTAGAAGCTACATCTGTGTTTTACTATGCTGCTTGTAGTGTCTCAGCATACCGCAGCATGCGACATAGCTTTGCAGACGATAAGTACAAGCGTTTCAGAGAGAAGAGCGGCCAATGTGACGATCTGGCTTTAAGTCGATTCGATAACAAATGACGAAAACGGACGAATTTCTCAGGTTTTTACTACATATGATCACTTTTCACATTCTCCCGTGCTACTCGGCTGCTAGTCCTCCTTTCATGCAGAATCTTAAGGTCCTAGCTCATGTCCAAGGCACCAAAGCTAGCTAAAAAGTCAATAATCGATACCTAAAACTTGAATTGTACTACTTCTTACTGGCTGTTACATCAACTTAGAAGCTTCATCTGTGTTCTACTATGCTGCTTGTAGTGTCTCCACATACCGCAGCACGCGACATAGCTTTGCAGACGATAAGTACAAGCGTTTCAGAGAGAAGAGCGGCCAATAAGAGGATGTGGCTTTAAGTCGATTCGATAACAAATGACGAAAACGGACGAATTTCCCAGGTTTTTACTACATATGAACACTTTTCACATTCCCCCGTGCTACTCGGCTGCTAGTCCTCCTTTCATGCAGAATCTTAAGGTCCTAGCTCGTGTCCAAGGCACCAAAGCCAGCTAAAAAGTCAATAATCAATACCTAAAACTTGAATTGTACTACTTCTTACTGACTATTACATCAACATAGAAGCTTCATCTGTGTTCTACTATGCTGCTTTTAGTGTCTCAGCATACCGCAGCATGCGACATAGCTTTGCAGACAATAAGTACAAGCGTTTCATAGAGAAGAGCGGCCAATGTGACGATCTGGCTTTAAGTCGATTCCATAACAAATGACGAAAACGGACGGATGTCTCAGGTTTTTAATACATATGAACACTTTTCACATTCTCCCGTGCAACTGGGCTGCTAGTCCTCCTTTTATGCAGAATCTTAAAGTCCTAGCTCATGTCCAAGGCACCAAAGCCAGCTAAAAAGTCAATAATCGATACCTAAATCTCTAATTGGTCTACTTCTTACTGGCTATTACATCAACATAGAAGCTTCATCTGTGTTCTACTATGGTGCTTTTCTGTTTCCGTCTACGGCAACACGCGACATAGCTTTGCAGACGATAAGTACAACCGTTTCTGAGAGCAGAGCGACCAATGTGACGATCTGGCTTTAAGTCGATTCGATAACAAATGACGAAAACGGACGGATTACTCAGGTCTTTACTTCATATGAACACTTTTTACATTCTCCCCTGCAACTCGGCTGCTAGTCCTCCTTTCATGCAGAATCTTAAGGTCCTAGCTCATGTCCAAGGCACCAAAGCTAGCTAAAAAGTCAATAATCGATACCTACAACTTGAATTGTACTACTTCTTACTGGCTATTACATCAACTTAGAAGCTTCATCTGTGTTTTACTATGCTGCTTGAGGTGTCTCAGCATACCGCAGCATGCGACATAGCTTTGCAGGCGATAAGTACAAGCGTTTCAGAGAGAAGAGCGGCCAATGTGACGATCTGGCTTTAAGTCGATTCGATAACAAATGACGAAAACGGACGAATTTCTCAGGTTTTTACTACATATGATCACTTTTCACATTCTCCCGTGCTACTCGGCTGCTAGTCCTCCTTTCATGCAGAATCTTAAGGTCCTAGCTCATATCCAAGACACCAAAGCTAGATAAAAAGTCAATAATCGATACCTAAAACTTGAATTGTACTACTTCTTACTGGCTATTACATCAACTTAGAAGCTTCATCTGTGTTCTACTATGCTGCTTGTAGTGTCTCTGCATACCGCAGCATGCGACATAGCTTTGCAGACGATAAGTACAAGCGTTTCAGAGAGAAGAGCGGCCAATAAGAGGATGTGGCTTTAAGTCGATTCGATAACAAATGACGAAAACGGACGAATTTCCCAGGTTTTTACTACATATGAACACTTTTCACATTCTCCCGTGCTACTCGGCTGCTAGTCCTCCTTTCATGCAGAATCTTAAGGTCCTAGCTCATGACCAAGGCACCAAAGCTAGCTAAAAAGTCAATAATCGATACCTACAACTTGAATTGTACTACTTCTTACTGGCTATTACATCAACTTAGTAGCTCCATCTGTGTTCTACTATGGTGATTTTAGTGTCTCCGCATACCGCAGCACGCGACATTGCTTTGTAGACGATAAGTACAACCGTTTCAGAGAGAAGTGCGGCCAATGTGACGATCTGGCTTTAAGTCGATTCGATAACAAATGACGAAAACGGACGAATTTCTCAGGTTTTTACTACATATGAACACTTTTCACATTCTCCCGTGCTACTCGGCTGCTAGTCCTACTTTCATGCAGAATCTTAAGGTCCTAGCTCATGTCCAAGGCACCAAAGCCAGCTAAAAAGTCAATAATCGATACAAAAAACTTGAATTCTACTACTTCTTACTGGCTATTACATCAACTTAGAAGCTTCATCTGTGTTCTACTATAGTGCTTTTAGTGTCTCCACATACCGCAGCACGCGACATAGCTTTGCAGACGATAAGTACAACCGTTTCAGAGAGAAGAGCGGCCAATGTGACGATCTGGCTTTAAGTCGATTCGATAAGAAATGACGAAAACGGATGGATTTCTAAGGTTTTTACTACATATGAAAACTTTTCACATTCTCCCGTGCAACTCGGCTGCTAGTCCTCCTTTTATGCAGAATCTTAAAGTCCTAGCTCATGTCCAAGGCACCAAAGCCAGCTAAAAAGTCAATAAGCGATATCTAAAACTTGAATTGTACTACTTCTTACTGGCTATTTCATCAACTTAGAAGCTACATCTGTGTTTTACTATGCTGCTTGTAGTGTCTCAGCATACCGCAGCATGCGACATAGCTTTGCAGACGATAAGTACAAGCGTTTCAGAGAGAAGAGCGGCCAATGTGACGATCTGGCTTTAAGTCGATTCGATAACAAATGACGAAAACGGACGAATTTCTCAGGTTTTTACTACATATGATCACTTTTCACATTCTCCCGTGCTACTCGGCTGCTAGTCCTCCTTTCATGCAGAATCTTAAGGTCCTAGCTCATGTCCAAGGCACCAAAGCTAGCTAAAAAGTCAATAATCGATACCTAAAACTTGAATTGTACTACTTCTTACTGGCTGTTACATCAACTTAGAACTTCATCTGTGTTCTACTATGCTGCTTGTAGTGTCTCCACATACCGCAGCACGCGACATAGCTTTGCAGACGATAAGTACAAGCGTTTCAGAGAGAAGAGCGGCCAATAAGAGGATGTGGCTTTAAGTCGATTCGATAACAAATGACGAAAACGGACGAATTTCCCAGGTTTTTACTACATATGAACACTTTTCACATTCTCCCGTGCTACTCGGCTGCTAGTCCTCCTTTCATGCAGAATCTTAAGGTCCTAGCTCGTGTCCAAGGCACCAAAGCCAGCTAAAAAGTCAATAATCAATACCTAAAACTTGAATTGTACTACTTCTTACTGACTATTACATCAACATAGAAGCTTCATCTGTGTTCTACTATGCTGCTTTTAGTGTCTCAGCATACCGCAGCATGCGACATAGCTTTGCAGACAATAAGTACAAGCGTTTCATAGAGAAGAGCGGCCAATGTGACGATCTGGCTTTAAGTCGATTCCATAACAAATGACGAAAACGGACGTATTTCTCAGGTTTTTACTACATATGAACACTTTTCACATTCTCCCGTGCTACTCGGCTGCTAGTCCTCCTTTCATGCAGAATCTTAAGGTCCTAGCTCATGTCCAAGGCACCAAAGCTAGCTAAAAAGTCAACAACCTATACCTAAAACTTGAATTGTACTACTTCTTACTGGCTATTACATCAACTTAGAAACTTCATCTGTGTTCTACTATGCTGCTTGTAGTGTCTCAGCATACCGCAGTATGCGACATAGCTTTGCAGACGATAAGTACAACCGTTTCAGAGAGAAGAGCGGCCAATGTGACGATCTGGCTTTAAGTCGATTCGATAACAAATGACGAAAACGGACGAATTTCCCAGGTTTTTACTACATATGAATACTTTTCTCATTCTCCCGTGCTACTCGGCTGCTAGTCCGCCTTTCATGCAGAATCTTAAGGTCCTAGCTCATGTCCAAGGCACCAATGCTAGCTAAAAAGTCAAGAGTCGATACCTTAAACTTGAATTTTACTACTTCTTACTGGCTATTACATCAACTTAGAAGCTCCATCTGTGTTCTACTATGATGATTTTAGTGTCTCCGCATACCGCAGCACGCGACATAGCTTTGTAGACGATAAGTACAACCGTTTCAGAGAGAAGAGCGGCCAATGTGACGATCTAACTTTATGTTGATTCGATAACAAATGACGAAAACGGACGGATTTCTCAGGTTTTTACTACATATAAAGACTTTACACATTCTCCCGTGCAACTCGGCTGCTAGTCCTCCTTTCATGCAGAATCTTAAGGTACTAGCTCATGTCAAAGGTACCAAATCCAGCAAAAAAGTTAATAATCGATACCAAAAACTTGAAGTCTACTACTTCTTACTGGCTATTACATCAACTTAGAAGCTTCATCTGTGTCCTACTATGGTGCTTTTAGTGTCTCCACATACCGCAGCACGCGACATAGCTTTGCAGACGATAAGTACAACCGTTTCAGAGAGAAGAGCGGCCAATGTGACGATCTGGCTTTAAGTCGATTCGATAACAAATGACGAAAACGGACGGAGTTCTCAGGTTTTTACTTCATATGAACACTTTTTACATTCTCTTCTGCAACTCGGCTGCTAGTCCTCCATTCATGCAGAATCTTAAGGCCCTAGCTCATGTCCAAGGCACCAAAGCCAGCTAAAAAGTCAATAATCGATACCTATAACTTGAATTGTACTACTTCTTACTGGCTATTACATCAACTTAGAAGCTTCATCTGTGTTCTACTATGGTGATTTTAGTGTTTCCGCATATCGCAGCACGCGACATAGCTTTGCAGACGATAAGTACAAGCGTTTCAGAGAGAAGAGCGGCCAATGTGACGATCTGGCTTTAAGTCGATTCGATAACAAATGACGAAAACGGACCGATTTCTCAGGTTTTTACTACATATGAACACTTTTCACATTCTCCCTTGCAACTCGGCTGCTAGTCGTCCTTTCATGCAGAATCTTAAGGTCCTAGCTCATGTCCAAGGCAACAAAGCAGGGCTAAAAAGTCAATAATCAATACCTAAAACTTGAATTGTATTACTTCTTCCTGGCTATTACATCAACTTAGAAGCTTCATCTGTGTTCTACTACGGTGCTTTTAGTTTCTCCGCATACCGCAGCACGCGACATAGTTTTGCAGACGATAAGTACAACCGTTTCAGAGAGAAGAGCGGCCAATGTGACGATCTAGCTTTAAGTTGATTCGATAACAAATGACGAAAATAGACGGATTTCTCAGGTTTTTACTACATATGAACACTTTTCACATACTCCCGTGCAACGCGGCCGCTAGTCCTCGTTTCATGCAGAATCATAAGGTCCTAGCTCACGTCCAAGGCACCAAAGCCAGCTAAAAAGTCAATAGTCGATACCTAAAACTTGAATTGTACTACTTCTTCCTGGCTATTACGTCAAATTAGAAGCTTCATCTGTGTTCTACTATGGTGCTTTTATTGTCTCCGCATACCGCAGCATGCGACATAGCTTTGCAGACGATAAGTACAACCGTTTCAGAGAGAAGAGCGGCCAATGTGACGATCTGGCTTTAAGTCGATTCGATAACAAATGACGAAAACGGACGAATTTCTTAGGTTTTTACTACATATGAACACTTTTCACATTCTCCCGTGCAACTCGGCTGCTAGTCCTCCTTTCATGCAGAATCATAAGGTCCTAGCTCATGTCCAAGGCACCAAAGCTAGCTAAATGTCAATAATCGATACCTAAAACTTGAATTGTACTACTTCTTACTGGCTATTACATCAACTTAGAAGCTTCATCTGTGTTCTACTATCGTGCTTTTAGTGTCTCCGCATACCGCAGCACGCGACATAGCTTTGCAATCGATAAGTACAACCGTTTCAGAGTGAAGAGCGGCTAATGTGACGATCTGGCTTTAAGACGATTCGATAACAAATGACGAAAACGGACGGATTTCTCGGGTTTTTACTACATATGAACACTTTTCACATTCTCCCATGCAAATCGGCTGCTATTCCTCCTTTCATGCAGAATGTTAAGGT
Source organism: Schistocerca gregaria (assembly GCF_023897955.1). Taxonomy (NCBI): domain Eukaryota; kingdom Metazoa; phylum Arthropoda; class Insecta; order Orthoptera; family Acrididae; genus Schistocerca; species Schistocerca gregaria. Next base: position 5,004,522 of record NW_026061829.1, read on the forward strand.
CCTAGCTCATGTCCAAGGCACCAAAGCCAGCTAAAAAGTCAATAGTCGATACCTAAAACTTGAATTGTACTACTTCTTCCTGGCTATTACGTCAAATTAGAAGCTTCATCTGTGTTCTACTATGGTGCTTTTATTGTCTCCGCATACCGCCGCATGTGACATAGCTTTGCAGACGATAAGTACAAGCGTTTCAGAGAGAAGAGCGGCCAATGTGACGATCTGGCTTTAAGTCGATTCGAAAACAAATGACGAAAACGGACGGATTTCTCAGGTTTTTACTACATATGAACACTTTCCACATTCTCCCGTGCAACTCGGCTGATAGTCCTCCTTCATTCAAAATCTTAATTTCCTAGAACGTGTCCAAGGCACCAAAGAAGGGTAAAAAGTCATTAACTGATACCTAAAACTTTAATTGTACTACTTCTTACTGGCTATTACATCAACTTAGAAGCTTCATCTGGGTTCTACTATGGTGCTTTTAGTGTGTCCGCATACCGCAGCACGCGACATAGCTTTGCAGACGATAAGTACAACTTTTTCAGAGAGAAGAGCGGCCAATGTGACGATCTGGCTTTAAGTCGATTCGATAACAAATGACGAAAACGGACGGATGTCTCAGGTTTTTACTGCATATGAACACTTTTCACATTCTTCCGTGCAACTCGGCTGCTAGTCCTCCTTTCATGCAGAATCTTAAGGTCCTAGCTCATGTCCAAGGCACCAAAGCCAGCTAAAAATTCAATATTCAATACCTAAAACTTGAATTGTACTACTTCTTACTGGCTATTACATCAACTTAGAAGCTTGATCTGTGTTCTACTATGGTGCTTTTAGTGTCTCAGCATACCGCAGCACGCGACATAGCTTTGCAGACGATAAGTACAACCGTTTCAGAGAGAAGAGCGGCCAATGTGACGATCTGGCTTTAAGTCGATTCGATAACAAATCACGAAAACGGACGGATTTCTCAGGTTTTTACTACATATGAACACTTTTCACATTCTCCCGTGCAACTCGGCTGCTAGTCCTCCTTTAATGCAGAATCATAAGGTCCTAGCTCATGTCCAAGGCACCAAAGCTAGCTAAAAAGTCAATAATCGATACCTAAAACTTGAATTGTACTACTTCTTACTGGCTATTACATCAACTTAGAAGCTTGATCTGTGTTCTACTTTGGTGCTTTTAGTGTCTCCGCATACCGCAGCACTCGACATAGCTTTGCAATCGATAAGTACAACCGTTTCAGAGAGAAGAGCGGCTAATTTGACGATCTGGCTTTAAGTCGATTCGATAACAAATGACGAAAACGGACGGATTTCTCAGGTTTTTACTACATATGAACACTTTTCACATTCTCCCATGAAAATCGGCTGCTAGTCCTCCTTTCATACAGAATGTTAAGGTCCTAGCATTTGTCCAAGGCACCAAAGCCAGCTAAAAAGTCAATAACCGACACCTAAAACTTGAATTGTACTACTTCTTCCTGGCTATTACGTCAACTTAGAAGCTTCATCTGTGTTCCACTATGGTGCTTCTAGTGTTTCCGCATACCGCAGCACGCGACATAGCTTTGCAGACGATAAGTGCAACCGTTTCAGAGAGAAGAGCGGCCAATGTGACGATCTGGCTTTAAGTCGATTCGATAACAAATGACGAATACGGACCGATTTCTCAGGTTTTTACTACATATGAACACTTTTCACATTCTCCCGTGCAACTCGGCTGCTAGTCCTCCTTTATTGCAGAATCTTAAGGTCCTAGCTCATGTCCAAGGCACCAAAGCCAGCTAAAAAGTCAATAATCGATACCTAAAACTTGAATTGGACTACTTCTTACTCGCTATTACATCAACTTAGATGCTTCATCTGTGTTCTACTATGGTGATTTTAGTGTCTCCGCACACCACAGCACGCGACATAGCTTAGTAGACGATAAGTACAACCGTTTCAGAGAGAAGAGCGGCCAATGTGACGATCTGGCTTTAAGTCGATTCGATAACAAATGACGAAAACGGACGGAGTTCTCAGGTTTTTACTAGATATGAACACTTTTCACATTCTCCCGTGCAACTCGGCTGCTAGTCCTCCTTTAATGCAGAATCTTAAGGTCCTAGCGCATGTCCAAGGCACCAGAGCCAACTAAAAAGTCAATAATCGATACCTAAAACTTGAATTCTACTACTTCTTACTGGCTGTTACATCAACTTAGAAGCTTCATCTGTGTTCTCCTATGGTGCTTTTAGTGTCTCCACATACCGCAGCACGCGACATGGCTTTGCAGACGATAAGTACAACCGTTTCAGAGAGAAGAGCGGCCAATAAGACGATCTGGCTTTAAGTCGATTCGATAACAAATGACGAAAACGGACGGATTTCTAAGGTTTTTACTACATATGAACACTTTTCACATTCTTCCGTGCAACTTGGCTGCTAGTCCTCCTTTCATGCAGAATCTTAAGGTCCTAGCTCAAGTCCAAGGCACCAAAGCCAGCTAAAAAGTCAATAATCGATACCTAAAACTTGAATTGTACTACTTCTTACTGGCTATTACATCAACTTAGAAGCTTCATCTGTGTTCTACTATGGTGCTTTTAGTGTCTCCGCATACCGCAGCACGCGACATAGCTTTGCAGACGATAAGTACAACCGTTTCAGAGAGAAGAGCGGCCAATGTGACGATCTGGCTTTAAGTCGATTCGAAAACAAATGACGAAAACGGACGGATGTCTCAGGTTTTTAATACATATGAACACTTTTCACATTCTCCCGTGCAACTGGGCTGCTAGTCCTCCTTTTATGCAGAATCTTAAAGTCCTAGCTCATGTCCAAGGCACCAAAGCCAGCTAAAAAGTCAATAATCGATACCTAAATCTCTAATTGGTCTACTTCTTACTGGCTATTACATCAACTTAGAAGCTTCATCTGTGTTCTACTATGGTGCTTTTCTGTTTCCGTCTACGGCAACACGCGACATAGCTTTGCAGACGATAAGTACAACCGTTTCTGAGAGCAGAGCGACCAATGTGACGATCTGGCTTTAAGTCGATTCGATAACAAATGACGAAAACGGACGGATTACTCAGGTCTTTACTTCATATGAACACTTTTTACATTCTCCCCTGCAACTCGGCTGCTAGTCCTCCTTTCATGCAGAATCTTAAGGTCCTAGCTCATGTCCAAGGCACCAAAGCCAGCTAAAAAGTCAATAATCAATACTTAAAACTTGAATTGTACTACTTCTTACTGACTATTACATCAACATAGAAGCTTCATCTGTGTTCTACTATGCTGCTTTTAGTGTCTCAGCATACCGCAGCATGCGACATAGCTTTGCAGACGATAAGTACAAGCGTTTCATAGAGAAGAGCGGCTAATCTGACGATCTGGCTTTAAGTCGATTCCATAACAAATGACGAAAACGGACGAATTTCTCAGGTTTTTACTACATATGAACTCTTTTCACATTCTCCCGTGCTACTCGGCTGCTAGTCCTCCTTTCATGCAGAATCTTAAGGTCCTAGCTCATGTCCAAGGCACCAAAGCTAGCTAAAAAGTCAACAACCTATACCTAAAACTTGAATTGTACTACTTCTTACTGGCTATTACATCAACTTAGAAACTTCATCTGTGTTCTACTATGCTGCGTGTAGTGTCTCAGCATACCGCAGTATGCGACATAGCTTTGCAGACGATAAGTACAACCGTTTCAGAGAGAAGAGCGGCCAATGTGACGATCTGGCTTTAAGTCGATTCGATAACAAATGACGAAAACGGACGAATTTCCCAGGTTTTTACTACATATGAACACTTTTCACATTCTCCCGTGCTACTCGGCTGCTAGTCCTCCTTTCATGCAGAATCTTAAGGTCCTAGCTCATGTCCAAGGCACCAATGCTAGCTAAAAAGTCAATAGTCGATACCTTAAACTTGAATTTTACTACTTCTTACTGGCTATTACATCAACTTAGAAGCTCCATCTGTGTTCTACTATGGTGATTTTAGTGTCTCCGCATACCGCAACACGCGACATAGCTTTGTAGACGATAAGTACAACCGTTTCAGAGAGAAGAGCGGCCAATGTGACGATCTAACTTTATGTCGATTCGATAACAAATGACGAAAACGGACGGATTTCTCAGGTTTTTACTACCTATAAAGACTTTTCACATTCTCCCGTGCAACTCGGCTGCTAGTCCTCTTTTCATGCAGAATCTTAAGGTACTAGCTCATGTCCAAGGTACCAAATCCAGCAAAAAAGTCAATAATCGATACCAAAAACTTGAAGTCTACCACTTCTTACTGGCTATTACATCAACTTAGAAGCTTCATCTGTGTTCTACTATGGTGCTTTTAGTGTCTCCACATACCGCAGCACGCGACATAGCTTTGCAGACGATAAGTACAACCGTTTCAGAGAGAAGAGCGGCCAATGTGACGATCTGGCTTTAAGTCGATTCGATAACAAATGACGAAAACTTACGGATTTCTCAGGTTTTTACTTCATATGAACACTTTTTACATTCTCCCCTGCAACTCGGCTGCTAGTCCTCCTTTCATGCAGAATCTTAAGGCCCTAGCTCATGTCCAAGGCACCAAAGCCAGCTAAAAAGTCAATAATCGATACCTAAAACTTGAATTGTACTACTTCTTACTGGCTATTACATCAACTTAGAAGCTTCATCTGTGTTCTACTATGGTGATTTTAGTGTTTCCGCATACCGCAGCACGCGACATAGCTTTGCAGACGATAAGTACAAGCGTTTCAGAGAGAAGAGCGGCCAATGTGACGATCTGGCTTTAAGTCGATTCGATAACAAATGACGAAAACGGACCGATTTCTCAGGTTTTTACTACATATGAACACTTTTCACATTCTCCCTTGCAACTCGGCTGCTAGTCCTCCTTTCATGCAGAATCTTAAGGTCCTAGCTCATGTCCAAGGCAACAAAGCCAGCTAAAAGTCAATAATCAATACCTAAAACTTGAATTGTACTACTTCTTCCTGGCTCTTACATCAACTTAGAAGCTTCATCTGTGTTCTACTACGGTGCTTTTAGTTTCTCCGCATACCGCAGCACGCGACATAGTTTTGCAGACGATAAGTACAACCGTTTCAGAGAGAAGAGCGGCCAATGTGACGATCTAGCTTTAAGTTGATTCGATAACAAATGACGAAAATAGACGGATTTCTCAGGTTTTTACTACATATGAACACTTTTCACATACTCCCGTGCAACGCGGCCGCTGGTCCTCGTTTCATGCAGAATCATAAGGTCCTAGCTCATGTCCAAGGCACCAAAGAAAGCTAAAAAGTCAATAATCGATACCTAAATCTTGAATTGGACTACTTCTTACTGGCTATTACATCAACTTAGAAGCATCATTTGTGTTCTACTATGGTGATTTTAGTGTCTCCGCACACCACAGCACGCGACATAGCTTAGTAGACGATAAGTACAACCGTTTCAGAGAGAACAGCGGCCAATGTGACGATCTGGCTTTAAGTCGATTCGATAACAAATGACGAAAACGGACGGATTTCTCAGGTTTTTACTACATATGAACACTTTTCACATTCTCCCGTGCAACTCGGCTGCTAGTCCTCCTTTAATGCAGAATCATAAGGTCCTAGCTCATGTCCAAGGCAACAAAGCCAGCTAAAAGTCAATAATCAATACCTAAAACTTGAATTGTACTACTTCTTCCTGGCTCTTACATCAACTTAGAAGCTTCATCTGTGTTCTACTACGGTGCTTTTAGTTTCTCCGCATACCGCAGCACGCGACATAGTTTTGCAGACGATAAGTACAACCGTTTCAGAGAGAAGAGCGGCCAATGTGACGATCTAGCTTTAAGTTGATTCGATAACAAATGACGAAAATAGACGGATTTCTCAGGTTTTTACTACATATGAACACTTTTCACATACTCCCGTGCAACGCGGCTGCTAGTCCTCCTTTCATGCAGAATCATAAGGTCCTAGCTCATGTCCAAGGCACCAAAGCTAGCTAAATGTCAATAATCGATACCTAAAACTTGAATTGTACTACTTCTTACTGGCTATTACATCAACTTAGAAGCTTCATCTGTGTTCTACTATCGTGCTTTTAGTGTCTCCGCATACCGCAGCACGCGACATAGCTTTGCAATCGATAAGTACAACCGTTTCAGAGTGAAGAGCGGATAATGTGACGATCTGGCTTTAAGACGATTCGATAACAAATGACGAAAACGGACGGATTTCTCGGGTTTTTACTACATATGAACACTTTTCACATTCTCCCATGCAAATCGGCTGCTATTCCTCCTTTCATGCAGAATGTTAAGGTCCTAGCTCATGTCCAAGGCACCAAAGCCAGCTAAAAAGTCAATAGTCGATACCTAAAACTTGAATTGTACTACTTCTTCCTGGCTATTACGTCAAATTAGAAGCTTCATCTGTGTTCTACTATGGTGCTTTTATTGTCTCCGCATACCGCCGCATGTGACATAGCTTTGCAGACGATAAGTACAAGCGTTTCAGAGAGAAGAGCGGCCAATGTGACGATCTGGCTTTAAGTCGATTCGAAAACAAATGACGAAAACGGACGGATTTCTCAGGTTTTTACTACATATGAACACTTTCCACATTCTCCCGTGCAACTCGGCTGATAGTCCTCCTTCATTCAAAATCTTAATTTCCTAGAACGTGTCCAAGGCACCAAAGAAGGGTAAAAAGTCATTAACTGATACCTAAAACTTTAATTGTACTACTTCTTACTGGCTATTACATCAACTTAGAAGCTTCATCTGGGTTCTACTATGGTGCTTTTAGTGTGTCCGCATACCGCAGCACGCGACATAGCTTTGCAGACGATAAGTACAACTTTTTCAGAGAGAAGAGCGGCCAATGTGACGATCTGGCTTTAAGTCGATTCGATAACAAATGACGAAAACGGACGGATGTCTCAGGTTTTTACTGCATATGAACACTTTTCACATTCTTCCGTGCAACTCGGCTGCTAGTCCTCCTTTCATGCAGAATCTTAAGGTCCTAGCTCATGTCCAAGGCACCAAAGCCAGCTAAAAATTCAATATTCAATACCTAAAACTTGAATTGTACTACTTCTTACTGGCTATTACATCAACTTAGAAGCTTGATCTGTGTTCTACTATGGTGCTTCTAGTGTCTCCGCATACCGCAGCACTCGACATAGCTTTGCAATCGATAAGTACAACCGTTTCAGAGAGAAGAGCGGCTAATTTGACGATCTGGCTTTAAGTCGATTCGATAACAAATGACGAAAACGGACGGATTTCTCAGGTTTTTACTACATATGAACACTTTTCACATTCTCCCATGAAAATCGGCTGCTAGTCCTCCTTTCATACAGAATGTTAAGGTCCTAGCATTTGTCCAAGGCACCAAAGCCAGCTAAAAAGTCAATAACCGACACCTAAAACTTGAATTGTACTACTTCTTCCTGGCTATTACGTCAACTTAGAAGCTTCATCTGTGTTCCACTATGGTGCTTCTAGTGTTTCCGCATACCGCAGCACGCGACATAGCTTTGCAGACGATAAGTGCAACCGTTTCAGAGAGAAGAGCGGCCAATGTGACGATCTGGCTTTAAGTCGATTCGATAACAAATGACGAATACGGACCGATTTCTCAGGTTTTTACTACATATGAACACTTTTCACATTCTCCCGTGCAACTCGGCTGCTAGTCCTCCTTTATTGCAGAATCTTAAGGTCCTAGCTCATGTCCAAGGCACCAAAGCCAGCTAAAAAGTCAATAATCGATACCTAAAACTTGAATTGGACTACTTCTTACTCGCTATTACATCAACTTAGATGCTTCATCTGTGTTCTACTATGGTGATTTTAGTGTCTCCGCACACCACAGCACGCGACATAGCTTAGTAGACGATAAGTACAACCGTTTCAGAGAGAAGAGCGGCCAATGTGACGATCTGGCTTTAAGTCGATTCGATAACAAATGACGAAAACGGACGGAGTTCTCAGGTTTTTACTACATATGAACACTTTTCACATTCTCCCGTGCAACTCGGCTGCTAGTCCTCCTTTAATGCAGAATCTTAAGGTCCTAGCGCATGTCCAAGGCACCAGAGCCAACTAAAAAGTCAATAATCGATACCTAAAACTTGAATTCTACTACTTCTTACTGGCTATTACATCAACTTCGAAGCTTCATCTGTGTTCTCCTATGGTGCTTTTAGTGTCTCCACATACCGCAGCACGCGACATGGCTTTGCAGACGATAAGTACAACCGTTTCAGAGAGAAGAGCGGCCAATAAGACGATCTGGCTTTAAGTCGATTCGATAACAAATGACGAAAACGGACGGATTTCTAAGGTTTTTACTACATATGAACACTTTTCACATTCTTCCGTGCAACTTGGCTGCTAGTCCTCCTTTCATGCAGAATCTTAAGGTCCTAGCTCAAGTCCAAGGCACCAAAGCCAGCTAAAAAGTCAATAATCGATACCTAAAACTTGAATTGTACTACTTCTTACTGGCTATTACATCAACTTAGAAGCTTCATCTGTGTTCTACTATGGTGCTTTTAGTGTCTCCGCATACCGCAGCACGCGACATAGCTTTGCAGACGATAAGTACAACCGTTTCAGAGAGAAGAGCGGCCAATGTGACGATCTGGCTTTAAGTCGATTCGAAAACAAATGACGAAAACGGACGGATGTCTCAGGTTTTTAATACATATGAACACTTTTCACATTCTCCCGTGCAACTGGGCTGCTAGTCCTCCTTTTATGCAGAATCTTAAAGTCCTAGCTCATGTCCAAGGCACCAAAGCCAGCTAAAAAGTCAATAATCGATACCTAAATCTCTAATTGGTCTACTTCTTACTGGCTATTACATCAACTTAGAAGCTTCATCTGTGTTCTACTATGGTGCTTTTCTGTTTCCGTCTACGGCAACACGCGACATAGCTTTGCAGACGATAAGTACAACCGTTTCTGAGAGCAGAGCGACCAATGTGACGATCTGGCTTTAAGTCGATTCGATAACAAATGACGAAAACGGACGGATTACTCAGGTCTTTACTTCATATGAACACTTTTTACATTCTCCCCTGCAACTCGGCTGCTAGTCCTCCTTTCATGCAGAATCTTAAGGTCCTAGCTCATGTCCAAGGCACCAAAGCCAGCTAAAAAGTCAATAATCAATACTTAAAACTTGAATTGTACTACTTCTTACTGACTATTACATCAACATAGAAGCTTCATCTGTGTTCTACTATGCTGCTTTTAGTGTCTCAGCATACCGCAGCATGCGACATAGCTTTGCAGACGATAAGTACAAGCGTTTCATAGAGAAGAGCGGCTAATCTGACGATCTGGCTTTAAGTCGATTCCATAACAAATGACGAAAACGGACGAATTTCTCAGGTTTTTACTACATATGAACTCTTTTCACATTCTCCCGTGCTACTCGGCTGCTAGTCCTCCTTTCATGCAGAATCTTAAGGTCCTAGCTCATGTCCAAGGCACCAAAGCTAGCTAAAAAGTCAACAACCTATACCTAAACTTGAATTGTACTACTTCTTACTGGCTATTACATCAACTTAGAAACTTCATCTGTGTTCTACTATGCTGCGTGTAGTGTCTCAGCATACCGCAGTATGCGACATAGCTTTGCAGACGATAAGTACAACCGTTTCAGAGAGAAGAGCGGCCAATGTGACGATCTGGCTTTAAGTCGATTCGATAACAAATGACGAAAACGGACGAATTTCCCAGGTTTTTACTACATATGAACACTTTTCACATTCTCCCGTGCTACTCGGCTGCTAGTCCTCCTTTCATGCAGAATCTTAAGGTCCTAGCTCATGTCCAAGGCACCAATGCTAGCTAAAAAGTCAATAGTCGATACCTTAAACTTGAATTTTACTACTTCTTACTGGCTATTACATCAACTTAGAAGCTCCATCTGTGTTCTACTATGGTGATTTTAGTGTCTCCGCATACCGCAACACGCGACACAGCTTTGTAGACGATAAGTACAACCGTTTCAGAGAGAAGAGCGGCCAATGTGACGATCTAACTTTATGTCGATTCGATAACAAATGACGAAAACGGACGGATTTCTCAGGTTTTTACTACATATAAAGACTTTTCACATTCTCCCGTGCAACTCGGCTGCTAGTCCTCTTTTCATGCAGAATCTTAAGGTACTAGCTCATGTCCAAGGTACCAAATCCAGCAAAAAAGTCAATAATCGATACCAAAAACTTGAAGTCTACTACTTCTTACTGGCTATTACATCAACTTAGAAGCTTCATCTGTGTTCTACTATGGTGCTTTTAGTGTCTCCACATACCGCAGCACGCGACATAGCTTTGCAGACGATAAGTACAACCGTTTCAGAGAGAAGAGCGGCCAATGTGACGATCTGGCTTTAAGTCGATTCGATAACAAATGACGAAAACTTACGGATTTCTCAGGTTTTTACTTCATATGAACACTTTTTACATTCTCCCCTGCAACTCGGCTGCTAGTCCTCCTTTCATGCAGAATCTTAAGGCCCTAGCTCATGTCCAAGGCACCAAAGCCAGCTAAAAAGTCAATAATCGATACCTAAAACTTGAATTGTACTACTTCTTAATGGCTATTACATCAACTTAGAAGCTTCATCTGTGTTCTACTATGGTGATTTTAGTGTTTCCGCATACCGCAGCACGCGACATAGCTTTGCAGACGATAAGTACAAGCGTTTCAGAGAGAAGAGCGGCCAATGTGACGATCTGGCTTTAAGTCGATTCGATAACAAATGACGAAAACGGACCGATTTCTCAGGTTTTTACTACATATGAACACTTTTCACATTCTCCCTTGCAACTCGGCTGCTAGTCCTCCTTTCATGCAGAATCTTAAGGTCCTAGCTCATGTCCAAGGCAACAAAGCCAGCTAAAAGTCAATAATCAATACCTAAAACTTGAATTGTACTACTTCTTCCTGGCTCTTACATCAACTTAGAAGCTTCATCTGTGTTCTACTACGGTGCTTTTAGTTTCTCCGCATACCGCAGCACGCGACATAGTTTTGCAGACGATAAGTACAACCGTTTCAGAGAGAAGAGCGGCCAATGTGACGATCTAGCTTTAAGTTGATTCGATAACAAATGACGAAAATAGACGGATTTCTCAGGTTTTTACTACATATGAACACTTTTCACATACTCCCGTGCAACGCGGCCGCTGGTCCTCGTTTCATGCAGAATCATAAGGTCCTAGCTCATGTCCAAGGCACCAAAGAAAGCTAAAAAGTCAATAATCGATACCTAAATCTTGAATTGGACTACTTCTTACTGGCTATTACATCAACTTAGAAGCATCATTTGTGTTCTACTATGGTGCTTTTAGTGTCTCCGCTTATCGCAGCACGCGACATAGCTTTGTAGACGATAAGTACAACCGTTTCAGAGAGAAGAGCGGCCAATGTGACGATCTGGCTTTAAGTCGATTCGATAACAAATGACGAAAACGGACCTATTTCTCAGGTTTTTACTGCATATGAACACTTTTCACATTCTCCCGTGCAACTCGGCTGCTAGTCCTCCTTTCATGCAGAATCATAAGGTCCTAGCTCATGTCCAAGGCACCAAAGCTAGCTAAATGTCAATAATCGATACCTAAAACTTGAATTGTACTACTTCTTACTGGCTATTACATCAACTTAGAAGCTTCATCTGTGTTCTACTATCGTGCTTTTAGTTTCTCCGCATACCGCAGCACGCGACATAGCTTTGCAATCGATAAGTACAACCGTTTCAGAGTGAAGAGCGGCTAATGTGACGATCTGGCTTTAAGACGATTCGATAACAAATGACGAAAACGGACGGATTTCTCGGGTTTTTACTACATATGAACACCTTTCACATTCTACCATGCAAATCGGCTGCTAGTCCTCCTTTCATTCAGAATGTTAAGGTCCTAGCTCATGTCCAAGGCACCAAAGCCAGCTAAAAAGTCAATAGTCGATACGTAAAACTTGAATTGTACTACTTCTTCCTGGCTATTACGTCAAATTAGAAGCTTCATCTGTGTTCTACTATGGTGCTTTTATTGTCTCCGCATACCGCAGCATGCGACATAGCTTTGCAGACGATAAGTACAACCGTTTCAGAGAGAAGAGCGGCCAATGTGACGATCTGGCTTTAAGTCGATTCGATAACAAATGACGAAAACGGACGAATTTCTTAGGTTTTTACTATATATGAACACTTTTTACATTCTCCCGTGCAACTCGGCTGCTAGTCCTCCTTTCATGCAGAATCTTAAGGTCCTAGCTCATGTCCAAGGCACCAAAGCCAGCTAAAAAGTCAATAATCAATACCTAAAACTTGAATTGTACTACTTCTTACTGGCTATTACATCAACTTAGAAGCTTCATCTGTGTTCTACTATGCTGCTTGTAGTGTCTCAGCATACCGCAGCATGCGACATAGCTTTGTAGACGATAAGTACAAGCGTTTCAGAGAGAAGAGCGGCCAATGTGACGATCTGGCTTTAAGTCGATTCGAAAACAAATGACGAAAACGGATGGATTTCTCAGGTTTTTTACTACATATGAACACTTTTCACATTCTCCCGTGCAACTCGGCTGATAGTCCTTCTTCATGCAAAATCTTAATTTCATAGAACGTGTCCAAGGCACCAAAGAAGGGTAAAAAGTCATTAACTGATACCTAAAACTTTAATTGTACTACTTCTTACTGGCTATTACATCAACTTAGAAGCTTCATCTGGGTTCTACTATGGTGCTTTTAGTGTGTCCGCATACCGCAGCACGCGACATAGCTTTGCAGACGATAACTACAACTTTTTCAGAGAGAAGAGCGGCCAATGTGACGATCTGGCTTTAAGTCGATTCGATAACAAATGACGAAAACGGACGGATGTCTCAGGTTTTTACTGCATATGAACACTTTTCACAATCTTCCGTGCAACTCGGCTGCTAGTCCTCCTTACATGCAGAATCTTAAGTCCCTAGCTCATGTCCAAGGCACCAAAGGCAGCTAAAAATTCAATATTCAATACCTAAAACTTGAATTTTACTACTTCTTACTGGCTATTACATCAACTTAGAAGCTTGATCTGTGTTCTACTATGGTGCTTTTAGTGTCTCAGCATACCGCAGCACGCGACATAGCTTTGCAGACGATAAGTACAACCGTTTCAGAGAGAAGAGCGCCCAATGTGACGATCTGGCTTTAAGTCGATTCGATAACAAATCACGAAAACGGACGGATTTCTCAGGTTTTTACTACATATGAACACTTTTCACATTCTCCCGTGCAACTTGGCTGCTAGTCCTCCTTTCATGCAGAATCATAAGGTCCTAGCTCATGTCCAAGGCACCAAAGCTAGCTAAAAAGTCAATAATCGATACCTAAAACTTGAATTGTACTACTTCTTACTGGCTATTACATCAATGTAGAAGCTTCATCTGTGATCTACTATGGTGCTTTTAGTGCCTCCGCATACCGCAGCACGCGACATAGCATTGCAGACGATAAGTACAAGCGTTTCAGAGAGAAGAGCGGCCAATGTGACGATCTGGCTTTAAGTCGATTCGATAACAAATGACGAAAACGGACGGATGTCTCAGGTTTTTACTACATATGAACACTTTTCACATTCTCCCATGCAACTCGGCTGCTAGTCCTCCTTTCATGCAGAATCTTAAAGTCCTAGCTCATGTCCAAGGCACCAAAGCCAGCTAAAAAGTCAATAATCAATACCTAAAACTTGAATTGTACTACTTCTTCCTGGCTATTACATCAACTTAGAAGCTTCATCTGTGTTCTACTACGGTGCTTTTAGTTTCTCCGCATACCGGTGCACGCGACATAGTTTTACAGACGATAAGTACAACCGTTTCAGAGAGAAGAGCGGAAAATCTGACGATCTGGCTTTAAGTCGATTCGATAACAAATGACGAAGACGACGGATTTCTCAGGTCTTTACTACATATGAACACTTTTCACATTCTCCCGTGCAACTCGGCTGATAGTCCTCCTTCATGCAAAATCTTAATTCCCTAGCTCGTGTCCAAGGCACCAAAGAAGGGTAAAAAGTCATTGACTGATACCTAAAACTTTAATTGTACTACTTCTTACTGGCTATTACATCAACTTAGAAGCTTCATCTGTGAACTACTATGGTGCTTTTCCTGTTTCCGCCTACGGCAACACGCGACATAGCTTTGCAGACGATAAGTACAACCGTTTCAGAGAGAAGAGCGGCCAATGTGACGATCTGGCTTTAAGTCGATTCGATAACAAATGACGAATACGGACCGATTTCTCAGGTTTTTACTACATATGAACACTTTTCACATTCTCCCGTGCAACTCGGCTGCTAGTCCTCCTTTATTGCAGAATCTTAAGATCCTAGCTGATGTCCAAGGCACCAAAGCCAGCTAAAAAGTCAATAATCGATACCTAAAACTTGAATTGGACTACTTCTTACTCGCTATTACATCAACTCAGATGCTTCATCTGTGTTCTACTATGGTGATTTTAGTGTCTCCGCACACCGCAGCTCGCGACATAGCTTTGTAGACGATAAGTACAACCGTTTCAGAGAGAAGAGCGGCCAATGTGACGATCTGGCTTTAAGTCGATTCGATAACAAATGACGAAAACGGACGGAGTTCTGAGGTTTTTACTACATATGAACACTTTTCACATTCTCCCGTGCAACTCGGCTGCTAGTCCTCCTTTAATGCAGAATCTTAAGGTCCTAGCTCATGTCCAAGGCACCAGAGCCAACTAAAAAGTCAATAATCGATACCTAAAACTTGAATTCTACTACTTCTTACTGGCTATTACATCAACTTAGAAGCTTCATCTGTGTTATCCTATGGTGCATTTAGTGTCTCCACATACCGCAGCACGCGACATGGCTTTGCAGACGATAAGTACAACCGTTTCAGAGAGAAGAGCGGCCAATAAGACGATCTGGCTTTAAGTCGATTCGATAACAAATGACGAAAACGGACGGATTTCTAAGGTTTTTACTACATATGAACACTTTTCACATTCTTACGTCCAACTTGGCTGCTAGTCCTCCTTTCATGCAGAATCTTAAGGTCCTACCTCATGTACCAGGCACCAAAGCCAGCTAAAAAGTCAATAATCGATACCTAAAACTTGAATTGTACTACTTCTTACTGGCTATTACATCAATGTAGAATCTTCATCTGTGATCTACTATGGTGCTTTTAGTGCCTCCGCATACCGCAGCACGCGACATAGCATTGCAGACGATGAGTACAAGCGTTTCAGAGAGAAGAGCGGCCAATGTGACGATCTGGCTTTAAGTCGATTCGATAACAAATGACGAAAACGGACGGATGTCTCAGGTTTTTACTACATATGAACACTTTTCACATTCTCCCATGCAACTCGGCTGCTAGTCCTCCTTTCATGCAGAATCTTAAAGTCCTAGCTCATGTCCAAGGCACCAAAGCCAGCTAAAAAGTCAATAATCAATACCTAAAACTTGAATTGTACTACTTCTTCCTGGCTATTACATCAACTTAGAAGCTTCATCTGTGTTCTACTACGGTGCTTTTAGTTTCTCCGCATACCGGTGCACGCGACATAGTTTTACAGACGATAAGTACAACCGTTTCAGAGAGAAGAGCGGAAAATCTGAAGATCTGGCTTTAAGTCGATTCGATAACAAATGACGAAGACGACGGATTTCTCAGATCTTTACTACATATGAACACTTTTCACATTCTCCCGTGCAACTCGGCTGATAGTCCTCCTTCATGCAAAATCTTAATTCCCTAGCTCGTGTCCAAGGCACCAAAGAAGGGTAAAAAGTCATTAACTGATACCTAAAACTTTAATTGTACTACTTCTCACTGGCTATTACATCAACTTAGAAGCTTCATCTGTGAACTACTATGGTGCTTTTCCTGTTTCCGCCTACGGCAACACGCGACATAGCTTTGCAGACGATAAGTACAACCGTTTCAGAGAGAAGAGCGGCCAATGTGACGATCTTGCTTTAAGTAGATTCGATAACAAATGACGTAAACGGACGGATTTCTCAGGTTTTTACTACATATGAACACTTTTCACATTCTCTCGTGCAACGCGGCTGCTAGTCCTCCTTTCATGCAGAATCATAAGGTCCTAGCTCATGTCCAAGGCACCAAAGCTAGCTAAAAAGTCAATAATCGATACCTAAAACTTGGATTGTACTACATCTTACTGGCTATTACATCAACTTAGAAGCTTCATCTGTGTTCTACTATGGTGCTTTTAGTGTCTCCGCATACCGCAGCACGCGACATAGCTTTGCAATCGATAAGTACAACCGTTTCAGAGAGAAGAGCGGCTAATTTGACGATCTGGCTATATTTCGATTCGATAACAAATGACGAAAACGGACGGATTTCTCGGGTTTTTACTACATATGAACACTTTTCACATTCTCCCATGCAAATCGGCTGCTAGTCCTCCTTTCATACAGAATGTTAAGGTCCTGGCTTTTGTCCAAGGCACCAAAGCCAGCTAAAAAGTCAATAACCGACACCTAAAACTTGAATTGTACTACTTCTTCCTGGCTATTACGTCAACTTCGAAGCTTCATCTGTGTTCTACTATGGTGCTTCTAGTGTTTCCGCATACCGCAGCACGCGACATAGCTTTGCAGACGATAAGTACAACCGTTTCAGAGAGAAGAGCGGCCAATGTGACGATCTGGCTTTAAGTCGATTCGATAACAATTGACGAAAACGGACGAATTTCTTATGTTTTTACTACATATGAAAACTTTTCACATTCCCCCGTGCAACTCGGCTGCTAGTCCTCCTTTCATGCAGATTCTTAAGGTCCTAGCTCATGTCCAAGGCACCAAAGCCAGCTAAAAAGTCAATAATCGATACCTAAATCTTGAATTGGACTACTTCTTACTGGCTATTACATCAACTTAGAAGTTTCATCTGTGTTCTACTATGGTGGTTTTCCTGTTTCCGCCTACGGCAACACGCGACATAGCTTTGCAGACGATAAGTACAACCGTTTCAGAGAGAAGAGCGGCCAATGTGACGATCTGGCTTTAAGTCGATTCGATAACAAATGACGAATACGGACCGATTTCTCAGGTTTTTACTACATATGAACACTTTTCACATTCTCCCGTGCAACTTGGCTGCTAGTCCTCCTTTATTGCAGAATCTTAAGGTCCTAGCTCATGTCCAAGGCACCAAAGCCAGCTAAAAAGTCAATAATCGATACCTAAAACTTGAATTGGACTACTTCTTACTCGCTATTACGTCAACTTAGATGCTTCATCTGTGTTCTACTATGGTGATTTTAGTATCTCCACATACCGCAGCACGCGACATGGCTTTGCAGACGATAAGTACAACCGTTTCAGAGAGAAGAGCGGCCAATAAGACGACCTGGTTTAAGTCGTTTCGATAACAAATGACGAAAACGGACGGATTTCTAACGTTTTTACTACATATGAACACTTTTCACATTCTCCCGTGCAACTTGGCTGCTAGTCCTCCTTTCATGCAGAATCTTAAGGTCCTAGCTCATGTCCAAGGCACCAAAGCCAGCTAAAAAGTCAATAATCGATACCTAAAACTTGAATTGGACTACTTCTTACTCGCTATTACATCAATGTAGAAGCTTCATCTGTGATCTACTATGGTGCTTTTAGTGCCTCCGCATACCGCAGCACGCGACATAGCTTTGCAGACGATAAGTACAAGCGTTTCAGAGAGAAGAGCGGCCAATGTGACGATCTGGCTTTAAGTCGATTCGATAACAAATGACGAAAACGGACGGATGTCTCAGGTTTTTACTACATATGAACACTTTTCACATTCTCCCATGCAACTCGGCTGCTAGTCCTCCTTTCATGCAGAATCTTAAAGTCCAAGCTCATGTCCAAGGCACCAAAGCCAGCTAAAAAGTCAATAATCAATACCTAAAACTTGAATTGTACTACTTCTTCCTGGCTATTACATTAACTTAGAAGCTTCATCTGTGTTCTACTACAGTGCTTTTAGTTTCTCCGCATACCGGTGCACGCGACATAGTTTTACAGACGATAAGTACAACCGTTTCAGAGAGAAGAGCGGAAAATCTGACGATCTGGCTTTAAGTCGATTCGATGACAAATGACGAAGACGACGGATTTCTCAGGTCTTTACTACATATGAACACTTTTCACATTCTCCCGTGCAACTCGGCTGATAGTCCTCCTTCATGCAAAATCTTAATTTCCTAGCTCGTGTCCAAGGCACCAAAGAAGGGTAAAAAGTCATTAACTGATACCTAAAACTTTAATTGTACTACTTCTTACTCTCTATTACATCAACTTAGAAGCTTCATCTGTGTTCTACTATGGTGCGTTTAGTGTCTCAGCATACCGCAGCAAGCGACATAGCTTTGCAGACGATAAGTACAACCGTTTCAGAGAGAAGAGCGGCCAATGTGACGATCTGGCTTTAAGTCGATTCGATAACAAATGACGAAAACGGACGGATTTCTCAGGTTTTTACTATATATGAACACTTTTCACATTCTCCCGTGCAACTCGGCTGCTAGTCCTCCTTCATGCAAAATCTTAAGTTCCTAGATCGTGTCCAAGCACCAAAGAAGGGTAAAAAGTCAATAACCGATACATAAATCTTTAATTGTACTACTTCTTACTGGGTATTACATCAACTTAGAAGCTTAATGGGTGTTCTACTATGGTGCTTTTAGTGTCTCCGCATACCGCAGCACGCGACATAGCTTTACAGACGATAAGTACAACCGTTTCAGAGAGAAGAGCGGCCAATGTGACGATCTGGCTTTAAGTCGATTCGATAACAAATGACGAAAACGGACGTATTTCTCAGGTTTTTACTACATTTGAACACTTTTCACATTCCCCCATGCAACTCGGCTGCTAGTCCTCCTTTCATGCAGAATATTAAGGTCCTACCTCATGTCCAAGGCACCAAAACCCAGCTAAAAAGTCAATAATCGATACCTAAATCTTGAATTGGACTACTTCTTACTGGCTATTACATCAACTTAGAGGCTTCATCTGTGTTCTACTATGGTGCTTTTCCTGTTTCTGCCTACGGCAACATGCGACATACCTTTGAAGACGATAAGTACAACCGTTTCAGAGAGAAGAGCGGCCAATGTGACGATCTGGCTTTAAGTCGATTCGATAACAAATGACGAAAACGGACGGATTTCTCAGGTTTTAACTACATATGAACACTTTTCACATTCTCCCGTGCAACTCGGCTGCTAGTCCTCCTTTCATGCAGAATCTTAAGGTCCTAGCTCATGTCCAAGGCACCAAAGCCAGCTAAAAGTTCCATATTCAATACCTAAAACTTGAATTGTACTACTTCTTACTGGCCATTACATCAACTTAGAAGCTTCATCTGTGTTCTATTATGGTGCTTTTAGTGTCTCAGCATACCGCAGCACGCGACATAGCTTTGCAGACGATAAGTAGAACCGTTTCAGAGGGAAGAGCGGCCAATGTGTCGATCTGGCTTTAAGTCGATTCGATAACAAATGACGAAAACGGACGGATGTCTCAGGTTTTTACTACATATGAACACGTTTCACATTCTCCCGTGCCACTCGGCTGCTAGTCCTCCTTTCATGCAGAATCTTAAGGTCCTAGCTCATGTCCAAGGCACCAAAGCCAGCTAAAAAGTCAATAATCGATACCTAAAACTTGAATTGTACTACTTCTTACTGGCTATTACATCAACTTAGAAGCTTCATCTGTGTTCTACTATGGTGCTTTTAGTGTGTCCGCATACCGCAGCACGCGACATAGCTTTGCAGACGATAAGTACAACCGTTTCAGAGAGAAGAGCGGCCAATGTGACGTTCTGGCTTTAAGTCGATTCGATAACAAATGACGAAAACGGACGGATGTCTCAGGGTTTTACTGCATATGAACACTTTTCACATTCTCCCGTGCAACTCGGCTGCTATTCCTCCTTTTATGCAGAATCTTAAGGTCCTAGCTCATGTCCAAGGCACCAAAGCCAGCTAAAAAGTCAATAATCGATACCTAAAACTTGAATTGGATTATTTCTTACTGGCTATTACATCAACTTAGATGCTTCATCTGTGTTCTACTATGGTGATTTTAGTGTCTCCGCATACCGCACCACGCGACATAGCTTTGCAGACGATAAGTGCAACCGTTTCAGAGAGAAGAGCAGCCAATGTGACGAACTGGCTTTAAGTCGATTCGATAACAAATGACGAAAACGGACGGATTTCTCAGGTTTTTACTACATATGAACACTTTTCACATTCTCCCATGCAACTCGGCTGCTAGTCCTCCTTTAATGCAGAATCTTAAGGTCCTAGCTCATGTCCAAGGCACCAAAGCCAGCTAAAAGGTCAATATTCAATACCTAAAACTTGAATTGGATTACTTCTTACTGGCTATTACATCAACTTAGATGCTTCATCTGTGTTCTACTATGGTGATTTTAGTGTCTCCGCATAACGCAGCACGCGACATAGCTTTGCAGACGATAAGTGCAACAGTTTCAGAGAGAAGAGCAGCCAATATGACGATCTGGCTTTAAGTCGATTCGATAACAAATGACGGAAACGGACGGACTTCTCAGGTTTTTACTACATGTGAACACTTTTCACATTCTCCCATGCAACTCGGCTGCTAGTCCTCCTTTTATGCAGAATCTTAAGGTCCTAGCTCATGTCCAAGGCACCAAAGCCAGCTAAAAAGTCAATAATCGATACCTAAAACTTGAATTGGATTACTTCTTACTGGCTATTACATCAACTTAGATGCTTCATCTGTGTTCTACTATGGTGATTTTAGTGTCTCCGCATACCGCAGCACGCGACATAGCTTTGCAGACGATAGGTACAAGCGTTTCAGAGAGAAGAGCGGCCAATGTGACAATCTGGCTTTAAATCGATTCGATAACAAATGACGAAAACGGACGGATTTCTAAGGTTTTTACTACATATGAACACTTTTCACGTTCTCCCGTGCAACTCGGCTGCTAGTCCTCCTTTCATGCAGAATGTTAAGGTCTTAGCTCATGTCCAAGGCACCAAAGCCAGCTAAAAACTCAATATTCGATACCTAAAACTTGAATTTTACTACTTCTTACTGGGTATTACATCAACTTAGAAGCTTAATCTGTGTTCTACTATTGTGCTTTTAGTGTCTCCGCATACCGCAGCACGCGACATAGCTTTGCAGACGATAAGTACAAGCGTTTCAGAGAGAAGAGCGGCCAATGTGACGATCTGGCTTTAAGTCGATTCGATAACAAATGACGAAAACGGACGTATTTCTCAGGTTTTTACTACATTTGAACACTTTTCACATTCCCCCATGCAACTCGGCTGCTAGTCCTCCTTTCATGCAGAATATTAAGGTCCTAGCTCATGTCCAAGGCACCAAAGCCAGATAAAAGTCAATAATCGATACCTAAATCTTGAATTGGACTACTTCTTACTGCCTATTACATTAACGTAGAAGCTTCATCTGTGTTCTACTATGGTGCTTTTCCTGTTTCCGCCTACGGCAACACGCGACATACCTTTGAAGACGATAAGTACAACCGTTTCAGAGAGAAGAGCGGCCAATGTGACGATCTGGCTTTAAGTCGATTCGATAACAAATGACGAAAACGGACGTATTTCTCAGGTTTTTACTACATTTGAACACTTTTCACATTCTCCCGTGCAACTCGGCTGCTAGTCCTCTTTTCATGCGGAGTCTTAAGGTCCTAGCTCATGTCCAAGGCACCAAAGCCAGCTAAAAAGTCAATAATCGATACCTAAAACATGAATTGTACTACTTCTTACTGGCTATTACATCAACTTAGAAGCTTCATCTGTGTTCTACTATGGTGCGTTTAGTGTCTCAGCATACCGCAGCAAGCGACATAGCTTTGCAGACGATAAGTACAACCGTTTCAGAGAGAAGAGCGGCCAATGTGACGATCTGGCTTTAAGTCGATTCGATAACAAATGACGAAAACGGACGGATTTCTCAGGTTTTTACTATATATGAACACTTTTCACATTCTCCCGTGCAACTCGGCTGCTAGTCCTCCTTCATGCAAAATCTTAAGTTCCTAGATCGTGTCCAAGCACCAAAGAAGGGTAAAAAGTCAATAACCGATACATAAATCTTTAATTGTACTACTTCTTACTGGCTATTACATCTACTTAGAAGCTTCATCTGTGTTCTACTATGGTGCTTTTAGTGTCTCTGCATATCGCAGCACGCGACATAGCTTTGTAGACGATAAGTACAACCGTTTCAGAGAGAAGAGCGGCCAATGTGACGATCTTGCTTTAAGTAGATTCGATAACAAATGACGAAAACGGACGGATTTCTCAGGTTTTTACTACATATGAACACTTTTCACATTCTCCCGTGCAACGCGGCTGCTAGTCCTCCTTTCGTGCAGAATCATAAGGTTCTAGCTCATGTCCAAGGGACCAAAGCCAGCTAAAAAGTCAATAATCGATACCTCAAACTTGAATTGTACTACTTCTTACTGGCTATTACATCATCATTGAAGCTTCATCTGTGTTCTACTATGGTGCTTTTAGTGTCTCCGCATACCGCAGCACGCGACATAGCTTTGCAGACGATAAGTACAACCGTTTCAGAGAGAAGAGCGGCCAATGTGACGATCTGGCTTTAATTCGATTCGATAACAAATGACGAAAACGGACGGATGTCTCAGGTTTTTACTGCATATGAACACTTTTCACATTCTCCCATGCAAATCGGCTGCGAGTCCTCCTTTCATGCAGAATCTTAAGGTCCTAGCTCATGTCCAAGGCACCAAAGCCAGCTAAAAAGTCAATAATCGATACCTAAAACATGAATTGTACTACTTCTTACTGGCTATTACATCAACTTAGAAGCTTCATCTGTGTTCTACTATGGTGCTTTTAGTGTCTCTGCATACCGCAGCACGCGACATAGCTTTGCAGACGATAAGTACAACCGTTTCAGAGAGAAGAGCGGCCAATGTGACAATCTGGCTTTAAGTCGATTCGATAACAAATGACGAAAATGGACGGATTTCTAAAGTTTTTACTACATATGAACACTTTTCACATTCTCCCGTGCATCTCGGCTGCTAGTCCTCCTTTATTGCAGAATCTTAAGGTCCTAGCTCATGTCCAAGGCACCAAAGCCAGCTAAAAGTTCCATATTCAATACCTAAAACTCGAATTGTACTACTTCTTACTGGCTATTACATCAACTTAGAAGCTTCATCTGTGTTCTACTATGGTGCTTTTAGTGTCTCCGCATACCGCAGCACGCGACATAGCTTTGCAGACGATAAGTACAACCGTTTCAGAGAGAAGAGCGGCCAATGTGACGATCTGGCTTTAAGTCGATTCGATAACAATTGACGTAAACGGACGGAATTTCTCAGGTTTTTACTACATATGAACACGTTTCACATTCTCCCGTGCAACTCGGCTGCTAGTCCTCCTTTCATGCAGAATCTTAAGGTCCTATCTCATGTCCAAGGCACCAAAGCCAGCTAAAAAGTCAATAATCGATACATAAAACTTGAATTTTACTACTTCTTACCGGGTATTACATCAACTTAGAAGCTTAATGGGTGTTCTACTATGGTGCTTTTAGTGTCTCCGCATACCGCAGCACGCGACATAGCTTTGCAGACGATAAGTACAACCGTTTCAGAAGGAAGAGCGGCCAATGTGACGATCTGGCTTTAAGTCGATTCGATAACAAATGACGAAAACGGACGTATTTCTCAGGTTTTTACTACATTTGAACACTTTTCACATTCCCCCATGCAACTCGGCTGCTAGTCCTCCTTTCATGCAGAATATTAAGGTCCTACCTCATGTCCAAGGCACCAAAACCCAGCTAAAAAGTCAATAATCGATACCTAAATCTTGAATTGGACTACTTCTTACTGGCTATTACATCAACTTAGAAGCTTCATCTGTGTTCTACTATGGTGCTTTTCCTGTTTCTGCCTACGGCAACATGCGACATACCTTTGAAGACGATAAGTACAACCGTTTCAGAGAGAAGAGCGGCCAATGTGACGATCTGGCTTTAAGTCGATTCGATAACAAATGACGAAAACGGACGGATTTCTCAGGTTTTAACTACATATGAACACTTTTCACATTCTCCCGTGCAACTCGGCTGCTAGTCCTCCTTTCATGCAGAATCTTAAGGTCCTAGCTCATGTCCAAGGCACCAAAGCCAGCTAAAAGTTCCATATTCAATACCTAAAACTTGAATTGTACTACTTCTTACTGGCCATTACATCAACTTAGAGGCTTCATCTGTGTTCTATTATGGTGCTTTTAGTGTGTCCGCATACCGCAGCACGCGACATAGCTTTGCAGACGATAAGTACAACCGTTTCAGAGAGAAGAGCGGCCAATGTGACGTTCTGGCTTTAAGTCGATTCGATAACAAATGACGAAAACGGACGGATGTCTCAGGGTTTTACTGCATATGAACACTTTTCACATTCTCCCGTGCAACTCGGCTGCTAGTCCTCCTTTTATGCAGAATCTTAAGGTCCTAGCTCATGTCCAAGGCACCAAAGCCAGCTAAAAAGTCAATAATCGATACCTAAAACTTGAATTGGATTATTTCTTACTGGCTATTACATCAACTTAGATGCTTCATCTGTGTTCTACTATGGTGATTTTAGTGTCTCCGCATACCGCACCACGCGACATAGCTTTGCAGACGATAAGTGCAACCGTTTCAGAGAGAAGAGCAGCCAATGTGACGACCTGGCTTTAAGTCGATTCGATAACAAATGACGAAAACGGACGGATTTCTCAGGTTTTTACTACATATGAACACTTTTCACATTCTCCCATGCAACTCGGCTGCTAGTCCTCCTTTAATGCAGAATCTTAAGGTCCTAGCTCATGTCCAAGGCACCAAAGCCAGCTAAAAGGTCAATATTCAATACCTAAAACTTGAATTGGATTACTTCTTACTGGCTATTACATCAACTTAGATGCTTCATCTGTGTTCTACTATGGTGATTTTAGTGTCTCCGCATAACGCAGCACGCGACATAGCTTTGCAGACGATAAGTGCAACAGTTTCAGAGAGAAGAGCAGCCAATATGACGATCTGGCTTTAAGTCGATTCGATAACAAATGACGGAAACGGACGGACTTCTCAGGTTTTTACTACATATGAACACTTTTCACATTCTCCCATGCAACTCGGCTGCTAGTCCTCCTTTTATGCAGAATCGTAAGGTCCTAGCTCATGTCCAAGGCACCAAAGCCAGCTAAAAAGTCAATAATCGATACCTAAAACTTGAATTGGATTACTTCTTACTGGCTATTACATCAACTTAGATGCTTCATCTGTGTTCTACTATGGTGATTTTAGTGTCTCCGCATACCGCAGCACGCGACATAGCTTTGCAGACGATAGGTACAAGCGTTTCAGAGAGAAGAGCGGCCAATGTGACAATCTGGCTTTAAATCGATTCGATAACAAATGACGAAAACGGACGGATTTCTAAGGTTTTTACTACATATGAACACTTTTCACGTTCTCCCGTGCAACTCGGCTGCTAGTCCTCATTTCATGCAGAATGTTAAGGTCTTAGCTCATGTCCAAGGCACCAAAGCCAGCTAAAAACTCAATATTCGATACTTAAACTTGAATTTTACTACTTCTTACTGGGTATTACATCAACTTAGAAGCTTAATCTGTGTTCTACTATTGTGCTTTTAGTGTCTCCGCATACCGCAGCACGCGACATAGCTTTGCAGACGATAAGTACAACCGTTTCAGAGAGAAGAGCGGCCAATGTGACGATCTGGCTTTAAGTCGATTCGATAACAAATGACGAAAACGGACGTATTTCTCAGGTTTTTACTACATTTGAACACTTTTCACATTCCCCCATGCAACTCGGCTGCTAGTCCTCCTTTCATGCAGAATATTAAGGTCCTAGCTCATGTCCAAGGCACCAAAGCCAGATAAAAGTCAATAATCGATACCTAAATCTTGAATTGGACTACTTCTTACTGCCTATTACATTAACGTAGAAGCTTCATCTGTGTTCTACTATGGTGCTTTTCCTGTTTCCGCCTACGGCAACACGCGACATACCTTTGAAGACGATAAGTACAACCGTTTCAGAGAGAAGAGCGGCCAATGTGACGATCTGGCTTTAAGTCGATTCGATAACAAATGACGAAATCGGACGGATTTCTCAGGTTTTAACTACATATGAACACTTTTCACATTCTCAAGTGCAACTCGGCTGCTAGTCCTCCTTTCATGCAGAATCTTAAGGTCCTAGCTCATGTCCAAGGCACCAAAGCCAGCTAAAAGTTCCATATTCAATACCTAAAACTTGAATTGTACTACTTCTTACTGGCTATTACATCAACTTAGAAGCTTCATCTGTGTTCTATTATGGTGCTTTTAGTGTCTCAGCATACCGCAGCACGCGACATAGCTTTGCAGACGATAAGTACAACCGTTTCAGAGAGAAGAGCGGCCAATGTGTCGATCTGGCTTTAAGTCGATTCGATAACAAATGACGAAAACGGACGGATTTCTCAGGTTTTTACTACATATGAACACTTTTCACATTCTCCCGTGCAACTCGGCTGCTAGTCCTCTTTTCATGCAGAGTCTTAAGGTCCTAGCTCATGTCCAAGGCACCAAAGCCAGCTAAAAAGTCAATAATCGATACCTAAAACATGAATTGTACTACTTCTTACTGGCTATTACATCAACTTAGAAGCTTCATCTGTGTTCTACTATGGTGCTTTTAGTGTCTCTGCATACCCCAGCACGCGACATAGCTGTGCAGACGATAAGTACTAGCGTTTCAGAGAGAAGAGCGGCCAATGTGTCGATCTGGCTTTAAGTCGATTCGATAACAAATGACGAAAACGGACGGATTTCTCAGGTTTTTACTACATATGAACACTTTTCACATTCTCCCGTGCAACTCGGCTGCTAGTCCTCTTTTCAAGCGGAGTCTTAAGGTCCTAGCTCATGTCCAAGGCACCAAAGCCAGCTAAAAAGTCAATAATCGATACCTAAAACTTGAATTGGATTACTTCTTACTGGCTATTACATCAACTTAGATGCTTCATCTGTGTTCCACTATGGTGATTTTAGTGTCTCCGCATACCGCAGCACGCGACATAGCTTTGCAGACGATAGGTACAACCGTTTCAGAGAGAAGAGCGGCCAATGTGACGTTCTGGCTTTAAGTCGATTCGATAACATATGACGAAAACGGACGGATGTCTCAGGTTTTTACTGCATATGAACACTTTTCACATTCTCCCGTGCAACTCGGCTGCTAGTCCTCCTTTTATGCAGAATCTTAAGGTCCTAGCTCATGTCCAAGGCACCAAAGCCAGCTAAAAAGTCAATAATCGATACCTAAAACTTGAATTGGATTATTTCTCACTGGCTATTACATCAACTTAGATGCTTCATCTGTGTTCTACTATGGTGATTTTAGTGTCTCCGCATACCGCACCACGCGACATAGCTTTGCAGACGATAAGTGCAACCGTTTCAGAGAGAAGAGCGGCCAATGTGACGACCTGGCTTTAAGTCGATTCGATAACAAATGACGGAAACGGACGGATTTCTCAGGTTTTTACTACATATGAACACTTTTCACATTCTCCCGTGCAACTCGGCTGCTAGTCCTTCTTTCATGCAGAGTCTTAAGGTCCTAGCTCATGTCCAAGGCACCAAAGCCAGCTAAAAAGTCAATAATCGATACCTAAAACATGAATTGTACTACTTCTTACTGGCTATTACATCAACTTAGAAGCTTCATCTGTGTTCTACTATGGTGCTTTTAGTGTCTCTGCATACCGCAGCACGCGACATAGCTTTGCAGACGATAAGTACAACCGTTTCAGAGAGAAGAGCGGCCAATGTGACGATCTGGCTTTAAGTCGATTCGATAACAAATGACGAAAACGGACGGATTTTTAAGGTTTTTATTACATATGAACACTTTTCACATTCTCCCGTGCAACTCGGCTGCTAGTCCTCCTTTCATGCAGAATCTTAAGGTCCTAGCTCATGTCCAAGGCACCAAAGCCAGCTAAAAAGTCAATAATCGATACCTAAAACTTGAATTGGATTACTTCTTACTGGCTATTACATCAACTTAGATGCTTCATCTGTGTTCCACTATGGTGATTTTAGTGTCTCCGCATACCGCAGCACGCGACATAGCTTTGCAGACGATAGGTACAACCGTTTCAGAGAGAAGAGCGGCCAATGTGACAATCTGGCTTTAAGTCGATTCGATAACAAATGACGAAAACGGACGGATTTCTAAAGTTTTTACTACATATGAACACTTTTCACATTCTCCCGTGCATCTCGGCTGCTAGTCCTCCTTTATTGCAGAATCTTAAGGTCCTAGCTCATGTCCAAGGCACCAAAGCCAGCTAAAAGTTCCATATTCAATACCTAAAACTCGAATTGTACTACTTCTTACTGGCTATTACATCAACTTAGAAGCTTCATCTGTGTTTTACTATGGTGCTTTTAGTGTCTCCGCATACCGCAGCACGCGACATAGCTTTGCAGACGATAAGTACAACCGTTTCAGAGAGAAGAGCGGCCAATGTGACGATCTGGCTTTAAGTCGATTCGATAACAATTGACGTAAACGGACGGAATTTCTCAGGTTTTTACTACATATGAACACGTTTCACATTCTCCCGTGCAACTCGGCTGCTAGTCCTCCTTTCATGCAGAATCTTAAGGTCCTATCTCATGTCCAAGGCACCAAAGCCAGCTAAAAAGTCAATAATCGATACGTAAAACTTGAATTTTACTACTTCTTACTGGGTATTACATCAACTTAGAAGCTTAATGGGTGTTCTACTATGGTGCTTTTAGTGTCTCCGCATACCGCAGCACGCGACATAGCTTTGCAGACGATAAGTACAACCGTTTCAGAGAGAAGAGCGGCCAATGTGACGATCTGGCTTTAAGTCGATTCGATAACAAATGACGAAAACGGACGTATTTCTCAGGTTTTTACTACATTTGAACACTTTTCACATTCCCCCATGCAACTCGGCTGCTAGTCCTCCTTTCATGCAGAATATTAAGGTCCTACCTCATGTCCAAGGCACCAAAACCCAGCTAAAAAGTCAATAATCGATACCTAAATCTTGAATTGGACTACTTCTTACTGGCTATTACATCAACTTAGAAGCTTCATCTGTGTTCTACTATGGTGCTTTTCCTGTTTCTGCCTACGGCAACATGCGACATACCTTTGAAGACGATAAGTACAACCGTTTCAGAGAGAAGAGCGGCCAATGTGACGATCTGGCTTTAAGTCGATTCGATAACAAATGACGAAAACGGACGGATTTCTCAGGTTTTAACTACATATGAACACTTTTCACATTCTCCCGTGCAACTCGGCTGCTAGTCCTCCTTTCATGCAGAATCTTAAGGTCCTAGCTCATGTCCAAGGCACCAAAGCCAGCTAAAAGTTCCCACGCGAATTGTAAATGGTTGCGAAAACACACTTGACCTCTTGGCCACAAACAATCCAGAGCTGATAGAGAGCATCATGACTGATACAGGGATTAGTGATCACAAGGTCATTGTAGCTAGGCTCAATACCATTTCTTCCAAATCCATCAGAAACAAACGCAAAATAATTTTATTTAAAAAAGCGGATAAAGTACCACTAGAAGCCTTCCTAAAAGACAATTTCCATTCCTTCCGAACTGACTATGCGAATGTAGACGAGATGTGGCTCAAATTCAAAGATATAGTAGCAACAGCAATTGAGATATTCATACCTCATAAATTGGTAAGAGATGGAACGGATCCCCCGTGGTACACAAAAAAGGTCCGAACGCTGTTGCAGAGGCAACGGAAAAAGCATGCGAAGTTCAGAAGAACGCGAAATCCTGAAGATGGGCTAAAATTTACAGACGCGCGAAATTTGGCACGTACTTCGATGCGAGATGCCTTTAATAGGTTCCACAACGAAACATTGTCTCGAAATTTGGTAGAAAATCCGAAGAAATTCTGGTCTTATGTAAAGTACACAAGCGGCAAGACGCAGTCAATACCTTCGCTGCGCAGTGCCGATGGTACTGTTATCGACGAATGCTCCGCTAAAGCGGAGTTATTGAACGCAGTTTTCCGAAATTCCTTCACCAGGGAACACGAATGGAATATTCCAGAATTTGAAACACGAACATCTGCTAGCATGAGTTTCTTAGAAGTAGATACCTTAGGGGTTGCGAAGCAACTCAAATCGCTTGATACGGGCAAGTCTTCAGGTCCAGATTGTATACCGATTAGGTTCCTTTCAGATTACGCTGATACTATAGCTCCCTACTTAGCACTCATATACAACCGCTCGCTCACCGATAGATCTGTACCTACAGATTGGAAAATTGCGCAGGTCGCACCAGTGTTCAAGAAGGGTAGTAGGAGTAATCCATTTAACTACAGACCTATATCATTGACGTCGGTTTGCAGTAGGGTTTTGGAGCATATACTGTATTCAAACATTATGAATCACCTCGAAGGGAACGATCTATTGACACGTAATCAGCATGGCTTCAGAAAACATCGCTCTTGTGCAACGCAGCTAGCTCTTTATTCGCACGAAGTAATGGCCGCTATCGACAGGGGATCTCAAGTTGATTCCGTATTTCTAGATTTCCGGAAAGCTTTTGACACCGTTCCTCACAAGCGACTTGTAATCAAGCTGCGGAGCTATGGGGTTTCGTCTCAGTTGTGCGACTGGATTCGTGATTTCCTGTCAGGAAGGTCGCAGTTCGTAGTAATAGACGGCAAATCATCGAGTAAAACTGAAGTGATATCAGGTGTTCCCCAGGGAAGCGTCCTGGGACCTCTACTGTTCCTGATCTATATAAATGACCTGGGTGACAATCTGAGCAGTTCTCTTAGGTTGTTCGCAGATGATGCTGTAATTTACCGTCTAGTAAGGTCATCCGAAGACCAGTATCAGCTGCAAAGCGATTTAGAAAAGATTGCTGTATGGTGTGTCAGGTGGCAGTTGACGCTAAATAACGAAAAGTGTGAGATGATCCACATGAGTTCCAAAAGAAATCCGTTGGAATTCGATTACTCGATAAATAGTACAATTCTCAAGGCTGTCAATTCAACTAAGTACCTGGGTGTTAAAATTACAAACAACTTCAGTTGGAAGGACCACATAGATAATATTGTCGGGAAGGCGAGCCAAAGGTTGCGTTTCATTGGCAGGACACTTAGAAGATGCAACAAGTCCACTAAAGAGACAGCTTACACTACACTCGTTCGTCCTCTGTTAGAATATTGCTGCGCAGTGTGGGATCCTTACCAGGTGGGATTGACGGAGGACATCGAGAGGGTGCAAAGAAGGGCAGCTCGTTTTGTATTATCGCGTTATAGGGGAGAGAGTGTGGCAGATATGATACACGAGTTGGGATGGAAGTCATTACAGCATAGACGTTTTTCGTCGCGGCGAGACCTTTTTACGAAATTTCAGTCACCAACTTTCTCTTCCGAATGCGAAAATATTTTGTTGAGCCCAACCTACATAGGTAGGAATGATCATCAAAATAAAATAAGAGAAATCAGAGCTCGAACAGAAAGGTTTAGGTGTTCGTTTTTCCCGCTCGCTGTTCGGGAGTGGAATAGTAGAGAGATAGTATGATTGTGGTTCGATGAACCCTCTGCCAAGCACTTAAATGTGAATTGCAGAGTAGTCATGTAGATGTAGATGTAGATATTCAGTACCTAAAACTTGAATTGTACTACTTCTTACTGGCTATTACATCAACTTAGAAGCTTCATCTGTGTTCTATTATGGTGCTTTTAGTGTCTCAGCATACCGCAGCACGCGACATAGCTTTGCAGACGATAAGTACAACCGTTTCAGAGAGAAGAGCGGCCAATGTGTCGATCTGGCTTTAAGTCCATTCGATAACAAATGACGAAAACGGACGGATGTCTCAGGTTTTTACTACATATGAACACGTTTCACATTCTCCCGTGCAACTCGGCTGCTAGTCCTCCTTTCATGCAGAATCTTAAGGTCCTAGCTCATGTCCAAGGCACCAAAGCCAGCTAAAAAGTCAATAATCGATACCTAAAACTTGAATTGTACTACTTCTTACTGGCTATTAAATCAACTTAGAAGCTTCATCTGTGTTCTACTATGGTGCTTTTAGTGTCTCCGCATACCGCAGCACGCGACATAGCTTTGCAGACGATAAGTACAACCGTTTTAGAGAGAAGAGCGGCCAATGTGACGATCTGGCTTTAAGTCGATTCGATAAAAATGACGAAAACGGACGGATTTCTCAGGTTTTTACTACATATGAACACTTTTCACATTCTCCCGTGCAACTCGGCTGCTAGTCCTCCTTCATGCAAAATCTTAAGTTTCTAGCTCGTGTCCAAGGCACCAAAGAAGGGTAAAAAGTCAATAACCGATACATAAAACTTGAATTTTATTTCTTCTTACTGGCTATTACATCAACTTAGAAGCTTCATCTGTGTTCTACTATGGTCCTTTTAGTGTGTCCGCATACCGCAGCACGCGACATAGCTTTGCAGACGATAAGTACAACCGTTTCAGAGAGAAGAGCGGCCAATGTGATGTTCTGGCTTTAAGTCGATTCGATAACAAATGACGAAAACGGACGGATGTCTCAGGGTTTTACTGCATATGAACACTTTTCACATTCTCCCATGCAACTCGGCTGCTAGTCCTCCTTTAATGCAGAATCTTAAGGTCCTAGCTCATGTCCAAGGCACCAAAGCCAGCTAAAAGGTCAATATTCAATACCTAAAACTTGAATTGGATTACTTCTTACTGGCTATTACATCAACTTAGATGCTTCATCTGTGTTCTACTATGGTGATTTTAGTGTCTCCGCATAACGCAGCACGCGACATAGCTTTGCAGACGATAAGTGCAACAGTTTCAGAGAGAAGAGCAGCCAATATGACGATCTAGCTTTAAGTCGATTCGATAACAAATGACGAAAACGGGCGGATTTCTCAGGTTTTTACTACATATGAACACTTTTCACATTCTCCCATGCAACTCGGCTGCTAGTCCTCCTTTAATGAAGAATCTTAAGGTCCTAGCTCATGTCCAAGGCACCAAAGCCAGCTAAAAAGTCAATAATCGATACCTAAAACTTGAATTGGATTACTTCTTACTGGCTATTACATCAACTTAGATGCTTCATCTGTGTTCTACTATGGTGATTTTAGTGTCTCCGCATACCGCAGCACGCGACATAGCTTTGCAGACGATAGGTACAAGCGTTTCAGAGAGAAGAGCGGCCAATGTGACAATCTGGCTTTAAGTCGATTCGATAACAAATGACGAAAACGGACGGATTTCTAAGGTTTTTACTACATATGAACACTTTTCACGTTCTCCCGTGCAACTCGGCTGCTAGTCCTCCTTTCATGCAGAATGTTAAGGTCTTAGCTCATGTCCAACGCACCAAAGCCAGCTAAAAACTCAATATTCGATACCTAAAACTTGAATTTTACTACTTCTTACTGGGTATTACATCAACTTAGAAGCTTAATCTGTGTTCTACTATGGTGCTTTTAGTGTCTCCGCATACCGCAGCACGCGACATAGCTTTGCAGACGATAAGTACAACCGTTTCAGAGAGAAGAGCGGCCAATGTGACGATCTGGCTTTAAGTCGATTCGATAACAAATGACGAAAACGGACGTATTTCTCAGGTTTTTACTACATTTGAACACTTTTCACATTCCCCCATGCAACTCGGCTGCTAGTCCTCCTTTCATGCAGAATATTAAGGTCCTAGCTCATGTCCAAGGCACCAAAGCCAGATAAAAGTCAATAATCGATACCTAAATCTTGAATTGGACTACTTCTTACTGCCTATTACATTAACTTAGAAGCTTCATCTGTGTTCTACTATGGTGCTTTTCCTGTTTCCGCCTACGACAACACGCGACATACCTTTGAAGACGATAAGTACAACCGTTTCAGAGAGAAGAGCGGCCAATGTGACGATCTGGCTTTAAGTCGATTCGATAACAAATGACGAAATCGGACGGATTTCTCAGGTTTTAACTACATATGAACACTTTTCACATTCTCCCGTGCAACTCGGCTGCTAGTCCTCCTTTCATTCAGAATCTTAAGGTCCTAGCTCATGTCCAAGGCACCAAAGCCAGCTAAAAGTTCCATATTCAATACCTAAAACTTGAATTGTACTACGTCTTACTGGCTATTACATCAACTTAGAAGCTTCATCTGTGTTCTATTATGGTGCTTTTAGTGTCTCAGCATACCGCAGCACGCGACATAGCTTTGCAGACGATAAGTACAACCGTTTCAGAGAGAAGAGGGGCCAATGTGTCGATCTGGCTTTAAGTCGATTCGATAACAAATGACGAAAACGGACGGATTTCTCAGGTTTTTACTACATATGAACACTTTTCACATTCTCCCGTGCAACTCGGCTGCTAGTCCTCTTTGCATGCGGAGTCTTAAGGTCCTAGCTCATGTCCAAGGCACCAAAGCCAGCTAAAAAGTCAATAATCGATACCTAAAACATGAATTGTACTACTTCTTACTGGCTATTACATCAACTTAGAAACTTCATCTGTGTTCTACTATGGTGCTTTTAGTGTCTCTGCATACCGCAGCACGTGACATAGCTGTGCAGACGATAAGTACTAGCGTTTCAGAGAGAAGAGCGACCAATGTGACGATCTGGGTTTAAGTTGATTCGATAACAAATGACGAAAACGGACGGATTTGTCAGGTTTTTTTTTTTTTTTTTTTTAGATATGAACACTTTTCACATTCTCCCGTGCAACTTGGCTGCTAGTCCTCCTTTCATGCAGAATCTTAAGGTCCTAGCTATTGTCCAAGTCACCAAAGCCAGCTAAAAAGTCAATAATCGATACCTAAAACTTGAATTGGACTACTTCTTACTGGCTATTACATCAACTTAGATGCTTCATCTGTGTTCTACTATGGTGATTTCTGTGTCTCCGCATACCGCAGCACGCGACATAGCTTTGCAGACGATAAGTACAACCGTTTCAGTGAGAAGAGCGGCCAATGTGACGATCTGGCTTTAAGTCGATTCGATAACAAATGACGAAAACGGACGGATGTCTCAGGTTTTTACTGCATATGAACACTTTTCACATTCTCCCATGCAACTCGGCTGCTAGTCCTCCTTTCATGCAGAATCGTAAGGTCCTAGCTCATGTCCAAGTCACCAAAGCCAGCTAAAAAGTCAATAATCGATAGCTAAAACTTGAATTGGATTACTTCTTACTGGCTATTACATCAACGTAGATGCTTCATCTGTGTTCTACTATGGTGATTTTAGTGTCTCCGCATACCGCAGCACGCGACATAGCTTTGCAGACGATAAGTACAACCGTTTCAGAGAGAAGAGCGGCCAATGTGACGATCTGGCTTTAAGTCGATTCGATAACAAATGACGGAAACGGACGGATTTCTCAGGTTTTTACTACATATGAACACTTTTCACATTCTCCCGTGCAACTCGGCTGCTAGTCCTCCTTTCATGTAGAATCTTCAGGTCCTAGCTCATGTCCAAGGCACCAAAGCCAGCTAAAAAGTCAATAATCGATACCTAAAACTTGAATTCAACTTCATCTTACTGGCTATTACATCAACTTAGAAGCTTGATCTGTGTTCTACTATGGTGATTTTAGTGTCTCCGCATACCGCAGCACGCGACATAGCTTTGCAGACGATAAGTACAACCGTTTCAGAGAGAAGAGCGGCCAATGTGACGATCTGGCTTTAAGTCGATTCGATAACAAATGACGGAAACGGACGGATTTCTCAGGTTTTTACTACATATGAACACTTTTCACATTCTTCCGTGCAACTCGGCTGCTAGTCCTCCTTCATGCAAAATCTTAAGTTTCTAGCTCGTGTCCAAGGCACCAAAGAAGTGTAAAA
This sequence comes from Schistocerca gregaria, assembly GCF_023897955.1. Taxonomy (NCBI): domain Eukaryota; kingdom Metazoa; phylum Arthropoda; class Insecta; order Orthoptera; family Acrididae; genus Schistocerca; species Schistocerca gregaria. Next base: position 5,040,599 of record NW_026061829.1, read on the forward strand.
AGTCAATAACCGATACATAAAACTTGAATTTTGTTTCTTCTTACTGGCTATTACATCAACTTAGAAGCTTCATCTGTGTTCTACTATGGTGCTTTTAGTCTGTCCGCATACCGCAGCACGCGACATAGCTTTGCAGACGATAAGTACAACCGTTTCAGAGAAAAGAGCGGCCAATGTGACGTTCTGGCTTTAAGTCGATTCGATAACAAATGACGAAAACGGACGGATGTCTCAGGTTTTTACTTCATATGAACACTTTTCACATTCTCCCGTGCAACTCGGCTGCTAGTCCTCCTTTTATGCAGAATCTTAAGGTCCCAGCTCATGTCCAAGGCACCAAAGCCAGCTAAAAAGTCAATAATCGATACCTAAAACTTGAATTGGATTATTTCTTACTGGGTATTACATCAACTTAGATGCTTCATCTGTGTTCTACTATGGTGATTTTAGTGTCTCCGCATAACGCACCACGCGACATAGCTTTGCAGACGATAAGTGCAACCGTTTCAGAGAGAAGAGCAGCCAATGTGACGATCTGGCTTTAAGTCGATTCGATAACAAATGACGAAAACGGACGGATTTCTCAGGTTTTTACTACATTTGAACACTTTTCACATTCTCCCGTGCAACTCGGCTGCTAGTCCTCCTTTCATTCAGAATCTTAAGGTCCTAGCTCATGTCCAAGGCACCAAAGCCAGCTAAAAGTTCCATATTCAATACCTAAAACTTGAATTGTACTACGTCTTACTGGCTATTACATCAACTTAGAAGCTTCATCTGTGTTCTATTATGGTGCTTTTAGTGTCTCAGCATACCGCAGCACGCGACATAGCTTTGCAGACGATAAGTACAACCGTTTCAGAGAGAAGAGGGGCCAATGTGTCGATCTGGCTTTAAGTCGATTCGATAACAAATGACGAAAACGGACGGATTTCTCAGGTTTTTACTACATATGAACACTTTTCACATTCTCCCGTGCAACTCGGCTGCTAGTCCTCTTTGCATGCGGAGTCTTAAGGTCCTAGCTCATGTCCAAGGCACCAAAGCCAGCTAAAAAGTCAATAATCGATACCTAAAACATGAATTGTACTACTTCTTACTGGCTATTACATCAACTTAGAAACTTCATCTGTGTTCTACTATGGTGCTTTTAGTGTCTCTGCATACCGCAGCACGCGACATAGCTGTGCAGACGATAAGTACTAGCGTTTCAGAGAGAAGAGCGGCCAATGTGACGATCTGGCTTTAAGTCGATTCGATAACAAATGACGAAAACGGACGGATTTCTAAGGTTTTTACTACATATGAACACTTTTCATATTCTCCCGTGCAACTCGGCTGCTAGTCCTCCTTTCATGCAGAATCTTAAGGTCCTAGCTATTGTCCAAGTCACCAAAGCCAGCTAAAAAGTCAATAATCGATACCTATAACTTGAATTGTACTACTTCTTACCTTCTATTACATCAACTTAGAAGCTTCATCTGTGTTCTACTATGGTGATTTTAGTGTCTCCGCATACCGCAGCATGCGACATTGCTTTGTAGACGATAAGTACAACCGTTTCAGAGAGAAGAGCGACCAATGTGACGATCTGGGTTTAAGTTGATTCGATAACAAATGACGAAAACGGACGGATTTGTCAGGTTTTTTTTTTTTTTTTTTTTTTTAGATATGAACACTTTTCACATTCTCCCGTGCAACTTGGCTGCTAGTCCTCCTTTCATGCAGAATCTTAAGGTCCTAGCTATTGTCCAAGTCACCAAAGCCAGCTAAAAAGTCAATAATCGATACCTAAAACTTGAATTCAACTTCATCTTACTGGCTATTACATCAACTTAGAAGCTTGATCTGTGTTCTACTATGGTGATTTTAGTGTCTCCGCATACCGCAGCACGCGACATAGCTTTGCAGACGATAAGTACAACCGTTTCAGAGAGAAGAGCGGCCAATGTGACGATCTGGCTTTAAGTCGATTCGATAACAAATGACGGAAACGGACGGATTTCTCAGGTTTTTACTACATATGAACACTTTTCACATTCTTCCGTGCAACTCGGCTGCTAGTCCTCCTTCATGCAAAATCTTAAGTTTCTAGCTCGTGTCCAAGGCACCAAAGAAGTGTAAAAAGTCAATAACCGATACATAAAACTTGAATTTTGTTTCTTCTTACTGGCTATTACATCAACTTAGAAGCTTCATCTGTGTTCTACTATGGTGCTTTTAGTCTGTCCGCATACCGCAGCACGCGACATAGCTTTGCAGACGATAAGTACAACCGTTTCAGAGAAAAGAGCGGCCAATGTGACGTTCTGGCTTTAAGTCGATTCGATAACAAATGACGAAAACGGACGGATGTCTCAGGTTTTTACTTCATATGAACACTTTTCACATTCTCCCGTGCAACTCGGCTGCTAGTCCTCCTTTTATGCAGAATCTTAAGGTCCCAGCTCATGTCCAAGGCACCAAAGCCAGCTAAAAAGTCAATAATCGATACCTAAAACTTGAATTGGATTATTTCTTACTGGCTATTACATCAACTTAGATGCTTCATCTGTGTTCTACTATGGTGATTTTAGTGTCTCCGCATAACGCACCACGCGACATAGCTTTGCAGACGATAAGTGCAACCGTTTCAGAGAGAAGAGCAGCCAATGTGACGATCTGGCTTTAAGTCGATTCGATAACAAATGACGAAAACGGACGGATTTCTCAGGTTTTTACTACATTTGAACACTTTTCACATTCTCCCATGCAACTCGGCTGCTAGTCCTCCTTTAATGCAGAATCTTAAGGTCCTAGCTCATGTCCAAGGCACCAAAGCTAGCTAAAAGGTCAATATTCAATACCTAAAACTTGAATTGGATTACTTCTTACTGGCTATTACATCAACTTAGAAGCTTCATCTGTGTTCTATTATGGTGCTTTTAGTGTCTCAGCATACCGCAGCACGCGACATAGCTTTGCAGACGATAAGTACAACCGTTTCAGAGAGAAGAGCGGCCAATGTGTCGATCTGGCTTTAAGTCGATTCGATAACAAATGACGAAAACGGACGGATTTCTCAGGTTTTTACTACATATGAACACTTTTCACATTCTCCCGTGCAACTCGGCTGCTAGTCCTCTTTTCATGCGGAGTCTTAAGGTCCTAGCTCATGTCCAAGGCACCAAAGCCAGCTAAAAAGTCAATAATCGATACCTAAAACATGAATTGTACTACTTCTTACTGGCTATTACATCAACTTAGAAGCTTCATCTGTGTTCTACTATGGTGCTTTTAGTGTCTCTGCATACCGCAGCACGCGACATAGCTTTGCAGACGATAAGTACTAGCGTTTCAGAGAGAAGAGCGGCCAATGTGACGATCTGGCTTTAAGTCGATTCGATAACAATTGACGAAAACGGACGGATTTCTAAGGTTTTTACTACATATGAACACTTTTCACATTCTCCCGTGCAACTCGGCTGCTAGTCCTCCTTTCATGCAGAATCGTAAGGTCCTAGCTCATGTCCAAGGCACCAAAGCCAGCTAAAAAGTCAATAATCGATACCTACAACTTGAATTGTACTACTTCTTACCTTCTATTACATCAACTTAGAAGCTTCATCTGTGTTCTACTATGGTGATTTTAGTGTCTCCGCATACCGCAGCATGCGACATTGCTTTGTAGACGATAAGTACAACCGTTTCAGAGAGAAGAGCGACCAATGTGACGATCTGGCTTTAAGTCGATTCGATAACAAATGACGAAAACGGACGGATTTGTCAGGTTTTTTTTTTTTTTTTTTTTTTAGATATGAACACTTTTCACATTCTCCCATGCAACTCGGCTGCTAGTCCTCCTTTCATACAGAATCTTAAGGTCCTAGCTATTGTCCAAGTCACCAAAGCCAGCTAAAAAGTCAATAATCGATACCTAAAACTTGAATTGGACTACTTCTTACTGGCTATTACATCAACTTAGATGCTTCATCTGTGTTCTACTATGGTGATTTCAGTGTCTCCGCATACTGCAGCACGCGACATAGCTTTGCAGACGATAAGTACCACCGTTTCAGTGAGAAGAGCGGCCAATGTGACGATCTGGCTTTAAGTCGATTCGATAACAAATGACGAAAACGGACGGATGTCTCAGGTTTTTACTGCATATGAACACTTTTCACATTCTCCCATGCAACTCGGCTGCTAGTCCTCCTTTCATGCAGAATCGTAAGGTCCTAGCTCATGTCCAAGTCACCAAAGCCAGCTAAAAAGTCAATAATCGATAGCTAAAACTTGAATTGGATTACTTCTTACTGGCTATTACATCAACGTAGATGCTTCATCTGTGTTCTACTATGGTGATTTTAGTGTCTCCGCATACCGCAGCACGCGACATAGCTTTGCAGACGATAAGTACAACCGTTTCAGAGAGAAGAGCGGCCAATGTGACGATCTGGCTTTAAGTCGATTCGATAACAAATGACGGAAACGGACGGATTTCTCAGGTTTTTACTACATATGAACACTTTTCACATTCTCCCGTGCAACTCGGCTGCTAGTCCTCCATTCATGTAGAATCTTAAGGTCCTAGCTCATGTCCAAGGCACCAAAGCCAGCTAAAAAGTCAATAATCGATACCTAAAACTTGAATTCAACTACATCTTACTGGCTATTACATCAACTTAGAAGCTTGATCTGTGTTCTACTATGGTGATTTTAGTGTCTCCGCATACCGCAGCACGCGACATAGCTTTGCAGACGATAAGTACAACCGTTTCAGAGAGAAGAGCGGCCAATGTGACGATCTGGCTTTAAGTCGATTCGATAACAAATGACGGAAACGGACGGATTTCTCAGGTTTTTACTACATATGAACACTTTTCACATTCTCCCGTGCAACTCGGCTGCTAGTCGTCCTTTAATGCAGAATGTTAAGGTCCTAGCTCATGTCCAAGGCACCAAAGCCAGCTAAAAAGTCAATAATCGATACCTAAAACTTGAATTGGATTACATCTTACTGGCTATTACATCAACTTAGATGCTTCATCTGTCTTCTACTATGGTGATTTTAGTGTCTCCGCATACCGCAGCACGCGACATAGCTTTGCAGACGATAAGTACAAGCGTTTCAGTGAGAAGAGCGGCCAATGTGACGATCTAACTTTAAGTCGATTCGATAACAAATGACGAATACGGACGGATTTCTAAGGTTTTTACTACATATGAACACTTTTCACATTCTCCTGTGCAACTCGGCTGCTAGTCCTCCTTTCATGCAGAATGTTAAGGTCCTAGGTCATGTCCAAGTCACCTAAGCCAGCTAAAAAGTCAATAATCGATACCTAAAACTTGAATTGGACTACTTCTTACTGGCTATTACATCAACTTAGATGCTTCATCTGTGTTCTACTATGGTGATTTCAGTGTCTCCGCATACTGCAGCACGCGACATAGCTTTGCAGACGATAAGTACCACCGTTTCAGTGAGAAGAGCGGCCAATGTGACGATCTGGCTTTAAGTCGATTCGATAACAAATGACGAAAACGGACGGATGTCTCAGGTTTTTACTGCATATGAACACTTTTCACATTCTCCCATGCAACTCGGCTGCTAGTCCTCCTTTCATGCAGAATCGTAAGGTCCTAGCTCATGTCCAAGTCACCAAAGCCAGCTAAAAAGTCAATAATCGATAGCTAAAACTTGAATTGGATTACTTCTTACTGGCTATTACATCAACGTAGATGCTTCATCTGTGTTCTACTATGGTGATTTTAGTGTCTCCGCATACCGCAGCACGCGACATAGCTTTGCAGACGATAAGTACAACCGTTTCAGAGAGAAGAGCGGCCAATGTGACGATCTGGCTTTAAGTCGATTCGATAACAAATGACGGAAACGGACGGATTTCTCAGGTTTTTACTACATATGAACACTTTTCACATTCTCCCGTGCAACTCGGCTGCTAGTCCTCCATTCATGTAGAATCTTAAGGTCCTAGCTCATGTCCAAGGCACCAAAGCCAGCTAAAAAGTCAATAATCGATACCTAAAACTTGAATTCAACTACATCTTACTGGCTATTACATCAACTTAGAAGCTTGATCTGTGTTCTACTATGGTGATTTTAGTGTCTCCGCATACCGCAGCACGCGACATAGCTTTGCAGACGATAAGTACAACCGTTTCAGAGAGAAGAGCGGCCAATGTGACGATCTGGCTTTAAGTCGATTCGATAACAAATGACGGAAACGGACGGATTTCTCAGGTTTTTACTACATATGAACACTTTTCACATTCTCCCGTGCAACTCGGCTGCTGGTCGTCCTTTAATGCAGAATGTTAAGGTCCTAGCTCATGTCCAAGGCACCAAAGCCAGCTAAAAAGTCAATAATCGATACCTAAAACTTGAATTGGATTACATCTTACTGGCTATTACATCAACTTAGATGCTTCATCTGTCTTCTACTATGGTGATTTTAGTGTCTCCGCATACCGCAGCACGCGACATAGCTTTGCAGACGATAAGTACAAGCGTTTCAGTGAGAAGAGCGGCCAATGTGACGATCTAACTTTAAGTCGATTCGATAACAAATGACGAATACGGACGGATTTCTAAGGTTTTTACTACATATGAACACTTTTCACATTCTCCTGTGCAACTCGGCTGCTAGTCCTCCTTTCATGCAGAATGTTAAGGTCCTAGCTCATGTCCAAGTCACCTAAGCCAGCTAAAAAGTCAATAATCGATACCTAAAACTTGAATTGGACTACTTCTTACTGGCTATTACATCAACTTAGATGCTTCATCTGTGTTCTACTATGGTGATTTTAGTGTCTCCGCATACCGCACCACGCGACATAGCTTTGCAGACGATAAGTGCAACCGTTTCAGAGAGAAGAGCAGCCAATGTGACGATCTGGCTTTAAGTCGATTCGATAACAAATGACGAAAACGGACGGATTTCTCAGGTTTTTACTACATTTGAACACTTTTCACATTCTCCCATGCAACTCGGCTGCTAGTCCTCCTTTAATGCAGAATCTTAAGGTCCTAGCTCATGTCCAAGGCACCAAAGCCAGCTAAAAGGTCAATATTCAATACCTAAAACTTGAATTGGATTGCTTCTTACTGGCTATTACATCAACTTAGAAGCTTCATCTGTGTTCTATTATGGTGCTTTTAGTGTCTCAGCATACCGCAGCACGCGACATAATTTTGCAGACGATAAGTACAACCGTTTCAGAGAGAAGAGCGGCCAATGTGTCGATCTGGCTTTAAGTCGATTCGATAACAAATGACGAAAACGGACGGATTTCTCAGGTTTTTACTACATATGAACACTTTTCACATTCTCCCGTGCAACTCGGCTGCTAGTCCTCTTTTCATGCGGAGTCTTAAGGTCCTAGCTCATGTCCAAGGCACCAAAGCCAGCTAAAAAGTCAATAATCGATACCTAAAACATGAATTGTACTACTTCTTACTGGCTATTACATCAACTTAGAAGCTTCATCTGTGTTCTACTATGGTGCTTTTAGTGTCTCTGCATGCCGCAGCACGCGACATAGCTTTGCAGCCGATAAGTACTAGCGTTTCAGAGAGAAGAGCGGCCAATGTGACGATCTGGCTTTAAGTCGATTCGATAACAATTGACGAAAACGGACGGATTTCTAAGGTTTTTACTACATATGAACACTTTTCACATTCTCCCGTGCAACTCGGCTGCTAGTCCTCCTTTAATGCAGAATCGTAAGGTCCTAGCTCATGTCCAAGGCACCAAAGCCAGCTAAAAAGTCAATAATCGATACCTACAACTTGAATTGTACTACTTCTTACCTTCTATTACATCAACTTAGAAGCTTCATCTGTGTTCTACTATGGTGATTTTAGTGTCTCCGCATACCGCAGCATGCGACATTGCTTTGTAGACGATAAGTACAACCGTTTCAGAGAGAAGAGCGACCAATGTGACGATCTGGCTTTAAGTCGATTCGATAACAAATGACGAAAACGGACGGATTTGTCAGGTTTTTTTTTTTTTTTTTTTAGATATGAACACTTTTCACATTCTCCCGTGCAACTCGGCTGCTAGTCCTCCTTTCATGCAGAATCTTAAGGTCCTAGCTATTGTCCAAGTCACCAAAGCCAGCTAAAAAGTCAATAATCGATACCTAAAACTTGAATTGGACTACTTCTTACTGGCTATTACATCAACTTAGATGCTTCATCTGTGTTCTACTATGGTGATTTCAGTGTCTCCGCATACTGCAGCACGCGACATAGCTTTGCAGACGATAAGTACCACCGTTTCAGTGAGAAGAGCGGCCAATGTGACGATCTGGCTTTAAGTCGATTCGATAACAAATGATGAAAACGGACGGATGTCTCAGGTTTTTACTGCATATGAACACTTTTCACATTCTCCCATGCAACTCGGCTGCTAGTCCTCCTTTCATGCAGAATCGTAAGGTCCTAGCTCATGTCCAAGTCACCAAAGCCAGCTAAAAAGTCAATAATCGATAGCTAAAACTTGAATTGGATTACTTCTTACTGGCTATTACATCAACGTAGATGCTTCATCTGTGTTCTACTATGGTGATTTTAGTGTCTCCGCATACCGCAGCACGCGACATAGCTTTGCAGACGAAAAGTACAACCGTTTCAGAGAGAAGAGCGGCCAATGTGACGATCTGTCTTTAAGTCGATTCGATAACAAATGACGGAAACGGACGGATTTCTCAGGTTTTTACTACATATGAACACTTTTCACATTCTCCCGTGCAACTCGGCTGCTAGTCCTCCATTCATGTAGAATCTTAAGGTCCTAGCTCATGTCCAAGGCACAAAGCCAGCTAAAAAGTCAATAATCGATACCTAAAACTTGAATTCAACTACATCTTACTGGCTATTACATCAACTTAGAAGCTTGATCTGTGTTCTACTATGGTGATTTTAGTGTCTCCGCATACCGCAGCACGCGACATAGCTTTGCAGACGATAAGTACAACCGTTTCAGAGAGAAGAGCGGCCAATGTGACGATCTGGCTTTAAGTCGATTCGATAACAAATGACGGAAACGGACGGATTTCTCAGGTTTTTACTACATATGAACACTTTTCACATTCTCCCGTGCAACTCGGCTGCTAGTCCTCCATTCATGTAGAATCTTAAGGTCCTAGCTCATGTCCAAGGCACCAAAGCCAGCTAAAAAGTCAATAATCGATACCTAAAACTTGAATTCAACTACATCTTACTGGCTATTACATCAACTTAGAAGCTTGATCTGTGTTCTACTATGGTGATTTTAGTGTCTCCGCATACCGCAGCACGCGACATAGCTTTGCAGACGATAAGTACAACCGTTTCAGAGAGAAGAGCGGCCAATGTGACGATCTGGCTTTAAGTCGATTCGATAACAAATGACGGAAACGGACGGATTTCTCAGGTTTTTACTACATATGAACACTTTTCACATTCTCCCGTGCAACTCGGCTGCTAGTCGTCCTTTAATGCAGAATGTTAAGGTCCTAGCTCATGTCCAAGGCACCAAAGCCAGCTAAAAAGTCAATAATCGATACCTAAAACTTGAATTGGATTACATCTTACTGGCTATTACATCAACTTAGATGCTTCATCTGTCTTCTACTATGGTGATTTTAGTGTCTCCGCATACCGCAGCACGCGACATAGCTTTGCAGACGATAAGTACAAGCGTTTCAGTGAGAAGAGCGGCCAATGTGACGATCTAACTTTAAGTCGATTCGATAACAAATGACGAATACGGACGGATTTCTAAGGTTTTTACTACATATGAACACTTTTCACATTCTCCTGTGCAACTCGGCTGCTAGTCCTCCTTTAATGCAGAATCTTAAGGTCCTAGCTCATGTCCAAGGCACCAAAGCCAGCTAAAAGGTCAATATTCAATACCTAAAACTTGAATTGGATTGCTTCTTACTGGCTATTACATCAACTTAGAAGCTTCATCTGTGTTCTATTATGGTGCTTTTAGTGTCTCAGCATACCGCAGCACGCGACATAATTTTGCAGACGATAAGTACAACCGTTTCAGAGAGAAGAGCGGCCAATGTGTCGATCTGGCTTTAAGTCGATTCGATAACAAATGACGAAAACGGACGGATTTCTCAGGTTTTTACTACATATGAACACTTTTCACATTCTCCCGTGCAACTCGGCTGCTAGTCCTCCATTCATGTAGAATCTTAAGGTCCTAGCTCATGTCCAAGGCACCAAAGCCAGCTAAAAAGTCAATAATCGATACCTAAAACTTGAATTCAACTACATCTTACTGGCTATTACATCAACTTAGAAGCTTGATCTGTGTTCTACTATGGTGATTTTAGTGTCTCCGCATACCGCAGCACGCGACATAGCTTTGCAGACGATAAGTACAACCGTTTCAGAGAGAAGAGCGGCCAATGTGACGATCTGGCTTTAAGTCGATTCGATAACAAATGACGGAAACGGACGGATTTCTCAGGTTTTTACTACATATGAACACTTTTCACATTCTCCCGTGCAACTCGGCTGCTGGTCGTCCTTTAATGCAGAATGTTAAGGTCCTAGCTCATGTCCAAGGCACCAAAGCCAGCTAAAAAGTCAATAATCGATACCTAAAACTTGAATTGGATTACATCTTACTGGCTATTACATCAACTTAGATGCTTCATCTGTCTTCTACTATGGTGATTTTAGTGTCTCCGCATACCGCAGCACGCGACATAGCTTTGCAGACGATAAGTACAAGCGTTTCAGTGAGAAGAGCGGCCAATGTGACGATCTAACTTTAAGTCGATTCGATAACAAATGACGAATACGGACGGATTTCTAAGGTTTTTACTACATATGAACACTTTTCACATTCTCCTGTGCAACTCGGCTGCTAGTCCTCCTTTCATGCAGAATGTTAAGGTCCTAGCTCATGTCCAAGTCACCTAAGCCAGCTAAAAAGTCAATAATCGATACCTAAAACTTGAATTGGACTACTTCTTACTGGCTATTACATCAACTTAGATGCTTCATCTGTGTTCTACTATGGTGATTTTAGTGTCTCCGCATACCGCACCACGCGACATAGCTTTGCAGACGATAAGTGCAACCGTTTCAGAGAGAAGAGCAGCCAATGTGACGATCTGGCTTTAAGTCGATTCGATAACAAATGACGAAAACGGACGGATTTCTCAGGTTTTTACTACATTTGAACACTTTTCACATTCTCCCATGCAACTCGGCTGCTAGTCCTCCTTTAATGCAGAATCTTAAGGTCCTAGCTCATGTCCAAGGCACCAAAGCCAGCTAAAAGGTCAATATTCAATACCTAAAACTTGAATTGGATTGCTTCTTACTGGCTATTACATCAACTTAGAAGCTTCATCTGTGTTCTACTGTAGTGGTTTTAGTGTCTCCAGATCCCGCAGCACGTGACATAGCTTTGCAGACGATAAGTACAACCGATTCAGAGAGGAGAGCGGCCAATGTGACGATCTGGCTTTAAGTCGATTCGATAACAAATGACGAAAACGGACGGATTTCTCAGGTTTTTACTACATATGAACACTTTTCACATTCTCCCGTGCAACTCGGCTGCTAGTCCTCTTTTCATGCGGAGTCTTAAGGTCCTAGCTCATGTCCAAGGCACCAAAGCCAGCTAAAAAGTCAATAATCGATACCTAAAACATGAATTGTACTACTTCTTACTGGCTATTACATCAACTTAGAAGCTTCATCTGTGTTCTACTATGGTGCTTTTAGTGTCTCTGCATGCCGCAGCACGCGACATAGCTTTGCAGCCGATAAGTACTAGCGTTTCAGAGAGAAGAGCGGCCAATGTGACGATCTGGCTTTAAGTCGATTCGATAACAATTGACGAAAACGGACGGATTTCTAAGGTTTTTACTACATATGAACACTTTTCACATTCTCCCGTGCAACTCGGCTGCTAGTCCTCCTTTAATGCAGAATCGTAAGGTCCTAGCTCATGTCCAAGGCACCAAAGCCAGCTAAAAAGTCAATAATCGATACCTACAACTTGAATTGTACTACTTCTTACCTTCTATCACATCAACTTAGAAGCTTCATCTGTGTTCTACTATGGTGATTTTAGTGTCTCCGCATACCGCAGCATGCGACATTGCTTTGTAGACGATAAGTACAACCGTTTCAGAGAGAAGAGCGACCAATGTGACGATCTGGCTTTAAGTCGATTCGATAACAAATGACGAAAACGGACGGATTTGTCAGGTTTTTTTTTTTTTTTTTTAGATATGAACACTTTTCACATTCTCCCGTGCAACTCGGCTGCTAGTCCTCCTTTCATGCAGAATCTTAAGGTCCTAGCTATTGTCCAAGTCACCAAAGCCAGCTAAAAAGTCAATAATCGATACCTAAAACTTGAATTGGACTACTTCTTACTGGCTATTACATCAACTTAGATGCTTCATCTGTGTTCTACTATGGTGATTTCAGTGTCTCCGCATACTGCAGCACGCGACATAGCTTTGCAGACGATAAGTACCACCGTTTCAGTGAGAAGAGCGGCCAATGTGACGATCTGGCTTTAAGTCGATTCGATAACAAATGATGAAAACGGACGGATGTCTCAGGTTTTTACTGCATATGAACACTTTTCACATTCTCCCATGCAACTCGGCTGCTAGTCCTCCTTTCATGCAGAATCGTAAGGTCCTAGCTCATGTCCAAGTCACCAAAGCCAGCTAAAAAGTCAATAATCGATAGCTAAAACTTGAATTGGATTACTTCTTACTGGCTATTACATCAACGTAGATGCTTCATCTGTGTTCTACTATGGTGATTTTAGTGTCTCCGCATACCGCAGCACGCGACATAGCTTTGCAGACGATAAGTACAACCGTTTCAGAGAGAAGAGCGGCCAATGTGACGATCTGGCTTTAAGTCGATTCGATAACAAATGACGGAAACGGACGGATTTCTCAGGTTTTTACTACATATGAACACTTTTCACATTCTCCCGTGCAACTCGGCTGCTAGTCCTCCATTCATGTAGAATCTTAAGGTCCTAGCTCATGTCCAAGGCACCAAAGCCAGCTAAAAAGTCAATAATCGATACCTAAAACTTGAATTCAACTACATCTTACTGGCTATTACATCAACTTAGAAGCTTGATCTGTGTTCTACTATGGTGATTTTAGTGTCTCCGCATACCGCAGCACGCGACATAGCTTTGCAGACGATAAGTACAACCGTTTCAGAGAGAAGAGCGGCCAATGTGACGATCTGGCTTTAAGTCGATTCGATAACAAATGACGGAAACGGACGGATTTCTCAGGTTTTTACTACATATGAACACTTTTCACATTCTCCCGTGCAACTCGGCTGCTAGTCCTCCATTCATGTAGAATCTTAAGGTCCTAGCTCATGTCCAAGGCACCAAAGCCAGCTAAAAAGTCAATAATCGATACCTAAAACTTGAATTCAACTACATCTTACTGGCTATTACATCAACTTAGAAGCTTGATCTGTGTTCTACTATGGTGATTTTAGTGTCTCCGCATACCGCAGCACGCGACATAGCTTTGCAGACGATAAGTACAACCGTTTCAGAGAGAAGAGCGGCCAATGTGACGATCTGGCTTTAAGTCGATTCGATAACAAATGACGGAAACGGACGGATTTCTCAGGTTTTTACTACATATGAACACTTTTCACATTCTCCCGTGCAACTCGGCTGCTAGTCGTCCTTTAATGCAGAATGTTAAGGTCCTAGCTCATGTCCAAGGCACCAAAGCCAGCTAAAAAGTCAATAATCGATACCTAAAACTTGAATTGGATTACATCTTACTGGCTATTACATCAACTTAGATGCTTCATCTGTCTTCTACTATGGTGATTTTAGTGTCTCCGCATACCGCAGCACGCGACATAGCTTTGCAGACGATAAGTACAAGCGTTTCAGTGAGAAGAGCGGCCAATGTGACGATCTAACTTTAAGTCGATTCGATAACAAATGACGAATACGGACGGATTTCTAAGGTTTTTACTACATATGAACACTTTTCACATTCTCCTGTGCAACTCGGCTGCTAGTCCTCCTTTCATGCAGAATGTTAAGGTCCTAGCTCATGTCCAAGTCACCTAAGCCAGCTAAAAAGTCAATAATCGATACCTAAAACTTGAATTGGACTACTTCTTACTGGCTATTACATCAACTTAGATGCTTCATCTGTGTTCTACTATGGTGATTTTAGTGTCTCCGCATACCGCACCACGCGACATAGCTTTGCAGACGATAAGTGCAACCGTTTCAGAGAGAAGAGCAGCCAATGTGACGATCTGGCTTTAAGTCGATTCGATAACAAATGACGAAAACGGACGGATTTCTCAGGTTTTTACTACATTTGAACACTTTTCACATTCTCCCATGCAACTCGGCTGCTAGTCCTCCTTTAATGCAGAATCTTAAGGTCCTAGCTCATGTCAAAGGCACCAAAGCCAGCTAAAAGGTCAATATTCAATACCTAAAACTTGAATTGGATTGCTTCTTACTGGCTATTACATCAACTTAGAAGCTTCATCTGTGTTCTATTATGGTGCTTTTAGTGTCTCAGCATACCGCAGCACGCGACATAATTTTGCAGACGATAAGTACAACCGTTTCAGAGAGAAGAGCGGCCAATGTGTCGATCTGGCTTTAAGTCGATTCGATAACAAATGACGAAAACGGACGGATTTCTCAGGTTTTTACTACATATGAACACTTTTCACATTCTCCCGTGCAACTCGGCTGCTAGTCCTCTTTTCATGCGGAGTCTTAAGGTCCTAGCTCATGTCCAAGGCACCAAAGCCAGCTAAAAAGTCAATAATCGATACCTAAAACATGAATTGTACTACTTCTTACTGGCTATTACATCAACTTAGAAGCTTCATCTGTGTTCTACTATGGTGCTTTTAGTGTCTCTGCATGCCGCAGCACGCGACATAGCTTTGCAGCCGATAAGTACTAGCGTTTCAGAGAGAAGAGCGGCCAATGTGACGATCTGGCTTTAAGTCGATTCGATAACAATTGACGAAAACGGACGGATTTCTAAGGTTTTTACTACATATGAACACTTTTCACATTCTCCCGTGCAACTCGGCTGCTAGTCCTCCTTTCATGCAGAATCGTAAGGTCCTAGCTCATGTCCAAGGCACCAAAGCCAGCTAAAAAGTCAATAATCGATACCTACAACTTGAATTGTACTACTTCTTACCTTCTATTACATCAACTTAGAAGCTTCATCTGTGTTCTACTATGGTGATTTTAGTGTCTCCGCATACCGCAGCATGCGACATTGCTTTGTAGACGATAAGTACAACCGTTTCAGAGAGAAGAGCGACCAATGTGACAATCTGGCTTTAAGTCGATTCGATAACAAATGACGAAAACGGACGGATTTGTCAGGTTTTTTTTTTTTTTTTTTTTAGATATGAACACTTTTCACATTCTCCCGTGCAACTCGGCTGCTAGTCCTCCTTTCATGCAGAATCTTAAGGTCCTAGCTATTGTCCAAGTCACCAAAGCCAGCTAAAAAGTCAATAATCGATACCTAAAACTTGAATTGGACTACTTCTTACTGGCTATTACATCAACTTAGATGCTTCATCTGTGTTCTACTATGGTGATTTCAGTGTCTCCGCATACTGCAGCACGCGACATAGCTTTGCAGTCGATAAGTACAACCGTTTCAGTGAGAAGAGCGGCCAATGTGACGATCTGGCTTTAAGTCGATTCGATAACAAATGACGAAAACGGACGGATGTCTCAGGTTTTTACTGCATATGAACACTTTTCACATTCTCCCATGCAACTCGGCTGCTAGTCCTCCTTTCATGCAGAATCGTAAGGTCCTAGCTCATGTCCAAGTCACCAAAGCCAGCTAAAAAGTCAATAATCGATAGCTAAAACTTGAATTGGATTACTTCTTACTGGCTATTACATCAACGTAGATGCTTCATCTGTGTTCTACTATGGTGATTTTAGTGTCTCCGCATACCGCAGCACGCGACATAGCTTTGCAGACGATAAGTACAACCGTTTCAGAGAGAAGAGCGGCCAATGTGACGATCTGGCTTTAAGTCGATTCGATAACAAATGACGGAAACGGACGGATTTCTCAGGTTTTTACTACATATGAACACTTTTCACATTCTCCCGTGCAACTCGGCTGCTAGTCCTCCATTCATGTAGAATCTTAAGGTCCTAGCTCATGTCCAAGGCACCAAAGCCAGCTAAAAAGTCAATAATCGATACCTAAAACTTGAATTCAACTACATCTTACTGGCTATTACATCAACTTAGAAGCTTGATCTGTGTTCTACTATGGTGATTTTAGTGTCTCCGCATACCGCAGCACGCGACATAGCTTTGCAGACGATAAGTACAACCGTTTCAGAGAGAAGAGCGGCCAATGTGACGATCTGGCTTTAAGTCGATTCGATAACAAATGACGAAAACGGACGGATTTCTCACGTTTTTACTACATATGAACACTTTTCACATTCACCCGTGCAACTCGGCTGCTAGTCCTCCTTTCATGCAGAATCTTAAGGTCCTAGCTCATGTCCAAGGCACCAAAGCCAGCTAAAAGGTCAATATTCAATACCTAAAACTTGAATTGGATTACTTCTTACTGGCTATTACATCAACTTAGATGCTTCAACTGTGTTCTACTATGGTGCTTTTAGTGTGTCCGCATACCGCAGCACGCGACATAGCTTTGCAGACGATAAGTACAACCGTTTCAGAGAGAAGAGCGGCCAATGTGACGATCTGGCTTTAAGTCGATTCGATAACAAACGACGAAAATGGACGGATGTCTCAGGTTTTTACTGCATATGAACACTTTTCACATTCTCCCGTGCAACTCGGCTGCTAGTCCTCCTTTCATGCAGAATCTTAAGGTCCTAGCTCATGTCCAAGGCACCAAAGCCAGCTAAAAAGTCAATAATCGATACCTAAAACTTGAATTGGATTACTTCTTACTGGCTATTACATCAATTTAGATGCTTCATCTGTCTTCTACTATAGTGATTTTAGTGTCTCAGCATACCGCAGCACGCGACATAGCTTTGCAGACGATAAGTGCAACCGTTTCAGAGAGAGGAGCAGCCAATGTGACGATCTGGCTTGAAGACGTTTCTATAACAAATGACGAAAACGGACGGATTTCTCAGGTTTTTACTACATATGAACACTTTTCACATTCTCCCATGCAACTCGGCTGCTAGTCCTCCTTTAATGCAGAATCTTAAGGTCCTAGCTCATGTCCAAAGCACCAAAGCCAGCTAAAAAGTCAATAATCGATACCTAAAACTTGAATTGGATTACTTCTTACTGGCTATTACATCAACTTAGATGCTTCATCTGTGTTCTACTATGGTGATTTTAGTGTCTCCGCATACCGCAGCACGCGACATAGCTTTGCAGACGATAGGTACAAGCGTTTCAGAGAGAAGAGCGGCCAATGTGACTATCTGGCTTTATGTCGATTCGATAACAAATGACGAAAACGGACGGATTTCTCAGGTTTTAACTACATATGAACACTTTTCACATTCTCCCGTGCAACTCGGCTGCTATTCCTCCTTTCATGCAGAATCTTAAGGTCCTAGCTCATGTCCAAGGCACCAAAGCCAGCTAAAAGTTCCATATTCAATACCTAAAACTTGAATTGTACTACTTCTTACTGGCTATTACATCAACTTAGAAGCTTCATCTGTGTTCTATTATGGTGCTTTTAGTGTCTCAGCATACCGCAGCACGCGACATAGTTTTGCAGACGATAAGTACAACCGTTTCAAAGATAAGAGCGGCCAATGTGTCGATCCGGCTTTAAGTCGATTCGATAACAAATGACGAAAACGGACGGATTTCTCAGGTTTTTACTACATATGAACACTTTTCATATTCTCCCGTGGAACTCGGCTGCTAGTCCTCCTTTCATGCAGAGTCTTAAGGTCCTAGCTCATGTCCAAGGCACCAAAGCCAGCTAAAAAGTCAATAATCGATACCTAAAACATGAATTGTACTACTTCTTACTGGCTATTACATCAACTTAGAAGCTTCATGTGTGTTCTACTATGGTGCTTTTAGTGTCTCTGCATACCGCAGCACGCGACATAGCTTTGCAGACGATAAGTACAAGCGTTTCAGAGAGAAGAGCGGCCAATGTGACGATCTGGCTTTAAGTCGATTCGATAACAAATGACGAAAACGGACGGATTTCTAAGGTTTTTACTACATATGAACACTTTTCACATTCTCCCGTGCAACTCGGCTGCTAGTCCTCCTTTCATGAGGAATCGTAAGGTCCTAGCTCATGTCCAAGGCACCAAAGCCAGCTAAAAAGTCAATAATCGATACCTAAAACTTGAGTTGTACTACTTCTTACTGGCTATTACATCAACTTAGAAGCTTCATCTGTGTTCTACTATGGTGCTTTTACTCTCTCCACATACCGCAGCACGCGACATACCTTTGCAGACGATAAGTACAACCGTTTCAGAGAGAAGAGCGGCCAATGTGACGATCTGGCTTTAAGTCGATTCGATAACAAATGACGAAAACGGACGGATGTCTCAGGTTTTTACTACATATGAACACTTTTCACATTCTCCCGTGCAACTGGGCTGCTAGTCCTCCTTTTATGCAGAATCTTAAAGTCCTAGCTCATGTCCAAGGCACCAAATCCAGCTAAAAAGTCAATAATCGATACCTAAAACTTGAATTAAGCTACTTCTTATCGGCTATTACATCAACTTAGAAGCTTCATCTGTGTTCTACTATGGTGCTTTTCCTGTTTCCGCCTACGGCAACACGCGACATAGCTTTGTAGACGATAAGTACAACCGTTTCAGAGAAAAGAGCGGCCAATGTGACGATCTGGCTTTAAGTCGATTCGATAACAAATGACGAAAACGGACGGATTTCTCACGTTTTTACTACATATGAACACTTTTCACATTCACCCGTGCAACTCGGCTGCTAGTCCTCCTTTAATGCAGAATCTTTAGGTCCTAGCTCATGTCCAAGGCACCAAAGCCAGCTAAAAGGTCAATATTCAATACCTAAAACTTGAATTGGATTACTTCTTACTGGCTATTACATCAACTTAGATGCTTCAACTCTGTTCTACTATGGTGCTTTTAGTGTGTCCGCATACCGCAGCACGCGACATAGCTTTGCAGACGATAAGTACTAGCGTTTCAGAGAGAAGAGCGGCCAATGTGACGATCTGGCTTTAAGTCGATTCGATAACAAATGACGAAAATGGACGGATGTCTCAGGTTTTTACTGCATATGAACACTTTTCACATTCTCCCGTGCAACTCGGCTGCTAGTCCTCCTTTCATGCAGAATCTTAAGGTCCTAGCTCATGTCCAAGGCACCAAAGCCAGCTAAAAAGTCAATAATCGATACCTAAAACTTGAATTGGATTACTTCTTACTGGCTATTACATCAACTTAGATGCTTCATCTGTCTTCTACTATAGTGATTTTAGTGTCTCAGCATACCGCAGCACGCGACATAGCTTTGCAGACGATAGGTACAAGCGTTTCAGAGAGAAGAGCGGCCAATGTGACGATCTGGCTTTAAGTCGATTCGATAACAAATGACGAAAACGGACGGATTTCTCAGGTTTTAACTACATATGAACACTTTTCACATTCTCCCGTGCAACTCGGCTGCTAGTCCTCCTTTCATGCAGAATCTTAAGGTCCTAGCTCATGTCCAAGGCACCAAAGCCAGCTAAAAGTTCCATATTCAATACCTAAAACTTGAATTGTACTACTTCTTACTGGCTATTACATCAACTTAGAAGCTTCATCTGTGTTCTATTATGGTGCTTTTAGTGTCTCAGCATACCGCAGCACGCGACATAGTTTTGCAGACTATAAGTACAACCGTTTCAGAGAGAAGAGCGGCCAATGTGTCGATCCGGCTTTAAGTCGATTCGATAACAAATGACGAAAACGGACGGATTTCTCAGGTTTTTACTACATATGAACACTTTTCATATTCTCCCGTGGAACTCGGCTGCTAGTCCTCCTTTCATGCAGAGTCTTAAGGTCCTAGCTCATGTCCAAGGCACCAAAGCCAGCTAAAAAGTCAATAATCGATACCTAAAACATGAATTGTACTACTTCTTACTGGCTATTACATCAACTTAGAAGCTTCATCTGTGTTCTACTATGGTGCTTTTAGTGTCTCTGCATACCGCAGCACGCGACATAGCTTTGCAGACGATAAGTACAAGCGTTTCAGAGAGAAGAGCGGCCAATGTGACGATCTGGCTTTAAGTCGATTCGATAACAAATGACGAAAATGGACGGATGTCTCAGGTTTTTACTGCATATGAACACTTTTCACATTCTCCCGTGCAACTCGGCTGCTAGTCCTCCTTTCATGAGGAATCGTAAGGTCCTAGCTCATGTCCAAGGCACCAAAGCCAGCTAAAAAGTCAATAATCGATACCTACAACTTGAATTGTACTACTTCTTACCTTCTATTACATCAACTTAGAAGCTTCATCTGTGTTCTACTATGGTGATTTTAGTGTCTCCGCATACCGCAGCACGCGACATAGCTTTGCAGACGATAAGTACAACCGTTTCAGAGAGAAGAGCGGCCAATGTTACAATCTGGCTTTAATTCGATTCGATAACAAATGACGAAAACGGACGGATGTCTCAGGTTTTTACTGCATATGAACACTTTTCACATTCTCCCATGCAACTCGGCTGCTAGTCCTCCTTTAATGCAGAATCTTAAGGTCCTAGCTCATGTCCAAGGCACCAAAGCCAGCTAAAAGGTCAATATTCAATACCTAAAACTTGAATTGGATTGCTTCTTACTGGCTATTACATCAACTTAGAAGCTTCATCTGTGTTCTATTATGGTGCTTTTAGTGTCTCAGCATACCGCAGCACGCGACATAATTTTGCAGACGATAAGTACAACCGTTTCAGAGAGAAGAGCGGCCAATGTGTCGATCTGGCTTTAAGTCGATTCGATAACAAATGACGAAAACGGACGGATTTCTCAGGTTTTTACTACATATGAACACTTTTCACATTCTCCCGTGCAACTCGGCTGCTAGTCCTCTTTTCATGCGGAGTCTTAAGGTCCTAGCTCATGTCCAAGGCACCAAAGCCAGCTAAAAAGTCAATAATCGATACCTAAAACATGAATTGTACTACTTCTTACTGGCTATTACATCAACTTAGAAGCTTCATCTGTGTTCTACTATGGTGCTTTTAGTGTCTCTGCATGCCGCAGCACGCGACATAGCTTTGCAGCCGATAAGTACTAGCGTTTCAGAGAGAAGAGCGGCCAATGTGACGATCTGGCTTTAAGTCGATTCGATAGCAATTGACGAAAACGGACGGATTTCTAAGGTTTTTACTACATATGAACACTTTTCACATTCTCCCGTGCAACTCGGCTGCTAGTCCTCCTTTCATGCAGAATCGTAAGGTCCTAGCTCATGTCCAAGGCACCAAAGCCAGCTAAAAAGTCAATAATCGATACCTACAACTTGAATTGTACTACTTCTTACCTTCTATTACATCAACTTAGAAGCTTCATCTGTGTTCTACTATGGTGATTTTAGTGTCTCCGCATACCGCAGCATGCGACATTGCTTTGTAGACGATAAGTACAACCGTTTCAGAGAGAAGAGCGACCAATGTGACGATCTGGCTTTAAGTCGATTCGATAACAAATGACGAAAACGGACGGATTTGTCAGGTTTTTTTTTTTTTTTTAGATATGAACACTTTTCACATTCTCCCGTGCAACTCGGCTGCTAGTCCTCCTTTCATGCAGAATCTTAAGGTCCTAGCTATTGTCCAAGTCACCAAAGCCAGCTAAAAAGTCAATAATCGATACCTAAAACTTGAATTGGACTACTTCTTACTGGCTATTACATCAACTTAGATGCTTCATCTGTGTTCTACTATGGTGATTTCAGTGTCTCCGCATACTGCAGCACGCGACATAGCTTTGCAGTCGATAAGTACAACCGTTTCAGTGAGAAGAGCGGCCAATGTGACGATCTGGCTTTAAGTCGATTCGATAACAAATGACGAAAACGGACGGATGTCTCAGGTTTTTACTGCATATGAACACTTTTCACATTCTCCCATGCAACTCGGCTGCTAGTCCTCCTTTCATGAGGAATCGTAAGGTCCTAGCTCATGTCCAAGTCACCAAAGCCAGCTAAAAAGTCAATAATCGATAGCTAAAACTTGAATTGGATTACTTCTTACTGGCTATTACATCAACTTAGAAGCTTGATCTGTGTTCTACTATGGTGATTTTAGTGTCTCCGCATACCGCAGCACGCGACATAGCTTTGCAGACGATAAGTACAACCGTTTCAGAGAGAAGAGCGGCCAATGTGACGATCTGGCTTTAAGTCGATTCGATAACAAATGACGAAAACGGACGGATTTCTCACGTTTTTACTACATATGAACACTTTTCACATTCACCCGTGCAACTCGGCTGCTAGTCCTCCTTTCATG
This sequence comes from Schistocerca gregaria, assembly GCF_023897955.1. Taxonomy (NCBI): domain Eukaryota; kingdom Metazoa; phylum Arthropoda; class Insecta; order Orthoptera; family Acrididae; genus Schistocerca; species Schistocerca gregaria. The sequence goes on from NW_026061829.1 coordinate 5,063,145, forward strand.
CAGAATCTTAAGGTCCTAGCTCATGTCCAAGGCACCAAAGCCAGCTAAAAGGTCAATATTCAATACCTAAAACTTGAATTGGATTACTTCTTACTGGCTATTACATCAACTTAGATGCTTCAACTGTGTTCTACTATGGTGCTTTTAGTGTGTCCGCATACCGCAGCACGCGACATAGCTTTGCAGACGATAAGTACAACCGTTTCAGAGAGAAGAGCGGCCAATGTGACGATCTGGCTTTAAGTCGATTCGATAACAAACGACGAAAATGGACGGATGTCTCAGGTTTTTACTGCATATGAACACTTTTCACATTCTCCCGTGCAACTCGGCTGCTAGTCCTCCTTTCATGCAGAATCTTAAGGTCCTAGCTCATGTCCAAGGCACCAAAGCCAGCTAAAAAGTCAATAATCGATACCTAAAACTTGAATTGGATTACTTCTTACTGGCTATTACATCAATTTAGATGCTTCATCTGTCTTCTACTATAGTGATTTTAGTGTCTCAGCATACCGCAGCACGCGACATAGCTTTGCAGACGATAAGTGCAACCGTTTCAGAGAGAGGAGCAGCCAATGTGACGATCTGGCTTTAAGACGTTTCTATAACAAATGACGAAAACGGACGGATTTCTCAGGTTTTTACTACATATGAACACTTTTCACATTCTCCCATGCAACTCGGCTGCTAGTCCTCCTTTAATGCAGAATCTTAAGGTCCTAGCTCATGTCCAAAGCACCAAAGCCAGCTAAAAAGTCAATAATCGATACCTAAAACTTGAATTGGATTACTTCTTACTGGCTATTACATCAACTTAGATGCTTCATCTGTGTTCTACTATGGTGATTTTAGTGTCTCCGCATACCGCAGCACGCGACATAGCTTTGCAGACGATAGGTACAAGCGTTTCAGAGAGAAGAGCGGCCAATGTGACTATCTGGCTTTATGTCGATTCGATAACAAATGACGAAAACGGACGGATTTCTCAGGTTTTAACTACATATGAACACTTTTCACATTCTCCCGTGCAACTCGGCTGCTATTCCTCCTTTCATGCAGAATCTTAAGGTCCTAGCTCATGTCCAAGGCACCAAAGCCAGCTAAAAGTTCCATATTCAATACCTAAAACTTGAATTGTACTACTTCTTACTGGCTATTACATCAACTTAGAAGCTTCATCTGTGTTCTATTATGGTGCTTTTAGTGTCTCAGCATACCGCAGCACGCGACATAGTTTTGCAGACGATAAGTACAACCGTTTCAAAGATAAGAGCGGCCAATGTGTCGATCCGGCTTTAAGTCGATTCGATAACAAATGACGAAAACGGACGGATTTCTCAGGTTTTTACTACATATGAACACTTTTCATATTCTCCCGTGGAACTCGGCTGCTAGTCCTCCTTTCATGCAGAGTCTTAAGGTCCTAGCTCATGTCCAAGGCACCAAAGCCAGCTAAAAAGTCAATAATCGATACCTAAAACATGAATTGTACTACTTCTTACTGGCTATTACATCAACTTAGAAGCTTCATGTGTGTTCTACTATGGTGCTTTTAGTGTCTCTGCATACCGCAGCACGCGACATAGCTTTGCAGACGATAAGTACAAGCGTTTCAGAGAGAAGAGCGGCCAATGTGACGATCTGGCTTTAAGTCGATTCGATAACAAATGACGAAAACGGACGGATTTCTAAGGTTTTTACTACATATGAACACTTTTCACATTCTCCCGTGCAACTCGGCTGCTAGTCCTCCTTTCATGAGGAATCGTAAGGTCCTAGCTCATGTCCAAGGCACCAAAGCCAGCTAAAAAGTCAATAATCGATACCTAAAACTTGAGTTGTACTACTTCTTACTGGCTATTACATCAACTTAGAAGCTTCATCTGTGTTCTACTATGGTGCTTTTACTCTCTCCACATACCGCAGCACGCGACATACCTTTGCAGACGATAAGTACAACCGTTTCAGAGAGAAGAGCGGCCAATGTGACGATCTGGCTTTAAGTCGATTCGATAACAAATGACGAAAACGGACGGATGTCTCAGGTTTTTACTACATATGAACACTTTTCACATTCTCCCGTGCAACTGGGCTGCTAGTCCTCCTTTTATGCAGAATCTTAAAGTCCTAGCTCATGTCCAAGGCACCAAATCCAGCTAAAAAGTCAATAATCGATACCTAAAACTTGAATTAAGCTACTTCTTATCGGCTATTACATCAACTTAGAAGCTTCATCTGTGTTCTACTATGGTGCTTTTCCTGTTTCCGCCTACGGCAACACGCGACATAGCTTTGTAGACGATAAGTACAACCGTTTCAGAGAAAAGAGCGGCCAATGTGACGATCTGGCTTTAAGTCGATTCGATAACAAATGACGAAAACGGACGGATTTCTCACGTTTTTACTACATATGAACACTTTTCACATTCACCCGTGCAACTCGGCTGCTAGTCCTCCTTTAATGCAGAATCTTTAGGTCCTAGCTCATGTCCAAGGCACCAAAGCCAGCTAAAAGGTCAATATTCAATACCTAAAACTTGAATTGGATTACTTCTTACTGGCTATTACATCAACTTAGATGCTTCAACTCTGTTCTACTATGGTGCTTTTAGTGTGTCCGCATACCGCAGCACGCGACATAGCTTTGCAGACGATAAGTACTAGCGTTTCAGAGAGAAGAGCGGCCAATGTGACGATCTGGCTTTAAGTCGATTCGATAACAAATGACGAAAATGGACGGATGTCTCAGGTTTTTACTGCATATGAACACTTTTCACATTCTCCCGTGCAACTCGGCTGCTAGTCCTCCTTTCATGCAGAATCTTAAGGTCCTAGCTCATGTCCAAGGCACCAAAGCCAGCTAAAAAGTCAATAATCGATACCTAAAACTTGAATTGGATTACTTCTTACTGGCTATTACATCAACTTAGATGCTTCATCTGTCTTCTACTATAGTGATTTTAGTGTCTCAGCATACCGCAGCACGCGACATAGCTTTGCAGACGATAGGTACAAGCGTTTCAGAGAGAAGAGCGGCCAATGTGACGATCTGGCTTTAAGTCGATTCGATAACAAATGACGAAAACGGACGGATTTCTCAGGTTTTAACTACATATGAACACTTTTCACATTCTCCCGTGCAACTCGGCTGCTAGTCCTCCTTTCATGCAGAATCTTAAGGTCCTAGCTCATGTCCAAGGCACCAAAGCCAGCTAAAAGTTCCATATTCAATACCTAAAACTTGAATTGTACTACTTCTTACTGGCTATTACATCAACTTAGAAGCTTCATCTGTGTTCTATTATGGTGCTTTTAGTGTCTCAGCATACCGCAGCACGCGACATAGTTTTGCAGACTATAAGTACAACCGTTTCAGAGAGAAGAGCGGCCAATGTGTCGATCCGGCTTTAAGTCGATTCGATAACAAATGACGAAAACGGACGGATTTCTCAGGTTTTTACTACATATGAACACTTTTCATATTCTCCCGTGGAACTCGGCTGCTAGTCCTCCTTTCATGCAGAGTCTTAAGGTCCTAGCTCATGTCCAAGGCACCAAAGCCAGCTAAAAAGTCAATAATCGATACCTAAAACATGAATTGTACTACTTCTTACTGGCTATTACATCAACTTAGAAGCTTCATCTGTGTTCTACTATGGTGCTTTTAGTGTCTCTGCATACCGCAGCACGCGACATAGCTTTGCAGACGATAAGTACAAGCGTTTCAGAGAGAAGAGCGGCCAATGTGACGATCTGGCTTTAAGTCGATTCGATAACAAATGACGAAAATGGACGGATGTCTCAGGTTTTTACTGCATATGAACACTTTTCACATTCTCCCGTGCAACTCGGCTGCTAGTCCTCCTTTCATGAGGAATCGTAAGGTCCTAGCTCATGTCCAAGGCACCAAAGCCAGCTAAAAAGTCAATAATCGATACCTACAACTTGAATTGTACTACTTCTTACCTTCTATTACATCAACTTAGAAGCTTCATCTGTGTTCTACTATGGTGATTTTAGTGTCTCCGCATACCGCAGCACGCGACATAGCTTTGCAGACGATAAGTACAACCGTTTCAGAGAGAAGAGCGGCCAATGTTACAATCTGGCTTTAATTCGATTCGATAACAAATGACCTAAACGCACGGATTTCTCAGGTTTTTACTACATATGAACACTTTTCACATTCTCCCGTGCAACTCTGCTGCTAGTCCTCCTTCATGCAAAGTCTTAACTTCCTAGCTCGTGTCCCAGGCACCAAAGAAGGTTAAAAAGTCAATAACCGATACCTAAAACTTGAATTTTACTACTTCTTACTGGCTATTACATCAACTTAGAAGCTTCATCTGTGTTCTACTATTGTGCTTTTAGTGTGTCCGCATACCGCAGCACGCGACATAGCTTTGCAGACGATAAGTACAACCGTTTCAGTGAGAAGAGCGGCCAATGTTACAATCTGGCTTTAATTCGATTCGATAACAAATGACGAAAACGGACGGATGTCTCAGGTTTTTACTACATATGAACACTTTTCGCATTCTCCCATGCAACTCGGCTGCTAGTCCTCCTTTCATGCAGAATCTTAAGGTCCTAGCTCATGTCCAAGTCACCAAAGCCAGCTAAAAAGTCAATAATCGATAGCTAAAACTTGAAGTGGATTACTTCTTACTGGCTATTACATCAACTTAGATGCTTCATCTGTGTTCTACTATAGTGATTTTAGTGTCTCCGCATACCGCAGCACGCGACATAGCTTTGCAGACGATAAGTACAACCGTTTCAGAGAGAAGAGCGGCCAATGTGACGACCTGGCTTTAAGTCGATTCGATAACAAATGACGGAAACGGACGGATTTCTCAGGTTTTTACTACATATGAACACTTTTCACATTCTCCCGTGCAACTCGGCTGCTAGTCCTCCTTTCATGCAGAGTCTTAAGGTCCTAGCTCATGTCCAAGGCACCAAAGCCAGCTAAAAAGTCAACAATCGATACCTAAAACATGAATTGTACTACTCCTTACTGGCTATTACATCAACTTAGAAGCTTCATCTGTGTTCTACTATGGTGCTTTTAGTGTCTCTGCATACCGCAGCACGCGACATAGCTTTGCAGACGATAAGTACAACCGTTTCAGAGAGAAGATCGGCCAATGTGACGATCTGGCTTTAAGTCGATTCGATAACAAATGACGAAAACGGACGGATTTTTAAGGTTTTTATTACATATGAACACTTTTCACATTCTCCCGTGCAACTCGGCTGCTAGTCCTCCTTTCATGCAGAATCGTAAGGTCCTAGCTCAAGTCCAAGGCACCAAAGCCAGCTAAAAAGTCAATAATCGATACCTAAAACTTGAATTGTACTACTTCTTACTGGCTATTACATCAACTTAGAAGCTTCATCTGTGTTCTACTATGGTGCGTTTAGTGTCTTTACATACCGCAGCACGCGACATAGCTTTGCAGACGATAAGTACAACCGTTTCAGAGAGAAGAGTGGCCAATGTGACGATCTGGCTTTATGTCGATTCGATAACAAATGACGAAAACGGACGGATTTCTCAGGTTTTTACAACATATGAACACTTTTCACATTCTCCCGTGCAACTGGGCTGCTAGTCCTCCATCATGCAAAATCTTAAGTTCCTAGCTCGTGTCCAAGGCCCAAAGAAGGGTAAAAAGTCAATAACCGATACCTAAAACTTTAATTGTACTACTTCTTACTAGCTATTACATCAACTTAGAAGCTTCATCTCTGTTCTACTATGGTGCTTTTAGTGTCTCCGCATATCGCAGCACGCGACATAGCTTTGTAGACGATAAGTACAACCGTTTCAGAGAGAAGAGCGGCCAATGTGACGATCTGGCTTTAAGTCGATTCGATAACAAATGACGAAAACGGACGGATTTCTCAAGTTTTTACTACATATGAACAATTTTCACATTCTCCCGTGCAACTCGGCTGCTAGTCCTCCTTTCATGCAGAATCTTGAGGTCCTAGCTCATGTCCAAGGCACCAAAGCCAGCTAAAAAGTAAATAATCGATACCTAAAACTTGAATTGTACTACTTCTTACTGGGTATTACATCAACTTAGAAGATTCATCTGTGTTCTACTATTGTGCTTCTAGTGTCTCCGCCTCCCGCAGCACGCGACATAGCTTAGCAGACGATAAGTACAAGCGTTTCAGAGAGAAGAGCGGCCAATGTGACGATCTGGCTTTAAGTCGATTCCATAACAAATGACGAAAACGGACGGATTTCTCAAGTTTTAACTACATTTGAACACTTTTCACATTCTCACGTGCAACTCGGCTGCTAGTCCTCCTTTCATGCAGAATCTTAAGGTCCTAGCTCATGTCCAAGGCACCAAAGCCAGCTAAAAAGTCAATAATCGATACCTAAAACTTGAATTGTACTACTTCTTACTGGCTATTGCATCAACTTAGAAGCTTCATCTGTGTTCTACTATGGTGCTTTTAGTGTCTCGGCAAATCGCAGCACGCGACATAGCTTTGCAGACGATAAGTACAACCGTTTCGGAGAGAAGAGCGGCCAATGTGACGATCTGGCATTAAGTAGATTCGATAACAAATGACGTTAAGCGGACGGATTTGTCAGGTTTTTACTACATATGAACACTTTTCTCATTCTCCCGTGCAACTCGGCTGCTAGTCCTCCTTTCATGCAGAATCATAAGGTCCTAGCTCATGTCCAAGGCACCAAAGCCAGCTAAAAAGTCAATAATCGATACCTAAAACTTGAATTGGACTACTTCTTACTGGTTATTACATCAACTTAGAAGCTTCATCTGTGTTCTACTGTAGTGATTTTAGTGTCTCCAGATCCCGCAGCACGTGACATAGCTTTGCAGACGATAAGTACAACCGATTCAGAGAGGAGAGCGGCCAATGTGACGATCTGGCTATAAGTCGATTCGATAACAAATGACGAAAACGGACGTATTTCTCAGGTTTTTACTACATATGAACACTTTTCACATTCTCCCGTGCAACTCGGCTGCTAGTCCTCCTTTCATGCAGAATCATAAGGTCCTAGCTCATGTCCAAGGCACCAAAGCCAGCTAAAAAGTCAATAATCGATACCTAAAACTTGAATTGTACTACTTCTTACTGGCTATTACATCAACTTAGAAGCTTCATCTGTGTTCTACTATGGTGCTTTTCGTGTCTCCGCATACCGCAACACGCGACATAGCATTGCAATCGATAAGTACAACCGTTTCAGAGAGAAGAGCGGCCAATGTGACGATCTGGCTTTACGTCGATTCGATAACAAATGACGAAAACGGACGGATTTCTCAGGTTTTTACTACATATGAACATTTTCACATTCTCCCGTGCAAATCGGCTGCTAGTCCTCCTTTCATGCAGAATGTTAAGGTCCTACCTCATGTCCAAGGCACCAAAGCCAGCTAAAAAGTCAATAATCGATACCTAAAATTGAATTGTACTACTTCTTCCTGGCTATTACATCAACTTAGAAGCTTCATCTGTGTTCTACTATGGTGCTTTTAGTGTCTCAGCATACCGCAGCACGCGACATAGCTTTGCTGGCGATAAGTACAACCGTTTCAGAGAGAAGAGTGGCCAATGTGACGATCTGGCTTTATGTCGATTCGATAACAAATGACGAAAACGGACGGATTTCTCAGGTTTTTACAACATATGAACACTTTTCACATTCTCCCGTGCAACTGGGCTGCCAGTCCTCCATCATGCAAAATCTTAAGTTCCTAGCTCGTGTCCAAGGCCCAAAGAAGGGTAAAAAGTCAATAACCGATACCTAAAACTTTAATTGTACTACTTCTTACTAGCTATTACATCAACTTAGAAGCTTCATCTCTGTTCTACTATGGTGCTTTTAGTGTCTCCGCATATCGCAGCACGCGACATAGCTTTGTAGACGATAAGTACAACCGTTTCAGAGAGAAGAGCGGCCAATGTGACGATCTGGCTTTAAGTCGATTCCATAACAAATGACGAAAACGGACGGATTTCTCAAGTTTTAACTACATTTGAACACTTTTCACATTCTCCCGTGCAACTCGGCTGCTAGTCCTCCTTTCATGCAGAATCTTAAGGTCCTAGCTCATGTCCAAGGCACCAAAGCCAGCTAAAAAGTCAATAATCGATACCTAAAACTTGAATTGTACTACTTCTTACTGGCTATTGCATCAACTTAGAAGCTTCATCTGTGTTCTACTATGGTGCTTTTAGTGTCTCGGCAAATCGCAGCACGCGACATAGCTTTGCAGACGATAAGTACAACCGTTTCAGAGAGAAGAGCGGCCAATGTGACGATCTGGCATTAAGTAGATTCGATAACAAATGACGTTAAGCGGACGGATTTGTCAGGTTTTTACTACATATGAACACTTTTCTCATTCTCCCGTGCAACTTGGCTGCTAGTCCTCCTTTCATGCAGAATCATAAGGTCCTAGCTCATGTCCAAGGCACCAAAGCCAGCTAAAAAGTCAATAATCGATACCTAAAACTTGAATTGGAATACTTCTTACTGGTTATTACATCAACTTAGAAGCTTCATCTGTGTTCTACTGTAGTGGTTTTAGTGTCTCCAGATCCCGCAGCACGTGACATAGCTTTGCAGACGATAAGTACAACCGATTCAGAGAGGAGAGCGGCCAATGTGACGATCTGGCTTTAAGTCGATTCGATAACAAATGACGAAAACGGACGTATTTCTCAGGTTTTTACTACATATGAACACTTTTCACATTCTCCCGTGCAACTCGGCTGCTAGTCCTCCTTTCATGCAGAATCATAAGGTCCTAGCTCATGTCCAAGGCACCAAAGCCAGCTAAAAAGTCAATAATCGATACCCAAAATTGAATTGTACTACTTCTTCCTGGCTATTACATCAACTTAGAAGCTTCATCTGTGTTCTACTATGGTGCTTTTAGTGTCTCAGCATTCCGCAGCACGCGAAATAGTTTTGCAGACGATAAGTACAACCGTTTCAGAGAGAAGTGCGGCCAATGTGACGATCTGGCTTTAAGTCGATTCGATAACAAATGACGAAAACGGACGGATTTCTCAGGTTTTTACTACATATGAACACTTTTCATATTCTCCCGTGCAACTCGGCTGCTAGTCCTCCTGTCGTGCAGAATCTTAAGGTCCTAGCTCATGTCCAAGGCACCAAAGCCAGCTAAAAAGTCCATAATCAATACCTAAAACTTGAATTGTACTACTTCTTACTGGCTATTACATCAACTTAGAAGCTTCATCTGTGTTCTACTACGGTGCTTTTAGTTTCTCCGCATACCGCAGCAGGCGACATAGTTTTGCAGACGATAAGTACAACCGTTTCAGAGAGAAGAGCGGCCAATGTGACGATCTGGCTTTAAGTCGATTCGATAACAAATGACGAAAACTGACGGATTTCTCAGGTTTTTACTACATATGAACACTTTACACTTTCTCCCGTGCAACTCGGATGCTAGTCCTCCTTTCATGCTGAATCTTAAGGCCCTAGCTCATGTCCAAGGCACCAAAGCCAGTTAAAGATCAATATTCAATACCTAAAACTTGAATTGTACCACTTCTTACTGGCTATTACATCAACTTAGAAGCTTGATCTGTGTTCTACTATGGTGCTTTTAGTGTCTCAGCATACCGCAGCACGCCACATAGCTTTGCAGACGATAAGTACAACCGTTTCAGAGAGAAGAGCGGCCAATGTGAAGATCTGGCTTTAAGTCGATTCGATAACAAATGACGAAAACGGACGGATTTCTCAGGTTTTTACTACATATGAACACTTTTCACATTCTCCCGTGCAAATCGGCAGCTAGTCCTCCTTTCATGCAGAATGTTAAGGTCCTACCTCATGTCCAAGGCACCAAAGCCAGCTAAAAAGTCAATAATCGATACCCAAAATTGAATTGTACTACTTCTTCCTGGCTATTACATCAACTTAGAAGCTTCATCTGTGTTCTAATATGGTGCTTTTAGTGTCTCAGCATTCCGCAGCACGCGAAATAGTTTTGCAGACGATAAGTACAACCGTTTCAGAGAGAAGTGCGGCCAATGTGACGATCTGGCTTTAAGTCGATTCGATAACAAATGACGAAAACGGACCGATTTCGCAGGTTTTTACTACATATGAACACTTTTCATATTCTCCCGTGCAACTCGGCTGCTAGTCCTCCTGTCGTGCAGAATCTTAAGGTCCTAGCTCATGTCCAAGGCACCAAAGCCAGCTAAAAAGTCCATAATCAATACCTAAAACTTGAATTGTACTACTTCTTACTGGCTATTACATCAACTTAGAAGCTTCATCTGTGTTCTACTACGGTGCTTTTAGTTTCTCCGCATACCGCAGCAGGCGACATAGTTTTGCAGACGATAAGTACAACCGTTTCAGAGAGAAGAGCGGCCAATGTGACGATCTGGCTTTAAGTCGATTCGATAACAAATGACGAAAACTGACGGATTTCTCAGGTTTTTACTACATATGAACACTTTACACTTTCTCCCGTGCAACTCGGATGCTAGTCCTCCTTTCATGCTGAATCTTAAGGCCCTAGCTCATGTCCAAGGCACCAAAGCCAGTTAAAGATCAATATTCAATACCTAAAACTTGAATTGTACCACTTCTTACTGGCTATTACATCAACTTAGAAGCTTTATCTGTGTTCTACTATGGTGCTTTTAGTGTCTCAGCATACCGCAGCACGCGACATAGCTTTGCAGACGATAAGTACAACCGTTTCAGAGAGAAGAGCGGCCAATGTGAAGATCTGGCTTTAAGTCGATTCGATAACAAATGACGAAAACGGACGGATTTCTCAGGTTTTTAATACATATGAACACTTTTCACATTCTCCCGTGCAACTCGGCTGCTAGTCCTCCTTTAATGCAGAATATTAAGGTCCTAGCTCATGTCCAAGGCACCAGAGCCAGCTAAAAAGTCAATAATCGATACCTAAAACTTGAATTCTACTACTTCTTACTGGCTATTACATCAACTTAGAAGATTCATCTGTGTTCTACTATGGTGCTTTTAGTGCCTCCGCATACCGTAGCACGCGACATAGCTTTGCAGACGATAAGTACAAGCGTTTCAGAGAGAAGAGCGGCCAATGTGACGATCTGGCTTTAAGTCGATTCGATAACAAATGACGAAAACGGACGAATGTCTCAGGTTTTTACTACATATGAACACTTTTCACATTCTACCGTGCAACTCGGCTGCTAGTCCTCCTTTCATGCAGAATCATAAGGTCCTAGCTCATGTCCAAGGCACCAAAGCCAGCTAAAAAGTCAATAATCGATACCCAAAATTGAATTGTACTACTTCTTCCTGGCTATTACATCAACTTAGAAGCTTCATCTGTGTTCTACTATGGTGCTTTTAGTGTCTCGGCAAATCGCAGCACGCGACATAGCTTTGCAGACGATAAGTACTACCGTTTCAGAGAGAAGAGCGGCCAATGTGACGATCTGGCATTAAGTAGATTCGATAACAAATGACGTTAAGCGGACGGATTTGTCAGGTTTTTACTACATATGAACACTTTTCTCATTCTCCCGTGCAACTCGGCTGCTAGTCCTCCTTTCATGCAGAATCATAAGGTCCTAGCTCATGTCCAAGGCACCAAAGCCAGCTAAAAAGTCAATAATCGATACCTAAAACTTGAATTGGACTACTTCTTACTGGTTATTACATCAACTTAGAAGCTTCATCTGTGTTCTACTGTTGTGATTTTAGTGTCTCCAGATCCCGCAGCACGTGACATAGCTTTGCAGACGATAAGTACAACCGATTCAGAGAGGAGAGCGGCCAATGTGACGATCTGGCTATAAGTCGATTCGATAACAAATGACGAAAACGGACGTATTTCTCAGGTTTTTACTACATATGAACACTTTTCACATTCTCCCGTGCAACTCGGCTGCTAGTCCTCCTTTCATGCAGAATCATAAGGTCCTAGCTCATGTCCAAGGCACCAAAGCCAGCTAAAAAGTCAATAATCGATACCTAAAACTTGAATTGTACTACTTCTTACTGGCTATTACATCAACTTAGAAGCTTCATCTGTGTTCTACTATGGTTCTTTTCGTGTCTCCGCATACCGCAACACGCGACATAGCATTGCAATCGATAAGTACAACCGTTTCAGAGAGAAGAGCGGCCAATGTGACGATCTGGCTTTACGTCGATTCGATAACAAATGACGAAAACGGACGGATTTCTCAGGTTTTTACTACATATGAACACTTTTCACATTCTCCCGTGCAAATCGGCTGCTAGTCCTCCTTTCATGCAGAATGTTAAGGTCCTACCTCATGTCCAAGGCACCAAAGCCAGCTAAAAAGTCAATAATCGATACCTAAAATTGAATTGTACTACTTCTTCCTGGCTATTACATCAACTTAGAAGCTTCATCTGTGTTCTACTATGGTGCTTTTAGTGTCTCAGCATACCGCAGCCCGCGACATAGCTTTGCTGACGATAAGTACAACCGTTTCAGAGAGAAGAGTGGCCAATGTGACGATCTGGCTTTATGTCGATTCGATAACAAATGACGAAAACGGACGGATTTCTCAGGTTTTTACAACATATGAACACTTTTCACATTCTCCCGTGCAACTGGGCTGCTAGTCCTCCATCATGCAAAATCTTAAGTTCCTAGCTCGTGTCCAAGGCCCAAAGAAGGGTAAAAAGTCAATACCCGATACCTAAAACTTTAATTGTACTACTTCTTACTAGCTATTACATCAACTTAGAAGCTTCATCTCTGTTCTACTATGGTGCTTTTAGTGTCTCCGCATATCGCAGCACGCGACATAGCTTTGTAGACGATAAGTACAACCGTTTCAGAGAGAAGAGCGGCCAATGTGACGATCTGGCTTTAAGTCTATTCGATAACAAATGACGAAAACGGACGGATTTCTCAAGTTTTTACTACATATGAACAATTTTCACATTCTCCCGTGCAACTCGGCTGCTAGTCCTCCTTTCATGCAGAATCTTGAGGTCCTAGCTCATGTCCAAGGCACCAAAGCCAGCTAAAAAGTAAATAATCGATACCTAAAACTTGAATTGTACTACTTCTTACTGGGTATTACATCAACTTAGAAGATTCATCTGTGTTCTACTATTGTGCTTCTAGTGTCTCCGCCTCCCGCAGCACGCGACATAGCTTAGCAGACGATAAGTACAAGCGTTTCAGAGAGAAGAGCGGCCAATGTGACGATCTGGCTTAAAGTCGATTCCATAACAAATGACGAAAACGGACGGATTTCTCAAGTTTTAACTACATTTGAACACTTTTCACATTCTCCCGTGCAACTCGGCTGCTAGTCCTCCTTTCATGCAGAATCATAAGGTCCTAGCTCATGTCCAAGGCACCAAAGCCAGCTAAAAAGTCAATAATCGATACCTAAAATTGAATTGTACTACTTCTTCCTGGCTATTACATCAACTTAGAAGCTTCATCTGTGTTCTACTATGGTGCTTTTAGTGTCTCAGCATTCCGCAGTACGCGAAATAGTTTTGCAGACGATAAGTACAACCGTTTCAGAGAGAAGTGCGGCCAATGTGACGATCTGGCTTTAAGTCGATTCGATAACAAATGACGAAAACTGACGGATTTCTCAGGTTTTTACTACATATGAACACTTTACACTTTCTCCCGTGCAACTCGGATGCTAGTCCTCCTTTCATGCTGAATCTTAAGGCCCTAGCTCATGTCCAAGGCACCAAAGCCAGCTAAAGATCAATATTCAATACCTAAAACTTGAATTGTACCACTTCTTACTGGCTATTACATCAACTTAGAAGCTTGATCTGTGTTCTACTATGGTGCTTTTAGTGTCTCAGCATACCGCAGCACGCGACATAGCTTTGCAGACGATAAGTACAACCGTTTCAGAGAGAAGAGCGGCCAATGTGAAGATCTGGCTTTAAGTCGATTCGATAACAAATGACGAAAACGGACGGATTTCTCAGGTTTTTACTACATATGAACACTTTTCACATTCTCCCGTGCAAATCGGCAGCTAGTCCTCCTTTCATGCAGAATGTTAAGGTCCTACCTCATGTCCAAGGCACCAAAGCCAGCTAAAAAGTCAATAATCGATACCTAAAATTGAATTGTACTACTTCTTCCTGGCTATTACATCAACTTAGAAGCTTCATCTGTGTTCTAATATGGTGCTTTTAGTGTCTCAGCATTCCGCAGCACGCGAAATAGTTTTGCAGACGATAAGTACAACCGTTTCAGAGAGAAGTGCGGCCAATGTGACGATCTGGCTTTAAGTCGATTCGATAACAAATGACGAAAACGGACCGATTTCTCAGGTTTTTACTACATATGAACACTTTTCATATTCTCCCGTGCAACTCGGCTGCTAGTCCTCCTGTCGTGCAGAATCTTAAGGTCCTAGCTCATGTCCAAGGCACCAAAGCCAGCTAAAAAGTCCATAATCAATACCTAAAACTTGAATTGTACTACTTCTTACTGGCTATTACATCAACTTAGAAGCTTCATCTGTGTTCTACTACGGTGCTTTTAGTTTCTCCGCATACCGCAGCAGGCGACATAGTTTTGCAGACGATAAGTACAACCGTTTCAGAGAGAAGAGCGGCCAATGTGACGATCTGGCTTTAAGTCGATTCGATAACAAATGACGAAAACTGACGGATTTCTCAGGTTTTTACTACATATGAACACTTTACACTTTCTCCCGTGCAACTCGGGTGCTAGTCCTCCTTTCATGCTGAATCTTAAGGCCCTAGCTCATGTCCAAGGCACCAAAGCCAGTTAAAGATCAATATTCAATACCTAAAACTTGAATTGTACCACTTCTTACTGGCTATTACATCAACTTAGAAGCTTTATCTGTGTTCTACTATGGTGCTTTTAGTGTCTCAGCATACCGCAGCACGCGACATAGCTTTGCAGACGATAAGTACAACCGTTTCAGAGAGAAGAGCGGCCAATGTGAAGATCTGGCTTTAAGTCGATTCGATAACAAATGACGAAAACGGACGGATTTCTCAGGTTTTTAATACATATGAACACTTTTCACATTCTCCCGTGCAACTCGGCTGCTAGTCCTCCTTTCATGCAGAATCTTAAGGTCCTAGCTCATGTCCAAGGCACCAAAGCCAGCTAAAATGTCAATAATCGATACCTAAAATTTGAATTGTACTACTTCTTACTGGATATTACATCAACTTAGAAGCTTCATCTGTGTTCTACTGTGGTGATTTTAGTGTCTCCGCATACCGCTGCACGTGACATAGCTTTGCAGACGATATGTACAACCGATTCAGAGAGGAGAGCGGCCAATGTGACGATCTGGCTTTAAGTCGATTCGATAACAAATGACGAAAACGGACGGATTTCTCATGTTTTTACTACATATGAACACTTTTCACATTCTCCCGTGCAACTCGGCTGCTAGTTCTCCTTTCATGCAGAATGTTAAGGACCTAGCTCATGTCCAAGGCACCAAAGCCAGCTAAAAAGTCAATAATCGATACCTAAAACTTGAATTGTACTACGTCTTACTGGGTATTACATCAACTTAGAAGCTTGATCTGTGTTCTACTATGGTGCTTTTAGTGTCTCAGCATACCGCAGCACGCGACATAGCTTTGCAGACGATAAGTACAACCGTTTCAGAGAGAAGAGCGGCGAATGTGACGATCTGGCTTTAAGTCGATTCGATAACAAATGACGAAAACGGACGTATTTCTCAGGTTTTTACTACATTTGAACACTTTTCACATTTCCCGTGCGACTCGGCTGCTAGTCCTCCTTTCATGCAGAATCTTAAGGTCCTAGCTCATGTCCAAGGCACCAAAGCCAGCTAAAAAGTCAATAATCGATACCTAAAACTTCAATTGTACTACTTCTTACTGGCTATTACATCAACTTAGAAGATTCATCTGTGTTCTACTATTGTGCTTCTAGTGTCTCCGCATATCGCAGCACGCGACATAGCCTTGTAGACGATAAGTACAACCGTTTCAGAGAGAAGAGCGGCCAATGTGACGATCTTGCTTTAAGTAGATTCGATAACAAATGACGAAAGCGGACGGATTTCTCAGGTTTTTACTACATATGAACACTTTTCTCATTCTCCCGTGCAGCTCGGCTGCTAGTCCTCCTTTCATGCAGAATCATAAGGTCCTAGCTCATGTCCAAGGCACCAAAGCCAGCTAAAAAGTCAATAATCGATACCTAAAACTTGAATTGTACTACTTCTTACTGGCTATTACATCAACTTAGAAGCTTCATCTGTGTTCTACTATGGTGCTTTTCGTGTCTCCGCATACCGCAACACGCGACATAGCATTGCAATCGATAAGTACAACCGTTTCAGAGAGAAGAGCGGCCAATGTGACGATCTGGCTTTAAGTCGATTCGATAACAAATGACGAAAACGGACGGATTTCTCAGGTTTTTACTACATATGAACACTTTTCACATTCTCCCGTGCAAATCGGCTGCTAGTCCTCCTTTCATGCAGAATGTTAAGGTCCTACCTCATGTCCAAGGCACCAAAGCCAGCTAAAAAGTCAATAATCGATACCTAAAATTGAATTGTACTACTTCTTCCTGGCTATTACATCAACTTAGAAGCTTCATCTGTGTTCTACTATGGTGCTTTTAGTGTCTCAGCATACCGCAGCACGCGACATAGCTTTGCTGACGATAAGTACAACCGTTTCAGAGAGAAGAGTGGCCAATGTGACGATCTGGCTTTATGTCGATTCGATAACAAATGACGAAAACGGACGGATTTCTCAGGTTTTTACAACATATGAACACTTTTCACATTCTCCCGTGCAACTGGGCTGCTAGTCCTCCATCATGCAAAATCTTAAGTTCCTAGCTCGTGTCCAAGGCCCAAAGAAGGGTAAAAAGTCAATAACCGATACCTAAAACTTTAATTGTACTACTTCTTACTAGCTATTACATCAACTTAGAAGCTTCATCTCTGTTCTACTATGATGCTTTTAGTGTCTCCGCATATCGCAGCACGCGACATAGCTTTGTAGACGATAAGTACAACCGTTTCAGAGAGAAGAGCGGCCAATGTGACGATCTGGCTTTAAGTAGGTTCGATAACAAATGACGAAAGCGGACGGATTTCTCAGGTTTTTACTACATATGAACACTTGTCTCATTCTCCCGTGCAACTCGGCTGCTAGTCCTCCTTTCATGCAGAATCTTAATGTCCTAGCTCATATCCAAGGCACCAAAGCCAGCTAAAAAGTCAATAATCGATACCTAAAACTTGAATTGTACTACTTCTTACTGGCTATTACATCAACTTAGAAGCTTCATCTGTGTTCTACTATGGTGATTTTAGTGTCTCCGCATATCGCAGCACGCGACATAGCTTTGTAGACGATAAGTACAAGTGTTTCAGAGAGAAGAGCGGCCAATGTGACGATCTGGCTTTAAGTCGATTCGATAACAAATGACGAAAACGGACGGATTTCTCAAGTTTTTACTACATATGAACAATTTTCACATTCTCCCGTGCAACTCGGCTGCTAGTCCTCCTTTCATGCAGAATCTTGAGGTCCTAGCTCATGTCCAAGGCACCAAAGCCAGCTAAAAAGTAAATAATCGATACCTAAAACTTGAATTGTACTACTTCTTACTGGGTATTACATCAACTTAGAAGATTCATCTGTGTTCTACTATTGTGCTTCTAGTGTCTCCGCCTCCCGCAGCACGCGACATAGCTTAGCAGCCGATAAGTACAAGCGTTTCAGAGAGAAGAGCGGCCAATGTGACGATCTGGCTTTAAGTCGATTCCATAACAAATGACGAAAACGGACGGATTTCTCAAGTTTTAACTACATTTGAACACTTTTCCCATTCTCCCGTGCAACTCGGCTGCTAGTCCTCCTTTCATGCAGAATCTTAAGGTCCTAGCTCATGTCCAAGGCACCAAAGCCAGCTAAAAAGTCAATAATCGATACCTAAAACTTGAATTGTACTACTTCTTACTGGCTATTGCATCAACTTAGAAGCTTCATCTGTGTTCTACTATGGTGCTTTTAGTCTCTCGGCAAATCGCAGCACGCGACATAGCTTTGCAGACGATAAGTACAACCGTTTCAGAGAGAAGAGCGGCCAATGTGACGATCTGGCATTAAGTAGATTCGATAACAAATGACGTTAAGCGGACGGATTTGTCAGGTTTTTACTACATATGAACACTTGTCTCATTCTCCCGTGCAACTTGGCTGCTAGTCCTCCTTTCATGCAGAATCATAAGGTCCTAGCTCATGTCCAAGGCACCAAAGCCAGCTAAAAAGTCAATAATCGATACCTGAAACTTGAATTGGAATACTTCTTACTGGTTATTACATCAACTTAGAAGCTTCATCTGTGTTCTACTGTAGTGGTTTTAGTGTCTCCAGATCCCGCAGCATGTGACATAGCTTTGCAGACGATAAGTACAACCGATTCAGAGAGGAGAGCGGCCAATTTGACGATCTGGCTTTAAGTCGATTCGATAACAGATGACGAAAACGGACGTATTTCTCAGGTTTTTACTACATATGAACACTTTTCACATTCTCCCGTGCAACTCGGCTGCTAGTCCTCCTTTCATGCAGAATCATAAGGTCCTAGCTCATGTCCAAGGCACCAAAGCCAGCTAAAAAGTCAATAATCGATACCTAAAATTGAATTGTACTACTTCTTCCTGGCTATTACATCAACTTAGAAGCTTCATCTGTGTTCTACTATGGTGCTTTTAGTGTCTCAGCATTCCGCAGCACGCGAAATAGTTTTGCAGACGATAAGTACAACCGTTTCAGAGAGAAGTGCGGCCAATGTGACGATCTGGCTTTAAGACGATTCGATAACAAATGACGAAAACGGACCGATTTCTCAGGTTTTTACTACATATGAACACTTTTCATATTCTCCCGTGCAACTCGGCTGCTAGTCCTCCTGTCGTGCAGAATCTTAAGGTCCTAGCTCATGTCCAAGGCACCAAAGCCAGCTAAAAAGTCCATAATCAATACCTAAAACTTGAATTGTACTACTTCTTACTGGCTATTACATCAACTTAGAAGCTTCATCTGTGTTCTACTACGGTGCTTTTAGTTTCTCCGCATACCGCAGCAGGCGACATAGTTTTGCAGACGATAAGTACAACCGTTTCAGAGAGAAGAGCGGCCAATGTGACGATCTGGCTTTAAGTCGATTCGATAACAAATGACGAAAACTGACGGATTTCTCAGGTTTTTACTACATATGATCACTTTACAGTTTCTCCCGTGCAACTCGGATGCTAGTCCTCCTTTCATGCTGAATCTTAAGGCCCTAGCTCATGTCCAAGGCACCAAAGCCAGTTAAAGATCAATATTCAATACCTAAAACTTGAATTGTACCACTTCTTACTGGCTATTACATCAACTTAGAAGCTTGATCTGTGTTCTACTATGGTGCTTTTAGTGTCTCAGCATACCGCAGCACGCGACATAGCTTTGCAGACGATAAGTACAACCGTTTCAGAGAGAAGAGCGGCCAATGTGAAGATCTGGCTTTAAGTCGATTCGATAACAAATGACGAAAACGGACGGATTTCTCAGGTTTTTAATACATATGAACACTTTTCACATTCTCCCGTGCAACTCGGCTGCTAGTCCTCCTTTCATGCAGAATCTTAAGGTCCTAGCTCATGTCCAAGGCACCAAAGCCAGCTAAAATGTCAATAATCGATACCTAAAATTTGAATTGTACTACTTCTTACTGGATATTACATGAACTTAGAAGCTTCATCTGTGTTCTACTGTGGTGATTTTAGTGTCTCCGCATACCGCTGCACGTGACATAGCTTTGCAGACGATAAGTACAACCGATTCAGAGAGGAGAGCGGCCAATGTGACGATCTGGCTTTAAGTCGATTCGATAACAAATGACGAAAACGGACGGATTTCTCATGTTTTTACTACATATGAACACTTTTCACATTCTCCCGTGCAACTCGGCTGCTAGTTCTCCTTTCATGCAGAATGTTAAGGACCTAGCTCATGTCCAAGGCACCAAAGCCAGCTAAAAAGTCAATAATCGATACCTAAAACTTGAATTGTACTATGTCTTACTGGGTATTACATCAACTTAGAAGCTTGATCTGTGTTCTACTATGGTGCTTTTAGTGTCTCAGCATACCGCAGCACGCGACATAGCTTTGCAGACGATAAGTACAACCGTTTCAGAGAGAAGAGCGGCGAATGTGACGATCTGGCTTTAAGTCGATTCGATAACAAATGACGAAAACGGACGTATTTCTCAGGTTTTTACTACATTTGAACACTTTTCACATTCTCCCGTGCGACTCGGCTGCTAGTCCTCCTTTCATGCAGAATCTTAAGGTCCTAGCTCATGTCCAAGGCACCAAAGCCAGCTAAAAAGTCAATAATCGATACCTAAAACTTCAATTGTACTACTTCTTACTGGCTATTACATCACCTTAGAAGATTCATCTGTGTTCTACTATTGTGCTTCTAGTGTCTCCGCATATCGCAGCACGCGACATAGCTTTGTACACGATAAGTACAACCGTTTCAGAGAGAAGAGCGGCCAATGTGACGATCTGGCTTTAAGTAGATTCGATAACAAATGACGAAAGCGGACGGATTTCTCAGGTTTTTACTACATATGAACACTTTTCTCATTCTCCCGTGCAACTCGGCTGCTAGTCCTCCTTTCATGCAGAATCATAAGGTCCTAGCTCATGTCCAAGGCACCAAAGCCAGCTAAAACGTCAATAATCGATACCTAAAACTTGAATTGTACTACTTCTTACTGGCTATTACATCAACTTAGAAGCTTCATCTGTGTTCTACTATGGTGCTTTTAGTGTCTCCGCATACCACAGCACGCCACATAGCTTTGCAATCGATAAGTACAACCGTTTCAGAGAGAAGAGCGGCCAATGTGGCGATCTGGCTTTAAGGCGATTCGATAACAAATGACGATAACGTACCGATTTCTCAGGTTTTTACTACATATGAACACTTTTCACATTCTCCCGTGCAACTCGGCTGCTAGTCCTCCTTTCATGCAGAATCCTAAGGTCCTAGCTCATGTCCAAGGCACCAAAGCCAGCTAAAAAGTCAATAATCGATACCTAAAACTTCAATTGTACTACTTCTTACTGGCTATTACATCAACTTAGAAGCTTCATCTGTGTTCTACTATGGTGCTTTTAGTGTCTCCGCATATCGCAGCACGCGACATAGCTTTGTAGACGATAAGTACAACCGTTTCAGAGAGAAGAGCGGCCAATGTGACGATCTTGCTTTAAGTAGATTCGATAACAAATGACGAAAGCGGACGGATTTCTCAGGTTTTTACTACATATGAACACTTTTCTCATTCTCCCGTGCAGCTCGGCTGCTAGTCCTCCTTTCATGCAGAATCTTAAGGTCCTAGCTCATGTCCAGGTCACCGAAGCCAGCTAAAAAGTCAATAATCGATACCTAAACTTGAATTGGATTACTTCTTACTGGCTATTACATCAACTTAGAAGCTTCATCTGTGTTCTACTATGGTGCTTTTAGTGTCTCCGCATGTCGCAGCACGCGACATAGCTTTGTACACGATAAGTACAACCGTTTCAGAGAGAAGAGCGGCCAGTGTGACGATCTGGCTTTAAGTCAATTCGATAACAAATGACGAAAATGGAAGGATTTCTCGGGTTTTTACTACATATGAACACTTTTCACATTCTTCCGTGCAACTCGGCTGCTAGTCCTCCTTCATGCAAAATCTTAAGTTCCCGGCTAATGTCCAAGGCACAAAATCCAGCTAAAAATTCAATATTCAATACCTAAAACTCGAATTGTATTACTTCTTACTGGCTATTACATCAACTTAGAAGCTTGATCTGTGTTCTACTATGGTGCTTTTAGTGTCTCAGCATACCGCAGCACGCGACATAGCTTTGCAGACGATAAGTACAAGTGTTTCAGAGAGAAGAGCGGCCAATGTGACGATCTGGCTTTAAGTCGATTCGATAACAAATGACGAAAACGGACGGATTTCTCAGGTTTTTACTACATTTGAACACTTTTCAAATTCTCCCGTGCAACTCGGCTGCTAGTCCTCCTGTCATGCTGAATATTAAGGTCCTAGCTCATGTCCAAGGCACAAAATCCAGCAAAAAATTCAATATTCAATACCTAAAACTCGAATTTTACTACTTCTTACTGGCTATTACATCAACTTAGAAGCTTGATCTGTGTTCTACTATGGTGCTTTTAGTGTCTCAGCATACCGCAGCACGCGACATAGCTTTGCAGACGATAAGTACAAGTGTTTCAGAGAGAAGAGCGGCCAATGTGACGATCTGGCTTTACGTCGATTCGATAACAAATGACGAAGACGGACGGATTTCTCAGGTTTTTACTACATATGAACACTTTTCACATTCTCCCGTGCAAATCGGCTCCTAGTCCTCCTTTCATGCAGAATGTTAAGGTCCTACCTCATGTCCAAGGCACCAAAGCCAGCTAAAAAGTCAATAATCGATACCTAAAATTGAATTGTACTACTCCTTCCTGGCTATTACATCAGCTTAGAAGCTTCATCTGTGTTCTACTATGGTGCTTTTAGTGTCTCAGCATTCCGCAGCACCGAAATAGTTTTGCAGACGATAAGTACAACCGTTTCAGAGAGAAGTGCGGCCAATGTGACGATCTGGCTTTAAGTCGATTCGAAAACAAATGACGAAAACGGACCGATTTCTCAGGATTTTACTACATATGAACACTTTTCATATTCTCCCGTGCAACTCGGCTGCTAGTCCTCCTGTCGTGCAGAATCTTAAGGTCCTAGCTCATGTCCAAGGCACCAAAGCCAGCTAAAAAGTCCATAATCAATACCTAAAACTTGAATTGTACTACTTCTTACTGGCTATTACATCAACTTAGAAGCTTCATCTGTGTTCTACTACGGTGCTTTTAGTTTCTCCGCATACCGCAGCAGGCGACATAGTTTTGCAGACGATAAGTACAACCGTTTCAGAGAGAAGAGCGGCCAATGTGAGGATCTGGGTTTAAGTCGATTCGATAACAAATGACGAAAACTGACGGATTTCTCAGGTTTTTACTACATAGGAACACTTTACACTTTCTCCCGTGCAACTCGGATGCTAGTCCTCGTTTCATGCTGAATCTTAAGGTCCTAGCTCATGTCCAAGGCACCAAAGCCAGCTAAAGATTAATATTCAATACCTAAAACTTGAATTGTACCACTTCTTACTGGCTATTACATCAACTTAGAAGCTTGATCTGTGTTCTACTATGGTGCTTTTAGTGTCTCAGCATACCGCAGCACGCGACATAGCTTTGCAGACGATAAGTACAACCGTTTCAGAGAGAAGAGCGGCCAATGTGAAGATCTGGCTTTAAGTCGATTCGATAACAAATGACGAAAACGGACGGATTTCTCAGGTTTTTACTACATATGAACACTTTTCACATTCTCGCGTGCAACTCGGCTGCTAGTCCTCCTTTCATGCAGAAACTTAAGGTCCTAGCTCATGTCCAAGGCACCAAAGCCAGCTAAAATGTCAATAATCGATACCTAAAATTTGAATTGTACTACTTCTTACTGGATATTACATCAACTTAGAAGCTTCATCTGTGTTCTACTGTGGTGATTGTAGTGTCTCCGCATACCGCTGCACGTGACATAGCTTTGCAGACGATAAGTACAACCGATTCAGAGAGGAGAGCGGCCAATGTGACGATCTGGCTTTAAGTCGATTCGATAACAAATGACGAAAACGGACGGATTTCTCAGGTTTTTACTACATATGAACACTTTTCACATTCTCCCGTGCAACTCGGCTGCTAGTCCTCCTTTCATGCAGAATGTTAAGGACCTCGCTCATGTCCAAGGTACCAAAGCCAGCTAAAAAGTCAATAATCGATACCTAAAACTTGAATTGTACTACGTCTTACTGGGTATTACATCAACTTAGAAGCTTTATCTGTGTTCTACTATGGTGCTTTTAGTGTCTCCGCATACCGCAGCACGCGACATAGCTTTGCAGACGATAAGTACAACCGTTTCAGAGAGAAGAGCGGCCAATGTGACGATCTGGCTTTAAGTCGATTCGATAACAAATGACGAAAACGGACGTATTTCTCAGGTTTTTACTACATTTGAACACTTTTCACATTTCCCGTGCAACTCGGCTGCTAGTCCTCCTTTCATGCAGAATCTTAAGGTCCTAGCTCATGTCCAAGGCACCAATGCCAGCTAAAAAGTCAATAATCGATACCTAAAACTTTAATTGTACTACTTCTTACTGGCTATTACATCAACTTACAAGCTTCATCTGTGTTCTACTATGGTGCTTTTAGTGTCTCCGCATATCGCAGCTCGCGACATAGCTTTGTAGACGATAAGTACAACCGTTTCAGAGAGAAGAGCGGCCAATGTGACGATCTTGCTTTAAGTAGATTCGATAACAAATGACGAAAGCGGACGGATTTCTAAGGTTTTTACTACATATGAACACTTTTCTCATTCTCCCGTGCAACTCGGCTGCTAGTCCTCCTTTCATGCAGAATATCAAGGTCCTAGCCCATGTCCAGGGCACCGAAGCCAGCTAAAAAGTCAATAATCGATACCTAAAACTTGAATTGGATTACTTCTTACTGGCTATTACATCAACTTAGAAGCTTCATCTGTGTTCTACTACGGTGCTTTTAGTTCCTCCGCATACCGCAGCACGCGACATAGTTTTGCAGACGATTAGTAAAACCGTTTCAGAGAGAAGAGCGGCCAATGTGACGATCTGGCTTTAAGTCGATTCGATAACAAATGACGAAAATGGAAGGATTTCTCGGGTTTTTACTACATATGAACACTTTTCACATTCTTCCGTGCAACTCGGCTGCTAGTCCTCCTTCATGCAAAATCTTAAGTTCCCGGCTAATGTCCAAGGCACAAAATCCAGCTAAAAATTTAATATTCATTACCTAAAACTCGAATTGTATTACTTCTTATTGGCTATTACATCAACTTAGAAGCATGATCTGTGTTCTACTATGGTGCTCTTAGTGTCTCAGCATACCGCAGCACGCGACATAGCTTTGCAGACGATAAGTACAAGTGTTTCAGAGAGAAGAGCGGCCAATGTGACGATCTGGCTTTAAGTCGATTAGATAACAAATGACGAAAACGGACGGATTTCTCAGGTTTTTACTACATTTGAACACTTTTCAAATTCTCCCGTGCAACTCGGCTGCTAGTCCTCCTTTCATGCTGGATATTAAGGTCCTAGCTCATGTCCAATGCTCAAAATCCAGCAAAAAATTCAATATTCAATACCTAAAACTCGAATGTTACTACTTCTTACTGGCTATTACATCAACTTAGAAGCTTGATCTGTGTTCTACTATGGTGCTTTTAGTGTCTCAGCATACCGCAGCACGCGACATAGCTTTGCAGACGATAAGTACAACTGTTTCAGAGAGAAGAGCGGCCAATGTGACGATCTGGCTTTAAGTCGATTCGATAACAAATGACGAAAACGGACGGATTTCTCAGGTTTTTACTACATTTGAACACTTTTCAAATTCTCCCGTGCAACTCGGCTGCTAGTCCTCCTGTCATGCTGAATATTAAGGTCCTAGCTCATGTCCAAGGCACAAAATCCAGCAAAAAATTCAATATTCAATACCTAAAACTCGAATTTTACTACTTCTTACTGGCTATTACATCAACTTAGAAGCTTGATCTGTGTTCTACTATGGTGCTTTTAGTGTCTCCGCATATCGCAGCACGCGACATAGCTTTGTAGACGATAAGTACAACCGTTTCAGAGAGAAGAGCGGCCAATGTGACGATCTTGCTTTAAGTAGATTCGATAACAAATGACGAAAGCGGACGGATTTCTCAGGTTTTTACTACATATGAACACTTTTCTCATTCTCCCGTGCAACTCGGCTGCTAGTCCTCCTTTCATGCAGAATCTTAAGGTCCTAGCTCATGTCCAGGGCACCGAAGCCAGCTAAAAAGTCAATAATCGATACCTAAAACTTGAATTGGATTACTTCTTACTGGCTATTACATCAACTTAGAAGCTTCATCTGTGTTCTACTATGGTGC